>NC_080042.1:11780431-12479414 GCF_012489685.1 Lotus japonicus
TTATTATTTGAAATGAATAATAAGTGTAAAATTTTAGTGAAGAATGAATTCATTTGATTGATTATGCGTGTGAAAGTTTCATGAAATATGTGAATTTGTATTATTTTGAGATAAACGAGGTTGGGCGTTTGAAAGTGATTATTTTGTGGGGTTGTGAACCTAAAAAATAAGATGATTTGTGTGTTACTTGGAGGCCAAGGGTTATGCCTTTTATTCTTTTCTTTATTTCAGTTTTTTTAAATAAAAATTGGATAATTAGTTATAATTTCAATTAAGCATGTGATGAAAAAAAAAAGGGTTTTGGAAACCCTAAAGCTAGTGTGGCCGCCGGCCACTTAATGGGGTCAAGGGGGGTTTTCTTTTGCTTTATTTTCTTTATTTAGTAATTAAGAATATTAATGAGTTGGGTTTGGGCTTGGGTAAGAAGTTGAAAAAAAAAACCCTAATGCTAAAGAGGAGTCGCGGGTTTGGTTAAGAGGTGAGGGAGGATTATTTTCTTTTTCCTTTCTATCACAAACTGAATTGCAAGGGAGACTACCTCTGTATACACTCCAGCAAAGAGAGAAGAAAGAAAGTTTGAGAGAAAAGTAAGAGAGAGTGGACGTGACCTACACGGGACCTATATCAATGACGCCTTATCAGATGGCACTAGCGGAGATGACGGAGTTAGCCAAGCAATTGGAAGATCTCTCTTCGAAGTGATTTATCCGACCAAGTGTGTCGCCTTGGGATGCACTAATGTTGTTGGTGAAGAAGAATGATGGAAGATCCAGACTATGTGTGGATTACCGACAACTTAACAAGGTGACGGTGAAGAATCGTTATCCGATGCCACGGATAGACGACTTGATGGATCAACTTCGAGGAGCTGTTGTTTTCTCGAAGATAGATCTGAAGTCAGGATATCACCATATCCGTGTCAAGGAGGCTGATATTCAGAAGACTGCATTCAGAACTCGATACAAGCACTATGAGTATCTCGTGATGCCATTTGGAGTTACAAATGCACCCACAATGTTTATGGACTACATGAACCGAGTGTTGAGGCCATTCTTGGACAAGTTCGTGGTGGTGTTCATCGACGATATTCTCATTTACTCGAAGAGTAAAGAGGAACACGAAGAGCATCTACGTCAAGTGCTGGAAGTTCTGCGAGAGAAGGAACTCTATGCCAATGGGTCGAAGTGTGAGTTCTGGATGGAAGAAGTGAAGTTCTTGGGTAATGTCATATCGAGCAAGGGTGTGGCAGTAGACCCCAGCAAGATTGAATCAATTTTGTCGTGGGAACAACCTAAAACAGCAAGCGACATTAGAAGTTTTGTTGGACTTGCTGGATACTACCGACGTTTTGTCAAGGATTATGCGAAGTTAACTTCTCCGTTGACGCAATTGAAGAAGAAGAATCAACCGTTTGCACGGACGGAAAAGTGTGAGGCTAGATTTTAGAGATGAAAAAGCGACTGACTACTGCACCCATACTAGCCTTACCCATGGAGGGAGAACCCTACGACGTATACTGTGATGCTTCGCATAATGGTTTAGGTTGCGTGATGATGTAAGAGAAAAGGGTGATCGCTTATGCTTCGAGGCAGCTGAAGATCCACGAGAAGAATTACCATACGCATGATTTGGAGTTGGTTGCTATAGTTTATGCTCTCAAGATTTGGAGGCATTATCTCTACGGCAGTACGTTCACGATCTATAGTGATCACAAGAGTCTGAAGTACTTGTTTGATCAGAAGGATCTGAACATGAGGCAGCGAAGGTGGATGGAGTTCTTGAAAGATTACGAGTTCACCTTACAGTATCATCCGGGGAAGGCCAATGTTGTAGCCGATGCTCTCAGTCGAAAGACTATACATGTATCCTCGTTGATGATCAAGGAGTTAGAATTATTGGAAGCGTTCCGATTTAAGCTTGGATGTGAAGTTAGCACCTGGAAAGCTGAGTTTCAGAATGGTGACAGTGTCGAGTGGACTCTTGGAGGAGATAAAGTTGAGACAAGAGACCGATGAAGAGCTAATTGAGAGGCGCAAACTTGTGACACAAGGGAAGGCGCTAGAGTTCGCTATCGGAAACGATGGTTTACTGCGTTGCAAAGGGCAGGTTTGTGTACCCAACGACGCATCAATGAGGAAACTGGTCTTGGAAGAAGGATACAAGAGCCGATTGACCATTCATCCGGGAATGACGAAGATGTTTCAGGACTTGAAGCTTCATTTCTGGTGGTCTGGAATGAAGAGGCAAGTAGCTGAATATGTGTCTACGTGCTTGACATGTCAAAAGGCGAAGGTGGAACACCAAAAGCCTGCGATGAAACTGCAATCGTTGGATGTTCCAGAGTGGAAGTGGGACAGCATATCCATGGACTTCGTGACGGCCATACCGCTAACACGAAAGAGGTTCGATGCAATATGGGTGGTAGTTGATCGGTTGACAAAGACTGGTCACTTTGTACCAATCAATCTAAGCTACAAGGTGGAGAAGCTGGCAGAGATTTATATAGCCGAGATTGTACGTCTGCATGGTGTACCGTCCAGTATTGTGTCGAACAGAGATCCGAGGTTTACCTCACGTTTCTGGGGAGCTTTGCAACAAGCATTGGGAACCAAGCTGAGATTGAGCTCCGCTTATCATCCACAGACGGATGGACAGACAGAAAGAACGATCCACTCATTGGAGGATTTCCTGAGAGCATGTGTGTTGGATCACAAGGGAAGTTGGGATGAGTTGTTGCCATTGATCGAGTTCACATAAAACAACGGCTTCCATGCGAGCATAGGGATGGCGCCTTACGAAGCTCTCTATGGCCGGAGGTGTCGTACACCCTTATGTTGGCATCAAGATGGGGATAACTTGGTTATTGGGCCTGAATAGGTTCAACAGACCACAAAATAGGTGAAGCGGATCCAAGAAAGGATGAGGATTTTGCAGAGTCGTCAGAAGAGTTATGCTGACAATCGGAGAAAAGAGCTGAAATTTCAGGCAGGAGAACATGTCTTCTTGCGGGTAACCCTGATGACAGGTGTCGGAAGGGCAATCAAGTCAAAGAAGCTGACTCCAAAGTTTATTGGACCGTACCAGATTACGGAGCGTGTCGGACCAGTGGCATATAGGATTGCGTTACCACCATTCCTATCCAACATTCATGATGTGCTTCATGTGTCGCAACTTCGAAAGTACATGGCTGATGATTCTCATGTGATTGAACCTGACGATATTCAGGTGAAGGATGATCTAACGATGGAGATGCCGCCCATCAAGATCGTCGACAAAAGCACCAAACGCTTGAGAAACAAGGAGGTGTCCTTGGTGAAGGTCATTTGGAATCAAGCGACAGGCGACGCTACGTGGGAACTAGAGGATAAGATGCGGGAGTCACATCCCGATTTGTTTGTAGAACCCTAAGTTTCGAGGACGAAACTGTTTTAAGGGGGGTGGTATTGTAAGACCCTGATTGTATTAGTGTTATTATTATTTGAAAGAATAATAAGTGTGAAATTCTAGTGAAGAATGAATTCATTTGATTGATTATGCGTGTGAAAGTTTCAGGAAATATGTGAATTTGTATTATTTTGAGATAAACGAGGTTGGGCGTTTGAAAGTGATAATTTTATGGGGTTGTGAACCTAAAAAATAAGATGATTTGTGTGTTACTTGGAGGCCAAGGGTTATGCCTTTTATTCTTTTATTTATTTCAGTTTTTTTTAAATAAAAGTTGAATAATTAGTTTTAATTCCAATTAAGCATGTGATGAAAAAAAAGGGTTTTGGAAACCCTAAAGCTAGTTGAAGGTATGAAAAACGATAGAAAGGGGGGTTTGAATAGCATTTTAAAACTAAAAACTCGACCCACTTGAGATTTAAATAAATCTCTTCAATCACCAAAGATAAAAGTACTGAGATAAGAGATAAGGAAAGCACACAAATGATTTTATCCTGGTTCACTTGATAAATCCCTCAAGCTAATCCAGTCCACCCGTTAAGGTGATTTTTTCCTTCTTAGAATGAAGGCAATCCACTAATTAGAGTTTTGTTACAACTGCACTTGCTACCTGCAAAGTGACTAACAATACACTGACTTAGCTATCACTAAGATTCACTCTCTTAGTCTTCTCTAGGATCCGATCAACCTTGATCTCCTAAAGGTAAATCAAACAACTGTTTGAAGATTTTGGGTTTACAAATAAGTGCTTCTTAGAAAGCTAATAGTAAACACACTTAGTTCTATTTGAAGAAAGATTGCTAAGAGTATTTGAAATATTGCTTGCGCGTGAACAAGTTTCTTAGGCGGCATCTTTCAATCTTCAGCCTCTTTATATACTCCAAGGATTAGGGTTTGAACGTTGCATGGAGATGCTACCGTTGGAGGACAGATCTGGAATTTGCAGGTTCTGTTGTGGCTGAATCAGTTAGGTAAGGTCATTAGGAATGGTACAATTGCTTTTGTACTTTGGATAGCGACATGACCTTTATCCTTGTTGACTTCTGATTAGAGAGATGCTTCATCTTTGAACTTGTGAAGCTTGGTGATCAAAGTCAGAGGGAAGCTTGGATCCTCTGACCTTTGTACCTTCTGCTTCTGGACTCAGAGGAGAAGTACTTGGTCTTCAGAGCCAGCTTACTCTTGGACTTCAAAGTCTTCACTACTCAGCTTCTGGACTTTTAGAGCTTCTGATCCTTTAGAGCGTCTGATCCTTCAGACCTTCTGATCCTTCAGAGCTTCTAGTGAGCTAAATCCATATCAGAGCTTTATAATCTTCAGATCTTCTGAAGCTTGATCTACTGTTCAGATTGAACATAGCACGTGCGAAAGCGTTGCAGAGGTTACTCTTTGAGCATTGTGCTTCTGAATCATGTGAAATAGGACCAGAGTCTTGGCCTGTCATTTGAACACTCAGAAAACAATGTTAGAGTACCATAATTGTTCTTACTTAATAGTTAACTTGTAATCATCAAAACATAGAGTTGTACTACTAGATCAAAACTTGATCTTACACTAGTGTGGCCGCCGGCCACTTAATGGCGTCAAGGGGGTTTTTCTTTTGCTTTATTTTCTTTAATTAGTAATTAAGAATATTAATGAGTTGGGTTTGGGCTTGGGTAAGAAGTTGAAAAAGAAAAGAAAAACAACCATAATGCTAAAGATGAGTCGCGGGTTTGGTTAAGAGGTGAGGGAGGATTATTTTCTTTTTCCTTTCTATCACAAACTGAATTGCAAGGGAGACAACCTCTGTATACACTCCAGCAAAGAGAGAAGAAAGAAAGTTTGAGAGAAAAGTAAGAGAGAGTGGACGTGAGAGAGAGAGTTGCAAGAGAGGGAGAGAAAGCAAAGAGAAGAAGAGAAAGTTTGTGAAGGAGATCAAGAGGAAGAAGGAGGACTCGAGCAAGGAGGAAGCAAGGACCAACCTCGTCATCTTTTCATCTTCTTTTAATATTCCTAAGGCTAAGGTGAGGGCTAATCTAGTAAGGGTAGAGTCTAGGAGAAAACATGTTGAAATTGCATGATTTTATGTGAAAATCTTATGTGAAAAGTTGTGTTTTTGGGTGATCCTTAACATAAGGGGTTTGTATGTATGTTTGGGAATTCTTTTCATGCATGCTTAGTATGTGAAGGTTCTGTTTTGCCATGTCTTATTACTTGATGCTTTGATCCATGATGATTACATGACAAAACCTTGCTATTTTCACTATTTTTGCCTAGATCTGAATTGTGATGAATAACATGTACTAGATCTGATTATTTGATGAAGTTTAATGATGGAAACCTTGCTTGAATTTGGACCATGAGACTTGATCAAGCATGATCAAAATTTTTGAAAAACCCTAGGCTCAAAGAGGCCACGGCCGAACACTATTTTGGGGGTTCCGACGATTTTTCTCGTTTTCTTTTTACTACATGTTGAGCTGATGATTTTTTGCTGATTTTATTATTGAAGTTATGAAAAGCATGGATTAATTGTTATTTCATGTGGTGTGGCCGAACCCTAATACTCTCTAGGGTTTGATCAATGTTTGGTTTACATGCGAGGATTTTGTAGAACTAATGTTTGTGGGAAACGAGGTAAAACCCTAATTGACATGATGATTATACCATATATGGAGACTTGCAAACTCATATTAACTTATGATATTGGTATTGTATCTTGAGAAAGAGAATTCCCTTGCAAGTAGTAATTGCATGGCTATAGTGCTAGTCGTAGGCTATGGACCATGATAAGGATGGTGCCGTTAGAGACAAACGGTTACTTGCACACGAGGGAGAATTTTATGGATTGACTGTGTGATAACCATGTTTGAGTCATGGGATAGGGATTTACTGTGTGGTCTCCCTAAGAATTGTGGGTTGATTCTGAGGTCCCCTCGTGATTGTTCATCTGCGGATGATCGAGATTGGCCAAGGTGTTTTGGTG
The DNA here is from genome assembly GCF_012489685.1 of Lotus japonicus. Lineage (NCBI taxonomy): Eukaryota > Viridiplantae > Streptophyta > Magnoliopsida > Fabales > Fabaceae > Lotus > Lotus japonicus. The sequence continues at coordinate 11,786,844 of NC_080042.1, forward strand.
GTTGTGTGACTGGTGAGGTCGTTAGTCTAACTAAACTCTAGGTTGCAAACTGAGATGTGAAACTATGTTGCTAAATTAATCGTATGATTTTTGTGAACTGTGACTACTTGTGCGTTTTGCATGAGATCTGACCCTCTCTATGTGTTTTACTTGTTATTTGGGGGGGGGGGGCAGATGGTGGTGTTGACCACGAGCACGATCCATTCCTGGACACTAACACTCCATGATGAGGACAATGACTAGGCCTGGGTGCCCGACTCACACCAGGTACGTCGCATCTATGTCGGCGGTGCCACACTTTCGGGTCGCGACAAGGAGGGAGAAGTCCTTGAGGTCCAACAGCTTGAGAACGGGAGGGTGAAGTTGCCTTTTGCACCTTCTCGTTTCTATTTCCCTATGGACTTAGAGTCTGGGACGTCATCTATGCGAGAGTCTGAGGGGGAGCTGGATCCTTCCGAAGATATGACGGATGATCAGGAGAAGCTACCAGTGTAACCTGAAGCACCGCCGATGCCAGACCCGGAGGTCGACCTTGACGAGCAGGTGGCTATGGATCAGAGTGATCATGTTGAGGATCCCGAGCAGATGCCACAAGAGCCTGTAGCGGAAGAAGAAGAGGATCCGAAGCTCGAAGTCGAGGAATGCAAGAGTGAGCAGAAGATTTAGCTGTTCTTCAGTTTGTAGGGACATGGGTTGAGTGACTTCCACTTTTCTTTGGGTTGAGAGTCCGAGTGACATCGAACTATCTGTTTTACTTTCCAGTTGGATATTTTCTTTCAGATGATGTAATTTACATTGAGATTTCTTTCGGATGATTTCTTTATACTTGTCGTTGATTATTTAATTTTGAGGTTTATGTTGGTATTTATTTCCGCAAGTTAAAATGGTTAATTTTCAAGATCTTCGTAAAATTGAACCTTTGTCATTAATTCAAGAGTAATTAATTAAACGACAAAAATTGTGTTATTTGATTATTATGTGACACTCGAGAAATCGGCGCGTTACGGTATGCTTCTATTTATCGTAATACATTTAATTTTATGCTAAATCACTGCATATACTTAGGTTTTCCCTTATGTTATAATTTTACCATGTGTATGTCCCTATTGGTTTTTGCGGTCTGGGAATTAGGTCCTTTATTCTAACCAAGATTTTCTCAAGTTTTCTATGTATTTGTCATAATATCTTCATATTCGGCCAAATTTTTAGGGAAAATTCCCATTAGTTTTGTATGTCCTTAACAATTTTTAAGGATATATATATATACTAGTGTTTTTTTACCCACGCGTTGCACGGGGAATATGTCTGTCATATTTGATTCGTTAATCAGTACTTATTTTTTAAAATATATTAAACAACAGATGTAATATAAGAGTCTGAAATGCGAAGCAAAGTGAAGAAAAATACTTCTCTTCTAAGCCTGATCCAGATCAACAGGAACTGGTTTGACATTCGTCATGAACATGATGACAATAGAACAAATCATAGATATAAGGAATTACCAACATATTAAACAACATATGAAATAGAAGAGTCTGAAATGCTAAACAAAGTGGTAAAAAAGTCTTAAATTGAAACCCTTGTTGCATAGATTGTGATTTGCGCATTTGAATTACTGATAAAAAGATTGGTTAACGAAATCTCAAATACTGCAAAACATATAAGAGAATGGTTTAATGGTGGCTAATAAACAATAGCTTGAGTTAATCTACCATGACACGATTATGCACGTTCATTTCCGCTCATATGTTCCCAACAATTTCTTGGTAGACAACATTGCGCGTGGAGCTTTGACAGCATATAAAATTAATTATATTAAATTTATTTTTTATTAAATTTAACATTAATTTATTTTCATATAAAATATCTCTTCTTGTTGAAAATGTTTACTCGGTAATGTCATATTTTGTCTATCAAATTAAACTATCACATTATACATATTAACTCTTAAAGTTATTCATAAAATTGTGAAAAGTGCTATGCAAAAGTACTGTAAACTATTTGAATTTAATTTTCTATTAGTTTTTAAATAAAATTCCCATGTAAAATAATACCTCCCATGAAAACTATTTATCATGTGATTTAAACATTTAGAACATTTGTATCTAAATAAATATTTTACTAATAAATTTATAGTTGTTTAGGAAAAATAATGAAAAATAATAGCTGTAACTTGGTTCCAATTTAGTCCTTGATTAGTTTAGGTTTAGGATGATTTGCTTCATGATCTTAGACATTAATGAAGAACTAAACTCTAAATAACTGGATAAAGAACACAAAACAACTGGATTATGAATTAACATAGAAGACACTAAATAAGCTAAACAGTAGAGCCAACCTTAAACCAAGTCAGAGCTTTAGTATTCCTTTATAACACAATAGAACAATAGAACACAATAGAACAATGTCAATAACCAAGCCAAAGCTTTAGTATTCCTTTAGCTAGTTTTTTTTATAGATATTCATTTCATGCTTTTTATTTCTATCCCTTCTTATATATGTCATTTCTCTATGAAGTATCAGTCCATTAGTTGCTGTCACTTGTGTAAGACCCAAGTTTTTAAGTTTAGAATAAGTGGAAGAGATTTCCATTTACGACTAGGCTTGATGTATCGCGAAGGAAAAACCTGAACAAGAGTTTATCGGATGAAATAAATTTATGAAGGAGAAAGTTCAGGAAAAGTCTAAGGATTGTACCAAAATCGATAAAAGGTATAGCACGATCGTTATACGCTTAAACCTAGGTCAGAAACCCTAGTATATAGCTAATTTTCACTTTTAGGCACGATGGAAGTTAATTCCAAAAATCTTCAGAGAAATGTTAGAACTTCTCTTTTTCCATATATCAAAATCGTTTCGAGGCGAAACTCTAGGATCTACGAACGTCCGATTCCAATCATCGGAAGTTTGCCGAAACCAAATCCCTGGTATTTCAAAACCCTAGAATCAACCGACGATGAAGACTTTTTCTATCCGGAGCTTCAAATGAAGATTCTACACGCGTACACCCATTTCTCTTGATGATTTCAATCTTTCTTCCGAAGGAAGTTTTCTATTCCGACATTCGATGCAAAAAGCAACTTATCGGGTAAAATAGTTTTATACCGACTATGCATTAGTTGCCAAAAATACAAGGAGACCTCTTTATAGTTTTGGAACTCTTTTGCCAAAACATATCTATTAATTCACGGAGAATGACGCCGGAAAAATCAGAATCGCGAAACTTTCGTTTTCCCGCGTTTTGCCAACCTCTATATATAGCATAAAAACAAGCCTCGAAAACCAAAAATCATACCGATATTTCTTTGAAGAATTAGAAGATTCAGCGGGGAGAATATCGTGTCTAAAATACGTTGGAATCAGTAGGAAGAATCGGAAATCGCTCTCATATTTTTATCTTAACTCTATGAGCAAAATCCTCCGATATCTAAACAAAACTGTACCGGTTTACAAAATATCTTCTCAAAATATCTGTTCATACTTATCCAATCTTGATAAATATCTATTCATACCTATCCAATCTTGATAAATATCTATTCATACTTATCCGATCCTTGCTAAATATCTTCCATTTCATTCCCTATATATATGTTGAAGCTTGAGACAAAACCTCACAAACACACACACACAAGCCGCGGCCAAGAGGAGAGGAGGAGAAGAAGATTTTCTTGATTTCTTGCTTGATCGTTGATCCGACAGTTGCTACTTCAAGGTGTCGAGGTATAGTCGCTAATCCTTACCTCTGATCGTCTTTTCCATAGCTTTTCTCTATGTCCTTCTGTACTCTTAGTTTTGAGGTTTTTGCAAAACTATCCTGAATACTTCATTTTTTATTCTAAACATCTTCCTTACGTGCCCAAGAGCACTTCTGTTGGATTAGTTTTTCCGTTATGTCGCCGGAACTCCGCCGGAATCAATTTCTGCTTAAAATACCCATTTTTAAGCAAAGTCTCAACCTTTGGACTGAAAACTATCGCCTTAGCTTAGTGCTAGTAGGATTAGTTGTCATAAACGTCGTTGGTGACGTCCCTATCCAATTTGCTTTTCGAAATTTCAGTTTTGAATTTCTGAGCTAAAATATTGACCAAAATACCCCTGCGACAGTTTTCGATCCGATAATTTTTCCGAGTTTAGAATACCCTTAGTTACGGCTAATGATAGCATAGGAACCAAGTTTGATCGAAGAAAAATCGAACCCCACAATTACCAAAAGTGGCCGAGCCCTATAAGGGGGGGAGGAGGAAAATTTCCTTTTTCGAAAACTTGTCCTTTCGCGCTAGATTATCATACCTCGGAGTACATACTACTTCGTGTAACCTTAGTGAGTATTGATAGCTTAGTTTTCGATAGATTTTGATAGAATTCTGTGGTTTTACTCTAAAGGTTCGTTGAGGAATTTCCCGAAGAACAAGGAACTTTGTGGATTCGAGGGGGGAGATTGTGAAGGAAAGATTGAGGAGCTGATTGTGAAGGAGCGTTTGAAGAGAACCCTGGAAATTGGCTAAGGTGAGGGCTACTCTCTGAATTACTAGATAATGTTTTAGGTGTCGACGAATTCGACTTGATTTATGTGTTATGCACTTAATTGCTAAATGTCTGAAATGATTTCTGAGGCTTCGGCCGAGCTTGTTGGTTTCATGATGCCTTGATATTGTGTGCTAAATGATTCACATGTTATGTGCTAAATGGTTAATCTAGGATGTGTTGGAATATGCTGTTTATGCTTATTGGATTGCACTAATTTAACTATATTATTTCACATATATCTGTGGTACTGAGGAGTGAGAATAACGGGCAAGTCATGCCGATTTTATTTTGAGAGTTTGAGAAAGTTTGACGGGACGAACGGAGTTCGGGCCTTGTTATGGTTATGACGGATCGAGACATTCTCGGGGAGTTAATTGGGATTTTGGTGGATGTTGAAGACTCATAAGATTTGCGATAAGACTAAAAGGATATTATTTTATAAGGAAAATTCATAAGACATTAAACAACCTCTAAACCTTTAAATAATGATAACAATCTCGAGTGCGAGTTGAGGATTGAATCTTAGTTGTGGAAAGCGAGAAGTGTCGTCGGATCCAAGGGTTGAGAAAGATTGTGAGTTCTGAGTATGTTGATACTCATTCGCTCTGGGAGCAGTTTGTTTAGCAATCCAAGGGATGTGCCGAGAAGCTTCACTGAGGCGTGAGACCTTGTGAATGCGTGATACTCCACTGAGGCGTGAGACCTTGTGGAAAGCATGGATCTTCACTGAGGCGTGAGACCTCGTGAACAACATGAAGCTTCACTGAGGCGTGAGACCTTGTGAATGCGGGATACTCCACTGAGGCGTGAGACCTTGTGGAAAGCATGGATCTTCACTGAGGCGTGAGACCTCGTGAATAGCATGGAACTTCACTGAAGCGTGAGACTTCGTGCAAGTGTGTAAATTCACTGGGGCGTGAGACCCCGTGAAAGCATAAAACTTCACTGAAGCGTGAGACTTTGTGAATGTGTGAGACTCCACTGAAGCGTGAGACTTCGTGAGAGCATTGATGACTCGAAGAGTTATCGTGAGTGGTTGCACTCATTTTATGATTATTGTATTTTGTCGCAGAAATCGACTTTTACCTTAGGGTATTCTTTATAGAGACATTAAGTTAGCTAGAACACGTGGCGACGTGTCGAGTGAGGTCGGAGACGTTGTTTGGCTAATCACATTGCACTCATGCATACATAGGAGGTTAATACACGGCGTGATACCGGACCTCGGTGGATTCCAAAATGGTCATAAGACCCGGATTTCGGCGTAAGAGCGCTGTTAGGTGACTCTTAGTAGCAGATCTGGCTACCTTTGTGTGGTATAAGAGGCACGCGGGCAGAAATGGTCCCACCGTTGCTGGTGCTAGGATTGATCCGTTGATGTCCATCCGTTTCCGGAATGCATTTGGTTAACTGGGTTAACCATCATATCATTTCATGCAACATGCATACTGACTTAGTTGTTGAGTGCGATTGATAATTGTTAATCCTATTTGATACATGCTATCTGTTATTACTGCGTTTATATTCATTGTGAAATATACAACCCTAGGATGTTATCCCTAGCTATAAGCCTAAGTGGCTATTCTCTTATCTATATCTATTGGTGGTATTATTTATATAATTCTTTGGAGTTGACCCTCGCGTCTTCTGTGTGTGCTTTGGCGGACAAACGCCCTTTGTCAGATGTCTATGACGGACTGATTCACGATGGTTCACCCTTCGGGGGGAACTAGATTTGAGATGCCGGAACCGGAGCGCATCGCGGTCGCGAGAGGAGGACGCAGTGTGTACATAGACTAGGTCGTTCTGAATTTCGAATTCGGACGACGATCATACTAGCATGTAGGTTTTAGTGCTGGTGTGAGCTCCTTGAGATGGGATTAGAGTAGGAGTAGAGTCTTAGCTCTGAACATCATTTGTTTCTTTGGGGACAGGGTAGTTTCCCACCTATAGCTTTTTGTGTGGTTTCTTTACGGGAATCACAGAGAGTTGGTTGGACTTAGGAGGTCTTGTTTTAGGTCGATGGGCCAGCTTATTCTCATTTTGAAAGATAGTGTTGCGAACACTTGACCTTTCTTTTGGTTTGGTACTACAGCGGGGGCTGTATTTATGTATATTAGTTCGGATATCCTTTGTTGTAGAGTTTCTATTTCTTCCAGTCTTTGGTTCTATTATCGAAAAAAAAAATATTCACGTTTTTCCGCATTAAGTTTCTTTTGGTTACTAAAGTGACGCCACCAAAATCGGGGTGTTACAACTTGCCTTCCCTCACCCTCTTTTGGACCTTCTCAATGATAAAATGGTCATCTCTCTACTCATTGATAACCTGCTGCAACATTGTAAATTGAGTTAAAAAATTATAAGTGACAAAAATAAGGCCTCTAAGTCTCTTGCTTTATGGTTGTACTAATAAAAAAATAGTCACCAACACAATAAATTATAATCTTATGTTATAATCTTAAGCTATCCAAAGAAAAGTCACCAATCAATCTCAATTATGTGAACATGACTCTTGCTTGTGCTATTAACATGCTCTATAACATATTTCCCATTCCTCAGATCCTCTAGTCTCTTTCAATAACCACTTCTTCAGAACTTGGATGAGGAGTTGCCTTAGAATCAACACTTACAGTTTTGTCATTCATAATTTCCAAACACTAAACCAAGAATTACAGAGAAAATGGAAAAAGAAAATGACCGAAAAAGTAGGGTCAATGATGAATTTGCAGCAATCCATATCGTACCAGATGTGATACAGGTTTGGACATGTATCATAAATGTTCATAATATTCATTATTATGCAGTCATATCATTTCTCTTCCATTCCAATTTTATGATCTAATGTCAAAAAGCAAGCATATCAAACCTACATATCCAAGAAAAGGTGCTGGGAAGAGCTCAATGGGGTTGATCTTAAAAACTCTGAACTTTGGTTATCCAGGGACCTTCTCCTACCACACTCTTTTAATAAGAGCAGAACCTGTATATAAAAAGAAGAAATTCATATGAAAAAAAAGAATATCAACACCAGCAGCTATTATATATCTCATTTTTCTTTACCTATCTTTTTCATTGGGATGTAGATAAAATAACTGTGAACATACTAACTCATTCATGTGAAGGATGCAAAAATTGTAGCAAGGCACATAATGGAAATAGACTAATAGAAATTGATGTAATTTAAAAATAGAAATTTACAGAATTAGGAAAAGCAAGGGAATGGAAGATTGATTTAGCATAGGTGTATAAAACAGATAAGGTTGCAATATTTAAAGTGAGGATCATCAGGTTATTCATGTTGGTGGATTTAACATTCTAAGACAACTGAAAACATGATACCTTAATTTTCAAGAGTTAATGCTTTCATTTCTCCTTAAATTAATGGTTCAAAATCTGCTTACAGTCTCCCTTCTTATGTGCCCTTTCCTACATACAAAATCCTTGAACCTATCTACAACAAATAAGACAAACCAAATGGAATAAAAATGTTACCTTTGGGGCTGTGAGCCAGTATGCAGATTGCCCTATCTCAATAGGGAAAGCGATGCTTCATCCCCTCTCCGGTGTTGGTACCTGCTAGTGAATCAAGGAGAGAGTAAGGCAGCCTCAACCCAGCGCTTCCGAAAGACCTGCTTCTCTCCTCGACGATTAAATCGTAAGCAGTAGTGAAGACCAAGCCATCAGGTCTCACTCTCGCAGTAGTCACAATAGCACCTGCACAATTCAGCCCCCTCTATAAATATGTAGTGGGCATAGTCGAAATGGAAGAAACTATCGCCGATCATTCGATAAGAATCTATCCAGATGGTGTTTAAGTGACACAAAAGAAAATGAAAATAAAGGGGAAAATACTTTATTTTTATAAACAAACTCAGATAGATAAGTTAAGATCTATAATGTGCAATGTCAAAATTCATTCACAGACTATGTGAGAAGAACTATTTTTTTATCTAACTATGGAACCTTGATTAGTTTGAAACCCTTTTGAAGAAGATTTGCAGAAAAATCATGATAGTTTTACAATATCCACAAATTAAACACCATCACTATTAGTCCATTTGAAAATGGTATTAGCCCATTTGAAACAACAAATCACTATTAGTCTATTACACAGCTTCAACACCTTAAACATTATAAGAATGTTGGTGTTAAAGTATTGGTAGTTACTTCTCTTCATGTTGATAGTAATTAGAGGAACATGAGACATTTTGGCTGTAGAACACACCATCAAGTGTATAAAAAGAGATTTTGTATCCTCTACATGCTCACAAAATGAAAACCAGACTATGAACATTCAAAACAAAAAAGGTAAAAAATTTGCTAGCAAAAATAAAGATTATACCTCAAAATAATTATTTTACTTAGTGAAAGCAATACTCCAAATATACATGATTCAAATAGCAAAATCCCCTGAAAACAGATAGAAAGAGAACTTTAGATAAGCCAGTCTAGAACAACGAATACTTTGAATTTTAACTACAACCTTACATGACACTCATTATCCACATCAGAAGTGAAGTGCTTCTCAAATTTATTTTCTTAGAGCCATAGCTTCTTTCTTAACAGATAAAGCGCATCTCTGATCTGTAACTTCAATTCCTTGCACTTGCGTCAGAGCAAGCACTGCCATGAAAAACCTGAAACCATCATAGACAAAGAAATAGTCAACAAAAGAAGACCAAATAGAAATGACAGAAAAACTCAAATCGATGGCCACCATTGGATCCTGTCCTCCTATCTCGGCCAAAATCTGTAGTAGACCTCATCGCTCTCCATTAACAAACACCTTGCAATCAATATATATTAGAAAAACTAACTTTAAAAAGTGGTTAACGTACCAGGATAGTACTTGCCGGTGACACAAAGGAATTGTAAGCGATCGAGACCGAAGAAGTCTTCGTTTGAGCAATTTCAGTGGTCACTGAGCCAATGGTAGACTGGTAGGCGTTCCTTTGGAGAACGCAGCGAGATGGGAATTGGGAGAGACGATTAAGGTTCTGGAGAAAGGGTGAGAAGAACGATTAGAAATCAGGGCACAATTGAAAGAGAGGAGGAAGAGCTTAGGTTTAGCATGAGAAATAAGATAAGGAGAAATCAGGGCACATGTGGCAAGTAGGGCCAAGGTGGAAGAGCTGACGTGTAAAATATTAAGTGAGAATTAATCTGAGAGCGACACGTCACTAACTTGGCCTGTGGGAGCGACACGTCATGCTAGAAGTTGTTCTTTTCTAATATATATTTATATTTATATTGCATGTGATAATAATTTACCCATCCATGTTGAACTATTTATTTGAATTACATGAATTATCATTAATCAATTAAATATAATACGAATTTAATTATTAATATATCAACTAAAATTATTTTTAATAATAGTGCATCACCAATTGATGAAATTTTTTATGTGTTTTTATTATGAATATCATGTGATGATTGCGCTATTTACATTTTTACATGTGAGAGATTTTTACCCTCAATTGAAAAGTTATAACTTTTTTCTTTAGAGCTAGTTTAACATGCTCTGCACATTAACATTTTCTTCCAAAGACATGAAAGTATTTGACAGTAGGCTTCCTCCTTTTCCAGATCTCATACTATGTAGAACTAGTTCTAGATCGTATAGTCACACGGTTGTGTATATCACAAGTTTGTTCATGGCTTCAGCCCAAAAGTGATAAGGTAGGTTCTTGGCATGCAACATGACTCTAGTTGATTCCTGCAAACTTATATTTTTGCGTTCTACCACTCCACTCTGTTGAGGTGTAATTGGTGCTGAGAATTCATGCCCAATTCCTTCAGAAGCACAAAAATCAGAGAACTTTCTATTTTCAAATTCTTTGCCATGATCACTCCTTATTTTTACTATCACACTTCCTTTCTCTCTTTGAAGTCTTTGACAAAGCTCCTTGAACACGTCAAAGGTAACTGATTTTTCTTCAATGAAATTGACCTAGGTGAATCTAGAAATATCATCCACACAAACGAATACATACCATTTTCCTCCAATGCTTTCTACTTGCATTGGTCTCATAAGATCCATATGAAGTAGTTCCAGGACATTTGATGTGGCCACATGCTGCAGCGTCTTGTGGGACATCTTGGTTTGCTTACCAATTTGACACTCACCACACACTTTCCCTTGTTCAATCCCCAGCTTGGGAATACCCCTTGTTCCAGCCAAGAACATAGAAAGAAGGTATAGTACCTAGAATGAAAGGAATGCAATGAGAGAATCTAGAGAGGGAGAAAGCGTGTAACCGCTTAGAGAGAGAGTGTAACTGAATTTCAAGTTTGTTATTTATCAAATGAGCTCAAAAGTCCCTTACAATTGGTAACCGCCCCCCATTTATAGGCTAGGGGTTGGGTCTGGCGCCCCTAACTGTCTTCAGTGGGCCGTTTGGGCCTCTCGGGGGAGGCCCAATTCCCTGGCTTGCGTGACGCCCTGAGGCATGCGTCCCTGGGCGAGGGCCCCAGGGGTCTCTCCCAGTCCACAAGAATGCGCCGTTCCCACTCCCCCAGAATCCCTCAACTGCAATCATTCTCCTGCCATCATGGTGCACGATTTTCCACCTTCCCCCCACGTTCATCAGCAACTATCCTCAAAATTCTTACACGCTTCTCCCCTCAACAGTCACCACCTTCCTATAAAGATGCTATTACCTCACCCTTCGCTTATTTTGCAACCTCAACTCCTAGCCACCCTCTTTGCACATAAAATCCCCTCGACAAACTGCTACTACGGCGCCGACGACGCTCCACTCGCTGCTCTTCTTTCCGGTGAGTTTCTAGAACCTCAAAGTTGCTTTCGTTTCTCCCATTTTACCCAAGACCTTGCGCCTTTCCCCCCATGGCATCAGGACGTCGAACTAAGAACTCCTCCCGCGGCATTATCGTCGCCAATCCTCTGTGGTACGTTCCTCCGGTCGACCTTCCCCCTCCTGGGGGAGTCCCTCTTGACACAAAAGATATTGCAGCTTTTCGTCTGAAGTCCTCGGGATCCTTGCCAACTCCTATCCCAAGGGGTCTTCCGGTTGGAGTAATCCCCAACCACAATCCTATTTTGAGCAGTGGGAATTAATTTCTGACCTCTCCTCGAGGTCTGGTGGATTTTGTCATGAGAAGCCCCTTGACAATAAGCTCTACTACGCCGACTCCTCAGCCTCCGAGCGTCCTTGGCTTCGCCGCCCTTATAACGACACGAGCAACTTTCATTTTTTCTACATGTACGAGTACATGTTCACCGGTTTGGGGATCAGGCTCCCCTTCTCTCTCCCTTCATTTGCTCCGTGCTGCGCGACATCAACGTCGCCCCGTCCCAACTTCATCCCAACAACTAGGCCTTCCTGCGATGCTTCGAAATTCTTTGTGATGCAATCCAGCGAGAGCCAGAGCCTTCCCATTTCTTTTATTTTTATGGCGTGGCCACCCAATCATCCCCACCGTGCGACTGGGTCTCTCTGGAAGCCAGGCCCAACCGCCAGCGCTTCAACCCTCTTTCGACCACTATCACGGATGACCTCGCCCGTAGGTACTTCAAAATCGTGGTGTCTCATGAATATCCTGAAGTTTTTACTTCAAGGGACGGTACCGCCCGCTTCCCATTTTACTGGACCAAAGAAACATCCCGAATAGCCGACCCGCCCGAGAGTTCTTTTACCAACGAAGACAAGATTGTCATCAGCTTCCTAGCTAACCTTCCGGTCCTAGACTGCGCTCGTGTGATCGGTAAAGCTAGGGTTTCACTAACCCCCGCATACTTAGGTCTCCTAACCTTCCTTTGATTCGTTCCTTGTCCCTTGCTTATTTCATTCCCCCTATACTTTTACTGACTTTCCTTCGCTGTCCTTTGAACCAGGAAAAATGAATTTTACTAGTGGAGACCTCTTGGCTGCCTTTGAGAAGAAGAAGAATGTCCCATTCCCTCCTCGAGTCAACTTGAAGGGCGACAAAACACCCTCCCCATCCAATTTGGAGGGCGAGGAAAGGAAGCGAGCGCCCTAGAGCCTCGGCGAAGAGGTCTCCCAACCGCCTCTTAAGAAGAAACTCGACTCGGTCGCCGCTTCTCATCCTGGAGGGGAGGACGTCCCGGTTACCGCCTCCACTTCCAGTGAGCCTGGTGAACCGCCTAAGACGACTCTAATTCCTTCGTCTGGCATACAGGGCGAGCTCACAACCAGAGCCCCCCTGGAACTGTTGGCCCGTCGCTTGCCGGGAAAACCTCAAAGCCCTCCACTGGTTTGACGCTGTCGCCGCCTCCAGGTCACAGGCCACTCTATCCTCGGTCTCCGGGAATCCTGGGATGCCACTTACCCTCTCCTTCACGCCGGCACAAGCCGAGAAGACGGATGGAGTGATTCAAATGCAAGGTTTGGACAGAGTGTCCAAGGGCGCTCTGGGTACACTACTCCAAGGTTTTCATCGCTACAAGTGGGCCGCCAGAGATTCTGAAGCTTTGTGGGAAGAGGTGATTCGCCTTCGCTGTAACGACCCGATTTCCGGGGGTCACTTTAGTAACCTGTTAAAGTAAATATGCAATATTTTCCAAAAGAGATTTATAAATGCGAGTATTTTTTTCCTTTTCGAAGCATTTCCAAAACATGTAATGCATACTCCCAACCGTAAATAATTTACATCTGTCCTTGACCAAGGCACAACATAATAGACATGACAAATAAAATAAGATCCAACAACGGACCCACTATGTAATGACTCCATAGATCCGATATACTCCCTATGATTTCCATACTGGGTAAACATAGGAAAACAATGCACCGGAACCTACCCAAAACCTCAAATACAAATCATAAAATGATCCTGCAAGCTTAAACCCATAACGTTAAGCTTTTCTACCCAAAGGCTCTAGCCATACACCCGACTCTATTCTTCGAGTCTTCTATAGTTCTTCCACATGGAGTAGCATCTGCTCACATCGCAAGCTTTCGTCGTCTGGCAGCAGGCCGACCGCCCAAACACAAACATACAACCAAAGCCAAGGCGCTAGGGTCAGCTTACAGAATACAATAGATATACAATCAATACCTATCATCTCAAAATAACATTCTCCTATCATCATCCTTAAGTAATCTCTTCCCTTTTTCTATTCCATAATCCTCTTTATCCTCAATACTTACTTATCAAGTCACTTACAACAACTTAATGTCTCAACTCGCTCTCACAATCTATTCCTCAAGTCAACACTGTATCATTATCAATTCTTATCAAATTCACTAACTCTTATAAAGAAATCCATAAACCATAGTTAACTTCCAAGATAAACAACTCTTCTTATCTAATGATCATGTACTGATTCAAGACTCATAAGCTCCTTCAAAACGATCAAATCATTTCTCTTAAACTTAAACTCGTGATATCTCGTTAGACACAAACCCTAGTCTCTTTGAAACTCCACTTTGGTTCTACAAAAATCTCAAACTTATAGGTAAGTCCTCAATCTCTAAGAAACGGGTTCTAGTCCTCAATTAATCCCTTAATTACTTCTAAGTCCTTGAACTTCCAAAGTTTCAAATCTAGACCATCTGGAATCAAATATTTATAGTAAATCTCATAAACTTCTTGGAATTCAAGATTCAATCCTAAGTCATATCTTCCAACATCAAGATTGCCATCACAACTTAATCCATTCTAATTAATACCTTTCGAAGTCTAATTCCTCACTCGGAAATCCAAACTTAATTGTTCTATTTCTATCCAATCATGTTATTCCTAAACATCCATTAACAAAGAGGTAATATTCGAACACTTATTCTCTAACACTCCAAAAACTTGTTCAACTTTCAAAACTTTTCGCAATCGCTTTTTAACGAATAAATGTGCGTAAAGACTCAAACGTTCTTGATTTTCATAAACGAATAAACAACGTACGTAAGTAAGTTTCAAAAAATATTTTCGTACTCCAAAGCATTGCAATATCAATTAAAATAAAAGGTTTTCTCATCTTTTTCCAAAACAACTATTTTCCCTTGAAATATGTGATTTTGTCAAAACGAACATCAACTGTATAGCGACTTTAGCTAATTTTTAAATACGTCAAATAAACTCCGAAAAATCTAATATTTTTATCATGGCTTCTTTTACAAGTTTTGTAAATCCTCATAAATTTCCAAGTCCTAATTCGAAGTTAAAAATTCAGGAAAAATCAAATACTACAGCAGTTCATGAGGAACGGGACAACTTAACCCGTGCTCACTAAAATGCGTATAACCTGAGCTAGAGAAATCGAAATGACATGAAACCAGCGGCAAAAGTTTGCTTACAGAAAAAGCTACAATTTTTATGAAAAACATACGAATTTGACAGAACAGCGGCTACTACATTCGAAAACAACAACGGTTTTATGTGACTTTTCGCAAAAGCTTTTCAAGCACAGTAAAGGCTAAACCCTCATGCCCTTAGAAATCAACAATCATAACACTATCACTCACACCACACACACATACACTATTCTATATTTCCTTCATCAATTTTACAAGGCTCTTGGACAACAAAAATGACAATGATTTATGACTTAGAGAAGCATAAAGACCCTAGAATTAATTTGATCTAGATAAGAATGACAACCCTATCAAGGTTGAAGGCAGTGGTAGGGTTCTCCTTTGCTGGTCATGGTTGTCCTCTTCAAGTGTGATCATCAAGACTGACAGCAATAGCACAAAACCAAAATTGATTATCAATTTGACAAAAGGGGAGGGAGAACTTCACGGTTCTGAGCTTAGCGAGTCCTCCGGCGAGCCCTCGCCGAAGAAGACGGTGGTTGGCGGCGGCTGGCGGCGGTTTCCGGCGAAGGTTATCGGAAGGTCAAATTGATTGGGGGGTTTTGTAGCGCATGGCGAGGGGAGTTCCATGGTGTGGTTGGTTTCTCCAAAAACTCAGTGGTTCGCCGGAGATCGGAGTTTAAAGGTGCGGTGGTTAGGGTTTCATGGTGGTGGCTATGGTGGTGCGTTCATGGTCGCGTGGTTGTGATGAGGAGGTGGTGTTACTCGCGGTTCTGGCCATAGAGAACGAAGGGGAGAGGCGGCGGTTTGGCACAGAGGAGGTGATGGTGGTTATGCGTTAAGAATCAGAGGAGAAAACGCGTGGTGGTGGCGTTTTGGCACGCGGTGGTGGCGGTTGTGGTTGCTGGCGGCGTTCTGCTCAGCCATGGATGGAGAAGAAGAAGATGGTGTTGTGTGGCTTAGGGTTTCAGAGGAATATGGAGAAGAAGAAAAGAAAATGGAGAAGGAGAAAGTGAGAGAGAGATGTCGAGATTGAGGGAGAGGGAGCGTGAATGAGGAGAAAGTAAAGCCAAAGCTGATTGAATGTGTGGTGAGAATGAGAGATGAGGAGGTGGATGGATAAGAATGAGAAAAAGGTGTGGTTGATAGGGGTGTAAGCGGGTATGGTCCGATCCGCGAATCAGATTAAACCTATCCGAACCGAACAGATTATGGTGGGTTGGATTGGATCATTGGTTCGGTTCGGATTTTTTTTACTGAATCCGATCACTATCGGTTCGGGTATCAGATTTAGGGATTGAAAAACCGATCAATCCGAACCAACCCAATGAATTGAGAATTGTTTTACATTAAGCTCAAACAATTTCAGCCTATTACATTACATATTTATATTTGTATTAGAGATGTTAGTTTTATTTAGATTATATGGATTATGTCATTATCGAATGTTTTGTTCTTTAAAAATGTTGGATTTTATATATTATTTATATTTTTTCACGGTTTTAGAATAATTTTCATGCATATTTCAAAATGATATTTTTTTTATTTCAAATCCGAACATCCGAACCGAACCAATCCGATTGAGATCGGGTTGGTTTGGTTCGGATTTAGAAGTAAGGATCATGAAAACCGAACCAACCCAAATCGAACATGTTTAATTGGTTCGGACATTTTATCATCCTAAATCCGAACCAATCCGGTCCGATTACACCCCTAGTGGTTGAGAGAGAATTGGAATAAATAATATTCCTTTGTGATGCTTGATAGACTATCACAAGTAAATAACAAAGGTGACATGTTAGAGCAGGTCATCTCTTCACAAAAGAGATAGATAATTAAAGAATAGAAATTATTAAAAATAAAAATAAAATAATGCACACAAAAATAATTATAATTAAATCCTTACTTTTAAATAACTTTATAAAATAAAAATATTGGAATTAATTACTACTTAATTAATTTTCACGAATCGCGATTAGATTCGAGAAGGGAAAATAACAGTAAGACAATATTAAAATATAAACACGCAGTTAAACAAATATAAGGAAAATATTCCTTATGGTATTTCCCGTCATCGTGGCGTGAATAATATTCAATAACGAATAATTAATAATACAATACGTGTTACCGTAAATTAAGGAAATTAAGAATATAACCCACCCATTTAATTTCGGGTCTTACATTCGCGCCCTTAACTCCAAATTCGTTGAAGAGCGCAAGGTGCTCCTGGCTTAGCTAGCCTCCCAAGAAATCGCCTCCTCCGAAAAGTTGGCGGAACAAACTAAACGCTCCGAGGTCAGCCTGGAGTTCTGAGACAAAAAGATCTTGGAACTGGAGAACACGTTGGAGAAATTAAAACAAGAAGTGCAACTGGAGTCTGATACAAAGGAGGATTTGCTTGCCGCCAAAGACCAAACCATTTCTTCCCTAGGTGCGGAACTTTAGACCCTCAGTGCAGAAATGGTTAAGAAGGACGAGGCTTTGGTTGCAGCAAGAGCCCAAGCGCGATCCGACGCGAAGGCCCTTGAAAAGAAGTTAAGGTCAGATGCGGCTGCAGCTGCTGTTTTCGAACGTGGTCACGACTTCTTTCTTGCCAAAACCCAAATTCAGCACCTCCACTCCTAGTTAGACCTTAGCCCAATGGGGGCGTTCAAGAAGGTCACCCCCGCCGGATTGGTTGGTCCCGAGGATCCTCCGGGTTTTGTAGCCGAGCATTTCCTGATTGATGAAGACATAGAACAGGAAGAAATCGTTAATAATACTTAAAATGATTGTGTAATAATTGTGCCCTTTTCCGTCAACTCCTGTAACTTTGTTTATATTTGTTCTAATGAGAATAGTCGTTTTGAGCACCTTTGTTCTCCCTTTGCTTTTCGTCTCGCCATGTTTCGCTTTTGTGTTTGTTTTCCTTATAAGTCTGAATTACGTTTAACAACCTTGAGAGTGTGCTTGGTATAACTAGGAATTTTGCTCAGTTTTGGAACTAAGGCTTTGTTCACACGCTTTTCCCTTAAGATCAGGTGTGGCCTTGCCAGTTGTGCTTGGCGAGGACATACAGTGGCTCGGGTCCCAATGGCCATGTGGGTTGCCCGAGGCTTAACCTAGTTTGGAGTGCTCGCCCATATTTCGGGGAGACTTTTGCTCGCCCATATTTCGGGGAGGCTTTTTGGATAAGAATATCCGCACACATCGCCAACGAGTGGCAGCAGTCGCGCCGGACTTTCCGGAGCGATCCGCAGACATCAAGGTCGTGTTGGGATCACCACCTTCAGGGAATTTTTCCCACCACGCGACCGTTTCAATTCGGTTGAGAGTTAGGAGTATTGCTGAGAATATCCGTTTGTATTCGATTGTAAAAGAGATTTTACATTTATTGAGGGATGCCTCTTTAAAAAACTCCCGTGATGGAGAAAAAGAGTACATCTTTATTTTTGACCTATTCCTGCTCCTCCTCGCCGCGCCACTGCTCCTGCCATAGGCCCACCTTTCTTTCCAGTAGTCACCCCTCCCAGTTAAGGTACCACGCCAAGCACTTCATCCTTTAGCCCCGACGTGCTCGCCACCCACTCATCACCCCTGGGAGGCCGGTCGCCCCGCTCAACTACCCTATAATAGAAAGGGGGCCTGCCTAGGCTGTTCTCCCACCTGACGCACCGAGCCGCCTTTGTCCGTCTCAAATTTGCAGCTCCCAGTGGTTTCCAACACTTCACCTTCCTCTTTCCCTTGTTCCTGCGACACCGTGCCTTGCACCGCTCTTCCTCAGTCTTCAGCTTGCCCTAAGATTGATCGACTTTCCCTAATTTCCTTTGAATCATGCCTTGTAGCACTGACTCTTCCTCTCCACCTTCCTCTAGCTGTGTTGGCTTGTTGAACCTAGGCGGCCTCCAGAGCGCTGCGTCTATTTGACTCCAATTGAAGAGGTCAAAATTGTCTCATACTAACCTTTCCAAGCGCCTTTCCTGATCAGCTGTGAGCCTTGGCTCAATCGCCAACACGCCCCTGCTAGATTTGCTCATATCCAAGTCCTCCCAGCGCTCCTCAGCATGAGGATCGGTAAATTGCCCATCTTCCCCCATCCTTTGACCTGCCCTTTCTTGACTTCGGCTCATTCTTGGCCCCCCATACCTTTCATTAATCCACTGTCCCTGTCTTCTCACGCCACTTTTTCCCTGGCCTTGTAAGCCCTGCTGGCCTTGACCGCCTTCCAAGACCTCGATCTCGTGACATATGTGCCCAGCACCAGCTCCCTTCTTCCCATACAAGCTCATGCAGTTATTGTAGCATTCTCTCACCCGCCGTTGATCCGCCGCAATCTTTCCAACTTTTTCGCAGGTCAGTGGGTACTTTACCGCCAGGTGAGCCGTTGATATCACCGCGCAGAGGCGATTCAACGTGTTCCGACCAATGATGACATTGTATGACGCCACTACCTGTAAAACCAGATATCTTACGGGGAAGAGCTTTGCGCGCACCCAGCCCTGTTCCCTCGAAAAGCCTACCAAAGTCCCGGAGTATGGCATCAGGTCTTTATCTGTTAACCCCAACTGGTCAAATGCATCGCCATAGATAATATCTGCAGAACTACCCTGATCTAAGAGCACTCTTTGCACATTGAAACTGTTGATCCTCACCATCACCACCACGAGATCGTCCTTATATGTCTTAATCCCTTCAAAGTCTGCCGACGATATAACTATGTTCGGGTGCTGAAAACCAAATGGAGTTGAAAACTCTTGTACTGAACTCACCGCCCTCACATGCCTGCGTCTTGCTCATGGCGTGTCGCCGCCTCCGCTGAGACCCCCTGCAATTGTATTGATCGTCCCAACCGGCGGTTCAAGATCCTTGTTGAAGGTTTCTTCAGCTCTTCTCTCCCTAGTCGCCAACTATTGGTACATGTTGTCTTGCATTTTGTCAAAGCAACCGATTGTCGAAGCAGATGTCGTGGCATCTGGTTCTGTGAAGCTAGGGCATCAGTCCTCAGCTTGAGTTTCTGTTGTGGGCCCTTTGAAGATTAATTGAAGATATGTTTTTCTGTGTTACTTGAGGAAAAAAAAGGGTTCTGTGTGTTTGATTGCATTCAAACCAAGTTTCTGCTCCCTGATTCTATAAAGAAAATAAGGGTTCTGTGTGTTTGTTTGCATTCAAACTCTGATTGTTGATTGTGTTCACCAATCACTGTGGCAGTGATTGAGAGAAAGAGAGAGGGACTCTCATACTTAGGTTGAGATACTAAGTAGAAATACACTGGGTAGATTAGGAAGTGAACTATGAACTCTTGTGTTCATGAGTGTTTGTAATTCCTGAATCTTGAGATAGTGGATTTCCTTTCTTTGGGTGCAAACCCTCCAGACGTAGGTGAAAGTTTTTCACTGTACTAGGTTAACAATTTCTGTGTTTTGTTGTTTCTGTTTTAAGTTCTGTTTTACTATTAAGCGATTGTCGAACCTATTGTCCAAGTATCGTGCAGGACATTCGTACTACGGGGAACCTGAATTACAATTGGTATCAGAGCAGGCACCCTGTTCTAGTTGGGTGAGCTCCAGGGAGTTTGATTCAAGTTCTCATGGATAATAAGGAGGGAGGATCAGTCAATAGGCCACCCATTCTGGATGGTACTAACTATGACTACTGGAAGATTCGCATGACAGCCTTTCTCAAGTCAATTGACAACAAGACTTGGAAAGCTATTGTCAAGGGTTGGAAGCACCCCACTAAGCCTCAGGTTGAAGGAACCTCTACCACTGTTGTGGAGAAACCTGAAGAGGAATGGACCAGTGTTGAAGACGAAGCTGCTATTGGAAACTCCAAGGCTCTAAATGCTATTTTTAATGGAATTGACAAGAATATGTTTAGGCTGATCAATATGTGTACTGTGGAAAAGGATGCTTGGGAAATTCTGAAAACTGCACATGAAGGAACTACTCGAGTAAGGATGTCAAGGCTTCAGATGCTTACTACTCAATTTGAAAATTTGATGATGACTGAAGAAGAGACTATCTCAGAATTCCACATGCGTGTCTGTGACTTGTCTAATGCTTCATTTTCTTTGGGAGAACCTATGTCAGATGAGAAGCTTGTAAGGAAGATCTTGAGATCTCTTCCTCAGAAATTTGCTATGAAAGTCACTGCAATTGAGGAGGCTCAAGACATTGAGAACATGAAGGTTGATGAACTTATTGGCTCTTTGCAGACATTTGAATTGAAACTGAGACAATTGATGAGGACATCTTAGTTTTCTCTTTTATGTGAGGTAATTGTATGGAGTTAACCATTTTTGTTTTGCTACTTGTTGTTTGGGCGCTTAACGCTATAATACGATGGAGAATCTTCGATGAAGCTCAACCCTTGTACGAGTCGGAAATGAGAACTTGAAGAACAGTGGAAGACTCGAAGAGTAGAGTCGGGTGTAAGGCTAGAGTCTTGGGTTAGAGAGCTTACCATTATTGGTTAAAGCTTGCATAATGATTTTATGACTTTATATTTGAGGTTTCGGGTAGGTTCCGGTACATTACTTTCCTGCGATTCCCCGATGTGGAAATCGTATGGAGTATGTCGGATTTATGGTGTCATTGCATAATAGGTTCCTTGTTGAATCTGGTACTACCTGTTAGGTTTTGTAGGTTGTGTTCTTTCGTTCTTACCTTCGGGTATTGCCTTGTTCAAGGCTAGATGTAATTTGATTTACAATTGGCAGTAGGCATCACATGTTTTGGAAATACTTTGAAGAAAAAGATATATATACTCGTGTTTATGAATCATTTTGGAAAACATTGCATATTTATTTTTAGCAGGTTACTATGGTGACCACTGAAAGTCGGGGCGTTACATCCACAGAGAGGTGTAATACTTATATCGTTCACTAGCTATCAAGCTTAAATGATGGTTGCACAATAGTTTAATTGTTTGTTTAAGAACATGAAAATAAATGAAAAGTAAATAAACTAATGGAGAAACAACAAGTATGAAGAATTGTTGGGATTAGATTTCATTGAATGACCTTTGTGCATTCTAGTGATTCAAATACAAACCAAGCCTAAGAATATGATTCATCTTCACCAGTTCAACCCTACTTCATCGATGTCTCGCATGAGTGGATAACAATAACTATCTAATCCTAAACATTAATGTCTTACATGATTAAAAAAGATAGTTATCATGAAGTTTATGTGTTTAAGTGACTAACATACCTAACTCTATGTCTAGCCATTAGGATTATTAGGTGATTACCTCTAGTTCGAAGGGGCAGATAGTGCAAATTTATGAAACATCGAGGATAAAATCGTCGAAAAAAATAGAGTAAGAGTAGAATTTACACAAACTTAAAATATCAGGGGCCAAAAGTGTTTTTTAGCCTTTAATTTAATGGCTGGGTCAGTAATACCTAGTTAGAAACAAACCTACGGAAACGACATCAATGGGCTGCGTTTGAGCATCAGAAATTCCAAAGAATCAACACATTTGGTAGGAGGAAGTTTCACCCTTGAGAGAGAGAGAGAGAGAGTGTTGCAGAAGAAGAAGAACAAGAGTGGAAAATGGGGGAAGAGAGAGAAGATCCACAGAAGCTGAAGAAATTAGCGGCGGATTCCTACGACTACGACGCCGACTCTCGATGGCCCGATTACTGGGCCAACGTTCTCATCCCTCCCAACATGGCCTCCCGCTCCGACGTCGTTTCACACTACAAACGCAAGTTCTACCAGCGCCACGTTGTGAGCCCTAAACTCTCATCAAGTTTCAATTTTTCCTCTGTTTCGGCACTTGGGTCACTCTCCAATTTCGTTATGACTCTTTTGGCCTTGTACCAAAAATATTGTTCTTATTTGCGATTATTCTCAAGTTGTCTTAGTAAATGCTTTGCTTTTTTGGGGTTACTATAGTTATTGATGGACTTATATTTTTAATCAGAGTTTGTTTTTCATGAGAATTTGTTTTAGTTTCATTGAATTATTGAACTGATTGTTTAGTTTAGCAAGTTTTTAAGAGAATTATTTGTTTAGATTTTACTTGTGTGCTGTTTTGGAGGACTGCTTGTTTAGTATTTGGCTTCTCTAAAGTAGGGGAACTTTAGAGGGAATTATGATCATTGATTGTGACATATGAGATTTCAACAATTTCACAGGTTGTTTTGTGTATGTATTTTTTTCATGATCTCGGTAGACTATTCCATCATTGGATTACTCCATGCTTTAGAGTTGATTGATTATCCTTGTACTTGCTCTTTAGAGGAGGGAAATTAGTTTGGTCATATATACTCAATTTTATGTTTTGATGCTTCATAGTGTACGTTTGTATCTGGAGAATTTGTCTTACTTGGTAAATTGGTTGTAACTATTGGGTATTGATCAGGACCCTGATCTTGTGGTAGAACCAATGAATTTTGGCAGTTCATCTCAGCCAGCACGACAATCATCAACAACAACATCGTCAACCCCACCCCGGACAAATGATCAAGTTCGTGCAAGAAGCTCTGGTGAGTTTGTCATTTCTGAATGTCATAGATTTTTCAACATAATTAGAGTAAAGAGCTCACTATGGAGCACATATTGGTAATCATACTTGTTTACTGTTTATTGCATTCTAGCCTGAGTCCTACTATTTGTGTTGATTTTTTGTACAGGATCAAGTAATAGAACATCAGGGACATCTGCAACTGCAGGTCCTAATTCAACTCCTTTGCGTTGGGATCGGCAGACAATTCTATTTTCTGTTAATGCTTGGGTACAATCTTTTCACCATTATGGCATAAATTTGTTCATAACATCATTCTGGTCATGATATGCCATTTGCATATTGACAGTTTTGATGACCACATTTGTCTTGTTTTCTTCAGTTCTCTCTTCTAACTTTTATCACTGAACACTTGTGACAGAACTTTATTCTTAAGAATTTTACATGTCTCAATTACTTGCTATTATAATGCTACTGCTGATCACATTTGTTTGTATTTCTATTCAAATTTCTATGTTGAGCACTTGTGGAGGAAAGAGAAAATGATATTATACTCCCTCCATCCCTAATTATAAGACCTTTTAGAGACATACTTGATGTGACCCTTTACTAGATTCTAGAAATATTTATTACCCTTTTCCAAATATACCCCTTGTATTTATTATACTTTTGTAATTCCAAAATTTTGATTACGGCTAATAAATATTGATTTACCACACTACTCAATACATTAATTATTGAAAAACCAATACATTTATTAGCTTCATTACATGTTTTCGTAATAAGTGTAATTGTCTTAAGATGATCTTATAATGAGAGGGACAGAGGGAGTAATTAGTAAGGGATGTGGTGGCGTTTTCAAATTATATGTAAAATGACTTTGTTTTTGCCCTAAACTCTTTTCTTTTTGATCTGCATCACTTCTGCTGCTGATGCTTTAAGTTAAATATTTTTCTTTAGGTGTTTGTTGTGGCTGTCCTTGCTGTTTTTCCACTGGTACCTAGACATCTTTCTCAAAGGGCATATCGTCTTTCTTTTATGGGTACTACTTGCTCTTCTCTGTACTCATTGTACTCACAGTATGGGGTAAGTTTTTGTTTTATCACAACTAACATTATTTTCATCTTGATCTGATTTTTCTACCTTTAACATTGTTACATCGTCTCATGCTATTGCAGAAGCCAAGAGCATGGAATTTGCAGGCGTTGCAAGTTTACTTTCAATCAATAATAGCTGCAAAGGATTTTATATACTTCATCTACTGCCTTACTTTTGTTACATCACATCTTTGCCTTAAATGTGAGTATTCCTTGGTCAGTTAATCCCATTATACTCCTATTTGCTTCTTCCTGAAGGGGGAGTAATATTATGCAAGATAACGTCAATTAGTGAGCAAAGTTAATTAGGAAGTTAGTTAGAGTAAGAGATATTAGGTTATAAATAATACAATGGGAAGATTAGAGAGAAACTTTGTTGAGATTTTGAAAGGAAATTAGCGAGGGAGAGTCCTGGTCTCTCGAATACCTGAGTTTAACAGAACTTTCGACCATAAATATAATTTTCTTTATATTCCGATCCAGTATTTTACAGCTTGTATTAAAGCTCTTGGAAAAACTCTGGACAAGATTCAACCAAGAAAGGAAGGGACAGATGGAGAAGTTGAAAAATATTGGGGATAAGCAATTTGAAAATTATCAACAATCGGAGATTCAGTTGTTTGATGGAAAATATTAGTATGTGATAGAGCATGGACCAGCTATTGAACTCGCACCTTGAAAAGCCCTAGGTTTGGAAGAGTTACTCGCCTAGGGGAAAGAAGGGAACAGGGGAAGAAAATTAGGGTTGAGTTGGGAGCATTGTGGCCATATGGTGTATAAAGGTGAGGAGAAGAGTGTGAGGTCATATTGTCATTTTTTGTTTGTTTTAGGCAGGAAAATACTTTTCCTAAGAGCTTAACTTTATATTGCTAGTATATTTATAAAAGATTAGGCCAGTAAATAGCAATTCCACCCCAATTCTTATTCCTGGTGCTTCATCAATTTGTCTGACCTGGCAGATACGTGTGTGTAAACAATTTATGAGTTCGGCTCATGCCACCGAAGATGGAGGAAGAGGATGGAGTTGTTGTAGGCTAAGTTGGCGGTGTTGGACGATCGTAACAGTGGAGGCAGAAGTGGTACGTAAGGCGTAAGATTTTTTTAGCTGTCGATTGGGGACAATTTAAATGGATACGGATGGTGGTAAGGAAGATTGAATTACTCTTTTCTGATGGTGAGGATCCTGTACGTTGGGTAGCTGAGCTGAAACTTACTTCAAGGTTCAGATTATGTTTGACGAGGTTAACTTGCTGAAACTTACTTCAAACTTTG
Organism: Lotus japonicus; assembly: GCF_012489685.1. Classification (NCBI taxonomy): domain Eukaryota; kingdom Viridiplantae; phylum Streptophyta; class Magnoliopsida; order Fabales; family Fabaceae; genus Lotus; species Lotus japonicus. Next base: position 11,812,426 of record NC_080042.1, read on the forward strand.
ACGAGGTTAAGGTGAAACTAGTGAAATCAAGCATGAGAAGGAGAACTTGCTGCACATTTAACCCACACACCAGGTTGCACAGTGTGAGTTGCTTGGAGTCTGAAGGAGATTATCTTTTAAGTTTAATGGGTCATGCCCGACTATCTAAGATCTACTGGGTCACTTCATTATATGTTGGGCTATGGCTCATTAAGAGACTTATCATGGAATAAGTCATTGTGTGGAGTAATTGTATTTCAGTATTCCAAATGATATACAAGTTCATTCTTCTTATTGTTGAAACTCATACCACTGTTGCTGCAGCTATTTTTGAGAGGAAAATGGGACAGAAAATTGCCAAAAGTCATTAGTAACATCAGTGACCACATGGGCGCCACTGCTAAAACTATTGTGCTAGCTACTGCTGTGGCCTGTGGGCATTAAAGATGATCGATAGGACCCTGGAGGCCATTATTGTCTTTCACATGTATCTTGGCCATCATTGTTTTCAGCGACTACGAGTTGTTCACCTTGAACACAAGGTGAAAGTTTAGAGGAGAGCATTGTTAGATAATCACATTAGTTTGTTAAGAAATAGCTAGTCAGGGAGTTAGTTTCAGTGGCCACATAGGTGTCACTGCTAAAGCGATTGTGCTAGCTATTCCTGTTGCCTGTGGGCATTAAAGATGATTCATGGGACTCTGGAGGCCATTATTGTCTTTCACATGTATCATGGTCATCTTTGTTTTCAGCTACTACAAGTTGTTCACCTTGAACACAAGCTGAAAGTTTAGAGGAGAGCATTGTTAGATAATTCCATTAGTTTGTTAGGAAATAGTTAGTCAGGGAGTTAGTTTCGGAGTATGAGATGGTTCACTGTTGGTTATCAATAATAGGAGGGTAGAATTATAAACTGTCTTGAGATTTGGAGAGGGAATTAGGGGGATAGGGCAGGTCTCTCGAGTACGTGGGTTTAATAGAGATTTTCTATCTATATACACTAATGTTCTTTGTTCATTCTTTTTGTCACTTCCATGACCTGTATTTTATGACATGTTTTTATTATGTTGCAGTTGCTTTGATTCCAATCATATGTTGGGCATTTGAAAATGTTGCCAAGTTCCTTAGACGTAATTTCAGTCGCTCTACCTTGTACAGGTGAATAACCTTTTAAAAATATGTACTAGTTACATGCAAAGAAAATATTGTTGCTAAGAGAGACAACTTTCTCATTAAGCATAGGAGGATATGTTGTCCTTAATAATTGATTGGACACAGTTTTTGTTTGAGGATACTATTTTTAAGTGTGCCTTAACATCTAAGCAATATCTTTTTATTGCTCAGGAAGTACTTGGAAGAGCCTTGTGTTTGGGTGGAGTCAAACAATATGACCCTCAATATACTGACATCACATGCCGAGATTGGACTTGGATTTCTGCTGGTCATCTCACTGTTCTCGTTAGTTTCTCAATCCTTTCCTTTCTCTTTCCCCTTATGTTCCTATGCTACATATCTTTCTGGCTTAATTGCACATTTGGTCCATGTACTGGCTGACGTGTGATTTTGGTTCCCCTATAAATTTTAAGCAAACTTAGTCCCTCAATTTTTTAAATTGTTAGAACTTAGTCTCCCAATCACTTTTATTTTATTCTACTTAAAACTCATTCTAATTCTCTTAGTGAAATTTGAAATTGATTTCACTAAATCTTGTAAATCTGCTTCAAATCAAAACCCACAAATCAAAATATTAAATTTCACCTGAAATTTAAAAAATAATCTCAAATTTTCCTCTCCTAATCTCATTTCCTATAAACCCTGTTGAGATATCTATTAAGAGATATCTATCAGGATATATCTCTTTGAGGTCGATTTGTTAGGATATTGTTTGTTAGGACTAGAGTTTATATTATTATGATGGATTAGGATAATATTAGATTTTATTATTTAGATTTTATGATTTTAAAGTTAGCAGTTGACTAGGAAACCTCTAGGAATCTAGTCTTTAGTACTTCTGAATCAAGTATCAATAGTTTATTTAGAATACTTCCAATTTCTCTCTTCATAAACTACCAAAGTAAATCTTATAGTTTCAACAAACCCTTCAAATTTTATTTTCTTACTAAATTTTTACGCTTAAACTTTTAAATTTATGTTATATCCCTTATCCATTTAAAACCTCAAAATATTTGAATAGAAAATAAGGATTTCAGTACATTTGGTCTAAGAAAATTGACAAAGGGACCAAATTTGCTTATTTGTAAAAGTATAAGGACTTAATTAGCTTGAAATCACACCAAAGTCCATACAAGAGGAAGCAGAAGTGCAATTAAGCCGATCTCTTTTCTATGAAAGTTATTGGTTTCCTAATTGCAATCCTCATTACTGAACTAAACATGCAGGTGGCAGCGCAACATAATACAGACATTCATGTACTGGCAGGTTTGTTTCTTTGCTAAGAACTGCGGTTTTTTTTCATGCATTCATATACAGCAACAAACTAGATAGATAACTACATATGAAAACAGTCTTGAATTATTTCTACTGCTTGTCTGTGTAAAACCGTATTTCACATCTTTTTTTAATCTGTTAATATTTTCTTTAGAGAATCAATTATGGCACCCAGAAGCCACTCATAATAAAATACTGTCTGTTCTTATTTAAAATACATATTATATAAAGCTTTTCATGTTCCTTTGTATAAATCATTTCAAAATATCTATGAAGTATTACACATTTTCTTTCCAAGTCTACCCTTAACATTGAAGAGTTCAACTGTGATGCGCTGTTAGTGTAAAATAGTCTTACATTGATGATCAATTATAGTATGCCACGTAGAAGGAACAATTACATTCATTTTAAATTTTAGGATGTTTTTGTAAACAAAGTTTATAGTGGCAATGCACCTTTTATCCAACATTTAATGCTCTATATTCAATTATTTAACACTTCTCTTAACTTTTCAATAGGGGGGGGGGGTAGTTTATTGAAATTTACACATTTATGTAAGGTCCTGTTTGGAAGAACTTATTTGAGCTTATCTTATAGTATAATAAAAACTTATTCTAGTCTTTGAGAGAACTTATGTATATAGCTCATGGCCTACTTACAAGTTGTTTTGAACTTATTTTCATAAGCTGTTTTGATTAGCTTATGAATTAGAGTTTATGGATACCTATAACTTATTGTGCTTATTTCAATAAGTTTTTCAAGTTAGCTTATTAATTACTGCTTATGCGATACGCGCTTAAATAAATGGTTTACCCAAATGCACTCAAGACCAACAACTCCCTATGTTCCTATTTATAAGTCACGTTTTTAAAGCTTTTTTGTATGTTCTCCAATATAAGTCACGCTTAGATATTGATGAAGCATAAAATAGTTTTCTCCAAGTTTACCCGTAATGTTTAAGGCTCCACATTCAGTTATGTATCGCTTATCATCATACATTCTTTTAATTTTTCAGTAAGGCTCATTTAGGGAAATTGACATAACTTTTGTTAGATTTAACATTAACAACTAATTTCAACTAATTTTCATAATGTGTGATTAAAAGTGACTTATAAGTGAACATGTAGCAATTAATTTTCTTAATCTACGTGTTGTCTTGGAGATAATGACATTTATTTACCTGTTTTGTCTTTCCTGCTGCAGCTTTTGAAGCTCATGTATAACGTTCCAGTTACTGCTGCTTACCATCAGAGTGTTTGGGCTAAAATTGGGAGGACGGTTAATCCACTCATCCACAGCCATGCACCATTCTTGAAGACACCTTTATCTGCTGTCCAAAGATGGTGGCTAAGATAGAGGCTTGTCTGAAGTGATTTCAGAAGAACACTAAGTAGACATTTTTCGTGTTATTTCATCTTCAAATACAAATTGAATTCACATGGAACGATCAAGTACTCGTTGGATTAATCTCCATATAACAGAGAACTAAAGTAGATTTTGGATTGAATAATGATCCAATCGTGAATGACAATTTGATTAAGTAGTGTGTTTACTTGAATATTTAAGTACATTTTTACATTACCCCTATTAACTGATTTCCTTCTAGAAATAATTTTTTTTTTGGGGTAAATAGTCAATTTGGTCCATGAAAGTGGCATTCGCTGACTAGTTAGTCCCTAAACTATCAAATGACTCTTGTAGTCTCTGAAAGTGTAACATTGATCAAATTAGTCCTGACGTTAAAAAACTTGCTAACCTTTAATGGAGAGTATAATATGACACGTTATTTGCCTGACAATTTTTTAGCTGTCAAATTGATTCCTCCATTGAAAAGTCTATTATTTTTTTCAATTTTTCTATCACTTTGGTCCTTTCTCCGTCTCTCCCTCTCCACCACTACCACCATCACCACCACCCCTCTCTTCCTCGACCCAAATTTATGTTTCTTCTCCTTTAGAGAGTTGTCTGATTTCTAAGGTTTTGCCACAATCTCTTAAGTGTTGTCTAGCTTGTTATCTTTTGTTTTTAGCCTCTTCCTATGAAATTACAGTGGACGGAAGTTGGAGCACGACGGTGAGTAGGATGTGATAGGGGGTGTTGTTCATGACGGGAGGGGGACTTGGATTTCTGGGGCCTCATGCAGTTTGGGGCCTAGTTAGCTTTTTTGGCTGAACTTCTAGCGATGGAGAATGGTTAGAAGCATGTCTCAAATTTGGGGCACAAGGAGGTTGTGTGTTTTTCTAATTGCGAGGACGTCGTTCATGTACTTATTGATAATGTGGATGTTACTCTACATTTTGTAATAGGGATGAAATTCTTCCTATTCATACCTTGTTTTGTTAGGGTGGTAGGTAACCCTTTCTCCTGTTCCTAAGGCACGCAATATGGTAGCTAATGATCTAACTCGAGATGCAACAATGAATGGATGTCTGGATCACCATTTTAAATTTGGGGCTTCTGCCTTCTAGTGTTATCACTTTGCTTTGTCATGATGTTTTAGTGTAGTTTCTTTTGCGTCTTATTTCCACATGTAAAAAAAAAGACCATGCACCACCAAGGCACGTATGAGAGTAGATTGAGTACTACAACAAATCCAATTTGAGGAATTGTATTTTTGCTTGCGTACTCATGTTTGTGGTTGTTGGAACATGTTGCCATGCATTTTGTCAAAACAACCGATTGTCGAAGCAGATGTCGTGGCATCTGATTCCGTGAAGCTAGGGCATCAGTCCTCAGCTTGTGTTTCTGTTGTGGGCCCTCTGAAGATTTACTGAAGATATGTTTTTGAGTTACTTGAGGAGCAAGTAGCTATTCCATAAGGGTTTTAATTGTTGGGTTGTTATTTGTTGAAACAATCTTTGTTAAAAGATTGAATTCTATCTTTACTTGTGCAATAAGAAACCAAATCTATCAAGATTGCGTTTTGAATTGTTGTTGCTGCAATCTGTTTCTTCAGCCCATGCTAACCCTAGAGCCCATGCTACCGCTGCTGAAGTCTATAAAAGGATGAAGACCTAAAACATGAAGACCGACGAAGCTAAGAGAGAGATCAAGTGTTTTAGGATTTGTGGTTGTGCTTTGTCCTTTGTTAGTTGTGAATCCTCTTTGCTCACTGATTCTATAAAGCAAAGAAGGGTTCTGTGTTGTTTGATTGCGTTCAAACGCTGATTGTTCATTGTGTTCACCAATCACTGTGGCAGTGATTGAGAGAAAGTGAGAGGGGCTCTCATACTTAGGTTGAGATTCTAAGTAGAAATACACTGGGTAGATTAGGAAGTGAACTATGAACTGAGTTGTTCATGAGTGTCTGTAATTCCTGAATCTTGAGATAGTGGATTTCCTTTCTTTGGGTGCAAACCCTCCAGACGTAGGTGAAAGTTTTTCACTGAACTGGGTTAACAATTACTGTGTGTTATTGTTTCTGTTGTTAAGTTCTGTTTTACTGTTAAGCAGTTGTCAAACCTCTTGTTCCAGCATTGTGTAGGACAATCGTATCAGAGGGAACCTGAATTACAATTGGCATCAGAGCAGACACCCTGTTCTGGTTGGGTGAGCTCCAGGGAGTTTGATTCAAGTTCTCATGGATAACAAGGAGGGAGGATCAGTCAATAGGCCACCCATTCTGGATGGTGCTAACTATGACTACTGGAAGGTTCGCATGACAGCCTTTCTCAAGTCAATTGACAACAAGACTTGGAAAGCTATTGTCAAGGGTTGGAAGCACCCTACGAAGTCCCAGGTTGAAGGCACCTCTACCACTGTTGTGGAGAAACCTGAAGAGGAATGGACCAGTGTTGAAGATGAAGCTGCTCTTGGAAATTCAAAGGCTCTAAATGCTATCTTTAATGGAGTTGACAAGAATATGTTTAGGCTGATCAATACGTGTACTGTGGCAAAGGATGCTTGGGAAATTCTGAAAACTACACATGACGGAACTACTCGAGTGAGGATGTCAAGGCTTCAGATGCTTACTACTCAATTTGAAAATTTGATGATGACTGAAGAGGAGACTATTTCAGAATTCCACATGCGTGTCCGTGACATGTCTAATGCTTCATTTGCTTTGGGAAAACCTATGTCAGATGAGAAGCTTGTAAGGAAGATCTTAAGATCTCTTCCTCAGAAGTTTGCTATGAAAGTCACTGCAATTGAGGAGGCTCAAGACATTGAGAACATGTAGGTTGATGAACTTATTGGCTCTTTGCAGACATTTGAGTTGAAACTGAGTGGAAAATCTGAGAACAAGAATAAGAGTATTGCTTTTGTGTCTAACACTGATGAAGGTGATGATGAAGACTGTGAGGGTGAAAACCTCTTTGAGGCTCTGGCTATGCTAGCAAAAAAATTCAACAGAGCTTTGAGGAAGATTGACAAAAGAACCAGACCTAATGTCCAGGACATGAAGTTCGACAACAAACCCAAGTTTTCAAATTCACAAAGGAAGACCAAGGAAGAAGAAAGACCTGTTCAGAACCAAGGAGTGCAATGTCATGAATGTGAAGGATATGGTCACATCAGGTCTGAATGTGCCACTTATCTAAAGAAGCAAAAGAAAGGGATGATGGTAACTTGGTCAGATGAAGACACTGAAGATGAGGAGGAGATATCTGCAAACAAAGTCAATGCTTTCTCTGGAACTATCTGTGAGTCTGAGACAAGTGATGAGGACATCTCTGATGAGGAATTGGCTGAAACTTACAAGCTGCTACACAACAAGTGGGAAGAAGCTTGCAAACTTATAAGAGAAAAGCAAAGTGAGATAGAACAGCTTGTTTCTCAGAATGAAAGGTTGAAAGAGCTCAGCACTAAGCTGAAGGAAGATCTGGAGGAATGGCAAAGTAAGTTTAATAATGTTGATGTTATGGAAAAGGCTAACCTAATGTTGATTAATGCAGGACTTCAAGAGGAAGTAACAACTCTGACAAGAAAACTTGAAGCCACTCATAAATCTGTTAGAATGTTAAACAGTGGTTCTGATATGCTTGATGAAATTCTGAAAGAAACTAGCAAGCAAGGAGGGAGTTTGAAGGGAATTGGCTTTGACTATAGAACAACAAACAAAGAAAATCAGAAAGGTTCAAAGAGATTTGTGTCTGCTGCAAAACAAACTGAATTCAAGAAGCCCAGAAATTATCAGTTGCCAGATCCATTGCCTCGACATGTACCTCAGCATGTGAAACCCCAGCTTAATCTTGACAAAACTGTACCTTGGAAGTGTCACTACTATGGTAAGAATGGTCAAATAAAGCCCTACTGTTACAGGTTATATGGTTATCCTCAGATGCACGATAAAAAGCCTATTCAGATGAGGAAGCAATGGAAGCCCAAGGGTGAAGTCAGATGTCAGGTAGCCTACACGTCTTTCAGAGCATCATCAAAGGAAGATTGGTATTTTGATAGTGGCTGCTCAAAGCACATGACAGGAAACAAGAGCTTCTTGCAAGACATCAGAAGTCATTCCACCAACTATGTTACTTTTGGAGATGGAGCTAAAGGAAAGATCAAGGGAGTAGGAAAGCTTGTTAGCACAGAATCTCCTAACTTGAACAATGTGTTACTTGTAAATGGTTTAACTGCCAACCTAATCAGCATAAGTCAACTATGTGATCAAGGGTATGATGTGAAGTTCAATAAGATAGAATGTGTTGTGACCACTGATGATGAGAAAGTTGTGATGAGAGGAGTCAGATCAAAAGACAACTGTTATATGTGGACATCAGAAGAAAAAGCTCATGTTTCTAGATGTTTGTTAACTAAAGAAGATGAGGTGAATGTATGGTAGGGGTGTTCGCGGATTGGATTGGATCGGTTTTTAGGAGAAAAATCATCCGATCCGATCTCATCGGTTTTATGATTTTGTCATCCAATGGATTTTTTACTAAATTCAAATCCGAACCAATCCGATCCAATCTATAGCGGTTTGGATTGGATTGGATTGTTCGGTTTTTGTTTCACTTTTTTGTACTTAAAAATTGTGTTGTATAAATTTAAAAAATATATAATATATGATAAATACAACGATACATAATTTATAACATTAATATAACATTCATAAATTATAACATAGTGAACATATTTTTAAATTATGATTATAATTGTTTACTTTGATGCATGTATATAGTACAAATAATTACTTGAACTGTTTTTATTAAAATGTAATTTTATAAATAAGCATGTGTGATATAATCAATATATATACAATAAATATGTACTATGTAAGTGTAAATGGAATGATATATGTATAACTAAAATTATACATATTTGTGAATGTTCGGTTTGGATTGGATTGGTTCGGTTTTGGAAATCAAATCCAAAATCCGATCCGATCCAATAAATAATTTCGGTTTTTTCAATTTTCAGTCCGTTCGGTTTTCGGTTTGATTGGATTTCGGTTTTTTTGGATCGGTTTGTCGGTTTTGTTTGGATTGGTTCGGTTATGAACACCCCTAATGTATGGCATCAAAGACTAGGACATCTCAACTACAGGAGCATGCAAAAGATTATTGCTGATGAAGCAATAAGGGGATTTCCCAATTTGAGCTTGGGAGAAGGAAAGCTATGTGGAGAATGTCAGATTGGTAAGCAAACCAAGGTACCACACAAGATGCTCCGGCATCAAACCACGACAAAGGTTCTGGAATTTCGTCACATGGATCTCATGGGTCCCATGTAGGTTGAAAGCTTGGGAGGAAAAAGGTATGTGTTTGTCTATGTAGATGATTTTTCAAGGTATACATGGGTTGAATTTATGAGAGAAAAATCAGAGACTTTTGAAATATTCAAGAATCATTGTTTGAGACTTCAGAATGAGAAGGACTGTGTGATTGTAAGAATCAGAAGTGTTCATGGAAGGGAGTTTGAGAATTCAAAATTCTTGGAGTTCTGTGGAACAGAAGGTATTAGCCATGAATTTTCTGCCCCCATCACTCCACTACAGAATGAAATTGTTGAAAGAAAAAATAGAACTCTCCAGGAATCAGTTAGAGTAATGTTACATGCTAAGAAGATTCCACACCAGTTCTGGGCTGAAGCTATGAGTACTGCCTGTTACATACATAACAGAGTCACCATCAGGGCAGGGACATCCTCTACACAGTATGAGCTATGGAAAGGTAGAAAGCCGTCTGTAAAATACTTTCACATATTTGGAAGTAAATGTTATATCCTTGCAGATCGTGATCCTAAGAGGAAGCTTGATCCTAGAAGTGATGAAGGAATTTTCATGGGATATTCTATGAACAGCAAAGCTTATAGAGTTTTTAACTCTCGCACAAGGACCATGATGGAATTTGTGAATGTGACTGTGGATGATGAACCAAGCAAGAAGGAAGAAGCAAATTTGAATGAAGATGATGATGGTGCAGATGGTCCAGCTGATGCTCCAACAACCGCCCCCGACAATGAATCAGAGACAAGTGCTGATGAAAAAGAAGACAAAGATATCCCATCAAATAAAGCTCCATCAATTAGGGTTCAGAAGAATCACCGTCAAGAAAACATCATTGGTAATCTTCAAGAAGGAGTGACTACCAGATCTAGAAGTCTTATTGCTCATGGTTGTTTCATCTCTAAGATAGAACCCAAGAATGTCAATGAAGCTCTCACTGATGAATACTGGATAAATGCTATGCAAGAGGAGCTAGAGCAGTTCAGGAGAAATGAAGTGTGGGAGTTAGTGCCTAGACCTGAAGAAGTAAACATCATTGGCACTAAGTGGATCTTCAAGAACAAATCAGATGAAGCTGGAACATTCACAAGGAATAAAGCAAGGCTAGTTGCTCAAGGATATACTCAGATAGAAGGAGTTGATTTTGATGAGACCTTTGCTCCAGTAGCTAGACTTGAATCTATAAGACTCTTGTTAGGTGTTGCTTGTCTCTTGAAGTTCAGACTTTATCAGATGGATGTGAAGAGTGCTTTTCTTAATGGCTATTTGAGTGAAGAAGTTTATGTTGAACAACCTAAAGGATTTACAGATCCACATCATCCAGATCATGTGTACAAGTTGAGGAAAGCCTTGTATGGCTTGAAGCAAGCACCTAGGGCTTGGTATGAAAGGTTAACTTAATTTCTTGTAAGAAATGGTTACAGTAAGGGTGGAATTGATAAAACTCTGTTTGTGAAGAATGACAAAGGTAAGCTCATGATAGCACAGATTTATGTGGATGACATTGTTTTTGGAGGAATGTCGAACTCAATGGTGGAGCATTTCGTCCGACAAATGAAATCTGAATTTGAGATGAGCTTAGTTGGTGAATTGAATTATTTTCTAGGGCTACAAGTCAAGCAAATGGAGGATTCTATGTTCATATCACAGAGTAAGTATGCTAAAGGCTTAGTCAAAAAGTTTGGTCTTGAAAAGGCTGGTCACAAGAGAACTCCTGCTGCTACACACATCAAACTGTCCAAGGATGAGCAAGGAGAAGATGTTGATCAAAGTCTCTATAGAAGCATGATTGGAAGCTTGTTGTATCTTACTGCTAGCAGACCAGATATCACCTTTGCAGTTGGTGTATGTGCAAGATATCAAGCAGCTCCTAAGGCTAGTCATCTGCTACAGGTCAAGAGAATTATCAAGTACATCAATGGCACAAGTGACTATGGTATTCTCTATACTCATGATACAAATTCTTCTTTAGTTGGATTCTGTGATGCAGATTGGACAGGAAGTGCAGATGATAGAAAAAGCACATCTGGTGGATGTTTCTTCCTAGGGAATAATTTGATTTCATGGTTTAGCAAGAAACAGAATTGTGTCTCATTGTCTACAGCTGAAGCAGAATATATTGCAGCAGGAAGTAGTTGTACACAACTCATGTGGATGAAGCAAATGCTGAAGGAGTATGATGTTGAACAGGATGTCATGACATTGTACTGCGACAATCTCAGTGCAATTAATATTTCTAAGAATCCCATACAGCATAGCAGGACCAAGCATATGGACATTAGACATCATTTTATTAGAGACTTGGTGGAGGATAAAATTGTCAATCTGGATCATGTTACAACTGACAAGCAATTGGCTGATATTTTCACAAAACCCCTTGATGCAATCACTTTTGAAAAATTAAGAGGAAGTCTAGGGATTTATCTTTTTGATGCATAGCAATTAGCGTGGCCCAATGTGTTAACGGCTAGTTTATTCTTGGTCATCATTAACTGCCGTTGTGACATCAGCAGAGAAAAGGTTGTCTTATGGTTCACTCATCCTATAACTACCTCCAACGGGCAAATTGTGTTCTCTCAACCTCTTGTACATCTATCTTCTTCAAGACTCATTCTCTCTCGTTTGCAATTTTTCTTCATTGTTCTGTGCTCTGTTTGCGTTTCATCTCATTACATCATGTCTCAAAGTTCAGGAAAGAATGACTCTGTCAAGGCAAAGATTAAAAGAACTGCTAAAGGAGTGAAATGCATGGGTTTGAAGAGTGGTTCTTCTCAACCATCTTCTGTGTCAAAGAAAGATCCCAAGAAGATGAGATCAAGAAACCCAACTTGTAAGGTCTACAAGTCACAGGTTCAGAACAGAGAACCTACGAATGTTCCTGTCCTTGAGGATGTTCCTGACGAAGAGGAAATCAATGATGAAGATTCTCATGTGAAATCGCCCCCTGATGTTGTGCCTGATGTTGAGACATCTGGGTCTAAGGAAAGTTCTGCTCAAGAAAATCCTGGAAAAGATTCCACTTCTCATGAAGATTCAGGCGATGCTACCCAGCCTGATATCTCCGTTTCATCGTCTTCGAAGGATGCTGATCCAAAGAATGGTAACTCTGAGGGCACCAATTCTGAAGAGCCAATCCAGGCTCCAGCCTCTGTTCAGGACATCTCTGATGATGATTCTGATGATGTTCCTTTGACTGAGTCCTTTTGCTGATAGTGTTGCTGTAAGGATGAAAAAGAAAAGAAGGGTTTCTTCTCCTAAATTTACTCCTACTCCATCAAAGAAATCCAAGTCTTCACCGATAACCTACAAGTCACAATAGGCTAGTGTGAAGAGTAAGAGAAAGCAAAAGGAAGACAAGACTCCCAATGAGAAGAAGAAGAGGAAGATTCCAGTTGAAGTTGAAGACTCTGAGTCAGATGTTGAAGTCGATGTCCAGGACATTCGACCCTCTGAGAAAAAGAAGTTTTCTGGTAAGCGTATTCCTCAAAATGTTCCTGTTGTTCCTATTGATAGAGTGTCTTTTCATTTGGAAGAGAATGTTCAGAAGTGGAAGTTTGTTTGCAAGAGGAGAATGGCCAAGGAAAGGGAAGTTGGTCCTGATGTTCTTGAGTGTAAGGGTGTTATTGCTCTTATTGAGAAGGCTGGTCTGATGAAGAAAATTCAGAATGTTGGAAGCTGCTATGAGAAGCTTGTGAGAGAGTTCTTGGTGAATCTCTCTGTGGATGTTGGTCTTCCTGATAGTTATGAATTCAGGAAAGTGTTTGTGAGGGCTGAATGTGTTGTGTTCTCACCTGCTGTGATCAATCAAGCACTTGGAAGGAGTGCTATTGAGTTTGCTGATGAAGAAGTGTCTATGGATGATGTTGCCAAGGAACTTACTGCTGGTTATGTGAAGAAGTGGCCCAGCAAGAAGCTGTTGTCCACTGGAAATCTTACTGTGAAGTATGCAATCCTTAACAGGATTGGTGCTGTGAATTGGGTTCCTACCCAACATACATCTGGTGTTTCTGCAATTCTTGCCAAATTGATCTATAGGATTTCCAGTCTATTGCTTTTGATTTTGGAACGTTTGTATTTGAGCAGACATTGAAGCATGCTGATACTTGTGCTGTGAAGCTGCCTGTTTCATTTCCATCACTTCTTACAGAGATCATTCTCAAGCAACATCCTCAGATTCTTAGGGCTGATGAAGTGGCTATGTCTCGTGGAGTTCCAATCACTTTGGATCAACGTTTGTTTATGGAGCCACATGTTCTAGACATTGCCATGCCAACCAGCAGAACATCTGCTCCTTCTGTGACTGAATCTGGCACTAAGGCCATAATTGCTGAATTACTAGAAGTCTCCAAGGCTTTGCAGGAGACAATCAGGGTGAGCACTGCCAGGAAGCTCAAAGTTGATGCTTTGCTACTCAAGCTACAAGAAGAAGAACGTCACGATGGTGAGCAAAGTGCTGCTGCTACAGCTGCTCAGAATGTGAGCAATGAAGAGGAGGAAGGATCTGAAGAGAGTGCAGAGGAAAATGCTGAAGGGTCTGGGGAGGAGTCCAGTTCTGAAGAGTAGTTTTCTATGTTCTTTTGCTATTTTCTTTTGTTTTTGGATGTATTTGTGCACCGTTTGCAAATTTGTGCTAAAAAGGGGGAGTAGTTTGAGATTGAAGATTCTATCTGCTCTGTGGTCTATAATATTTTGTGGTACTGCTGTGAAGACCTATGTTACTACTGTGAAGTTGCTTCTGTGAAGATCATGTGTGTTTTGCTAGTGATAGCTTATGTGGTTTAAATTTGAAGACAAGTTCAAGACAATGGCGTTGTTGCATTTTCTGGTTTATGTGGCTAGTCTCATTTTATGTGGTTAGCTTATGTGAGAGTAACTTCTGATAGTGTTTCCTGGGTTGTTGAAGTCCAAGCTGATCAACTGTGAAGTCATCATTTGCTAAGGTTTGATAGTACTTTTTTCTGTGTGTTTGTGCGGCTAAGTGTTTTGTTCCAACTATGCTAAGTTGTTGGTATGGATGCATCATGTGAGGGGGAGCAATGTTTAAGGGGGAGAATTGATTCTCTAGTTTTTATCCTCTCTGGTTGTGAGTTGTTTTAGACAAAATTTGACAAAGGGGGAGATTGTTGGAACATGTTGCCATGCATTTTGTCAAAACAACCGATTGTCGAAGCAGATGTCGTGGCATCTGATTCCGTGAAGCTAGGGCATCAGTCCTCAGCTTGTGTTTCTGTTGTGGGCCCTCTGAAGATTTACTGAAGATATGTTTTTGAGTTACTTGAGGAGCAAGTAGCTATTCCATAAGGGTTTTAATTGTTGGGTTGTTATTTGTTGAAACAATCTTTGTTAAAAGATTGAATTCTATCTTTACTTGTGCAATAAGAAACCAAATCTATCAAGATTGCGTTTTGAATTGTTGTTGCAATCTGTTTCTTCAGCCCATGCTTACCCTAGAGCCCATGATACCGCTGCTGAAGTCTATAAAAGGATGAAGACCTAAAACATGAAGACCGACGAAGCTAAGAGAGAGATCAAGTGTTTTATGATTTGTGGTTGTGCTTTGTCCTTTGTTAGTTGTGAATCCTCTTTGCTCACTGATTCTATAAAGCAAAGAAGGGTTCTGTGTTGTTTGATTGCGTTCAAACTCTGATTGTTCATTGTGTTCACCAATCACTGTGGCAGTGATTGAGAGAAAGTGAGAGGGACTCTCATACTTAGGTTGAGATTCTAAGTAGAAATACACTAGGTAGATTAGGAAGTGAACTATGAACTGAGTTGCTCATGAGTGTCTCTAATTCCTGAATCTTGAGATAGTGGATTTTCTTTCTTTGGGTGCAAACCCTCCAGACGTAGGTGAAAGTTTTTCACTGAACTGGGTTAACAATTATTGTGTGTTATTGTTTCTGTTATTAAGTTCTGTTTTACTGTTAAGCAGTTGTCAAACCTCTTGTCCCAGCATTGTGCAGGACAATCGTATCAGAGGAAACCTGAATTACAGTGGTTTTTGCAAAAAAAAAAAAAAAAAGTGTGGAACTAGTTTTCTATAAAGCAATTTCATAAAGGGAATTCAATATGCGGAATTACTTTTTTAACAAGTAAACCTGCACTTTGTTATGCGGAATTACTTTTTAAAAGTGTAAAATTTAATGAGTATTTTCGGAAATGAGATGAGATAAACATAATGGGTACGTGGTATAAAATCGATATCCATAGTTATAAGTTTGCACTATGCTCTTGTTACACTTGCCAAATATCTCACGTTTGATTCCTTCTGTAGGGTCCCTAATTAGAAAAAAAGAAAATACCAAGAATATCACACGACATTTGGAACAACTGAATAGAAATAGCCACACAGGAGATGCCATATATTCCAAACCCAATAATTATTTGTCCACACCTCTAAATTGAGGTGGAAAGATGTGGAGAAGGAGAGAGATAGAAAGAAAAGAAAAAGTAAGAGAGAGAAAGTATAAGATGTGATAGATGATAAGAGGAGAGAGATAGAAATAAAAATAGGTGAAAATGAAGTGTATAAATAAGGAGGTGTGTATATATCACTACTCATCCAAACCGAATCTAATATTTTGTTGTTGCTGTTATTCACCGAATCTATTATTCAAACTATATCAGGCTAAGATTTGTATAGAGAGAAAATGCTATGACGCCACATTGCTGTCAAAAAAAAATGCTATGACGCCACATATTCCCACTCCCACACATGCGCACAGTAATTTTTGAGTGGGGTTATTTTTTTAAACGAATTTTTTGGTGGTTAAGAAACGTTTGATGCGCTTTTGTATTTTCATTTTAACATGCATTTTCTACTAAATACACTTTTCACATATAGATCTTTAAATATTAATCACTTTACATTAACCTCATTTTTAAGTTGAATTGATTTTATAAAATTACTATTAACTAAATAAATCTATGATACACTCAGTCAAACACACTATAGTTACTTTCAAAAAAAAAAACACTATAGTTTCTATCAATGCAGAAAATAGGCCAACACACAGATCCGCAGCTTGGTATACTATTACACTAGAAATTAAGCCCGTGCGTTGCACGGGTTTGTTTTTAAGTTATGTGTTTATTATTTGTAAAAATAATTCATGTAATATGAAAAATTATTAAATAGTAGATAATTAAAAATATGATAAACATATGTAATGTAACTAGCGTTTTTACCCCGTACGTTGCACGGCGAATCGATGATTTCGCAAAAATGAGTATTCAACCAAGCAAAATCACAATGAGTATCTCACAACTTGCAAAATTTGTCAAAAACTTCATATATATTTAATCCTAAATAGTTTGTGAAAAACATTTTTAAAATTGTGAAAAACATACTTAAATAAGATGAAAAATTGTTACCGAGAGTTGCGAAGCTATGAGACATAAGGGTTGAAGGGGAATGAAGAGTTAGCAAAAATTATTAGTTTTTACATAAATTATTTCTTATGTAAAATATTTTTCCCCGTGGAAGATTTTTACCATGTGATCTAAATATAATTAAATTTTTCAGTACACTAAATATATGTATATAGTACTCATTTAAGAAAAATGTTTTAAAATCTGACTGAATATTTGACCCCAATCACTATTATTTAGTACTCCCTCCGTTCCAAAACTATTGTAGTTTTAGCATTTTTGTTTTGTTCCAAAACCATTGTTGTTTTACATATCCAATGCACTTTATCTAATTCTCTTCCACTCATGCACTCATTTAATATTGTATTTCCCAAGGATCACCTCTTATTTTCACCAATCACAATTCTCACCAATTAGTTAACCAATAAATTGTATTCTCTCTCTTTCCTATTACTCATATTAAATAAGGGTGTTTCAGTCAAATTATAATATCAATTAATGAACTCTTAAACTTTGTGAAAAATCTTAAACTACAATAGTTTTGGAACGAAGGGAGTACTAATTTTAAATTTCAAACTCAAATTACAATTTTTTTTTACAAATTTTAAAAAACATGACTTTTCCTAATTTTTTGTAATGATAATTAAAGGAATTTAAATTAATTTTCATATACATAAAATTAGGATTGATCCATTGAATATGCAAAGAACATGAGGCGTACCCATCTTGGGCAAGTTCAATAGTTTTCATTTTCTGCTTAGTACCATCTTTCTCAAACTCTTGTTCTCCACTTGCTACAATAGAGAATCCTAATTACATCTCATGATATACAGAAAAAAATTGTAAGGAATGAGAGTTTAAACTAAAAAACCGGATTTTCCATTTAATGTAAAAAACATTTAAATATTTAATGTATTTTTGTATCATGTAATATTCTAAATTATTTTAATTGCATTCATAACCATTATTTTCTTTTCAATTAAATTTATGTTAAATAATGAAATCAGTGTTTTTTCTCTTTTTAATAGTAATTAGTATTAAATGTTGTATTATGATTTTTTTAAACATGTAAAATTATTAAATGTTTGAAATTGTCAATGATACATAATTAAAATTGTGAATGATACATATTAATGTGATTTTTGTATCATGTTATTTTTGTATCATGCAAACATTAAATTATTTTAATTGCATTCATAACTATCATTTAATAGGAGACAAAGATACAAAATTATAGGGAAATCAAACTGTTTTTAATGTGTGTGAGTCTCTCTAGTCGTGACACTTGTCAGTCATAGAGGGGGTGTGATAACTTTTATTCTTGTAATGCCATGTGTACAATGTTTTTGGATAATGATTTTCTTTTATATAGTATATAGATTACATTAATGAAGCTTTTTGTTGCTGATGCATCCAGGTTGTTTGTAATCTCTGCTTAAGTGTAGCTCTCAAGCGTTTGCTAATATGCTAATATATTTTCTCCTTTCTAAAAAAAATTAATGAAGCTCAATGCAAAATTTATTGTACTGGTCACCCTTTGGATATACCGACAGATTCGAGATTTAGTCACAATTAAGGCTCTTCATCCTCCCCTAGAGTGTATTGTGTGGGGATCGAACCCGAGAGTTCTTTACAAACGCTCAGCCTGCGTTGCTAACTGAGCTACCCCTCTTGGGTTAATTTTTTAGTATATTAAAGCACATATTTAATATTTTATGTTTCTTTAATAAAAATTATTTTCAATTTATTTCGTGATTATATGTTTAAATAGAAATGCACTCTCATTATTATGTAAAATGATGAAAATATATAATTAGAGCGGAATAATTTAGTCTGTGTTTGTGTAAAATCATCTCTGAAAGTAAAAAGACTTTTATAAAGTGGTATTTATCTCTTGCTTTCATGTTTTGGCCATGAAAGTAGTGTTTTCAGTTGAAACTTTATGGGAAGTGTGCTAATGAAAGTTTAATGTCGAAACATATTCTTAGTTACACATATAAAAATTATACTATTTATTGCATAATGAATATTTAATTAATTAATATGCAGTTTGTAAGAGCATATATTGTTTAACTTAATTATGAATTAAGATAATAATTTATCTTATTCGATAAATTTTTATAGTTTTATTCAAAGTAAAAAATTATAAAACCTCATAAGACAATTTGAAAACACAAGTCATTCAACCTAATGAATGTCTATTACAATGGTTAAAATCAGCTCTTTGAATTCCTGAGAGTTCTCTCCTTAAGGAATGCACTTTATGATAGACCTTTAACTTTCACTACACTAAAGTAGAACATGATTCCCTCAGTAGAGGATACATGTGGTTAACACAAATAAATTATAAGGACTTAGTTAAAAAGATTCTTAAACTCGTGTTCCATAATAATGTGCAAAAGTGAAAGTTACTTAAGAATGATTGTTATTTTTTATCAATGAAGAAATATTGTAGCTATATCAAATATAATTTCATTTATGAAGTTTATTAAATACTTCATTGCATACTACATTTTTAGTCTATTGTAGATGAGTGCAACAATAATAAACCTCATATGAGGTTATAAACTCATATTAAATATTATTAGAAAACATATTTTAAATCAAAATTTTAAAATTAAACTATTTTGACAAATAAATTTAATTAAATTATTCTAATATTTTTTATAAATAACATGGCATGCATAACATATTTAATATATATCTCCTAATTTTATTAAATTAGTTTTTAATATATTTAATTTATTCATCATCATATATGTAGTTAAATAGAAAAATTACTCTATGATGATTTTAACTATCAATAATTAATTAATAAAAAATATTTAATAATTTTAAATCGATTTTATTTATAATTAATTAATTTTAATTCTTAATATTTGTCAACTCAAGTTATTTTTTAAAATTATAACTATTATTATTGAATATAGGTCTTTTTGTGAATACTTAATGTGGGTACTTGAATAGCTTTTGACAATACAATTTGTTTTTCAGTTTTTAATCTTATTATTTAATATAATTATTACAAAGATAATAATTAGTTATTACTTAATGCATTATAATACAAACCATCTTTACTAATGTATTTAATGTAATGGTTCAAGTGTGCTTTACTTATATATAGATATAGATACTTATATAAGATTACAATACAGGGTGCATTATCTCCAATCTAATATCTGTATATGAAGGAGTTACTTCATTAATCATTAATATCCTTAATTCACATTAAAGAACATTCTAATTAGATCATGCTTAGATATGATTCTCGTCCATGTAAAATAGGGTTGAATTATTGGTCCCTAAAAAAATTTATTGAAATAAATCTCTACACGGTTATGATAATATATGAAAAGATGATTACTATGATATCCATAATGTATCATACATGGATGATGTGGCCAATAAATAATTTACATCTACCAATTTTTTACTTATATTTTAGTATTTTAATTTTAAAATATGGAGGGGTGAATGGTAAATTTAAATGTGGGTAAGCTTAAAGAGAGCGGAGAGGGTTTGTTGTCGTCAGGTGAAAAATGTATGTTGGATGGTTGCTGGAGATGGAGCGAGGAGGATATAAGGGTTATGGTTGATGTCTTGTTCCTGTGATTGTGTCTAGTGGATCTAGGTTGGAGAACGAGGTTGTTGGGGCTGAGGCTAGTAGACTTCCGAAAGATGCCCTATTTTCGAACGTGGGTGGGGGATTTCTAGTTCGGAGGGTTCATCTCACAGGTTTGAGCTGAACTGGTTGTTGGTAGAGAGGAGGTCCGAGTTCAGTATGTGGGTCAGGGTGGTCTTGCCCTCTCTTTGGTAACTCGTGGCCTCTATTGATATCCGAAAAAGTAACACAAGAAAGGGGGGTTTGAATTATGTTCAGTTAAAACTTGAGTTTTTCAAACGAATATAAGTTTATCAAAATATTTTCGCAATCGTTTGATGCAGTGAATATAAAAAATAAGAGATAGGCGATAGGCATACATCAATATATCCTGATTCACCCACAAACGATGGGGCTACATCCAGTCCTTGGCTTAACCAAGATTTTCACTAACAAATATCAAGGACTTCTCCTACAAAAAGTATTAGACAAGACTTCTCCCAACCAAGTATTCTACAAGACTCTTCCCAACAAGTATTCTACAAGACTTCTCCTAACAAGTATTAGACAGGACTCCTCCCAGGTTCAAGTATTGTTCAAGACTTATCCTAAGATTTTTTTCAAGATCGTTTGGCTCTACAGGGTTCTCTTCTCACAAGAGGGATAATAGAAATTACAAAGCTCGGGAACTACAAAGTGTTTGAGTGAATTTGACTCTAAGGAATACTTTGTGTTCTTGATCTAGAGAGAGTTTTATATAAAGATTTGACTCTTAGGTATTTCTCTCTTTGAAGCAGAAGACGTCTATAGGGTTTGACTCTTAAGTTTTTCTTTGGATATTGCATCTTTCTTGTTTGAAGAAGATTTTCGACTAGATGAAATTTCTAGCTCGGTTTCTTGTCTCTGAAAATATTCTCTCCTTTATACTTCAAGAGCTTCCAGGTTTTGTTTAGAGCCATTGGAGCGTGTAGAGCCTCTTGAGTATTAGCTAGTTGATCAAACGCTCTTCTTGTCAGGTGCATTGAATGCATTGTGTCCTTTGCTGAAGCCAAATTCTACAAAGTGCTTCTTGTCAGTTGGTTGGTAGCGTGAGTAGAAACGTTTCAGTCCTTTAGTGAGAGAAAGAGGAAACTTCTGATGGTGACAACTTTGTACTTGTTTCCTTGTCCAATGTGCTTTGTGAGATATCACATGATTCTTGCACTTGACTTTCTCTTTCAACAATGTCAGAGAGCTTTCAATTTGAATATATGTCGCTCTTTTCTCTAAACATTTCTTGATCTTCATCCTTTGAGATAGACGATATGGATCTTCATTAGTCATAGTCTTCTCAGATGATATGTCAGCTTGGATATGTCTTGCACAGCTTTGACCCGATGCTTTGAATCTTCTTCTTTCTTCGATCATTCTTTTCTCTCTTGATCAGACGACTTAACAGATTTGACTTTCCATTGCTTGAGTAGTCTGTCTTGTATCTATAAGACCCAGGATTTTAGAATTAAATAAATAATTAATTTCCAACTCACGCATAGGATTTTGTGTAAGCGTGAGAGGAACTTGACTTGTGGTTGATGTTTGGATTACTATTATGAAGGAGAAAGTTCAGGAAATAACTAAGAATAGTACTATAGTCACTATAGGTTATAGCACGAGCTTTATTCACTTCCGCCTTAGGGCGAAAGCGTTAGTAAAAGGCTAATCCGCTCTTAAAACACTATAGAAGCGAAATTCAAAAATATTCAGAGGATTATAAGAATTTCTCTTATTCCTTTCCCCGACGAGTGTTTCGACACGAAACCCTGGAATGTACGAACGATCGATTTCAATTCTTAGAAGTTTTCCGAAACTGAATCCCTGATAGCTCAAGAACCTTAGAGTAAACTGTCGATGAAGACTTTTTCTATTCGGAGCTTCAAACGAATATTCCACACACGTACACCCATTTATTTCGATGTTTTAGACCTTTCTTCAGAAGGAAGTTTTCTCTTCCGACATCAACTGCAAAAAATAACTTTTCAGGTTAAATCGATTAACACCGTTAGTGAATCGTTTGCTTAAATTCCAAGAAACCTGTTTCGAGTTTTGGAATTCTGTCGCCGGATTCTTTCTTATAATTCACAGAGGAATGTGCAGGAAAAATCGGAATCGCGAAATTTTTATTTTCCCGCATTTTCCCTCTCCTATAAATAGCTTGAAAAACCAAAAATCCTCACCATTTCACCCATGGAGGCCGCAGCTTGGAGAGGAGAAGGAGGAGGAGAGATTTTTGCCGATTCTTGCCTGATCGTCGCTCTGTTCATTGCTACGTGTAGATCTCGAGGTACTGATACTATTCCTTACCTCTGATCGTAAATTCTGTCGCATTTCTCTATGTCTTTCTATGCTCAAAGTTTTGAGCTTTTTGTAAAAGTGTCCAAATAACTTGATTTCTCTGTCAAACCTTATTCCCTACATGCCTAAGAGCATGAATATCCAGTTGTTTTCCGCTGAATCTCACCGAATCGTCGCAGAGTTTCGTTTTTCTAGAAATACCCATTTTCATTTAAAAGCTTCGCTTTTTGGTTCGAAAACTCTCGACTTAGCTTAGCGCCAGTAGGATTAGTTGTTATAAATATCGTTAGGATCAAGCTCATCAAATTTATTTTTCGAAACTCCAACTTTGAATTTCCGAGCTAAAAATACTGACCAAAATACCCCTGTTCTAGTTTTCGACTGATAATTTTTCTGAGAGTTTCCATGGCCTAGATATCGCCTAAGAATACCTAGGAATTAAATTAGATCGAAGAAAAAGTTCGGGAAACCCTATTTTTGGAAGTGGCCGAAACTTGATGGAATTGTACCGTGTCCAAAACTAAATTTTGGGTTTGTATGGCCTGAGCCATAGCGTAGCCCTCTCTGTTGTCGAAATTTTGGCTTTGGTTTCGTGTCATTCCGAGTTTTGTAGCTCGAGTTATGCGCATTTTAGCGAAAACATGTCTTATTGTCCATTCGTGCCTAAATGTCGAACTCTAAAGCTTCGAAAGCTTCTTTTTGGGTTTTGTTAGTGTTATTAGTTGTATTGTTTCTTAGCGACTAAGCAATGATACTTTTCTTAAGGTTTGGAACGAGTTGAGCTGAGGAAAGAGGCTTTGGTGCAAGCGGTGAGGTTTCACGGCGGAGGAGGACGCTTCAGGGAACTTGCTGAGTCGGGGACTTGCTTCTGGATCGACTGTTATGTTAAGCTTGGATGGATAAATAAAAGGTAAGGGTAACTCATTTTTAGTGCGTACTTGAGTCTTGCATGTATTTATCGCACTGCATGCGTTTGAGAGATGAAGGTGTTTAAATTGAATGACATTTGATTATGACTGTTGTGCTGAACTGGGAAAATGTTTTCTGGAGGCTTAGGCCGAGTGAACTTATTATTGAGACGTGTGTCTCCGTTTTCTGAGAGACTTCGGTCGTTTACTGGTTTCTGTCATTGAATTGAGTTAGTATGCATTTTGATGAGACGTATGCTTGTTGATATAATGAATAACATGTGATTATCATGATTCGATTATTGGATTTGAGATTGTTGTTTGAGTGACCACTGAGTTGGATGAGATGTTTTGGTTTGCTTAAAGTGGCGATGAGGTGGGTTTGTCCCACGTGATTGTCCCGTCTTTCGAGGCGTTATAAAGTGGCAATGAGGTGGATTTGTCCCACGCGATTGTCCCGTCTTTTGAGACGCTAAAGTGGCGATGAGGTGGGTTTGTCCCACGGGATTGTCCCGTCTTTTGAGACGTTATAAAGTGGCGATGAGGTGGGTTTGTCCCGCGTGATTGTCCCATCTTTTTGAGACGTTATAAAGTGGCGATGAGGTGGGTTTGTCCCGCGTGATTGTCCCGTCTTTTGAGACATTAAAGTGGCGATGAGGTGGGTTTGTCCCACGGGATTGTCCTGTCTTGCGAGACGTTATTGTTTGATTGATATTGTTGAGGTTATTGATATCCTAGTTGATTATATTGTTGGTTTTGTTGATATATGAGTTGATTTGTATTGTTGGTTTTGTTGAAATTTGATCTACTTCTATACTGTTGAAGTTATTGTTATCTGAATTAATCTATGCTGTTAAGTTATTGATTTACGAGTTAGTTTATGTTGTTAAGTTTGGATAATATCTGTTTTAAAACCAAATTGTTTAATTCTGTTAAATATATGATTTGATTTCATGATCGATAGGATGAGTTGTCATCTAATTTGAGTTAAGTTGCTAGTTTATTTACCATGCTAAGTAATCAAATTTGAATAGCATGCTTTTATCTTTTATATGTGGTAGTTGTATGGAGTTAACCCTTTCTGTTTGCTACTTGTTGTTTGGGCGCTTAACACTATTAGGCGATGGAGAGCCTTCCGACGATGCTTAGCCATGCTGAGTTGGAGGAGAGATAGTAACCGACAGAGCAAGGATGGAAGAAGCTGTATAGTTTCCTCTTAGTAGTTTATGCTTTGAGTCTTCTTCGTTATCTGAAAACCTTGCTACTAAAATCCTGTTTTCGCCACTGTTTAAGTGTGCGTACTTATTTTGGAAACTTGCTTATGATATTGTAAGACACTATTATTATATGTCGTGAACGGGTTGTTTAATTAAGACTATGTTAGGTATTCAACTATGTTTAGTTGGTTTGAAAAGAAAAAATATATCGTGTTTTCTTAGGATTACGAAATAGTCCTTAGACTTTGTTAGGTTAGTAATGTGACTCCTCAGTTGAGAAATTGGGCCGTTACAGTATCTTTGACCTTTCTTGTCTTGTTTGGACTCTCGTCTATCTTGATCGATTTTCTCTTCTCTTGTTCAGATGATCTAGTTAGTTTGACTTTCTTTGCTTGTATAGCTTAGGCTTAATTGAACTTTTGGTCCTCCAACTATGACCTTCTTGCGAAAATCGTCCCCAAACTTTAAAATTAGCAAAAAACGTCCTCAACGTTTACATGCCGTTGCAAAATTTGGTTGTCGTTTGCTTTCTGTGACAAAACTAACGTGAGAAGCTGATGTGGCTCCCTCACGCTTATCTCACGTGACTTTCTTGAGAGAGATTGATGACGGGACAAGTCACATGCTTCTGATGTGACCCTAAAAAGTGTATTTAGGCCTGCAGAAGATGGTGATGTTGTGAATACCCTTTTAGGGTCACGTGAGAAGCATGTGACTTGTCCAGTCATCAATCTCTCTCAAGAAATTCACATGAGACACGCGTGGGGGAGTCACATCAGCTTCTCCTGTTAGTTTTCTCACGGAAGGAAAACGGCACACCAATTTTGCAATGACATTCAAATGTGGAGGATGTTTTTTGCTAATTTTGAAGTTTGGGAACGATTTTCGCAGGAATGCTATAGTTGGGGGACCAAAATTGCAATTAAGCCTATAGTTTACCTTGGCGTCTTCATGCTTTGTCTTGCACTTAATCATCAGAGGATGAGGATGTGAAGCATAGAGGTTATTTCCTAAAATATAATTCCCATGAAATATTTAACTAGTTCACTTATGCTTTTGAATATGGTTATCATTCAAAATATGATAAATGACTTATTCAGCATTTGAACTTAACATCTATGAGGTTGTGATGTTTCTCCTTAGTTAGGTTGTCTTTAAGGCTATGTTTGGCACGCCTAGCTGATAAGCTAGCTGAAAGCTGAAAAGCTAGCTGGACTGGGCAAGACCCCAGGGTCCCTCGCCCAGGGACGCTGGCTTAAGGCGAGGAGCACATCAGGGACTTGAGCCTTTGTCCTGGAGGCCCAACTGGCCCATTAGGATGATTTAGAGGCGCTAGGCCCAACTCCCCTAACTAAAAATAGAGGAGGAGTGAAGGTGTGAAAAACGACTAGAAGGGGGGGTTGAATAGCGTTTTTAATATAAAAACTTTCCCCTTAAGATTTAAAGTAAATCTTTTCGGTTTCTCTAAGATAGATGGTGCAGCGGATAAAGATAGAGAGAAGAAAAAAGCACACAAGTATTTTATCCTGGTTCACTTGATAAATCCCTCAAGCTAATCCAGTCCACCCGTTAAGGTGATTTCTTCCTTCTTAGAATGAAGGCAATCCACTAATCAGATAATTGTTACAACTGCACTTGAAACCTACAAGTGACTAACAATACACTGACTTAGCTATCACTAAGATTCACTCTCTTAGTCTTCTCTAGGATCCGATCAACCTTGATCTCCTAAAGGAATCACCACTAAGATTCACTCTCTTAGTCTTCTTAAGGATACTGACCTACCCGGTCCCTTAAGGAAAATCAAACAACTGTTTGAGGTTGGTGTTTACAAAGGTTTGCTTCTAAATAAGCTGAGTGTAAACTAAATAAGAACAGATGAAGAAAGTAGAGGCTTGAATCTTTTCTTGTATTGCAGCTCTTGATCTCTCTCTTTTCTTTCTTCTTTTTCTTCAGCCTTTTATAGTCCAAGGTGCAAAGGATATTTCTGTTGAGAGAATATGACCGTTGGAGGGCATTTCTGGAACTTCCAGAACCTGCTGTGGCTGAACCTTGGTAGGTAGGCTTGTCAGAATAGTACACTGCTCTTGTACTTCTTGATAGAGACATTTGCCTTTAACCAATGACTTCTGATCAGAGTTATGCTTCGTGTTGGAACTTGTGAAGCTTGGTGATCAGAGTCAGAGGGATGCTTGGATCCTCTGACCTTCGTAACTTCTGCTTCTGGACCTTCAGAGCTTCTGGACCTTCAGAGCCTCTGGTCCCTCAGAGCTTCTGGTCTTCAGATCTTCTGATCCTCAGATCTTCAGATCCTCTGATCCTCAGATCCTCTGATCTTCAGATCCTCTGATCCTCAGATCCTCAGATCGTCAGATCCTCTGATCCTCAGATCCTCTGATCTTCAGATCCTCAGATCCTCAGATCCTCTTATCTTCAGATCTTCTGATCTTCAGATCCTCTGATCCTCAGATCCTCTGATCCTCAGATCCTCTGATCTTCAGATCTTCTGATCTTCAGAACTTCTGACGAATATATCTTCTGGTGTCAGAATCAGAACCTGTTTGTCAAAACACTCAAGACAAACATTAGAGTATCATAGTTGTTCATCCACAAATAAATACTTGTTATCATCAAAACATAGAGTTGTACCACATGACCAAATCTTGATCTTACAATCTCCCCCTTTTTGATGATGACAAAACCATGTATTTTGATGAACAACTCTAAACAAATAAACTGAATACACTCAGAGTATAAGGTATCAGAGTTAAAACTTATCCTGATGTGTATAGTTTATCTTGCTCCTTCTGAATCCAAGACTCGTGCTTGATTCTGAGCTAAGCTCCCCCTGAATCTAATACTTAATATCAACGTTAGTAATATCTAGATTCTGAGCTAAATAATATAGGAGTTGTCAAGATACTATAAGTTCTCCCCCTTTTTGTCATAAGCAAAAAGAATGAAGGTGGAAAAAAAATAGTAAGAGCATAAGACGAAATACTCCCCCTCAGAAGGAATACCAAGGGATACTTGGCTGCTGATTAGTATATCTTCTTATGAGAGCAGAAGTGTCAAAGTCCAGAGGTTCTGGTGACATCTCCATTCTGGAAAAAATTCCATCTTCAGATGCTTCAGAATGAAAAGCTATGAACCTACTCTTCTTCTGATGACGCAAGTCAGAAGTTGTAGTAGCATCTTCTGATGTTGTTGCTTCTGGTTTGACAAGTTCTGAGTCTTTGTTTCTATCTGAAACAGTCATGCTCATCTCTACAAGCTTTTTCAGCTAGCTTTGACTTGACCAAATCTTACTCTACTGATGCCTCCAAGATTAACTTCACCTTCAGGTTCAAGTTTTGGATCTTGGGACATATGCCTTTCTCCCGTCATGTGTTGCCTGCATCCACTGTCCAGGTTCCATGGTTGGAGTTTCGATGGACCTATTGAAGATATCTGCAACATATATAATCTTATCCCTAGGTACCCACTTTCTGGGTCCTTTCTTGTTAGTTAGCCCAGAAGTTCTGACAACTTTGGGTCATTCAACAGGATAATATAAAGGAATTTGAGCATGATATTTTGACATTGAGAAAGTTCCTTTCTTAAGAGATGATGGAGCAACTTCAGAAGGTTTAGAATGACCAATGTCATATATTCCATTTCTGCTTACGCCATAGATCATTGAAGCCATTAAGCTTCTGTCTACGCTTTTAGCCAGGAATCTTTGAAAAGACTTTTCATACTTAGATTCATTTCTACAATCAGAGGCATCACAAGCAACTATATCTTCTAACTTAGCAATCTGGTTCTTAAGCACAGAGTTAGAATTTACCAAAGCATGATTATCATTTTTCAAATCAGAAATAATTTTCTCATGTTCAGAAGGAGTCTTGGAAACAACAGATAAGTCCTTTTTCAACTTTTTATGCTTAGACAATAAAGAGTTATACTTATCCATGATATCAGACAAAGCATGTTTTAGTTCAGAGGTTGAGAAAGAAGCGAATACCTCATTTTCATCGTCTGAGGTAGGATCTCCTTCTGATGCTGAGTCAGAGTCAACAGCATCCTTGGACTCTGCTCCTTTGTCTTTGACAATAGCCATGAGTCCTTGAACTTCACCATCAGAGTCAACATCCTCTGACTCTGATTCATCGAATGTCACCATCAGACTCTTCTTGGTCTTGAAGTGCTTCTTTGGCTTCTTGTCTTTCTTCAACTTTGGACAATCACTTTTGTAGTGCCCAGATTCTTTGCACTCAAAACATGTGACTTCCTTGATTGAAGACTTCTTCTGGCCTGAGGACTCATACTTTCCTTTTGCCTTTCCAGAGCCTTTGAACTTGCTCTGCCTGTGCTTCCAGATGCGGTTGAGTCTCTTGGAGATCAGAGTCAGCTCATCTTCATCAGAATCTTCTGATGCTTCTTCAGATTCTTCTTCTTCAGCTTGAAGAGCCTTTGACTTCTCAACCTTAGCCTTTTCAGATTTGGATTTCCAGGCTATAGACTTCTTCTTCTGATCCTGATGTTCAGCACGCTTTAGTTCATGACACTTTAGTATGCTTATGAGTTCTTCCAAACTCATCTGCTCAACATTTCTAGTTAGCTCCAAGGAAGTTATCAAAGGCATCCAGCTTTCAGGAAGACCTCTAAGGATCCTCATGACATGATCAGCAGCGGTGTAGCTTTTGTTGAGGGGTCTTATTCCAGCAATAATCAACTGGAATCTGGAAAACATATCCTCAATGGATTCGTCAGGTTCCATTTGGAAGGATTCATACTGCTTGATCAAAGACAACGCCTTTGTCTCTTTCACCTTTTTGTTTCCTTCATGTGTCGTCTTCATATGAAATGACACTTTGCAGAATAGCTCTTGATCTGTGATGATCTCTGAACTCCTTCTTTTGATCTTCACTCATCTTCTTCCTTGGGATCTTTACACCATGTTCATCGACAGGAGGGGTGTAGCCATCAACAACAAAGTCCCAGAGATCAGGATCAAAGCCAAGAAAGAAGCTTTTGATTCTGTCTTTCCAGAAATCAAATCTCTGACCATCAAAGATAGGTGGTCTTGCACTATATTGATATTTGCTTGTAGTAGTGGTGGAATCCATGAGTTTTTCACACTGGCCCGGATCTACTGAACACTGTTAAGTGTGGTAATCAGAACTTGCGCTCTGATACCAATTGAAGGTGTGAAAAACGACTAGAAGGGGGGGTTGAATAGCGTTTTTAATATAAAAACTTTCCCCTTAAGATTTAAAGTAAATCTTTTCGGTTTCTCTAAGATAGATGGTGCAGCGGATAAAGATAGAGAGAAGAGAAAAGCACACAAGTATTTTATCCTGGTTCACTTGATAAATCCCTCAAGCTAATCCAGTCCACCCGTTAAGGTGATTTCTTCCTTCTTAGAATGAAGGCAATCCACTAATCAGATAATTGTTACAACTGCACTTGAAACCTACAAGTGACTAACAATACACTGACTTAGCTATCACTAAGATTCACTCTCTTAGTCTTCTCTAGGATCCGATCAACCTTGATCTCCTAAAGGAATCACCACTAAGATTCACTCTCTTAGTCTTCTTAAGGATACTGACCTACCCGGTCCCTTAAGGAAAATCAAACAACTGTTTGAGGTTGGTGTTTACAAAGGTTTGCTTCTAAATAAGCTGAGTGTAAACTAAATAAGAACAGATGAAGAAAGTAGAGGCTTGAATCTTTTCTTGTATTGCAGCTCTTGATCTCTCTCTTTTCTTTCTTCTTTTTCTTCAGCCTTTTATAGTCCAAGGTGCAAAGGATATTTCTGTTGAGAGAATATGACCGTTGGAGGGCATTTCTGGAACTTCCAGAACCTGCTGTGGCTGAACCTTGGTAGGTAGGCTTGTCAGAATAGTACACTGCTCTTGTACTTCTTGATAGAGACATTTGCCTTTAACCAATGACTTCTGATCAGAGTTATGCTTCGTGTTGGAACTTGTGAAGCTTGGTGATCAGAGTCAGAGGGATGCTTGGATCCTCTGACCTTCGTAACTTCTGCTTCTGGACCTTCAGAGCTTCTGGACCTTCAGAGCCTCTGGTCCCTCAGAGCTTCTGGTCTTCAGATCTTCTGATCCTCAGATCTTCAGATCCTCTGATCCTCAGATCCTCTGATCTTCAGATCCTCTGATCCTCAGATCCTCTGATCCTCAGATCCTCAGATCGTCAGATCCTCTGATCCTCAGATCCTCTGATCTTCAGATCCTCAGATCCTCAGATCCTCTTATCTTCAGATCTTCTGATCTTCAGATCCTCTGATCCTCAGATCCTCTGATCTTCAGATCCTCTGATCTTCAGAACTTCTGACGAATATATCTTCTGGTGTCAGAATCAGAACCTGTTTGTCAAAACACTCAAGACAAACATTAGAGTATCATAGTTGTTCATCCACAAATAAATACTTGTTATCATCAAAACATAGAGTTGTACCACATGACCAAATCTTGATCTTACAAGGAGTACCAATTGTAAAGGACTCTTAGCTCATTTGAGAAATAACAAACTTGAAATTCAGTTACACTCTCTCTCTAAGCGGTTACGCTCTCATTCTCTCTAGGAATCTCACATCACATTCCTTGCAGCTTAGGTACTATACCTCATCTCAATGTTTATGATGGAACATTTGGCGCCGTCTGTGGAGAACGATAGATTTTGATTCCCGGACTACGTGGCTTGCAATTTGGTTTAGAAAAATTCGGTTTTCTGTGAGGTTTTCTGCGATTTGAAGATTTTTGGTCTAATTTTTGGTTCATCAATGGAGCTTGATGGAATTGTTTCGCCAACGGTATAGCGAGGAACCGGAGGGGAGCCACGTGTCTTCCCCGCGCACCGCAAGGCTGGGTAGACATCACCGTGCGGAGGCGCGCCGAGCACTGAGCGGCGATTTAAGACTGCAAAATGAGTGTTTGCAGGAGCAATTGGAATACTATCACCTTAAGTAGTGGAATGAGGAGGAGAAGAAGGCGGAGGCTGTTGCGGAGGTTGAGACGTTCTCGGCAGCGGTGCGAGAGGTGGCCATACCAGACGGCATGACATACCTCGTGTTGGAGACGTACGACGGACGAACTAATCCGCAAGATAATCTGCTACGTTTCAATGTGAAGATGGCGATAATCGCGGTTTCTGATGCAGTAAAGTGTAGAATGCTTCCGTCCACATTCCGAGGCGCAACAATGACCTGGTTTATGGCCTTGCCACAGGGATCCATAAAGAAGTTCCGCGACTTTGCGTCGAAATTCCTGGGCCAGTTCTCTGCCGGCGAGGTCGAGGATCTGTTTCAGATTCGGCAGGCGGAGCGAGAGACGTTGAAGCAGTACGTGGAACGGTACAGCGCCGCGTCCGCAAGATTTGAAGAGGCGGAACCTCGGACATGCGTATGAGCTTTTAAGAGCGGATTGTCGTTAGGAAAAATGAGCTGCGAGCTGAGTAGGAAACCAGCGCGCTCGATGACAGAGGTACGCACCCGAGCCAGAGATTACATCATGGAAGAAGAAGACGGCGCATGTAAGAGGAAACGGTTGAAGGCGGCAAAGGTGTCGCTGGCGAGGAAACGGATACAAGACAAGGAAGCAAGTGATATGCTGAAGGTTAAGGAAGTTGGCCAATTAATTAAAGAATTCAGGGGAAAGCGTTCTCGGCGGGCAACTAACTTTCGTCAACGAAAAGGGCCAGAAGAAAGCGCGGGGGATGAATCGGAAAAGTCACTCCTGGAGGCGACGGTTGAGGAAACAGGCGAGGATGGCGAGTACGGAATTGACCCCTGGCACGACGTCAAGGGCCGGTCCAAGTTGTGTGAATATCACAACTTGGGGAGTCATAACACCAGTGAATGTTTATCTCTGAAGGGCCAAATTAGGCGGTTGATCAAGGCAAGGCAACCACGGGTTGCAGGACATGGGTTGTACAACGACAACATGAAGCGAGCGCCAAATGCGGAAGGCAAGAAGATAAATATGGCGAGAGGAAAGGAAGCAAAGGAAGACATTGACGACAGGGGTGGAGCGATAGCGAGAGCGGTTAATGCAATCACAGGGGGCCCTTACGGCGACAACGTCACATCAGCTGCAAGGGAAAAACGGGAAGAGGCGGGGGCATCGGTCCAAGGATATCCAACTCCATTTGGGTGCCAACATCCAGATATAATAGTATTATCAGCAGATTTTGAGGGAATCAGGGGCCATACAAACGATCCGTTAGTGGTAGTGGTAAGAATTAATGGGTTCAATGTGAAGAGGGTGCTCTTGGACCAAGTCAGCTCAACAAATATCATCTATGGGGACGCGTTCGGACAGTTGGGGCAGACAGACAAGGATTTGATGCCATACACAGGAAACCTGGTGGGTTTCTCGGGAAAGCATGTTCAGGTATGCGGCTATGTGGAGTTGGACACAGTTTTTGGAGTGGGTGAGGACGCCGAGCTCCTAAGGGTATGGTATCTGGTCATACGGGTTGTAGCGGTTTATAGCGTAATCATAGGACGAAACACTTTAAATCGCATCCATGCAGTAAAATCCACGACCCACCTCGCGACAAAGTATCCACTGCTCTGCGGAAGGAAAGGGAAAATAGCGGAAGAACAAGAAGAGGCGAGGAAATGCTACAACAGTAGCCTTAACTTGAATGGAAAGAGAGGAGCCGGCGGCGGACACAGGTGTCATAAGGTTAAGATAGCTGAAGGCGGGCAAGAGCGTCCAGCTACACAGAGCCAGAGCCACGTGGGCAAACGAGAAAGGCAGGGCAGCAAAAAGGCGAATAAGACGAAGAGAGAGGGAAGTCAAGGCGAGGGAACCCGGAAGGCAGGACAAGGCGGATTGATTCCTTACTCATACAGATAGCGAGCGGTATGGCGAGAGCTGGGACATGGATGCAACCAGTAGACGCGTTCTGGCGATTGAGCCTAGGCTCACCCCTGAGC
Source organism: Lotus japonicus (assembly GCF_012489685.1). Lineage (NCBI taxonomy): Eukaryota > Viridiplantae > Streptophyta > Magnoliopsida > Fabales > Fabaceae > Lotus > Lotus japonicus. The sequence continues at coordinate 11,845,898 of NC_080042.1, forward strand.
AGGAACGGCGCCTGAGTAAGTTGGTAGAGGACAACATTGACCTCTTTAACTGGAAACAAAGGGAAATTACTTCCAGGGGGCTATTCTCAAATAGCTCGCCCGCGCGGAAGGAAGAAGAGAGGGAAGAAGGGGCGGCGTTGAAGGAAGGAAAAAGGGGAATTCGCCGGCAAGCCGGGACTGAAGGAAAAGGAGAGGTAGAAGGAAAGGGTAGTCAGTTGCAGTGTTGTCAGGATAAGAGGAAATGCGGACAATCAGAGGATAGGAGTAAGAGGCCAACGAAATCAGCCCGACGCACCCAGCAGAGCGACAAGGACGGAATACTGGGTATGATACTCTGATCAAGGGAGCGGTCGCAAAGTGGGAATATGGCGAGGAAACAACTGAAAAACTAGGACTAAAAATAAAGATGCACTCTTTTTCTCCGACACGAGAGTTTTTTAACGAGGCATCCCTCGATGTAAAAATTTACAAAAATCAAATACAAAAGGATATTCTCAGCAATACTCCTAATTATTAAACTGAGACGGCAGCCTGGTGGGAAAAATTCCCTGAAGGTGGCAATCCCAACACGACCTTGATGTCTGGGGATCGCTCCGGAAAGTCCGGCGCTGACCGTAGTCCCTGCAGGCGACGTGTGCAGATAAGCTTCTTATCCAAAGAACCTCCCCGAAATATGGGTGAGTCAAGTCTTCCCGAAACGCGGGCGAGCAATTTTAACTCGCCTGAAAGTCTCGGGCAACCTATATGGCCATTGGGCCCTGAGAAATTGTAAGACCCCACCTAATAAGGCTGGTGGGGCCACACCTGCTCTTACGGGAAATATGCGTGTGAACAAAAGCCTCGGTCCAATACCGAGTGGAAGTCCTAGTTATACATGGCACACTCTCAAAGCTTTAAGCACTGAAAACACGTGCTACGCGACAAGGAAACAAAAGGTGGAATTCATGGCGATACCGCCCGTACTCACGACGGCCCCCTCGCCTCGCCCAATTATGGCGATCAAGGCCGGGTGGCCCCCTCGCCTCGCCCATTTATCTATTCACTCGTTTTCATTTTTTCCGTTCATTATTTATCTACTCTCGCATTCATATCAACACACATCTAGAGGCATTTATATATAAAAAAAAATTATTCATAATATTCTTATTACATCTTAAAATGGAGGATTTTTACTCATAAACCTACATTGATGACGAAACTCTGTTTTTTCAAGCTCTAGGCGGTGCTGTTCGTCCTCCAACTGGACCAAACTCTGTCGAGCCTCCTGCCTCTCAGGACTTTCCGCCGCGGTTTTCAGTAAAGCCCCCGCCGCTCGATTATCGGCAAAAGTGTCGAGCTCCCGCTGGAACAAACCCTGGAGCTCCTCCACAAATGCAAGGAACCTTCTGAGTTTGTTGTCCATCTCGGGGATTAGACCCATGCCCAACAACTGATTGGTCAATTGGTAGACACTAGGATCCTCTGGGTGCCTAACGTTGATATAGAGGTCCTCATCAAAAGCTTTTTTTCCTCAGCTCGCTAATACAACTTTCGAAGGGTGCTATTGTGATGTTTGAGTCAGGAAACAGATGAGTTGTGAAGACTGTTATGAGTTAACAGCCATTTATACACTAAGTTTAGTCTCCAGGAGTTATTGCCAAGGCAGTTTCTCGATGAGATTTCCTTGAGAAATGGTGCAGCTCACAATAAAGTCATAAGTATTCCTGGCCGGTGGCCAATGGTAACCTTCTGTTGAAATCTGGGAAAGAGGCGTTTCAAGTACAAGGGTTAAGACTCCAAAGGAAGGGAGACTCGCACGGTTCACAGCCTAGAACTCTGCGGTGAAAGCGTCGGCGGGGAAGGGAAGAAGGGTTACTAAAAAAAAAACGTCAAATGAAACGTAGCAAGACAGAGCACAACCGAAACCTAGAATTTGCATTAAAAGATAGACCACGAAAAATAGATCGTAATTACAAAATCAACCTAAAAACCGCTAACTTTCTTTGTTTCCTTCTACATCTTCTTCATTCAGGAAACGGTCGACGACAAAGCCTGGGGGATCGTCGATACCAACCAACCCAGTGAGGGTAAATTTCTTGAATGCTCCCATTTGGTGAAGATCGATCTGGGGATAGAGGTGCTGAACTTGGGCTTTGGCGAGGAAAAAGTCACAGCCGCGCTAAAAAACGGCGGAAGCAGCGGCGTCTGACCTCATTCTTTCCTCCAAGGCCTTTGCGTCCAGCTGAGCTTGTGTCCTCATCGTGGATAAAGCTTCATCCTTCTTTGCCAGTTCAGCACGAATGTGTTCGAGTTCAGTCTCGATTGAAGAAAGGGCTTGATCCTTGGAGGCCACCAGATCCACTTTTGCTTCAGATTCCTCCTGAGCCTCCTGCTGAAGCTTCGCAAGGGCCTTCTCGAAATCAGAGATTTTTCTGTCTCGGAACTCCAGGCTGACTTCAGCACGACTAGTTTGTTCGGCCAACTCTTTGGCAAACGAGGTCTCCTTGGCATTTAGTTGGGCGAGGAACGCCTTACGCTCCTCAACAAATCCAGCGTTGAGGGCGCGAAGGTGCGCTACCTCTGATCGCAACACCTCGGCATCCTGGGCGGACCGCTTATAATGATGAAAAGCGTTGAACGCCGTCGCCAATGCGCCTTCTGAAACCCTGTCCAAGCCTTGCTGCTTGACCACTTCATCCATCCTCGCAATTTGCGCTGGCGTCAGGGACAGGGAATATGGAGGCTCTCGATTTGCAAAGCCCTGGGCGGGGCGGGGCTATGATTGGGCGATGAAGCACTAGCCGATGGCATTGAGTTTTGACCATGAGGCGGTAGGATAACTTTCGCACTAAGGGGAGGCTTGTCGACGGAATCACCCCGGGCGCGAGGCAAGGAAACCAGAGTCGCCAGTGAAGGCTCGCCGGGCTGGTTCGGCTTGGGAGTCTCTTAGGCCCGTGAAAAGCTACGGAGATGACATGAGTTCTTTCCCCGCCGGAAGATGTTGTAGCGACCGCGGAGTGCGGTCTCTTTGGGGAAGGGCGAGAGGCCTCTTCCCACTCACTTTTAACAAGGACGTTTTGTCGCCTTTCAGGTTAACTCGGGGGGGGGGGGGGGGGACGAGACATTTCCTTTATTCTCAAATGCGGTCAAAAGGCCCTCGCTGACTTGGCGTACTTTTCCTAAAGCAAAGAGCGGAAGGGGTAAGCTAGCAGAAAGCGGGAAAGACGTAGTAGGTAGTGAGAAAATATTTACCGATTACACGAGTGCAGTCTAAAACCGAGAGTCTAGCCAGGAAGCTGATGACAGTTTTGTCCTCAGGGGTTAAGGAATCTTCAGGTGGGTCAATCACTTGGAGCACCTCTTAGGTCCAGTAGAGGGGGAATTGAACGTGTCGTCCCTATGGGTAAAAACCTCAGGATACTCATGAGACACCACAACCCTGAAGAACTTTTGAGCCAAATCGACAGCAATGTCGAGCCAAAAAGGGTTGAAGCGCTGACGTCTGGGTCTAGCTTCCAGGGAAACCCAGTTACGTGGCGCGACGGCTGGGCGGACACACGAATGAAATAGAAGAAGTGGGAGAATTCAGGCTCTTGCTGAATCACGTCGCAGAGGATTTCAAAGCATCGTAGGAAAGCCTAATTGTTGGGGTGAAGTTGGCTGGGAGCGACATTGATGCTATGAAGCACGGAGCATATGAAGGGGGAAAAGGGAAACCTAATTCCCAAACTGGTGAACATGTATCCATACACATAGAAGAAGTGGGGAACACCCACGTGGTTGTCTTGGGGACGGAGCCAAGGACGTTCGGTGGTTGTGCACACGCCGTGACTCATAAGGTTGTCAAGAGGTTTCTCATGGCAAAACCCACCGGATTCCGAAGAAAACTTCGGAAATGGATGACCACTGATCCAAGCTGGATGGTTGGTTGGGCATCGTCCCGGCGGGGACCGGCAAGGATTCCCAGGTTGGCAACGATGTCCTTTTCTTCAAGCGGAGCTCCCCCTGGGGGGGGCAGATCAACAGGAGGAACGCACCGTGTGGGGGTGGCGACAGTGACGTCGCGTTTGGGGTTTTCGGTACGGCGTTTCTATGTTATTACAAAAAGGGGTATAAGAAGTAGGGATCACCTTAACATTGTGGAGATCTGCCGGAAGGAAGGGCGGCGCGTGGGAAGCTATGAAAGTAAAAACAGTGGTTTGCAGAGAAAACTGTGGTTTGTAGAGGGGGATTAGCACGTCGGAGGTTAAGGGATAAGTGGAAAAACATCTTTATAAGCAAAAGGTGATGATTAAGGAGAACGTGTGAAGGGACGTTGAGGGCGGTTGTTGAAAAATATGGAGGAAAGGTGGAAGATCGTGTCCCATAACAACGGGAGGAATGATTGCAGTTGCGGGATTTCGGGAGTGGGAATGACTCAGTGAGTGGAAATTGTGAACGGTTGAAGATAATTGGCCCAGTATCCAAAACTGGCAGGCTTTTTGAGGATTCGAGGGGACGTTTCAGGGGAGCAGTTGAGATTTTGCAGACCTAGGCTGCCACGTGTCGTAGGCCCAAAGGCATCAAGGTCTCAAGGTGCAAGACGCGTGCGTGGCCACGACGGGGCGGGCAAATCACGTGTCATCGCCACAAGCTGGCTTATGGACTCAAGCCGCCACTGGACTCAAGTCGCCAAGGGAACGTGACGATGCGTTCAAAATTTTAAATTTTTAGACTTTAGATTACCAAGCCATGTTTGCAATTTCTCTTTACTTTCGTGCCTTATGTTTAACATTAGTTAGTTTCTTACGTCCATCGCCTTGTCTCTTTTGTTTAAAGACACACTTAGCTCTCATGCTTTGGTGTCTTGTGGACTGGGCGAGACCCCAGGGTTCCTCGCCCAGGGACGCTGGCTTAAGGCGAGGAGCGCATCAGGGACATGGGCCTTTGTCCCGGAGGCCCAACTGGCCCATTAGGATGATTTAGAGGCGCTAGGCCCAACTCCCCCAACTATAAATAGGGGAGGAGTACCAATTGTAATGGACTCTTATCTCATTTGAGAAATAACAAACTTGAAATTCAGTTACACTCTCTCTCTAAGCGGTTACGCTCTCATTCTCTATAGGAATTTCACATCACGTTCCTTGCACCTTAGGTACTATACCTCATCTCAATGTTCATGATGGAACACTAGCTGAAAGCTGAAAGCTGATAAGCTAGCTGAAAGCTAAAAAGCTACGTAATTAGAACAAAAGTGTTTGGTAAAACTAGCTGTTGAACAAAGCTGAAATTGTAAAATGACATAAAAGGACATACTTGTATAATTATTTTTATATTTAACATTACTTTATTTTCACATTAATACCTATATGATATTAATATTAAAATTATTATAAACATTTTAATTTCACTCAAGTTATTTATCATCTTAAAAATATAATATTAATTTTTACTTATTTAATTTTCTATATTTTTATTGATTTAAATAGAATAAAACAAATAATTTGTAATTTATAATATAAAATTATTTATTTTATTTTAAAGTAGTAGTTATTTGTGTCCGGGAACGGTGTGTATATGAAATAAGTGTGATAATTGATAAGTAAATAAGTTTAGTAAAAAACAAATAAGGCGAGTTCAAAAAAAAAAGGCTAAATTAAACGTGAAATTTTAATAAAATAATAAGGATAAAAATGAGAATATATTTAATAAGCTATAAGCTTTAAGCTTTAAGCTACTGAAATAAGCTCCTTCACCAAACATTTTTATAGAGGTTTTTAAGCTATTCAAATAAGCTTTAAGCTAGTTAAAGAAGCTATAAGCTAGCTGAAATGGCATGCCAAACATAGCCTTAACAAAAAAAAAATACTTACAACGACTTTGCCTTCTTCACCTTCTTCTTTCAATCGTTTCTTCTCTCCCTCTTCTTTGTTCATCCGTTCTTCTCTCCCTCTTCTTTGTTCATCCGTTCTTCTCTCTTTCTTGTTCCTCCGAGATAAAGGGGGGCTGGTTAGGTCTCATGGAAGCTTGTCGCGGTCATGGTGACGAGACCTGGTTACGATGTGGGCATGGATGATCTCGGATTTCGGGTTTCTTGGCGGTAGTGACTCGTAGTGAGGGGAATTTGCCGTGGATCATATGGGTCTCTGATTTCCCCAAATCGCACAACCTAATATTTTCCAAGATTGCAGATTGATGGAGGTCCCAACAACCCTGGGATCACGTCACTTTTGAGGTCAGGTTTTGAATTGTCCTCCTCTATCTTCTCCAAGTTAATGTCCTCCCCTTTACCTCTTGCACTTTCCCTGACCTAATCAATTCACTCCATGCTTATTGTTATGGTTTAATATTATGTTTGTGTAGGATAGCTGTTTCAGTTGAAGAAATTATGAAAGGATTGTGTTGTTACTTTGACAAAACACTGCCATTCATTTCTAAATGCTTCATTGTAGAGTTTGTGAGTATTTTATTCAGTCACTTGTAATCATTGTACATTTTACTGTCACATGTATACCATGAGGGTTTTAAGTTTTTGAATTGATAAAACTATGGGGGTTTATAATGGAATTGATTAAGAGAAAGTGGGAAAGAGAGGGGGGGGAGTGGGTGAGAGCAGTGTTATAAAACTCGGATCGGACCGGCCGGTTCGACTGGTTGAACCGAGAACCGGACCCTTGACCGGTCCGAGCCATTAAATGGATCGGCCATGCAATTCAACCGGTATGAACCGGCCGGTTCGGGGAATAAACCGGCGACTCGGCCGGTTTTCATGGACCGGTCCGGTTTTTTTTTTTTCTGTTTTTTTTGGTCAAAATTGTTTTTAATGTTCAAACTGTAATTAATTTACATTCAATGTTAATTATTTGGTCAAATGATATTCAATTGAGAGTTATTTAAAAAAGTTGTCATAGCTAGGACTTGAACACAGAACCTAGAGGGAGGAAAGCTAATCTAAATTGCCACTACACCACTTTGTTTCTTGTTAAGAAGAATGCATACTATTTTATATATATGATATACTAAGGTTATATTTTAAATTATTATAATTTTTTAATATAAACCGAGTCAAGCAATCGAACCAATGACCCAGTGGTTGAACCATTGACTCATTGACCCAGTGTCTCGACCGAGTCGATCACCGGTCCGAGTCTGATAACACTGGCTGAGAGAATGTTTTTTTTTGTTGTTTTTGATGGAGGTGAGAGAATGTGAATATTGAGGAAAGAATTATAATATATGGCATCAAACTTTATTGCATTTATGGTGTCTTTATGTTGAAACTTTAGAATAAAAAATCACCACCAGTGGATCGATGATGTCAATCTCCACATTCCTTCGCATTTCTCCTCTATAATTTGCCACTTACTGCTACAACGCCCTTGTATCTTCTTCTCTTAGTTTATTGTAACTTGATTAGTATGTTGAAATCTTTGTGGAACAGCCTAAGCTTTCAACAGAAATGTCTCCTCCATGAGAAAGAGAATCAAGTTGATAGTGGCGGGTCGGCGCCGGCCGGTGCAAACTTGGAAGTGCAGTTGGCGGAGAATTGCAATAATTGCGGGGAGGAAAGCAACTTATGCAAGTGTGATCATCATATCAATGTAAAGAGTGTAGCAGCTGGGGGCACCAACTTAGCTGAAGAGCATGACCATGAAGCCAATAGTTCTTTAGCTCATACAGTCATTAATATGGTCGGGACGCTCATAGGTAATGTTTATTTTAAGGAAAATATTCTTCCCTTCCTTAACACATACAATTATTACACTCCGCTCTCCTCTTATTTTTAATTATACTCTTCCCGCCCCTCATAAATAAAATCAGAACGGTTTAATGGTTGTGCATTGTCAGTGTAAAGTGTTTTTACACAGACGTCCAATCATTGTATGCCACGTATTCAAAAGCATATATGTTTCATTTTTTTATAATTAAATTTAAAGTTTATTTTCTAATTTGGCGACCCATCATTGGATGCATGTGTAAAAAATATTTACACCGACGGTGTATTTCCATTAAATTCAAATCAGAATACTTTGTACTCCAAGTTAAAAATTCTGTTAAACTCCATTAACCATCAGTTAGAATATTTTTTTATGTCTAAAATACCCTTTTACTCCCATCTTGCCATCCATATTTCATCTATTAGATTAAGGATATTTTAATAATTAAAAATAATATAATATATATTTAATTAAAACAAATTGAAAAATATTTCTAACCGTGTTAAGTTAAATGGATTAAAAGGTATATTTATATTAACAGAGTACAGGAGTGTAATATTTATGTTTCTCAGGGAGAGGAATGTATTTTATTGTTATATTTTTCTTTTAAGTTAATAAAAATAAGTTACTAAACATTGAAAAATTAATTGAAGAAGAAAAAGAAGAAGATCTGGACATTACTTTCCATGATCAGCCTTGAGATAGACGATGTAGTAGATGTTGATTGTGGTCTTCTCAGACATTCTGATAGGTTCGCTTGGTCTTGCATGAGTTGACATGAAGCTCTGTCTTCTTCTTCAAATGATCCTGATGATTTGACTCTTTTTACTCAGACTGATTATCTTGATCTATCTCTGTTTGGGTGGACTAGCGGATTTGACATTTCCTTACTAGTGTAGTTGCCTTGTAGCTCCAATCATCCTTTTCTTTTCTCTGGTCAGACGATCTGACAGGGTTGACTATTTGCTTGTATAGTCTGCCTTGTAGCTATGACTCTTCTTTTCTTTTCATGCTTAGACGATGTGGCATGTTTTGACTTCTTCCGCCTTTCTCGTCTTCCTTTGATGCTTTTGTCTTTCTCTTCTTTGGTTGAGCGTCTCCTTATGCAGTCTTATGCTTTGAATAAGAGACGAGAAGGTGATTTCCTGAAATACAATTCCTGAAATTTTTATCATTCAAAAGATGATAAATGATATATCTAGTGTTTGAACTTAACAATAAGCTCCACCGTGATTTAAGTCACCATCTCTCTTTCACCCTCTCACTCTTTGGGGAAGTGTGATGATTAAAGGTATAAGGGGTTCGGTTGAAGAGGAAGAAAGGAAAGAGATGGATGATAAGTGGTTAAAAAATGGAAGCACAAAATTAGATATAAAAAAGTACATATGGACACCCTTCAGTTGATTAGGCTCACCATGTGAGTAGGTGACTGGACAAAAATTGGGCCATGTAAGCAAAGTGGTGTCAATATTCCAATTTTTTTTTTAATTGAACTAAAAGCTATAAAAAATTGATTAATCAATTTAGCCTCAACCCTAATACATAGACTTGACTTGGAGCATATTAACCTTAATTAATTTGTAAGTTTTATATGTTTAAAAACATGTTATAATACTCATTCCCAAATTCATACATATATAATATTTAACATATTGTATACTATGTAGCAGGTCTCGGACAATTATCAACTCCTTACGCTGTAGAACAAGGAGGTTGGGGTGCATCTGCAATTTTTCTTATAGGACTTGGGGTGATATGCACTTACACTTCTCATTTACTTGGGAAATGTCTGAAAAAGAATCCCAAGTTAAGAGGCTATGTGGACATTGGGTATCATGCATTTGGAGCAAAGGGAAGATTCATAGTTGCAACATTCATCTACATGGAGACCTTCATGTCTCTTGTTTCATACACCATCTCATTGCATGACAACTTAATGACAGTGTTACATCTGAAGCTACATTTGGCTAAATTATCTTCACCACAGCTTCTGACTATTGGCGCTGTGCTGATTGTTCTGCCTAGTTTGTGGCTCAGAGACCTGTCTTCCATATCTTTCCTTTCAATTCTTGCTGTTCTCATGACTCTAGTCATTTTTGTGTCTGTAGCAGCCACTGGAATTGTTGGAGATGTCAGGGTTAATCATAAAATATCCTTCCTCCACCTCCACAACATTCCATCAATATCTGGCCTTTACATCTTCAGCTATGCAGGACACATTGTTTTCCCTAATTTACATAAGGCCATGAAAGACCCCTCAAAGTTTACCAAGGTATATATTCATAGACAATATATAGAATGTTTTAATTAGCTTATAATCTTTTCCAGAATTAATTTCTGACACTCAGAACCTATTCACATCTCAAAATTGATTTTAGCTAGCTTTTGACTCTAGTCATTGTAGCAGGATTTCGAAACATGCTAATAGTGCATGTTTGCAAATCGTTCTACAGCTAATTCTAAAGACGAAACCAATTCTGTTGAAAAAATTGTGGGTACCTTCAAGCTACTAGAATTGATTGAATAAAGAAAAGTTAACCCAAACATGGAAGAAAAATCAATGAAAAAATTAACGGGGTGCTTTTATTATTTATTTATCTGTTTTTTGGATTGAGAATTTCAGGCTTCTATTGTGAGCTTCACACTAGTTACAACACTCTACACAATATTGGGGTACATGGGTGCAAAAATGTTTGGACCGGAAGTCAATTCCCAAGTAACTCTCAGCATGCCCCCTAAGCAAATTGTGACAAAAATTGCGTTATGGGCAACCGTTCTGACACCTATGTCCAAATATGCTCTTGCATTTGCACCATGCGCTATTCAGCTGGAGCATAGACTTCCTAATTCCATGAGTGGCCGGACCAAAATGATAGTTAGGGGCCTCATAGGTTCATCTTTGCTTTTGGTTATACTAGCCTTAGCTCTAACAGTGCCTTATTTTGAGCATGCTCTCAGCCTCACTGGTTCTGTTGTTAGTGTTGCCATTTGTTTGATTTTCCCATGTGCTTTCTACATGAAGATTTTTTGGGGCCACATAACAAAGCCTCTCTTAATCCTGAACATGTCTATCATCACTTTAGGGTTTCTTCTTGGAGTGATGGGTACCATTTCCACCACAAAATCACTAGTGAAAATATTTCTAGCTTCTTAATCAAACTTGAAATGATTCAGCATTCTTGTCACCACCTCAACATATTATATATGCATATAAAGATGGGCATGAAATAAAACAACTTTGGTTGTTTAATTAATGTGATGTATTACCCCATGTATTTCTGTTAAACAGATAATTTTTAGCACTTGGTTTTTATCATGGTGGAAAAAAGGCACTAAGTGAAAATCACCAGATACATTTACAAATGTGGATGGATACTGAATTGCTTCCTCGGTCTTAGTCTCTCATCATTACCTATTTATCCAATTTCTGATAATTTCCCATCTGTATTGATCAGTGTTATTTGCCAACCACTGTCCAAGATTATGGTTAGGGTCACAGGATATAGTGAAGGACTATTTTAAATGTTATGGAACAACGGTGAATAAGAATACGCGTAAGAGAAACAGAGAGCTCTTACGTTATGCAATACACCATACGTAGAACAAATTCATAGGTCTTTTACCTGCACAAAAGAGATTGACATGGAAAAAGACCCTAAGATAAAATCTTACTTTTTTTAGGTTGATCATAAGATAGAATCTAATCTAACAAATTAAAGAGCAAGTTGTAGTTTTTACATGCAAATTCAGTTACAAAGAATTTTTTTTTACTTATTTTTGCCTCGCTACTATAGTTGAAGAATTCGAATTTTATTTCTGAATAATGTAAAAAAAATATTTATTTAGCAAAAAGGGGTGGGAAAAAAATTATTTAACAAAGTGGGGTAGTTTTTGGGGAAAAGGCCACGAGTGCGGGGCCCCGTCAAGAAACCGTGGCCAAAAGAAGGAAAAGGCAACGGTTTTCCATTTTTGTGGCCATAAACCCGGTTTCTGAAAAGGCTACGGTTTTACTGCTATTGCCTTAAGTTTCTTAACATTCACATCAATGTTTTTCTCTAAAAATTCGTATGAATTATTTTAACTTGTGAAAAAAAAATTATTGTATGTTTCTAGAATTTCATTTGAGTTTACTATCTTCCCGATGTACCAAAAAAGAATTTCATATGAGTTTACTATATTTATTTATGTTATTTAGAGATATTTATTTTAAAGAACTAAAATAAATATGGGCATTTTTCTTTATTTAGATATTTTCAACAAAAAATTTATACATTTGTAAATTCATGAGTTTTTTTTTTTTGAAATCAAATTTCATGAGTTATTTGTGTTCTTTATAAATATTTAAATAAATAAAAGCCTCATATTTATTTTTGTTCTTTAAAATAATTATCTATTTCTGTTGTTTAAAATAAATATATATTTTTATTTAAAATAAATATCTATAAAGAACACAAATAAATACAGTAAATTCATATAAAATTATAAAAAAATTAAGAATTTGTTTTTCATAAGTTAAGATAATTTATATGAATTTTCTATTGTAAAGAAACTTTAGGCAACAGTTTTGAAACCGTAGCCTATATGTAACACCCCGATTTCGGTGGCGTCACTTTAGTAACCAAAAATAAACTTAATGCGGAAAACGTGAATATATATATATTTTTTTTTGATAATAGAACCAAAGACTGAAAGAAATAAACTCCCAACGAAAGATAACAGAACTAATATATATTATAAATACAGCCCCCGCTGTAAGTAGTAAACCACGTCACGAGTAAACCTCCAGTGACGGAAAGTAAAAGAAAGTAACGCCCGTAGGCAAAAGGTACAGACCAAAAGAAAGGTCAAGCGTTCGCAACACTATCCCTCAAAAATGAGAATGAGTTAGCCCAAACAGCCTAAAACAAGACCTCCTAGTCCAACCAACTCTCTGTGATTCCCGTAGAGAAACCACACAAAAAGCTATAGGCGGGAAACTACCCTGTTCCCAAAAGAAACAATGACGGTCAGAGCTACGACCCTACTCCTACACTAATCCTATCTCGAGGAGCTCACACCAGCGCTCAGAACTACGTGCTAGCGTGATCGTCGTCCGAATCTGAATCCAGAACGACCAAGTCTATGTACACCATCCGTCCTCCTCTCGCTATCGCGATGCGCTTCTGTTCCAGCATCTCAAACCTAGTTCCCCCCGAAGGGTGAACCATCGTGAATCAGTCTGCCATGGACATCTGACAAAGGACGTAGTCCGCCAAAGCACACACAGAAGACGCGAGGGTCAACTCCAAAGAATTACGTAAATAATAAATCCAATAGATACAGATAGAGATAGCTACTTAGGCTTATAAGTTAGAGATAGCATCCTAGGGTTGTACAGTTCACAATGAATATAAAAGACGATAATAACAATTAGCATGCATCAAATAGGTTTAACAAGTATCAATCACACTCAGCGACTAAGTTAGTATGCATGTTGCATGAAATGCAGATGCCGGTTAACCCAGTTAACCAAATGCATTCCGGAAAAAGGATGGACATCAACGGATCAGCCCTAACACCAGCCACGATGGGACCATTTCGGCCCGCGTGATTCTTACACCACACAAAGGTAGCCAGATCAGCAGTAAACCCGAAGGTCTGCCATTTCGGTCTGCTACTAAGAATCACAGCAGTGTTCTTACATGGAAATCCGGGTCTTATGACCATTTTGGAATCCACCGAGGTCCGAAGTCCGTCTCGTGTTAATACCTCAAAATGAGTGCATGAATGCAAAGTGATTAGCCAAACAACGTCTCCGACCTCACTCGACACGTCGCCACGTGTTCTAACTAACTTATTTGTCTCTAAAAAGAATACCCTAAGGCAAATGTCGATTCTGCGACAAAATACAATTAATCATAAAAAGAGTGCAAACACTCACGATAACTCTTCGAGTCATCAATGCTCTCACAAAGTCTCACGCTTCAGTGGAGTCTTATACAATCACGAAGTCTCACGCTCCAGTGAAGTTTTATGCTTTCACAAGGTCTCACGCCTCAGTGAATTTACACACTTGCACGAAGTCTCACGCTTCAGTGAAGTTCCATGCTGTTCACGAGGTCTCACGCCTCAGTGAAGATCCATGCTTTTCACGAGGTCTCACGCCTCAGTGAAGTTTCACGCATTCACAAGGTCTCACGCCTCAGTGAAGCTTCTCGGCTCATCCCTTGGATGGCTAAACAAACTGCTCAAAGAGCGAAGGGGTATCAACATACTCAGAAACTTACAATTCTCCCATAACTTGGATTCGACGACAATTCTCCTTTTCCAAAACTAATACTCAATCCTAAGCTTGCATCCGAGATTGTTATTATTATTTAAAGGTTTAGAGGTTGTTTAATATCTTATGAATTTTCCTTGTAAAAATAGTTTCCATTTAGTCTTATCGTAATTCCTATGAGTTTCAAAGATCCCATAATCCCAAGTGATTCCCAGAGAATGTCTCGATCCACTAAAACAATAACAAGGTCCGAACTCCGTTCGTCCCGTCAAACTTTCTCAAAATCTCATAAAAAATCGGCATGACATGCCTGTTATCCTCACTTTGAAGCATAACAGATATATGTGTAATAGCATAGTTAAATCAGCACAGTCAATAAGCATGTCACATATATCAACACATCCTAGAATAACCACATAGCACTTAGCATGTAAAGCAGATATCACACATCCTAAATTAACCATTTAGCACATAGCATATGATTCAAACTCAAAGAAACAGTCAGTAGAAGAATAATCTACATTGTCAGCCGAAGCTTCAGAAACATTTTTCCAGTCAAACACAAACAAGTGCATAAACAGTAAATCAAGTCGAATTCGTCGACACCTAAAGCATTAGCTAATAGTTCAGTGAGTAGCCCTCACCTGTAGATTCTCCAGGATGGTCCTCTAACTCTTCTTCACAAGCAAAGCCTTGCTCCTCGGGAAACCCTTCAAATGAACCTTTAAAGTAAAACCACAGAATTCTATCAAAATCTATCGGAAACTAAGCTATCAATACTCACTAAGGTTACACGAAATAGTACATACTCCGAGGTATGATAATCTAGCGCGAAAGGACAAGTTTTCGAAAAAGGAATTTTCCTCCCTCCCCCTTAGGGTGCTCGGCCACTTTAGGTAATTAGGTGGTTCGATTTTTCTTCGATCAAACTTGGTTCCTATGCTATCATTAGCCGTAACTAAGGGTATTCTAAACTCGGAAAAATTATCGGATCAAAAACTGTCGCAGGGGTATTTTGGTCAATATTTTTAGCTCAGAAATTCAAAACTGAAATTTCGAAAAGCAAATTGGATGGGGACGTCACCAACGACGTTTATGACAACTAATCCTACTAGCACTAAGCTAGGGCGATAGTTTTCAGTCCAAAGGTTGCGACTTTTCTTAAAAATGGGTATTTTATGCAAAATTGAAACTCGGCAACAATTCGGCGAGAATCGGCGAAATGTAATCCGCTAAACATGCTCAGGGGCACGCAGGGAATAAGTTTAGATAAAAAGATGAAGTTATTTGGATAGTTTTGCAAAAACCTCAGAACTAAGAGTACAGAAGGACATAGTGAAAAGCTACGGAATTGACGGTCAGAAGTAAGGATTAGCATCAGTACCATGAGACCTACGTGTAGCAACGAACTATGGAACGATCAGGCAAGAATCGGCGAAAACTCTTCTCCTCCTCCTTCCTCTTGACCGCGGGTTTGGGTGGGTTTTTGGGTGAGAATTTTGTTTCCTTTTCATTCTTCAAGTTACACCTATATATAGGGAATGTAATGGAAGATATTTATCAAAGATCGAATAAGGATGAATGGATATTTACCAAAGATCGGATAAGGTTGAATAGATATTTATCAGAGATTGGATAAGAATGAATAGATATTTATCAAAGATAGGATAAGGATGAATAGATATTTATCAAAGATAGGATAAGGATGAATATATATTTTTGTAAAGATATTTTGTAAAGATATTTTGTAAAGATATTTCGTAAAGATATTTCGTAAAGATATTTTGTAAACCGGTACAGATTAGTTCAAATATCGGAGGATTTAACTCATAGAGTTAAGATAAAAATATAAGAGTGATTCCGATATTTCCAGCTTCATTCTCCGTGAATTCTAAGATAGGTTTTGGCGACAGAATTCCAAAACTCAACAGAGGTTTCCTTGTATTTTAGGTGACTAACGCAAAGTCGGTGTAAAACTATTTTACCCGATAAGTTACTTTTTGCAGTAGATGTCGGAAGAGAAAACTTCCTTCTGAAGAAAGATGGGAAACATCAGGAGAAATGGGTGTACGCGGGTGGAATCTTCATTTGAAGCTCCGAATAGAAAAAGTCTTCATCGTCGGTTGATTTTAGGTTTCTTGAACTATCAGGGTTTTAGTTTCGGCAAACTTCCGAGGATTGGAATCGGACGTTCGTACATCCTAGAGTTTCGCCTTGAAACGATTGTCATATATGGATTAAGAGAAGTTCTAACATTTCTCTGAAGATTTTTGGAATTAGTTTCCATCGTGCCTTTAAGTGTAAACTAGCTATTTACTAGCGTTCTTGCCCTAGGTTTAAGCGTATATCGATCGTGCTATACCTTTTATCGATTTTGATACAATCCTTAGACTGTTTCTGAACTTTCTCCTTCATAAATTTATTCCTTCCGATAAACTCTTATTCAGGTTTTTCTTCACGATACATCAAGCCTAATCGTAAATGGAAATCTCTTCCACTTATTCTAAGCTTAAAAACTTGGGTCTTACATTACTACCCTCCAAAAAGAAAGTTTCGTCCTCGAAACTTAGGGTTCAGTAAAAAGCTCCAGACATTACGTACCGTCAATCTCGCAGTCTCCTCTGATCAGACCGTTGACTCCTTCAGCATCTTCACCATCCATGGTGTAGACTCTTGCGTTAGCAGCAGGGCGCTTTCCACGAGCAGTTTTGACAGTTGGTTCCGTCTTGGGTACTCTGCACTGACGGCAGTATGCCCCATTTTGTTACAATTGAAGCATTGAGGTCTCGGATCGGGACAAGCACGAGCATAGTGTCTCGGCTTCCCACACTTGAAGCAGGTCATCTCCCTGTCCAAAGTCTGATCTCCAGAACCACTAGCAGTACCCGTCATGGGTCTGTAAGATCCTGAAGTAAACCCTTCTCCAACAGGATGTTGATACGGCCTCCTGTTCTGGAATTTCCCTCTGCCTTGAAAATTTTGAGAGCCCGACTTTATCGGCCCTCCAGTTCTAGCACGGTTCAACCTCCTATTCTTCATCAGCTCCACTTCTGTGGCCTTCTCAACCAACGACTGGAAGCGCATGATTCCTAATGGCCTCACCGAGTCCTTGATATCAGGCCTCAGTCCATTAACAAAACGCTTACACATGTAGCGTTCATCAACATGATCGTTGAAGAATTGAAAATGCTTCGCCAGAGATTCCAACTTGGAAGCAAATTCTAGTACAGACATACCTCCTTGACGAAGGGTCAGAAACTGTGCCTCCCGCTCATCCCGAGCACTTGTCGGAAAATACTTTTCCAATAACGCAGTTCGAAAAGAGTTCCAGTTGATCTCCTCATGGTTAGCTTCCATAATCCCCCTGGTGCCTCTCCACCAGTACTCAGCATCACCGAGCAGCAGATAAGTTGCCATGCCCAACTTGGCACCCTCAGCAGTTTGTAATACGCCGAATATTTTCTCAATCTCCTGGATCCAGAGATCCGCTTTGTCCGGGTCAGTACCACCCGAGAACTTTGGTGGATCTTGCCTCCTAAAGTCATTCAGGCCTTTGTTCTGGTCCAGAGTTACTTCTCTCTGACGCTGATGCTGATCACGTGCCTCCTCAGCAGCACGCCTCATAGCATTATCGTTCGCTTGTGCAGTCACAGCTTGGGCCATAGTGGCCATCATCTCAGCTAATTGGTTAGTGTTCACCATGTTCTGTTAAGTTAAGCAAACAGTTAGTACTCATCATAAGATAGCATCTAGCATGACTATACAATATGATTAAGCAATAACTTCAATCAATTCTAAGCGAAAAATCGCTTGCAGACAACCAATTTTCACTCTTTGCAGAGTCACACAACCTAGCACAGAAGACCTATTCCCCAACAACTCCCGAAAGACTCGACAAGCTCTGATACCACAATGTAACACCCCGATTTCGGTGGCGTCACTTTAGTAACCAAAAATAAACTTAATGCGGAAAACGTGAATATATTTTTTTTTTTTGATAATAGAACCAAAGACTGAAAGAAATAAACTCCCAACGAAAGATAACAGAACTAATATATATTATAAATACAGCCCCCGCTGTAAGTAGTAAACCACGTCACGAGTAAACCTCCAGTGACGGAAAGTAAAAGAAAGTAACGCCCGTAGGCAAAAGGTACAGACCAAAAGAAAGGTCAAGCGTTCGCAACACTATCCCTCAAAAATGAGAATGAGTTAGCCAAAACGGCCTAAAACAAGACCTCCTAGTCCAACCAACTCTCTGTGATTCCCGTAGAGAAACCACACAAAAAGCTATAGGCGGGAAACTACCCTGTTCCCAAAAGAAACAATGACGGTCAGAGCTACGACCCTACTCCTACACTAATCCTATCTCGAGGAGCTCACACCAACGCTCAGAACTACGTGCTAGCGTGATCGTCGTCCGAATCTGAATCCAGAACGACCAAGTCTATGTACACCATCCGTCCTCCTCTCGCTATCGCGATGCGCTTCTGTTCCAGCATCTCAAACCTAGTTCCCCCCGAAGGGTGAACCATCGTGAATCAGTCCGCCATGGACATCTGACAAAGGGCGTAGTCCGCCAAAGCACACACAGAAGACGCGAGGGTCAACTCCAAAGAATTACGTAAATAATAAATCCAATAGATACATATAGAGATAGCTACTTAGGCTTATAAGTTAGAGATAGCATCCTAGGGTTGTACAGTTCACAATGAATATAAAAGACGATAACAACAATTAGCATGCATTAAATAGGTTTAACAAGTATCAATCACACTCAGCGACTAAGTTAGTATGCATGTTGCATGAAATGCAGATGCCGGTTAACCCAGTTAACCAAATGCATTCCGGAAAAAGGATGGACATCAACGGATCAGCCCTAACACCAGCCACGATGGGACCATTTCGGCCCGCGTGCCTCTTACACCACACAAAGGTAGCCAGATCAGCAGTAAACCCGAAGGTCTGCCATTTCGGTCTGCTACTAAGAATCACCGCAGTGTTCTTACATGGAAATCTGGTTCTTATGACCATTTTGGAATCCACCGAGGTCCGAAGTCCGTCTCATGTTAATACCTCAAAATGAGTGCATGAATGCAAAGTGATTAGCCAAACAACGTCTCCGACCTCACTCGACACGTCGCCACGTGTTCTAACTAACTTATTTGTCTCTAAAAAGAATACCCTAAGGCAAATGTCGATTCTGCGACAAAATACAATTAATCATAAAAAGAGTGCAAACACTCACGATAACTCTTCGAGTCATCAATGCTCTCACAAAGTCTCACGCTTCAGTGGAGTCTTATACAATCACGAAGTCTCACGCTCCAGTGAAGTTTTATGCTTTCACAAGGTCTCACGCCTCAGTGAATTTACACACTTGCACGAAGTCTCACGCTTCAGTGAAGTTCCATGCTGTTCACGAGGTCTCACGCCTCAGTGAAGATCCATGCTTTTCACGAGGTCTCACGCCTCAGTGAAGTTTCACGCATTCACAAGGTCTCACGCCTCAGTGAAGCTTCTCGGCTCATCCCTTGGATGGCTAAACAAACTGCTCAAAGAGCGAAGGGGTATCAACATACTCAGAAACTTACAATTCTCCCATAACTTGGATTCGACGACAATTCTCCTTTTCCAAAACTAATACTCAATCCTAAGCTTGCATCCGAGATTTTTATCATTATTTAAAGGTTTCGAGGTTGTTTAATATCTTATGAATTTTCCTTGTAAAAATAGTTTCCATTTAGTCTTATCGTAATTCCTATGAGTTTCAAAGATCCCATAATCCCAAGTGATTCCCAGAGAATGTCTCGATCCATTAAAACAATAACAAGGCCCGAACTCCGTTCGTCCCGTCAAACTTTCTCAAAATCTCATAAAAAATCGGCATGACATGCCCGTTATCCTCACTTTGAAGCATAACAGATATATGTGTAATAGCATAGTTAAATCAGCACAGTCAATAAGCATGTCACATATATCAACACATCCTAGAATAACCACATAGCACTTAGCATGTAAAGCAGATATCACACATCCTAAATTAACCATTTAGCACATAGCATATGATTCAAACTCAAAGAAACAGTCAGTAGATGAATAATCTACATTGTCAGCCGAAGCCTCAGAAACATTTTTCCAGTCAAACACAAACAAGTTCATAAACAGTAAATCAAGTCGAATTCGTCGACACCTAAAGCATTAGCTAATAGTTCAGTGAGTAGCCCTCACCTGTAGATTCTCCAGGATGGTCCTCTAACTCTTCTTCACAAGCAAAGCCTTGCTCCTCGGGAAACTCTTCAAATGAACCTTTAAAGTAAAACCACAGAATTCTATCAAAATCTATCGGAAACTAAGCTATCAATACTCACTAAGGTTACACGAAGTAGTACATACTCCGAGGTACGATAATCTAGCGCGAAAGGACAAGTTTTCGAAAAAGGAATTTTCCTCCCTCCCCCTTAGGGTGCTCGGCCACTTTAGGTAATTAGGTGGTTCGATTTTTCTTCGATGAAACTTGGTTCCTATGCTATCATTAGCCGTAACTAAGGGTATTCTAAACTCGGAAAAATTATCGGATCAAAAACTGTCGCAGGGGTATTTTGGTCAATATTTTTAGCTCAGAAATTCAAAACTGAAATTTCGAAAAGCAAATTGGATGGGGACGTCACCAACGACGTTTATGACAACTAATCCTACTAGCACTAAGCTAGGGCGATAGTTTTCAGTCCAAAGGTTGCGACTTTTCTTAAAAATGGGTATTTGATGCAAAATTGAAACTCGACAGCAATTCGGCGAGAATCGGCGAAATGTAATCGCTAAACATGCTCAGGGGCACGCAGGGAATAAGTTTAGATAAAAAGATGAAGTTATTTGGATAGTTTTGCAAAAACCTCAGAACTAAGAGTACAGAAAGACATAGTGAAAAGCTACGGAATTGACGGTCAGAAGTAAGGATTAGCATCAGTACCTTGAGACCTACGTGTAGCAACGAACTATGGAACGATCAGGCAAGAATCGGCGAAAACTCTTCTCCTCCTCCTTCCTCTTGACTGCGGGTTTGGGTGGGTTTTTGGGTGAGAATTTTGTTTCCTTTTCATTCTTCAGGTTACACCTATATATAGGGAATGGAATGGAAGATATTTATCAAAGATCGGATAAGGATGAATGGATATTTACCAAAGATCGGATAAGGTTGAATAGATATTTATCAGAGATTGGATAAGAATGAATAGATATTTATCAAAGATAGGATAAGGATGAATAGATATTTATCAAAGATAGGATAAGGATGAATAGATATTTTTGTAAAGATATTTTGTAAAGATATTTTGTAAAGATATTTCGTAAAGATATTTCGTAAAGATATTTTGTAAACCGGTACAGATTAGTTCAAATATCGGAGGATTTAACTCATAGAGTTAAGATAAAAATATAAGAGTGATTCCGATATTTCAAACTTCATTCTCCGTGAATTCTAAGATAGGTTTTGGCGACAGAATTCCAAAACTCAACAGAGGTTTCCTTGTATTTTAGGTGACTAACGCAAAGTCGGTGTAAAACTATTTTACCTGATAAGTTACTTTTTGCAGTGGATGTCGGAAGAGAAAACTTCCTTCTGAAGAAAGATGGGAAACATCAGGAGAAATGGGTGACGCGGGTGGAATCTTCATTTGAAGCTCCGAATAGAAAAAGTCTTCATCGTCGGTTGATTTTAGGTTTCTTGAACTATCAGGGTTTTAGTTTCGGCAAACTTCCGAGGATTGGAATCGGACGTTCGTACATCCTAGAGTTTCGCCTTGAAACGATTGTCATATATGGATTAAGAGAAGTTCTAACATTTCTCTGAAGATTTTTGGAATTAGTTTCCATCGTGCCTTTAAGTGTAAACTAGCTATTTACTAGCGTTCTTGCCCTAGGTTTAAGCGTATATCGATCGTGCTATACCTTTTATCGATTTTGATACAATCCTTAGACTGTTCCTGAACTTTCTCCTTCATAAATTTATTCCTTCCGATAAACTCTTGTTCAGGTTTTTCCTCACGATACATCAAGCCTAATCGTAAATGGAAATCTCTTCCACTTATTCTAAGCTTAAAAACTTGGGTCTTACATTACTACCCTCCAAAAAGAAAGTTTCGTCCTCGAAACTTAGGGTTCAGTAAAAAGCTCCAGACATTACGTACCGTCAATCTCGCAGTCTCCTCTGATCAGACCGTTGACTCCTTCAGCATCTTCACCATCCATGGTGTAGACTCTTGCGTTAGCAGCAGGGCGCTTTCCACGAGCAGTGTTGACAGTTGGTTTCGTCTTGGGTACTCTGCACTGACCGGCAGTATGCCCCATTTTGTTACAATTGAAGCATTGAGGTCTCGGATCGGGACAAGCACGGGCATAGTGTCCCGGCTTCCCACACTTGAAGCAGGTCATCTCCCTGTCCAAAGTCTGATCTCCAGAACCACTTGCAGTACCCGTCATGGGTCTGTAAGATACTGAAGTAAACCCTTCTCCAGCAGGACGTTGATACGGCCTCCTGTTCTGGAATTTCCCTCTGCCTTGAAAATTTTGAGAGCCCGACTTTATCGGCCCTCCAGTTCCAGCACGGTTCAACCTCCTATTTTTCATCAGCTCCACTTCTGTGGCCTTCTCAACCAACGACTGGAAGCGCATGATTCCTAATGGCCTCACCGAGTCCTTGATATCAGGCCTCAGTCCATTAACAAAACGCTTACACATGTAGCGTTCATCAACATGATCGTTGAAGAATTGAAAATGCTTCGCCAGAGATTCCAACTTGGAAGCAAATTCTAGTACAGACATACCTCCTTGACGAAGGGTCAGAAACTGTGCCTCCCGCTCATCCCGAGCACTTGTCGGAAAATACTTTTCCAAGAACGCAGTTCGAAAAGAGTTCCAGTTGATCTCCTCATGGTTAGCTTCCATAATCCCCCAGGTGCCTCTCCACCAGTACTCAGCATCACCGAGCAGCAGATAAGTTGCCATGCCCAACTTGGCACCCTCAGCAGTTTGTAATACGCCGAATATTTTCTCAATCTCCTGGATCCAGAGATCCGCTTTGTCCGGGTCAGTACCACCCGAGAACTTTGGTGGATCTTGCCTCCTAAAGTCATTCAGGCCTTTGTTCTGGTCCAGAGTTACTTCTCTCTGACGCTGATGCTGATCACGTGCCTCCTCAGCAGCACGCCTCATAGCATTATCGTTCGCTTGTGCAGTCACAGCTTGGGCCATAGTGGCCATCATCTCAGCTAATTGGTTAGTGTTCACCATGTTCTGTTAAGTTAAGCAAACAGTTAGTACTCATCATAAGATAGCATCTAGCATGACTATACAATATGATTAAGCAATAACTTCAATCAATTCTAAGCGAAAAATCGCTTGCAGACAACCAATTTTCACTCTTTGCAGAGTCACACAACCTAGCACAGAAGACCTATTCCCCAACAACTCCCGAAAGACTCGACAAGCTCTGATACCACAATGTAACACCCCGATTTCGGTGGCGTCACTTTAGTAACCAAAAATAAACTTAATGCGGAAAACGTGAATATATTTTTTTTTTTTGATAATAGAACCAAAGACTGAAAGAAATAAACTCCCAACGAAAGATAACAGAACTAATATATATTATAAATACAGCCCCCGCTGTAAGTAGTAAACCACGTCACGAGTAAACCTCCAGTGACGGAAAGTAAAAGAAAGTAACGCCCGTAGGCAAAAGGTACAGACCAAAAGAAAGGTCAAGCGTTCGCAACATGATGACCCGGGTGTTTAAGTTATTTTTCTATCTTATTTTTATGCATTTTAATATATTATTTAGGATATTTTAGTCATTTTTGGTCACTTAGGAGTATTTCATGGATTTTATTATTTTTATATGTTTTTAGTATTTTTCTATATTTTTTAGGATTTTTATTTGAATTTTATTAGGATTTTCGGAATAATAAAGAGGAGCTGATCAGGCGCTGATAGTCCACGGGAATTACCATGCACTCGCAGCAAATTAATGGCTACTGTTTCATCCCTGCCACATGGCTTAATCACGCCGAAGGTCCGCCATAAGACCGTGGTCCGTGAAACACTAGAATCCAACCCTTTAAAGCTTTGTCCAATGGAAACGTGACACGTGGCGCTGTTGATAGGTTTTATTTAACCTTATTTGTGGTCACGTGATGGAGAAACAGAAGGTGGGTGGCGGCTGCAATATATATATAGGAATTGGGTGAATGAAAGAATGGTACCAGTACGTGAACAGAACAAGAATTGGGAGAAGTGCAGAAACGGTCCGACACAGGATTCAATATTTTAGGTTTTTCTTATACTTCTTGTAATTTCTTTTTGATCATGTCAGGCTAAAACCCCTTAGTGTTAGGGTGATTGATCTAGTTTTCTTTCAAGCTATGTTTTGAATCAAATTTCAGTTATGATTATGATTTATATTTTAGTTCTTGAATTTCTAATCTATTTTAATTGATACTTTCTATTGCAATAGTTTGTCATACTATTTTCTATGCAATTGGAAAATTGGTAGAATTTAGGGATTTTGGGAGAAGTTGAGCAAGGGTCTGTGCACCTTAGGAATAAGGGTAACGAATTGCTTGTGTTTGCCTGAAATTGAATTGAACTTCATCTCTAATTAATTAGGATTAGGTACTAAGAAATTAGCTATCACTAATTAATTGGAAGGGACATTTATGCAAGGAATTGATAAGTGGACATCTAGGTTTAGCACCTTGATAATCTATTGAATTCATAATTATAACTGTTTGGGGAGATACATAGGGAGAGGGTTAAAGAAATCAGGATCCCTAGCGCGCTTTTAAATTGAATTCACTTCAACTGTGTTATTTGCTTTCTTTTATTTTATTGCAATTAAGTTTCATACCAACAATCATTCATCTCTCTATTTTTATTTTTATTTTCACGTCCTTTCATTCTAAGTTTAGTTAATTTAGAGTATAAACTACGCAATCTCTGTGGTTCGATCTTTTATTACTTCGAGCAATCTGTACACTTGCAGATTCACTATCACAACACTATCCCTCAAAAATGAGAATGAGTTAGCCCAAACGGCCTAAAACAAGACCTCCTAGTCCAACCAACTCTCTGTGATTCCCGTAGAGAAACCACACAAAAAGCTATAGGCGGGAAACTACCCTGTTCCCAAAAGAAACAATGACGGTCAGAGCTACGACCCTACTCCTACACTAATCCTATCTCGAGGAGCTCACACCAGTGCTCAGAACTACGTGCTAGTGTGATCGTCGTCCGAATCTGAATCCAGAACGACCAAGTCTATGTCCCTTTAGTGCTATCGCGATGCGCTTCTGTTCCAGCATCTCAAACCTAGTTCCCCTCGAAGGGTGAACCATCGTGAATCAGTCCGCCATGGACATCTGACAAAGGGCGTAGTCCGCCAAAGCACACACTGAAGACGCGAGGGTCAACTCCAAAGAATTACGTAAATAATAAATCCAATAGATACAGATAGAGATAGCTACTTAGGCTTATAAGTTAGAGATAGCATCCTAGGGTTGTACAGTTCACAATGAATATAAAAGACGATAATAACAATTAGCATGCATCAAATAGGTTTAACAAGTATCAATCACACTCAGCGACTAAGTTAGTATGCATGTTGCACGAAATGCAGATGCCGGTTAACCCAGTTAACCAAATGCATTCCGGAAAAAGGATGGACATCAACGGATCAGCCCTAACACCAGCCACGATGGGACCATTTCGGCCCGCGTGCCTCTTACACCACACAAAGGTAGCCAGATCAGCAGTAAACCCGAAGGCCCGCAGTGTTCTTACATGGAAATCCGGGTCTTATGACCATTTTGGAATCCACCGAGGTCCGAAGTCCGTCTCGTGTTAATACCTCAAAATGAGTGCATGAATGCAAAGTGATTAGCCAAACAACGTCTCCGACCTCACTCGACACGTCGCCACGTGTTCTAACTAAATTATTTGTCTCTAAAAAGAATACCCTAAGGCAAATGTCGATTCTGCGATAAAATACAATTAATCATAAAAAGAGTACAAACATTCACGATAACTCTTCGAGTCATCAATGCTCTCACAAAGTCTCACGCTTCAGTGGAGTCTTATACAATCACGAAGTCTCACGCTCCAGTGAAGTTTTATGCTTTCACAAGGTCTCACGCCTCAGTGAATTTACACACTTGCACGAAGTCTCACGCTTCAGTGAAGTTCCATGCTGTTCACCAGGTCTCACGCCTCAGTGAAGATCCATGTTTTTCACGAGGTCTCACGCCTCAGTGAAGTTTCACGCATTCACAAGGTCTCACGCCTCAGTGAAGCTTCTCGGCTCATCCCTTGGATGACTAAACAAACTGCTCAAAGAGCGAAGGGGTATCAACATACTCAGAAACTTACAATTCTCCCATAACTTGGATTCGACGATAATTCTCCTTTTCTAAAACTAATACTCAATCCTAAGCTTGCATCCGAGATTGTTATCATTATTTAAAGGTTTAGAGGTTGTTTAATATCTTATGAATTTTCCTTGTAAAAATAGTTTCTATTTAGTCTTATCGTAATTCCTATGAGTTTCAAAGATCCCATAATCCCAAGTGATTCCCAGAGAATGTCTCGATCCACTAAAACAATAACAAGGCCCGAACTCCGTTCGTCCCGTCAAACTTTCTCAAAATCTCATAAAAAATCGGCATGACATGCCCGTTATCCTCACTTTGAAGCATAACAGATATATGTGTAATAGCATAGTTAAATCAGCACAGTCAATAAGCATGTCACATATATCAACACATCCTAGAATAACCACATAGCACTTAGCATGTAAAGCAGATATCACACATACTAAATTAACCATTTAGCACATAGCATATGATTCAAACTCAAAGAAACAGTCAGTAGATGAATAATCTACATTGTCAGCCGAAGCCTCAGAAACATTTTTCCAGTCAAACACAAACAAGTGCATAAACAGTAAATCAAGTCGAATTCGTCGACACCTAAAGCATTAGCTAATAGTTCAGTGAGTAGCCCTCACCTGTAGATTCTCCAGGATGGTCCTCTAACTCTTCTTCACAAGCAAAGCCTTGCTCCTCGGGAAACTCTTCAAATGAACCTTTAAAGTAAAACCACAGAATTCTATCAAAATCTATCGGAAACTAAGCTATCAATACTCACTAAGGTTACACGAAGTAGTACATACTCCGAGGTACGATAATCTAGCGCGAAAGGACAAGTTTTCGAAAAAGGAATTTTCCTCCCTCCCCCTTAGGGTGCTCGGCCACTTTAGGTAATTAGGTGGTTCGATTTTTCTTCGATCAAACTTGGTTCCTATGCTATCATTAGCCGTAACTAAGGGTATTCTAAACTCGGAAAAATTATCGGATCAAAAACTGTCGCAGGGGTATTTTGGTCAATATTTTTAGCTTAGAAATTCAAAACTGAAATTTCGAAAAGAAAATTGGATGGGGATGTCACCAACGACGTTTATGACAACTAATCCTACTAGCACTAAGCTAGGGCGATAGTTTTCAGTCCAAAGGTTGCGACTTTTCTTAAAAATGGGTATTTGATGCAAAATTGAAACTCGGCAGCAATTCGGCGAGAATCGGCGAAATGTAATCCGCTAAACATGCTCAGGGGCACGCAGGGAATAAGTTTAGATAAAAAGATGAAGTTATTTGGATAGTTTTGCAAAAACCTCAGAACTAAGAGTACAGAAAGACATAGTGAAAAGCTACGGAATTGACGGTCAGAAGTAAGGATTAGCATCAGTACCTTGAGACCTACGTGTAGCAACGAACTATGGAACGATCAGGCAAGAATCGGCGAAAAATCTTCTCCTCCTTCCTCTTGACCGCGGGTTTGGGTGGGTTTTTGGGTGAGAATTTTGTTTCCTTTTCATTCTTTAAGTTACACCTATATATAGGGAATGGAATGGAAGATATTTATCAAAGATCGGATAAGGATGAATGGATATTTACCAAAGATCGGATAAGGTTGAATAGATATTTATCAGAGATTGGATAAGAATGAATAGATATTTATCAAAGATAGGATAAGGATGAATATATATTTATCAAAGATAGGATAAGGATGAATAGATATTTTTGTAAAGATATTTTGTAAAGATATTTCGTAAAGATATTTCGTAAAGATATTTTGTAAACCGGTACAGATTAAGTTCAAATATCGGAGGATTTAACTCATAAAGTTAAGATAAAAATATAAGAGTGATTCCGATATTTCCAGCTTCATTCTCCGTGAATTCTAAGATAGGTTTTGGCGACAGAATTCCAAAACTCAACAGAGGTTTCCTTGTATTTTAGGTGACTAACGCAAAGTCGGTGTAAAACTATTTTACCCGATAAGTTACTTTTTGCAGTGGATGTCGGAAGAGAAAACTTCCTTCTGAAGAAAGATGGGAAACATAAGGAGAAATGGGTGTACGCGGGTGGAATCTTCATTTGAAGCTCCGAATAGAAAAAGTCTTCATCGCCGGTTGATTTTAGGTTTCTTGAACTATCAGGGTTTTAGTTTCGGCAAACTTCCGAGGATTGGAATCGGACGTTCGTACATCCTAGAGTTTCGCCTTGAAACGATTGTCATATATGGATTAAGAGAAGTTCTAACATTTCTCTGAAGATTTTTGGAATTAGTTTCCATCGTGCCTTTAAGTGTAAACTAGCTATTTACTAGCGTTCTTGCCCTAGGTTTAAGCGTATATCGATCGTGCTATACCTTTTATCGATTTTGATACAATCCTTAGACTGTTCCTGAACTTTCTCCTTCATAAATTTATTCCTTCCGATAAACTCTTGTTCAGGTTTTTCTTCACGATACATCAAGCCTAATCGTAAATGGAAATCTCTTCCACTTATTCTAAGCTTAAAAACTTGGGTCTTACACTATATGAAACCTGGGTTCTACCCACATTTGGAGTGAACCGTTGGCGTTTGATACGTTTGGCCACGGTTTATTGACGGGAGCACCGCGTTTGTGGCCTTTTCTCAAAAAACTATCCCACTTTGCTAAATAATTTTTTTCTTACCCCTTTTTGCTAAATAAATATTTTTTTTTACATTATTTAGAAAAAAAAATCGAAGAATTCAAGATTTTACCAATTTTTCCATTGCTTCCTATTTCTTTCCCCATGACTGACCATCGGAAATCCCCTTGAGAATTACAACAAGCAATCACATCCATCATTGCTACATATGCATATCCTAGTTTTATAAACACTTTCTGTCTAGCAAGCTCTGAAACTTCTTCAAAAGGTACCTGAGTGGGAATGAAAGGCAAGATATACAAATGAAGCAACCCAAAAAACTAAGAGGGAGAATGTTGGATAAAGATGAAACAGGAGGCAATGTGACAACTATGAAGCATAAGAACCACTTTCTAGAATGACCACTTATTGAACCAACATATGCAATCAATTACAAATGTTTTCAAGAAAAGGTAATGAACGAGAGATTCAAATTTGTTAAAAGAAGATATTTCTCACACTTCACCGGTATATATAAAACAAAAACTTCTAAAGACTTCAGACAGCCCCAAAAATTAATTAAGTAATTACTACTTTCTTACACTCCAGTATCCATCAAAAATTCAAAATGGTGTACATGTACAACATTTTAGCTCTAGGGCAACACCTCTCATTGCTACGGATGGAAAAGCGTAGCCTTAGAGCACATTATGAAACGTTTTCTTATAATGTTGTTTTAGTCATGTGAAGATTACACCATCCATCTGCAACACGTGAATAAGCGTTCTCGAAAGTCAAGGAGAATGTTTTTGTTACGTTATTTTTATGCTATACAAAGAAAATCGTTTTCTAATATTAATAGATTAAAAAACCGTTTACACATTATATAATAAAAATAAAAAATCCCAAAAGGTCTCATTCTCTAATCTTCTTCTCCGCACACGCGATCTTCTCCCTCTCCACCGCGATCTTCTCCGCACACACGTTCTTCTCATTCGCGCTCAAAGCTCTCTCTGCACCGCGATCTTCTCCTTCTACATCGCGAAGCTCCCTCTTCAATCATGCAACTCCCTTCGTTAGGGTTTCTCAACCGCGAATCTCCCTCTGATTTCAACCGCGAAAGTCTCCTTAATTCAATTGCACCAGTTCCTCTTCAATCGCTTGAGCTTCAGATCTCTCTATTGGCTCAAATTGCTTAAGGTAAAATCGAGTTCCCTAACTTTTTCTTCTTTCGCTTTAATTTGTTGTGGTTCATGGTGCATATGAGATGATGGGGGTAGAATCTATATAACAATTGATGGAATTTCTAGTTAATTAACCAATTTATAAATGTTTAATGACAATTAGGTTGTAATGCACATTGCTGCAGACCTAGTTTTCAATGAAAACACCAATCTGTAGAAGTGGACTACTTTGTCTGACATGATAAAAAGAGACAAATTTCCTCTGTATGTAATGGCTAGTAATCAATTATATGGTATCTTCCTAATGGCCTTTAGAGAAACCACTTTGTCGAATTAGATAACAAGCCAGAAATGAATGATTTCTGTACTACAACATTTTGGGTCTACAGCAACGCCCGAAAAGCGTTTCCTAATCCCAAAAAAGCGTTGCCTTTGGTTTCTGAAACGTTTCTGCAAGTGTGGTCGTTTGGGCCGTTGCCTAAACCTAATAGAACTTTTTTCGTAATATAGCGCAACACTTGGGGATAAAGCGTAGCCCTTTGTCTGATAGGGAAACGTTTTTCCGATTTCCCTACGGAAACACTTTCGCGGACGTTTTCGTAAATGAAAAGAGAAAAACGTTCTCTTATGTGTTTTAGAACAAATCTTAAAGTGTAGCATTAGCATTTGGTATACCAGAAACGTTGTCTTTGGTACCTATGAGAACGGTTTTTCCAGTGAAGTTAAAAATGTTCTCTTTTATAAAATAATAATTTTTGGTTAATAATTAATAAAAATTAATATTTTCTAATGTATTTAATCAATTTCTTTTTTGAAAATGCCAAGATTATCAAATATTAATAACAAAAATATTTTTTCAAAATGAGAAATATATATATTAATAGAGAATAGGGATGGCAATGGGTCGGGTAGGGTGCGGGTTTTGCCAAACCCAAACCCAAACCCGAAATCAAAAACCCACACCCGCACCCGCACCCGAACCCGAAATGGGTGGTGAACTTAAACCCACACCCGAACCCATTGGGTTTCGGGTTCACCCGACCCGTACCCACACCCGCACACAACCTCAAACAAACAGTTGAACTCGGAAACCCGACCTGAAAAAGACTGTGAAGAGAGCTATATTATGTAATGTAACATTGTAATTGTCATGTTACTGTTAAATTAATATGCAAGATGCTGCATATATTGTACTGCACAAGCAGAATACTTAAGTTTCACTTATACAGATCCGGGTTCGGGTAGGGTTCGGGTGCGGGTTTGGCCAAACCCAAACCCGAACCCGAAATGATCGGGTAAAACCCGAACCCGAACCCGAACCCATTTAACTCGGGTTTTCACCCAAGAAATCGGGTCGGGTCGGGTCGGGTGCCCATGGGTTCGGGCTTCTCTGCCATCCCTAATAGAGAATAATGTGAGCCTTGGGAATAGCCCTCCCAAGAGAGCAAAACGAAAAGAAGCAACAGAAAGCACTCGAACATGAAGAAAAGGAAACAAACAGGACACTAGACTAAAACAACAGCAACTGAAACTAGGCAAAAAGAACACAAGAGAAAACAAAACAAAAGCCATTCTGGGATCATGAGTTTCTTCATCTTGGTGAATCCTATTTATGCAGATTCCAACGTGAAGAGTTGCAGACAATGCACTGTAGGGTAGCATTTACCTGCTCGCTGAATTGAGATTGAATCTGTATGATTGTGATCATTTTCGCGCAACGATTTGCATCTATCCTTCACGCATTAAGCAAGCCACTGTCTCTCAACGAAATAGAAATTAAACAGACTGCAAAGGCACGAACAACAGGAACAAAAACAGCACCAAGGCAATAGCAGCAGGCCACTCTCACTAGAGGCACCCACTGTAAACATATCAAACAAGCAAATGTCAAGTGTAATAGTGAATTCACTAAAATAGAGATCTGCGAAAGCCAGATGTGTAAAGCATGTTCACATAATTGTCTAATGTCAAGTGTATATAGTGAATTCACTAAAAAACTATAACAACATGCAAGCTATTCACATAACGGAAATTGAACCTTGACTCAACCCAATAGACTTAATCACTTAAATCATCATTTCATCAAACAAGTAATGTGCAAATTAAAGCTCAGACAAAACCCAATGTGAACAAACATTCCTGAATAAAAACATGCAATTCTTCATTGACACTTAACAAATTACCTAAGAATTACACAAGAGACAGCCAAAAAAATTGGACAAAATTCAAAGTAGAGTAGCGTGTCTAAAGAGAATGAATTGACATAATTGCCATTTGCTAGGATATATTGGTTTCACCATGGCATCACATATTGGTCTTCCATTTTGAATAACACTCTAAAGAAGATAAAAATAGAAAAAGCATGACGCAAAAAGAAAGTAAAATTGGTTATCTCATATGTAAAATTTCAACTGCAGTCCCATAAAAAAAATCAAGAATTGGTCCTTTTACAGCTCATTTGAGAAATTCATAATATCTAGAAAATAATGAAAGATAAAATGTTTACCCTCAAAATGATCTTGACAACATTCTTACAATCCCAAATCAACATACACTAAAGCTGTTAACCACTGCTTAGCAACACTACACCCACATAACAAAAAAGTCATGGTGAGCATAAAGTACCTGTGAGTGAAAAAAAAAAGAGGGAGGGAAACAAGCTATTATTATAACATCAAGAAAGAGTGTAGCAAATCAGCCAATGGTTCTAAGAGCATCTCCAACGCTGGTTTCTTAAACCAGCTGGAGATGCTAAGAACCGTTTCTTAGCTTTTCAACCCATTGGAGCTTGCTTAGTTGGCAGTTTCAATTTCTTAACTACAGTGCATGGTTGCTTCTGCAAGCAACTTTGCTTTTTCAGTTTCTTAATTAAAATAATCTATTTTCTCTCACTCCCCCAACAGCTTTCAGAGGCAAACATAACAGAAAGGATGAAATTGAACAATTCAAGTTCAACAGAGACATAATCAGAGGACGAAAATTGCAATTTTATTTAATGAATTGAAACTTTACATGAAGAAATTGAAACTTAAAACACAAAAATTGATATTTACATAAATAAATAAAAAATCTTCTCTGGTGAAGTTCTGGAAGGTCAAATCTGAAAGTATTTCCCCTTGCATGTGTGAAAAGGAAGGAGAAGAGGAGGCATAGAGGAAGGAGAAGAGGAAGGAGAAGAGGAGGCATAGAGGAAGGAGAAAGGGAGAGAGGAAGGAGAAGAGGAGGCATAGAGGAAGGAGAAAGGGGGAGAAGAGGAGTGTGAAGGGAGAAGAGGAAGGAGAAAGGGAGAGAGGAAGGAGAAGAGGAGGCATAGAGGAAGGAACGGCTAGGGTTATGGAAGAAAGGAAAAGAAGGTTTATATAGTGGGTGACCTGCTTAGCAGGTCAGCCCACCGTTATTGACCGGTTATAGCAGGTTTCTGCCCGTTTAGGGGTGGTTTAACCGGTAGACCGGTTTTTTTTTTAAATTTATTTATTTTAAATATTTAGTAAAATTAAATTTAAATTAAATTCGTATAAATATTAATTAAATTATTTTTAAGTTGAAATATTGATTTAGTATTAAATTTTAAATTTAAATTGGGTGAAAATAAATATTATTAATTTATGTTGTATGGTGGGACACGAGTGAGATCCTTCAAATAGTAATTTAAGAAATTATGAGTTGGAGCAAAATTTGCTTCAATTTCTTAGGAGTTTCTTAAGTCTGATGTGGCAGTAAAATAGTGCAAAATAGTGCCGAATAGTGTGTTAAGAAACCAAATAAGAAATTGTGGGTTGGAGTTGCTCTAAATATAAAATCACCCAAGTACTTTTAGAGGCGTAACTAGAAAAGGTGTAGCAAAATCACCTCACAAGGTATGAATGCAGCGAACGACAAATGATCCTTGACAAAGGTTCTGCATAGAAGAGAAAAGGGGCAATACAAAGGTTATAGAAACAAAATCAGAAAATGAATTTCAAGTACAACACATATCAAGAGAAACACACCAATCTAGCATCAAAGAGTTGTAAACCACATTACAACAAAAAAATGAAATACTAGCTATTGGCTATTGCAGCAAGCATTGCCATCAAAACACCTTCAATAAAGATGCATAATAAAAGTATTAGCTAGGCCTCAACTTGAAAATTATCACATATAACAAGACTTGCCTACACTTGCCTTTTCTGCAACAGTGAGATGACCGATATGCATTGCGTCCTCCACAGGCGAAACTTGTAGCCATTGACACCTAGCGGACTTGAGTTCCCACAGAGCTAAAGCTTCGTACCTCAAAGCCAACTCATTTGCTACTATTCAATATTCCCTGAAACATCACTAAAATAAACTTTACTCTCTCCCTTTAACAGAAGAAACAAGGCTAAAGTGACATTTGAAGAAAAACTAGACCTTTAGTTGAAGGAGTGGATCCCATTGTTAATGCTGACTTCCCTCTCCAAATGACAGCAATAGCTTTCAAAAACAAACATATTGACATGTAATTTGACACGTCACTAGATTACCTAAAATAAACGTGATATAGTTAGAAATTGATATATCCAGGTGATCTCCAGCCTAGTGAGCATCTAAAAGCCCCACAATATCTAAACAATCAGACTTATTGAACACCAATGCATTCCTCCGTGTCTTTTTCAAATGAATTGGCTAACCACTTCAACAACAAAGATTATATTAGTCCAGTAACTTTCAAGTAATTAAATGAATTTTCCAATGAACTTCTTCCATTGGGTGGATTAAAGAATTCACGTAAATGTTTAACAAAGCATTCACCTAGATCTTACACAAACTTGATGATGGAGCAAAGAAATTCATTGCCTTCAGTAAAGTTGTATCTCAGATGGATATTGGGGAAAAAATATAGTAACTACAAGGAGAGATTGTATAATAGGGACAATAAAATAGAATTCAGTTTTTCTGATAGACATAAATTCCTTTTGGAAGAGCGGAGGGGGATATATTTAATTAAGTCAAAATTTTCCTCGACAGCTAGTTTTACCAAACACTTTTGTTTCAATTACGTAGTTTTTCAGCTTTCAGCTAGCTTATCAACTTTTAGCTATGAGCTAGCTTTTCAACTATGAGCTAGCTTTTTAGCTTTCAGCTAGCTTATCAGCTAAATGTGTTAAACATAGCCATTGAAGAAAAGAACTCATATTCTCTCCAGATAAAATAAGAAATATTCAAACATTCCCTTAATATTGAGTATAACTAAGGTCATATTATTCTTAACCCAATGTATGGATGAATTCATTTGCATGAAAATAAAGAAATTAAACACTCGCGCGCAAAATAGTAAAAAAGAAAAAGAAGCAAAATATAGGCACATTAGGCTTGAGAAAGTATTCAAAAACAGGAAATAACTCCTACTTGAAAACGAAAAATGATACCTAATACATGATAAAATAGAGAACCCAAAGTAACTAGATTGGTTAGTACTGGGTTATTTAGTCTAACCTTGGTTAGTTTAGAAGTTAGTTAGTCTATATAACCTTAGTTTGTTAGAGAGGTTAGTGTTAGTTAGAGGTAGTTAGTTATTCAGAAAATAGTTTTTATCATATAAAAAGGGTAACAATAGAATTTTATTAAAATGATAAGGATAAAATTGAGAATAAATTCAAAAAGCTTTAAGCTTTAAGCTACCTTAGATAGCTTATATCTTAAAGCTTTAAGATACTGAAATAAGCTCCTTTACCAAACAGTTTTAACAAGTTTTTAAGCTAGTCAAATAAGCTTTAAGCTACCTGAAATATCGTTGCGCCAAGTAATTGGGGCCTGTTGCACCTCTAACTTTCTATTTTATTTTAATTTTGTTTAAATTAATCTTGAGGGCTTATTCTTTGATTCAACTTGTAATTAGATCCTTAAAAATTAAACATTTTAATTAAATCCTTATAGTTTAAAAAACTTTTAACTAACTCCTTCAACACAAATATCATTGATTTTTCAATTAAGTTTGAAAACGTATTAGAAAGAAGTGGATGATTCATTTCAAGTATTCATATCTAGTGTCTCACAATCAAGACAAGGGCTCAATCGAGCTTAGGATCTAAGTCGAGACGAGTTATATGGAATTCTGACGATGTAAGTGAGTCCTTCAGATTCGACGACTTCACCGTCGCCATCATTCGTCTCTTATGTTCACCAAGGGCCTCAAAGTCAATCCCAAGAAGAAAACATGGATGAGGGTTTCGATCCTTGGACTTTATCCTCCCCTAACCCATATGAATTTGATATATGATGCAATTTTAAAAGTTAAAAAAGTGAAATTCTGTAGAATTTCGAAGAATTTTGTAGGATATGAGATTAGAGTTCATTTAGTTTAAAGAGATGGAAAATTCGGATTATATAAATTTTTAATTGAAATTTAATATCTTAGCTAGTGATTTTTGATATGAACAACATTTGCAATTGACTAAATTGGCTAAATTAATCATAGGTAGTGTTTGGCCCAGCTTTTTTTTTTAACTTTTAAGTTAAAGCTGGGCTAAACACAATTTTAGAAAAGCTCTAAAATTTTAAGTGACTTATTTTTTATAACAGAAAATAGAAATAAGTAACTTTTTAGAAAAAGTGAGGGAGATGAGCTTTTAACTTATAAGTAACTTTATTTCGTATCTGCTCCATCTCTGTTGTTCGTTGACGAACATCCTTTCTTCATTCATCCAAAACGGAAGGTCACTTACTCACTTTCTCCAACTGAACTCCGCTGTGGTCGAGGGCCGCTCGCTGCCATGGACGACAACGTGGAGGTCGACCATATCTACTCGAGTTGAACCCATCATCTTCTGTCATAGTCATAAGTCAATTGCATTTTATGAGTATTTATAGGTTTTACATTCTGTTGAAAATTCCAATTTTATGTTTTTTGGGTTTCGCAGTTTGAACCACTTGTGTTGTAAGTGGGCTATGAATATGATCCTGGGCACTAAACTCTTGTTTAAGCTCATGTACTGTCATGGATTTAGAATAAGTCTGTCGTAGAAGGGTCATTATTAATAGTTTGGAGGCCATTTGCCCTTTGTGGGGTTGCAGGCTTGATGTTTAGGAATTGATTGTGACTTGTGAGTGAAGGAAAGGTTATGTTGAATGTTCTACTTGGAATCCTTGCTTCTCATTTCCTTGAATGCTCTGCTTTTTCTTGATCTGGGAGCCTCGGGTCTTTCTGTTCAGTGTCTTGTAAAACAGGGAGGGTGGTGGCTCTTGATCAATTACGAGGTGTGTAGAGAAAGAAGGTCAAGCTGAATCCGTTGTGCTGGGTACAATCCTATGTCTCTATTCTCTTCTCTGGTCCCACTTGTTTACCACATAAAGATCATCATCATATATTGAGATCTCAAACCCGATAAGTCATTGCGATGGAACCAAATCATGTGGGGGTGATACAGGATGCACCTAAAGAACTAATTATGCCTTGTTATTAGTTTTAATAAATTCGTTTGCCTTAAAAATAATCCAATAAGAGGATTTACGGAATTATATGATGTCTATTTACATAAAATTAAATCTTTAAAAAAGTTTTACCAAACAGTTTTAAACTTAAAAGTAACTTTTAAGTAAAAAATAAGTTTAAAATTGTCAAACAACTTCTACCTTTTTTTTAAAGCTCTTATTTTAAGCTTTCACTTAAAATTGACTTTTAAGCTGGAAAAAAGCTAGGCCAAATGCTAGAATTTAATTAGCTAGCTTTTTTCATGTGCTTGATCTTGAAGCAGTAGTATTTCCAATTAGTTTTGAAATTCTGGTTGACGCACAGGACATATGTCTTACAAAATGTCTAAGACATCTTGCACAACGTACAACAGATAAATCACAAGTTCAAAACAATAGTAAACCAGCAAAACAGTAAAGAAGAACAGAGAGAATTGGTAACCCAGTTCGGTGCAACATCACCTACATCTGGAGGGCTTCAGCCCGAGAAAGATAATCCACTATTATAGAGAATCAAGTACAAAAAGGTCTTAATTGAACTGCCCCAGTTCACTGCCTTTCTACCTATTCCTACCCGTGGTTTATTACTTAGGTCTCATGGTATCGGTCGAGCATTCCTACCAGCTGCCTATCTATGATGCGCCTCTGAAATATCAGCTAAGCCATTTCATTCTTGCACTCTTCCTGTCGCTCCTCCGTGTCATAAGCTCGGAGCTCCAGTTCCATCTCCCAACCACCAATCATCATGGTGATTTCCGCCTCCTCTCGGAAGAGCTCGCCCAGCCCCTCCACGTATTCCAGAAAGATGCGAAGTGTCGCATCCGGGATAGGATTCAACTCTATTCCCATCAACCGGCAGACAAGCTGGCGGATGCTATCCACCGTTGTCCTCCGGTAGTACAGAGCAGCATACATGAAATACTCAGCTACAAAGCCCGGAGGATCCTCAGGACCAACCAATCCAGCAGAGGTGACCTTCTTGAACGCCCCCATGGGGCTAAGACCCAGCTGGGAGTGGAGACGCTGAATTTGGGCCTTGGCAAGAAAGAAGTCGCGGCCACGTTTAAAGACGGCAGCTGCCGCCGCATCTGATTTCAGTTTCTCTTCAAGGGTTGCAACGTCAGATTGAGCTTTGTATTTTGTGGCGACCAAAGCCTCGTCTTTTTTAACCATTTCCGCACGAAGGGTCTCAAGTTCCGCACGAAGGGAGGAAATGGTTTTGTCTTTGGAGACGAGCAAGTCTTCCTTTGAGTCAGACTCCAGTTGCGCTTCCTCCTTGCACTTCTCCAGCATGTTCTCCAGCTCCGAGATCTTCTTGTTTCGGAACTCCAGGCTAACCTCAGACCGCTTGGTTTGCTCCACCAAGGCGGCCTCTTGGGAAGCTAGTTTGGAAAGGAGTACCTTGCGCTCTTCAGCAGATTTAGAGTTGAGAGCGTGAAGGCAAGCCACCTCTTGCCGCAAAACTTGGGAATCTCTGATAACCCACTTGTAGCGGGGAAGGGGATGGAGCAGTGTCGCCAAGGCGCCCTCATACACCCTGTCTAAACCCTGCCTTTGAACCACGTCATCCATCCTCGCAGCTTGCGCCGGCGTGAAGGAGAGGGTAATTGGCATCCCCGGGTTACCAGGAACCAGGGGATGGAGTGGCTTGTGGCCTGGGGGCTGAAGGTGTGAAAAACGACTAGAAGGGGGTGGGGGTTGAATAGCGTTTTTAATATAAAAACTTTCCCCTTAAGATTTAAAGTAAATCTTTTCGGTTTCTCTAAGATAGATGGTGCAGCGGATAAAGATAGAGAGAAGAGAGAAGCACACAAGTATTTTATCCTGGTTCACTTGATAAATCCCTCAAGCTAATCCAGTCCACCCGTTAAGGTGATTTCTTCCTTCTTAGAATGAAGGCAATCCACTAATCAGATAATTGTTACAACTGCACTTGAAACCTACAAGTGACTAACAATACACTGACTTAGCTATCACTAAGATTCACTCTCTTAGTCTTCTCTAGGATCCGATCAACCTTGATCTCCTAAAGGAATCACCACTAAGATTCACTCTCTTAGTCTTCTTAAGGATACTGACCTACCCGGTCCCTTAAGGAAAATCAAACAACTGTTTGAGGTTGGTGTTTACAAAGGTTTGCTTCTAAATAAGCTGAGTGTAAACCAAATAAGAATAGATGAAGAAAGTAGAGGCTTGAATCTTTTCTTGTATTGCAGCTCTTGATTTCTCTCACACTGCTTTCTTCTTTTCTTCAGCCTTTTATAGTCCAAGGTGCAAAGGATATTTCTGTTGAGAGAATATGACCGTTGGAGGGCATTTCTGGAACTTCCAGAACCTGCTGTGGCTGAACCTTGGTAGGTAGGCTTTTCAGAATAGTACACTGCTCTTGTACTTCTTGATAGAGACATTTGCCTTTAACCAATGACTTCTAATCAGAGGAATGCTTCGTGTTGGAACTTGTGAAGCTTGGTGATCAGAGTCAGAGGGAAGCTTGGATCCTCTGACCTTCGTTACTTCTGCTTCTGAACCTTCAGAGCTTCTGGACCTTCAGAGCCTCTGGTCCTTCAGAGCTTCTGATCCTCAGATCTTCTGATCTTCTGATCTTCTGATCTTCTGATCCTCTGATCATCAGATCCTCTGATCCTCAGATCTTCTGATCCTCAGATCCTCTGATCTTCTGATCTTCAGATCCTCTGATCTTCAGATCCTCTGATCCTCAGATCTTCAGATCCTCTGATCCTTCTGATCTTCTGATCCTCAGATCCTCTGATCCTCAGATCTTCTGACGAATATATCTTCTGGTGTCAGAATCAGAACCTGTTTGTCAAAACACTCAAGACAAACATTAGAGTATCATAGTTGTTCATCCACAAATAAATACTTGTTATCATCAAAACATAGAGTTGTACCACATGACCAAATCTTGATCTTACAATCTCCCCCTTTTTGATGATGACAAAACCATGTATTTTGATGAACAACTCTAAACAAATAAACTGAATACACTCAGAGTATAAGGTATCAGAGTTAAAACTTATCCTGATGTGTATGGTTTATTTTGCTCATTCTGAATCCAAGTCACTGCTTGATTCTGAGCTAAGCTCCCCCTGAATCTAATACTTAATATCAACGTTAGTAATATCTAGATTCTGAGCTAAATAATATAGGAGTTGTCAAGATACTATAAGTTCTCCCCCTTTTTGTCATAAGCAAAAAGAATGAAGGTGGAAAAAAAATAGTAAGAGCATAAGACGAAATACTCCCCCTCAGAAGGAATACCAAGGGATACTTGGCTGCTGATTAGTATATCTTCTTATGAGAGCAGAAGTGTCAAAGTCCAGAGGTTCTGGTGACATCTCCATTCTGGAAAAAATTCCATCTTCAGATGCTTCAGAATGACAAGCTATGAAACTACTCTTCTTCTGATGACGCAAGTCAGAAGTTGTAGTAGCATCTTCTGATGTTGTTGCTTCTGGTTTGACAAGTTCTGAGTCTTTGTTTCTTTCTGAAACGGTCATCCTCATCTCTGCAAGCTTTTTCAGCTAGCTTTGACTTGACCAAATCTTACTCTACTGATGCCTCCAAGATTAACTTCACCTTCAGGTTCAAGTTTTGGATCTTGGGACATATGCCTTTCTCCCGTCATGTGTTGCCTGCATCCACTGTCCAGGTTCCATGGTTGGAGTTTCGATGGACCTATTGAAGATATCTGCAACATATATAATCTTATCCCTAGGTACCCACTTTCTGGGTCCTTTCTTGTTAGTTAGCCCAGAAGTTCTGACAACTTTGGGTCTTTCAGCAGGATAATGGAAAGGAATTTGAGCAAGATATTTTGACATAGAGAAAGTTCCTTTCTTAAGAGATGATGGAGCAACTTCAGAAGGTTTAGAATGACCAATGTCATATATTCCATTTCTGCTTACGTCATAGATCATTGAAGCCATTAAGCTTCTGTCGACGCTTTTAGCTAGGAATCTTTGAAAAGACTTTTCATACTTAGAATCATTTCTACAATCAGAGGCATCACAGGCAACAATTTCTTCTAACTTAGCAATCTGGTTCTTAAGCACAGAGTTAGAATTAACTAAAGCATGATTACTCACATTTAATTCAGAAATCTTTTTCTCATGTTCAACAGAGGTTCCAGAGGCAGCAGAGAAAGAATCAAATACCTCATTTTCATCGTCAGAGTCTGGATCTCCTTCTGATTCTGAGTCAGAGTCAACAACATCCTTTGACTCTGCTTCTTTGTCTTTGACAATAGCCATGAGTCCTTGGACTTCACCATCAGAGTCAACATCCTCTGACTCTGATTCATCAAAAGTCACCATCAGACTCTTCTTGGTCTTGAAATGCTTCTTTGACTTTTTGTCCTTTGATGAGCCTTTGAATTTGCTCTGCATGTGCTTCCAGATGCAGTTGAGCTTTTTGGATATCAGAGTCAGCTCATCTTCATCAGAATCTTCAGAGGCTTCTTCAGATTCTTCTGCTTCTGCTTGGAGAGCCTTAGCCTTTTCAGATTTGGATTTCAAGGCTATAGACTTCTTCTTCTGATCCTGATGTTCAGCACGCTTTAGTTCATGACACTTCAGTATGCTTATGAGTTCTTCCAAACTCATCTGCTCAACATCTCTAGTTAGCTCCAAGGAAGTTATCAAAGGCATCCAGCTTTCCGGAAGACCTCTAAGGATCCTCATGACATGATCCGCAGTAGTGTAGCTATTGCTGAGGGGTCTTATTCCAGCAATAATCAACTGGAATCTGGAAAACATATCCTCAATGGATTCCTCAGGTTCCATTTGGAAGGATTCATATTTCTGGATCAAAGACAGTGCCTTTGATTCTTTCACTTTCTTGTTTCCTTCATGAGACATCTTCAAGGATTCAAAGATGCCCTTGGCGGAATCACGATCAGTAATTTTCTCATATTCTTCATATGAAATGGCACTTTGCAGAATAGCTCTTGATCGGTGATGATCTCTGAACTCCTTCTTTTGATCTTCACTCATCTTCTCCCTTGGGATTTTTACACCATGTTCATCAACAGGAGGGGTGTAGCCATCAACAACAAAGTCCCAGAGATCAGGATCAAAGCCAAGAAAGAAGCTTTTGATTCTGTCTTTCCAGAAATCAAATCTCTGACCATCAAAGATAGGTGGTCTTGCATTGTATTGATATTTGCTTGTAGTAGTGGTGGAATCCATGAGTTTTTCACACTGGCCCGGATCTACTGAACACTGTTAAGTGTGGTAATCAGAACTTGCGCTCTGATACCAATTGAAGGTGTGAAAAACGACTAGAAGGGGGGGGTTGAATAGCGTTTTTAATATAAAAACTTTCCCCTTAAGATTTAAAGTAAATCTTTTCGGTTTCTCTAAGATAGATGGTGCAGCGGATAAAGATAGAGAGAAGAGAGAAGCACACAAGTATTTTATCCTGGTTCACTTGATAAATCCCTCAAGCTAATCCAGTCCACCCGTTAAGGTGATTTCTTCCTTCTTAGAATGAAGGCAATCCACTAATCAGATAATTGTTACAACTGCACTTGAAACCTACAAGTGACTAACAATACACTGACTTAGCTATCACTAAGATTCACTCTCTTAGTCTTCTCTAGGATCCGATCAACCTTGATCTCCTAAAGGAATCACCACTAAGATTCACTCTCTTAGTCTTCTTAAGGATACTGACCTACCCGGTCCCTTAAGGAAAATCAAACAACTGTTTGAGGTTGGTGTTTACAAAGGTTTGCTTCTAAATAAGCTGAGTGTAAACCAAATAAGAATAGATGAAGAAAGTAGAGGCTTGAATCTTTTCTTGTATTGCAGCTCTTGATTTCTCTCACACTGCTTTCTTCTTTTCTTCAGCCTTTTATAGTCCAAGGTGCAAAGGATATTTCTGTTGAGAGAATATGACCGTTGGAGGGCATTTCTGGAACTTCCAGAACCTGCTGTGGCTGAACCTTGGTAGGTAGGCTTTTCAGAATAGTACACTGCTCTTGTACTTCTTGATAGAGACATTTGCCTTTAACCAATGACTTCTGATCAGAGGAATGCTTCGTGTTGGAACTTGTGAAGCTTGGTGATCAGAGTCAGAGGGAAGCTTGGATCCTCTGACCTTCGTTACTTCTGCTTCTGAACCTTCAGAGCTTCTGGACCTTCAGAGCCTCTGGTCCTTCAGAGCTTCTGATCCTCAGATCTTCTGATCTTCTGATCCTCTGATCATCAGATCCTCTGATCCTCAGATCTTCTGATCCTCAGATCCTCTGATCTTCTGATCTTCAGATCCTCTGATCTTCAGATCCTCTGATCCTCAGATCTTCAGATCCTCTGATCCTTCTGATCCTTCTGATCCTCAGATCCTCTGATCCTCAGATCTTCTGACGAATATATCTTCTGGTGTCAGAATCAGAACCTGTTTGTCAAAACACTCAAGACAAACATTAGAGTATCATAGTTGTTCATCCACAAATAAATACTTGTTATCATCAAAACATAGAGTTGTACCACATGACCAAATCTTGATCTTACAGGGGCGGCGGCTGCGTCGAACTCGCGGATGGTTTTGAGCTTTGCCCGGTGTGAGGCAGGGCGACAGTCCCGCTGGCGGAGGCCTTGTTAACTAGCTCGCCCCATACGTCAGGCGAAGGAGCTAGAGCTGTTTTGGAAGGTCCGCCGAGCTCGCTTGAGGCGGAAGCCGGGACATTTCCCCCGCCAGTAGGGGAAACGGCGGCTGAGTTGTGTTGCCTCTTGGGAGACAGTTGAGAAGCCTCTTTGTCAGGACTCTGAGACGCCCGTTTCCTGACCTCGCCCCCTATCTGAGATGAGAGGAGTGTCTTGTCACCTTTCAGGTTGACATGAGGGGGAAATGGGCCGTCCTTCTTCTTCTCGAAAGCAGATAAGAGGTCTGCGCCGGTGAAATTCATTTTCC
Source organism: Lotus japonicus (assembly GCF_012489685.1). Taxonomy (NCBI): domain Eukaryota; kingdom Viridiplantae; phylum Streptophyta; class Magnoliopsida; order Fabales; family Fabaceae; genus Lotus; species Lotus japonicus. Next base: position 11,890,388 of record NC_080042.1, read on the forward strand.
CTGAATCAAGTAACAACAAAGAAAAGTAAGCAGGATTAAAGAGAGAGTAAAATGGGCGAAGGGAAAAGACGAATCGTGGGAAAGACGGGAAACCTAAATAGGCAGGAGTTGACGAAATCTTGGCTTTACCAATCACTTGGGCGCAGTCTAGGACCGGAAGTCTGGCTAGGAAACTGATAATAGTCTTGTCTTCGGGAGTAAGAGAACCCTCGATCGGGTCGACTATCTGGGACGCCTCCCTGGTCCAGTACAGAGGGAAGCGGGCGGTGCCATCCCTTAAAGTGAAGATTTCGGGATATTCGTGGGACACCACGATTTTGAAATACCCGCGGGCGAGGTCATCCGTGACAGTAGCCCAAAGGGGGTTGAAGCGTTGGCGATTGGGTCTGGCTACCAAGGAGACCCAGCTGCGAGGGGGCAATGGCTGAATGGCCACACCATAGAAGTAAAAGAAGTGAGAGGGTTCTGGCTCTTGCTGGATTGCGTCGCAGAGGATTTCAATGCACCGCAGGAAAGCCTAACTGTTAGAGTGAAGTTGGGACGGGGCGACGTTTACGCTACGCAGCACGAAGTAGATAAAGGGGGAGAGGGGAAACCAGATCCCCAGGCTGGTGAACATGTACTCGTGCACATAGAAAAAATGAGGGTCTTTCACGTCACGCTGAGGGCGGCGAAGCCAAGGGCGCTCGGAAGCCGAGCAACCGCCGTAGTGAAGAATGTTGTCGAGGGACTTCTCGTGGCAAAAACCACCGGACCTCGAGGAGAGGTCATAAACTGATTTCCACTGCTCCAAGGAAAACGGCTGGTTAGGAATCGTTCCGGCCGAAAGGCCCCTAAGGGCGTGGCGTGGTAAAGATTCCTAGGTCTTTAGTCGGAAAGTGGTAATGTCCTCCTCGTCAAGAGGGATTCCCCCAGGAGGGAGAAGGTCGGCCGGAGGAACGAACCGTAGGGGGGTAGCGACGGTAGCGCCACGGGAGGAGCTCCTGGTTCGGCGTCTTGATGCCATTTAGGGAAAGCGTAAATATGGGGTAAAAGGGAAGAAACGAAAACAACTTTTGAGGTTCTAGAGACTCACCGGAGTGGGGGGAGGCAAGAGGAGCGCCGTAGCGCATGAGTAGAAATTGGTCGAAGGGTCTTTTTGAACAAAGAGGGTGGCTAGGAGTTGAGGTTGTAAAAGAAGCGAAGGGTGTGGTAATAACATCCTTATAGGAAGGGGGTAGCTGATGAAGGGAGACGCGTGGGAGAATTTTGTGGATGGTTGCTGATGGACGTGGGAAGAAGGTGGAGAATCGTGCATTATGATGGCAGAGGAATGATGGCAGTTGAGGGATTTTTGTGAAGTGGGAGCGGCGCATTAAATGGGAAGTTACAACGGCTGAAGCTGATTGGTTTAAAATTCAAATTGAAGAGCTTTGACATAATTTGAGGGGACGTTTCGAGGGCAGCAGTTGGTGTAAGATCAAGTTTTGATCTAGTAGTACAACTCTATGTTTTGATGATTACAAGTTAACCTTTTGATATGAACAATTGTGGTACTCTAACGTGTTTTTCTGAGTGTGCTATTTACAGGCTCTGACCTCAACTCAATCTCACACAAATCAGAAGCACTGTGTATAAAGAGCGACCCAAGCAACGCTTTCGCATTCACCATGTTCAGTATGAACAGTGGAAAAGCTTCAGAAGTTCTGAAGTTATACAAACTCTGATGTGGACTCAGTCACTAGAAGTTCTGAAGATCCAGAAAGTCTGATAACCAAGAAACACTGAAGGCTCAGATATTCTGATGGTGTAGAAGACTCTGAAGATCCAGAAGCTAATTAGTGAAATTCTGATGTCCAGAAGCAAGATACTCTGAAGACCATGTTCTTCCCTCTGAGTTCAGAATCAGAAGAAACAATGGTCAGAGGATCTGGGCTTTCCCTCTGACTCTGATCAACCGGCTTCACAAGTTCCAATATGAAGCATTCCCCTGATCAGAAGTCTCCTAGGTTTAAAGGTCAAGTCGCTATCCAAGTACAAAAGCAACTGTACCTTCCTGACGACCTACCTAACAGTCTCAGACATAGCAGAAGCTAGATTTTCCAGAACTGCCCTCCAACGGTAGCATTTCCCATGCAACGCTCAACCCTAATCCTTGGAGTATATAAAGAGGCTGAAGACTGAAAGAAGCGGCTAGAAGCATTCACATACGCGCAAGACAAATTCAAATTCTTCTAAGCTTTCTTTCATCTGAAATTCATTGAGTTTACTATTAGCTTTTTAGAAGCAAATCTCTTGTAAACAATTCTTTGATAAACAGTTTGTTTAGTTCCTTTAGGAGATCAAGGTTGATCGGATCCTAGAGAAGACTAAGAGAGTGAATCTTAGTGTGAGCTAAGTCAGTGTAATTGTTAGTCACTTGTAGGTTTCAAGTGCAGTTGTAACTCTTACCTGATTAGTGGATTGCCTTCATTCTAAGAAGGAAGAAATCACCTTAACGGGTGGACTGGAGTAGCTTGAGTGATTTATCAAGTGAACCAGGATAAAATCCTTGTGTGCTTTTCTATCTCTTATCTTTAGCACTTAAGTTCTCGAAAGATTTGTCAAAATCTTTAAGGTGGAAGCTTTATACTGAAAACGTTATTCAAACCCCCTCTTTCTACCGTTTTTCATACCTTCAATTGGTATCAGAGCGCAAGTTCTGATTACCACACCTAACAGTGTTCAGTGATCCGGGCCGGTGTGAAAAACAATGGCTGCTACCACCAGTGAAACTCAAAGAGATGGTTACAATGCAAAGCCTCCTATGTTCGACGGTCAAAGGTTCGAATATTGGAAAGATAGACTGGAAAGTTTCTTTCTAGGTTTCGATGCAGATCTCTGGGATATTATTGTGGATGGCTACGAGCGTCCAGTTGATGCAGATGGCAAGAAGATCCCAAGGTCAGAGATGACTGCAGATCAAAAGAAGCTGTACTCACAACATCACAAAGCAAGAGCAATTCTTCTAAGTGCTATTTCCTATGAAGAGTACCAGAAGATTACAGATCGTGAGTTTGCGAAAGGCATTTTCGAATCTCTGAAGATGTCTCATGAAGGAAACAAGAAAGTCAAAGAATCAAAGGCATTGTCTTTGATCCAAAAGTATGAATCCTTCATCATGGAGCCAAATGAGTCCATTGAAGAAATGTTCTCCAGATTTCAGTTGCTTGTAGCTGGCATACGACCTCTCAACAAGAGCTACACAACAAAAGATCATGTCATAAGGGTCATCAGGTGTCTTCCTGAAAGTTGGATGCCTTTAGTGACTTCAATTGAGCTCACGAGAGATGTTGAGAATATGAGTTTAGAAGAACTCATCAGCATTTTGAAATGCCATGAGCTGAAGCGCTCAGAGATGCAAGATCTGAGGAAAAAGTCCATAGCCTTGAAATCTAAATCTGAAAAGGCTAAGGCTGAGAAGTCAAAAGCTCTTCAAGCTGAAGAAGAGGAATCTGAAGAAGCATCAGAAGATTCTGATGAAGATGAGCTGACTCTGATCTCCAAGAGACTCAATCGCATCTGGAAGCACAGGCAGAGCAAATACAAAGGCTCTGGAAAGGCAAAAGGAAAGTCTGAATCCTCAGGTCAGAAGAAGTCCTCACTTAAGGAAGTCACATGCTTTGAGTGCAAAGAATCAGGGCACTACAAAAGTGACTGTCCAAAGTTGAAGAAGGACAAGAAGCCAAAGAAGCACTTCAAGACAAAGAAGAGTCTGATGGTGACATTTGATGAGTTAGAGTCAGAGGATGTTGACTCTGATGGTGAAGTCCAAGGACTCATGGCTATTGTCAAAGACAAGGAAGCAGAGTCAAAGGGAGCTGTTGACTCTGACTCAGAATCAGAAGGAGATCCTAACTCAGACGATGAAAATGAGGTATTCGCTTCTTTCTCTACCTCTGAACTGAAACATGCATTGTCTGATATCATGGATAAATATAACTCCTTATTGTCTAAGCATAAGAAGCTGAAAAAGGACTTATCTGCTGTTTCCAAGACTCCTTCTGAACATGAGAAAATTATTTCTGATTTGAAAAATGATAATCATGCTTTGATCAATTCTAACTCTGTGCTTAAGAACCAGATTGCTAAGTTAGAAGAAATTGTTGCCTGTGATGCCTCTGATTGTAGAAATGAGTCTAAGTATGAAAAGTCTTTTCAAAGATTCCTAGCTAAAAGCGTGGATAGAAGCTTAATGGCTTCAATGATCTATGGCGTAAGCAGAAATGGAATGCATGGCATTGGCTATTCTAAACCAATTAGAAATGAGCCCTCTGTGTCTAAAGCTAAATCCTTGTATGAATGCTTTGTTCCCTCTGGTACCATATTGCCTGATCCTTTACCTGCTAAAGTTGCTAAAAACCCTCTTAAAAAGGGATCCTTCTCTATGACTAAATATCATGCAAATATTCCTTTAAAATATCATGTTGAGACACCCAAGGTGATCAGAACCTCTGGGGTAACTAACAAGAAAGGACCCAGAAAGTGGGTACCTAAGGACAAGATTATCTATGTTGCAGATATCCTTGATAGCTCCACTGAAACACCAATCATGGTATCTGGACAGTGGATGCTCGCGTCACATGACGGGAGAAAGGAGTATGTTCCGAGAGCTGAAACTTAAGCCTGGAGGCGAAGTTGGCTTTGGAGGAAATGAAAAGGGTAAAATTGTTGGTACTGGTACTATTTGTGTAGATAGTAGTCCATGCATTGATAATGTGTTATTGGTAGACGGCTAAACACATAACTTATTGTCTATAAGTCAATTAGCTGACAAGGGTTATGATGTTATATTCAATCAAAAGTCCTGCCGGGCTGTAAGTCAAATCGATGGCTCTGTTCTGTTTAACAGCAAGAGGAAGAACAACATTTATAAGATCAGATTATCTGAGTTGGAGGCTCAGAATGTGAAGTGCCTTCTGTCTGTTAATGAAGAGCAGTGGGTATGGCATAGACGGTTAGGGCATGCCAGTATGAGAAAGATTTCTCAGCTGAGCAAGCTAAACCTTGTCAGGGGCTTACCCAATCTGAAGTTCGCTTCAGACGCTCTCTGTGAAGCATGTCAGAAAGGCAAATTCACAAAAGTCCCTTTCAAGGCAAAGAATGTTGTCTCAACCTCAAGGCCGTTGGAACTTCTGCATATCGACCTTTTTGGACCAGTGAAAACTGAGTCTATAGGTGGCAAGAGATATGGGATGGTTATCGTTGATGACTATAGCCGCTGGACATGGGTAAAGTTTCTAACCCGCAAGGATGAGTCTCATGCAAAACGAGAAGGCTCGTAGGATTGTGCGTGTCAGAAGTGACCATGGTGGAGAGTTTGAGAATGACAAGTTTGAGAGTCTGTTTGATTCCTATGGAATTGCACATGATTTCTCTTGTCCCAGAACTCCTCAACAAAATGGTGTTGTTGAGAGGAAGAACAGAACTCTTCAGGAGATGGCTAGAACCATGCTCCAAGAAACTGGCATGGCTAAGCACTTTTGGGCAGAGGCAGTAAATACAGCATGTTACATTCAGAACAGAATCTCTGTGAGACCAATTCTGAATAAGACTCCTTATGAATTGTGGAAGAACATAAAACCCAACATTTCTTATTTTCATCCTTTTGGCTGTGTTTGTTATGTTCTCAATACTAAGGATAGATTGCATAAATTTGATGCTAAGTCTTCTAAGTGTCTATTACTTGGTTATTCTGAGAGATCTAAAGGTTTTAGATTTTATAATACTGATGCTAAGACTATTGAAGAATCTATTCATGTTAGATTTGACGATAAGCTTGACTCTGACCAGTCAAAGCTAGTTGAGAAGTTTGCAGATTTAAGCATTAATGTTTCTAACAAAGGCAAAGCTCCAGAGGAAGCTGAGCCAGAGGAAGATGAACCAGAGGAAGAAGCTGGTCCCTCTAACTCACAAACTCTGAAGAAGAGCAGAATCACTGCAGCTCACCCTAAGGAATTGATTCTGGGCAACAAAGACGAACCAGTCAGAACCAGATCAGCCTTCAGACCCTCTGAAGAGACCTTGCTCAGTCTGAAAGGATTGGTGTCCTTAATTGAACCCAAGTCCATAGATGAAGCTCTTCAGGACAAGGATTGGATTCTGGCCATGGAAGAAGAATTGAATCAATTCTCCAAGAACGATGTTTGGAGCTTAGTGACGAAGCCTGAGAGTGTCCATGTAATTGGAACAAAATGGGTATTCAGAAACAAGCTGAATGAGAAAGGAGATGTAGTCAGAAACAAGGCAAGGCTAGTTGCTCAAGGCTACAGCCAGCAGGAAGGAATAGACTACACTGAAACATTTGCTCCAGTAGCAAGACTGGAGGCAATCAGACTGTTGATCTCTTTTTCAGTGAATCACAACATAGTTCTACATCAGATGGATGTGAAGAGTGCCTTCCTAAATGGTTATATTTCAGAGGAAGTCTATGTTCATCAACCCCCAGGTTTTGAAGATGAGAAGAAGCCAGACCATGTGTTCAAATTGAAGAAATCACTCTATGGTCTGAAGCAAGCTCCCAGAGCATGGTATGAGAGACTCAGCTCATTCCTTCTGGAGAATGAGTTTGTAAGGGGTAAAGTAGATACAACTCTTTTTTGCAAGACTTATAAAGATGATATCTTAATTGTGCAAATTTATGTTGGTGATATTATATTTGGTTCTGCTAATCAATCTCTATGCAAAAAAATTTCTGAGATGATGCAGGCTGAATTTGAGATGAGTATGATGGGAGAATTAAAGTACTTTCTGGGAATACAAGTTGATCAAACACCAGAAGGAACATATATCCATCAGAGCAAGTACACTAAAGAACTTCTGAAGAAGTTCAATATGCTGGAATCTACAGTGGCCAAGACTCCAATGCATCCTACATGCATTCTGGAGAAAGAAGATAAAAGTGGTAAAGTATGTCAGAAGCTCTATCGTGGCATGATAGGTTCACTTCTATACTTAACTGCATCTAGGCCAGACATACTATTTAGTGTTCATTTATGTGCTCGTTTCCAATCAGATCCAAGGGAAACCCACTTAATTGCTGTTAAGAGGATCCTAAGGTATCTGAAAGGCACCACTAACCTTGGCTTGATGTATAAGAAAACATCAGAGTATAAGCTTTCAGGTTATTGTGATGCTGATTATGCTGGAGATAGAACAGAGAGAAAAAGTACTTCTGGAAATTGTCAATTTCTGGGAAGCAATCTAGTCTCATGGGCAAGCAAGAGGCAATCAACCATTGCATTATCAACTGCAGAGGCAGAATATATCTCAGCAGCAATATGTAGCACTCAGATGCTCTGGATGAAACATCAGCTGGAGGATTATCAGATCCTTGAGAGCAATATCCCAATCTATTGTGATAACACTGCTGCAATCTCATTGAGTAAGAATCCTATCTTGCATTCAAGGGCAAAGCACATTGAGGTAAAGTATCACTTTATTAGAGATTATGTACAGAAGGGCGTACTTCTTCTGAAGTTTGTTGATACTGACCATCAATGGGCAGATATCTTTACAAAGCCCTTAGCAGAGGATAGATTTAATTTTATTCTGAAAAATCTGAACATGGACTTTTGTCCAGAGTGAAGATGGATCAGAACCTCTGACTATGATACTTCTTGATCAGAAGATGTCTAGTCCAGAAGGTAACTTAATCAGAGTGTGTGTACCCATTGGTACTGACTCTGAAGCTGAGACAGCAACACGTGTGTCAGTATTTCTGATGCATAGTTCCTTGTGCCCGTGTGACAGTCTGTCATGATTGCGTGTAGATGTGCTTCTCTCCTGTGTGTGATATGTGTATTTACTGTTACTATCTATCTTTAATTTTCAACCGTTGATTTTAAATTGCTTTTTGAATCAACAACGGTTATTTGTCAAAACCCACTATACACACACGATCTCCTTCACTTTCGGTTTTTACTCTCTCTCTCTTGCTATTTCAAAACCGCTTATCCTCGATTTCTCTCTCGATCTCTCTTCATCTTTCAACCTTCATCTTCTACCTAAACCTTCAACCGCTTCAAAAATGGTGAGTCAAACCAGAAGAGCTACTGCAGATGCAACCCAGTTCCCTCATATGGTAGTTGGTCTAGCAACAGGTCAAAGGGGTCCTGAGAATCCGACTCAAGATCAAGGTCAAGCTCAAGAGCAGATTATTCCGATTGCAGAACGGGGCTGTGCCGTTCACTGCGTATATGCTCCTGAGGAACTTCAAGTACTGGCAGAATGGAGATTCGACCTCGACAACCTTGCTACAAATGGGTATGATCTTCGTCCTGAATTCCAAGTTCAAGGTTGGGGAAATTACTTCAACAGGCTTCGAGGACCGGTGTATGATAAACTGATCAAGGAATTCTGGAAGCACGCCGACTGCGATGATACTCAGGTGGTATCTCACATTCTTGAAAGAAAGATCATCATTACAGAGAAGTCTTTCGTAAACTTGCTGGGTGCAGAAACTGCTTTTGGGTATCGTTTCCAATTCACTGAATCGAAGATGAAACCCAAGACGAAGGATGAGACCAACAAGGCCCTGTACACCAATTACAAACCGGGCAAGACGAATTACAAAGTGATGGACCTTCATCCCAAGCTCAGGATCTGGCACAAGATTTTGCTCCACTGCATAAACCAGAGACCAAAGGGCAGTTCCCCAGACTACATCAACTTCAACCAGAAGGCGATGTTGTTCTTCATCCAAGACAAGAAGAAGATCTGCCTTCCCTACTTCCTGTTCTCCTACTTGAAGGAGTGTATCCGGAAGTCTCGTACCACTGCCTCCATCAAGTCAGCAATCAAGTATATTCCCTTTGGGAGACTGTTGTCTGATCTCTTCATTGAGAGTGGCCTCATTCAAGATCTGGTAAATGCTGGATGCACAGAAGATCTGACCACTATTGTCAGTGATGTCTTCACTGCAAATTCTCTAAAGAAAATGGGTCTAGTCAAGAAGAAGATTGCTCCTGCCCATGAAGACACATCTTCTGAAATCAGAAGTAGAAGGGTGCCTCTGAATGACTACCCTCTGTGGACACAGGCAGACAATCCTGAAGCCATTAGGTGCTATGTTGAAGACCTAAGGGCTCAAGGCTTTGAAATTGATCTCGATGAATTCTTTAGCAGACTGCCGCCAGCTCCAGAGTTTCCTTCTCCTATCAAGAAGAAAGTTCAAAGGAAGATGATCCTAGAAGAATCTTCTGAGGAATCAGATGTTCCTCTGATCAAAAAGAAGAAGGCAATGTGCAAGGTCAGACTGACCTAAGCGAGAATGCTGAAAATGTGGCTGAAGAGTGGAACAATCTGGGCACTTGGCTAGTGGCTCAAGTTCCAGTTATGATGCAGCTCCTGCATGCAGAGGGAAGTCAGAGGATCGAGGCTGCAAAGCAAAGGTTTGCTAGAAGGGTGGCTCTTCATGAACAAGAACAGAGACATAAGCTACTTGAAGCTATTGAAGAAGCCAAAAGAAAGAAAGAACAAGCAGAAGAAGCTGCACGTCAAGCAGCAGCTCAAGCTGAACAAGCCAGATTAGAGACAGAACGACTTGAAGCTGAGGCTGAAGCTCTTAGATGCCAAGCACTTGCACCCGTAGTTTTTACTCCTGCTGCTTCTGCTTCCACTCCAGATCCTCACGCTGCTCAGCATGTTCCTTCTAGTTCTGCCCAGCCAAACTCGTCCAGACTCGACATTGTGGAACAACGTCTTGACACTCATGAGTCTCTGCTGATTGAAATGAAGCAGATGATGATGGAACTTCTGCGTCGATCTGATAAACCCTAGCTTTAGGATCTCTTCGCTTTGATTTCTTTTTCTTTATCTATGTTTTATTTCGTTAACCTCTAGCTCTTTCTTATTAATCTTTACTTTGTTCGTTTGTGATTATCTATGCATATATATATATATATATATTTCTGACATTATGTTTGCAAATTAATTTTTTTTATTCATCATAAACGCTTTTACATCATACATTCTCTTTCTTTTTCCTAAAATCCTATAATGGAGGATCCCTCCTCATTCTTCTGCACTCCTGGCGCTGCTCTGACCTATCCTTCTCCAGACGCTCTAGTGCATACTGGATGTTGTTGAGCCTGTCTTTCAGCTCATCCCTCTCCAGAATCTCTTCTGCAGTCTTGAGCTTCTCTTCAAAAATCTCTTTTTCTTCCAGCAGCTTGAGTTCAAGCTGGCTGAGTTCTTGCACCTCCTCCACGAAGGCAAGAAATTCCCTCAAGTCTCTCTTCAACTCTGGACGTAGGTCCTCCTCCAGCAGTGTCCGTGTTAGCTCCGAGATGGTCTTTGTACCCTCTGGATGCCTGATGTTCAGGAACAAGTCCTCCTCAAAGGCCTTCTTTCTCAGCTCTTCTAGTGCTACGCTGTATGATGCCATTTTTTTTTCTGAAAATTGCTCGAGTTGTGAAGCTTACCTCTCTCTCCAACGCTTTATATAGGCTTCACTCTCTCTCTGAAAGTTAATGCTCCTACAGTTTCTCGAGGTTAAGTTCTTGGTAACTGACCCTCCTCTTTACTCCCTTGGCCGGTGGTAAACGTTCTTATCTTGCATTAACTCTTCTATTTATTTCGCCTAACTCTGATTCTTGCATCGTTTTCATTTTCTTTAAACTTAGACCTTCTCTAAGGGGGAGTACCTTGTACTTCAAGCTAAGTTTTTCACACCCCAAGCTTTTTGCTTATGACAAAAAGGGGGAGTAAACCCAGTTTTTGATGTGTAAGATGTGTTAGTGTGATTTATTTTTCTTTTGGAGAATTTAAGAGTTCCACCTTTATGACCATAGATGTGTCATTGGGCAAATACAAGGAATACATTTCACTTCTTCTGAAGTGATTCTAATTTGACTCTGATACCCAAGACTCTGATACCTTGTCCGTGACTCTGATCACTTATGCGCTCTGATTACTCTATTTTCATCTATGTCATAAGTTTTTCACTCTGAACTCTTATATCATTTAGCTCAGAATCTAGACTTTACTAATGTTTTCATCAAGTATTAGATTCAGGGGGAGCTAAGCTCAGAATCAAGCAGTGACTTGAATTCAGAATGAGCAAGATAAACTATTCACATCAGGATAAGTCTTATTCTATATCTCTAAACTCTGAGTGAATTTAGTTTAATGTTTAAGAATTGTTCATCAAAAATCTTAGTTTTGTCATCATCAAAAAGGGGGAGATTGTAAGATCAAGTTTTGATCTAGTAGTACAACTCTATGTTTTGATGATTACAAGTTAACCTTTTGATATGAACAATTGTGGTACTCTAACGTGTTTTTCTGAGTGTGCTATTTACAGGCTCTGACCTCAACTCAATCTCACACAAATCAGAAGCACTGTGTATAAAGAGCGACCCAAGCAACGCTTTCGCATTCACCATGTTCAGTATGAACAGTGGAAAAGCTTCAGAAGTTCTGAAGTTATACAAACTCTGATGTGGACTCAGTCACTAGAAGTTCTGAAGATCCAGAAAGTCTGATAACCAAGAAACACTGAAGGCTCAGATATTCTGATGGTGTAGAAGACTCTGAAGATCCAGAAGCTAATTAGTGAAATTCTGATGTCCAGAAGCAAGATACTCTGAAGACCATGTTCTTCCCTCTGAGTTCAGAATCAGAAGAAACAATGGTTAGAGGATCTGGGCTTTCCCTCTGACTCTGATCAACCGGCTTCACAAGTTCCAATATGAAGCATTCCCCTGATCAGAAGTCTCCTAGGTTTAAAGGTCAAGTCGCTATCCAAGTACAAAAGCAATTGTACCTCCCTGACGACCTACCTAACAGTCTCAGACATAGCAGAAGCTGGATTTTCCAGAACTGCCCTCCAACGGTAGCATTTTCCATGCAACGCTCAACCCTAATCCTTGGAGTATATAAAGAGGCTGAAGACTGAAAGAAGCGGCTAGAAGCATTCACATACGCGCAAGACAATTTAAAATTCTTCTAAGCTTTCTTTCATCTGAAATTCATTGAGTTTTACTATTAGCTTTTTAGAAGCAAATCTCTTGTAAACAATTCTTTGATAAACAGTTTGTTTAGTTCCTTTAGGAGATCAAGGTTGATCGGATCCTAGAGAAGACTAAGACAGTGAATCTTAGTGTGAGCTAAGTCAGTGTAATTGTTAGTCACTTGTAGGTTTCAAGTGCAGTTGTAACTCTTACCTGATTAGTGGATTGCCTTCATTCTACGAAGGAAGAAATCACCTTAACGGGTGGACTGGAGTAGCTTGAGTGATTTATCAAGTGAACCAGGATAAAATCCTTGTGTGCTTTTCTATCTCTTATCTTTAGCACTTAAGTTCTCGAAAGATTTGTCAAAATCTTTAAGGTGGAAGCTTTATACTGAAAACGTTATTCAAACCCCCCCTTTCTACCGTTTTTCATACCTTCAGTTGGGATTCTGCGGATTCAATGACCTTCGCACTTCTTCAGTGCGTTACAAGTTCCCTACCCGCGTCAGGCAACCATGGTTCACGGCGGACACAGCTGCGACTGGGCGAGAGGACCAAGCATCGTCGCCACAAGCCTACCTGTGGACTTGTGGACTCTGAGGGGCTCGTGAAGGGAATTAGAAATTAGCTTTAGTTTTACTTACTATGCTGTGACAGTAGCCCAAAGGGGGTTGAAGCGTTAGCCCAAAGTTGTTAGGAGCACCCAACAAGTCTCTTAGTGACTTTGGCAAAAGAGGAAAGATCACCACCAAAGCTCTTGCCAAAAATCGACTAAGAGAACCCATTGAGGCATTCTAACAACTTGTAGGCAAAAACTAACCTACACTAAACCACAAAATCATAACTACCCAATTCTCACAAATTAACACACCCTTTCTAATTAATCACAAAAATCAACCCACAATGAACATATACAATCCAAACCCAATTTACCATAAACAACAAATCACTCACCCAAACCCCATAGAAGCAAGCATTGCAATACCCATGAACTAAGATGAAAGGAAGTGAAAGATGAAACTTACCTTGACTTGAGAGTGAGTTGGTGCAAGTTGAATGAGCTTGATGCAATGCAAACTTGGAAGCAAATGGGAGAGCAAAAATGTGTGCAAGTGAGAAATGAGAAGTAGAAATGGGGGTATGGAGAGTGTGGGGTGCAGTTTTTATGAAGAAATGAGAGTTAAGAGTGGGAAAATGAAAAGTTGGGGTTTTAAAACCCAAAAAACTGGTCCAAACACACATCAGGAGCGCTCGAGTGCTCAAGGAGAGCGCTCAGGCGCTCATACCAGTTCCAGAGGCAGTGCCTCTGTAGCTAATTAGCACCTAGGCGCTCGACCCAATATTTTTTCACAAAATTTTTATTTTATTTTATTTTTTTGAAATTAAACAACTAAAATGCTACAATAAAAGAGAAAAAGAGAAAAATAAAAAAGAATGAGTTGTCTCCCATTTAGCCCTAGGTTATAGTCCTAGGTGGAATCTCCTTCCTGTGGTGTTAGGAAGGAAATTCCTTACCATTGATCAACTTTCCACAAGTGCAAGGAAGAAACCTTGCACAAAACCTCTGAAGTAAATCCTCTCATGAGGCAGTGTCCTTTTGTTCATCAAACCAAGCCCTAGCTTCCCTTGTCAAAGAATGAGGGAAGAGTTTAATCTTCACTTCATCACTTGAAACACCCTTAATCTTAGCAAGGGAGCTAGCCTGGGTAAACTTGACCATGTGAGCATGCAAGTTCTCGTACTTAGACCCCCCATACTTGTTTCCACTAACAAGCTTGATGAGAGCCGGATGGAACTCATCAACTTTTTCATTAGCCTTAGGGGTCTCTTCCGGAACCTTCGATTTGCTTCTAATCACATCACAAACAAAATCGTTATCATGGTTAGTTTCAATCATAGGATTAAAAACATAAAATCATACCTTTTCCTTACCAACACAGAGAATGAGATGACCCTTGTCAACATCAATCTTAGCTCTACCAGTAGCTAAGAAAGGTCGACCAAGAATGAGAGGAATCTTCTCATCCTCCTCCATATCAAGCACAACAAAGTCCCCGGGGAACACATACTTGTCCACCCTCACCATTACATTCTCCACAATCCCATATGGAGTCTTGAGGGATTGATCCGCCATTTGCAAGGAGAGCATGGTTGGAGTAACCTCTCATAAGTTCAGCCTCTCAAACATGGTGAGCGGCATCAAATTGATGCTCGCTCCTAGGTCACACAAGGCTTCCACATCCGCCATGCCTTCAATTTCCACCGGAATAGTGAAACTTCCGGGGTCTCTTCTTTTCTTCGGCATTTTCCACTGCAAAATGGCACTACATTCCTCCGTCGACAACACCGTCTCATCTACTCCCTTCAACCTTCTTCTCTTATGCAGAATATCCTTCATAAACTTAGCATATATAGGCATTTGTTCCAAAGCATCGGCAAAAGGAATACTAATGTGGAGCTTTTTTAAAACATCAACAAATTTTGAAAACTTTTTATCTAAGCTCTTCTTAGCCAATGCTTTAGGAAACAGAACCTTGCTAGTTTCAGGAGTAAGATCAACTATCTCTCTAACCTTGATAGGCACAACAACTTCTCCCTCCACTATCTCCTCTCTCTTTTCTCCCACTGTTTTTTTCTTCAATTCATTCATCACTTTCCCACTTCTAGTGGTCACAACAGAGGCATTTTCTTGCTTAGGATTGGGGATAGTGTCGGAAGGAAACTTACCTTGAGGTCTCTCGGCTATTTGCTTGGCCAGCTGGCCAAATTGATTCTCAAGATTCTTGATAGCCGCCTCTTGGTTATTGTAATTGTTATCCGTTCGGTTGATGAAAGTTTCCACCAACTCCTCTAAGCTTTTCTTGCTACTACCACCTTCAACTTCTCCTCGCCCTTGAGGTTGCCTTGAGCTTTGGCCTTGGAATCCTTGACTAGGAAATTTCCTTTGAAAGCCACTTCCTTGCCCATTATTACCTTGCCTCCAAGAGAAATTAGGGTGGTTCCTCCATCTTGGATTGTAAGTATTTGAAAATGGGTCATTCCGAGCTTGACCCATGGCCTTCACTTCCTCCTCCGGTCTAGTCTCGGTGCATTCTTCACTGTCATGTGGCCCTCCACAAGCCACACACTCCACTTTTGCAACTCGACCACCAATCACCTTGGTTGTCTTCATTTGACTTTGAATTTCATTCATTTGCTTGGAGAGTTGCTTGTTGGAGGCCATGAGTTGATCATAAGCTTCAACCTCAAGGACTCCTCTTCGGGCTTGGCGCTCATTTCTAGAGTTCATGGCTCTTATAGACATTTTTTCAATCAACTCGTACCCAACTTGTGGAAGTAGGGCATCGAACTCTCCATTTGAGGCCTCATCCAAACCAAACCTCGAAGAATAATGGAGACCATCATAGAACTTTGCACTTGTTCAGCTTGGGTGAGGTTGTGTTGAGGACACCTCCTCAAGAGCTTCTTGAACCTCTCCCAAGCTTCATAGAGATTTTCATCGGTGGATTGAGCAAAAGTCATGATGTCGTTCTTGAGCTTTCTCAAGAGGGCTCTTGGAACGAACCTTGTGGTGAATTTCTCGGCTAAATCTTCCCAAGATGTAATGCTACCTTGGGGCTGTGAATTCAACCACTCTTCAGCAGTGTCCCTCAAAGAGAAAGGGAACAAACTCAAGCGGATGGTGTCCGCTGAAACATTCTGAACTCGATAGGTATTGCAATTGCGGATGAACCGCTCCATGTGTGCATGAGGATCTTCAAGAACACCTCCCCCATACTAATTTTGGCTCACCAAGTTGATGAATGCTGGCCTCAGCTCAAAGTTCCCCGTGCCATCGGGGGAAACTGTGCTGCCCGGATAATCGTAGCTCATGGCAGCCGATGTGAGGTCTCTAAGAGAACGATTGGCATTCTCCGCTTCTTGCTCTTGAAGTCCATGAGCAATAGCCTCTTGCACTCTTTCTTCAATGTGGGCTTGCAATTCCTCCTCCGTCATATGGACAGCCATGGCGGCTATCTCAGCAGCTCTTTGCTGAGCTCGTCGACGATGGAGAGTTCAGGCTTCGGATCAAACACCAATGGATCCGTGCCAAGTCTACCTTGCATAAAATAAAATCACAAAAACAAAGAAAAGGTTAGTAACACCTATTCAATGTAATGCTTAATAAAACAAACAATGCAAACTCTTTAACTTAAACCGAAAACCACAAAACAATCCCCGGCAACGGCGCCAAAAACTTGTTGGTCAATCTGCAATTGTACAGAAACCTCCGGGTTTTAAAATATCGAACCACAGGGATTGTGAGTGAGAATTGTGGATTTAAGCCTAAAGTTTGCAAGTTCTTAAAACAGTAAAATTCTGTAATTGATTTTGGTTGTTGGTGACAATGGTTTTGCAAAAGAGCAATATTGAAAGTGTTGAAAATAACAATTGATGGAAATGCCTTGGGTTATTGATCATCTAATCCACTCTAGTCTACCTATCCTATGCATGTGAAGCCTTGATTCATCCCTTGTTGCTTCAGCCTATTTACTTACTAATTGATTCCTCGCAAAAGTAATTCTCCCAAATTGAAAGTTAAGCCCAATTCCTTGTGTACTCAATCATTCATTTGAGGTTTTAAAGCATATATATTCAGGCCAACAAAACCCCACCCTCACTCTATTCCTAGAAGCAAGCATAGAAGGATCTATTCCAATTCATATCCCTAAATCATAACAAACTTCCATTTGATTATAATCTAGCCTATAGCAAGGGTGCACCAAAGCTAAACATGCATAATGGAACTGAAATACAAGGTTAAATCAAGAACTCATGCATAGAGATAGGATTTAGAAAACTAAAGCTTCATAGAATCTCTTAAAGCCAAAGCACAAAAGGAAACTAGCCACTCATGGCTATAGAATTTATACAAGAAAATGTTAAAACCTGAGACAGATTACAAGTTGGAAGCCTCCCACAAGCCCCAAGGTTCTCCTCAGCTCTAAAACTTGATCCAAAATGAGTAAAATGTCTCAATCACCCAAAGAAATTGGCTAAAACCTTATTTATAGACAAAATAAACGAGTCTGGGCGCTTAGGCGCTCCAATTCCATGGCAGAAACATGCCTCTGGAAGGCAATTGGCTCCTAGGCGCCAATTGAGCATGCCTAGGCGCCAATTCCAGAAAGCTTGGAAAATGTAACTGGCGCCAATTCCCAGCGCCTAGGCGCTCAAAGCTCGCTGTAAGACTTTGTAGCTTCTTCATAACTCCTCTTCAAGCTTCTTTAAGCCCTCCTTTAATTCCATGCTTATTGACCTTCCTTTTCCTTCAGTTTCAGACCTGAAAGCTTAACCACCAAGCAAAGGAAAATATCCAGAAGCTCAAAGAGCTTATTAGCAAAGAGGACCCTCAAATAACATAAGAAAATCAAGCAAGTCCTAAACTTACTTAAAATGCAAGAAAAGTCCCTATAAAACTCCAAAATTACCAAAACAAAGTAAAGACACAAAGAAAGATAAAAATGCATGAGAATGCATGAAACACTACATGAGACTCAACAAAAAGACTCAAAGTAAACAAAGAAATGACCCTAAAAACACTACTAAAATAGGGTCATCAGGAGGGGCAAGAGGAGCGTCGTCGGCGCAGGAGTAGAAATTGGTCGAAGGGTCTTTTTGAACAAAGAGGGTGGCTAGGAGTTGAGGTTGTAAAAGAAGCGAAGGGTGAGGTAATAACATCCTTATAGGAAGGGGGTGGCTGACGAAGGGAGACGCGTGGGAGAATTTTGTGGATGGTTGCTGATGGATGTGGGAAGAAGGTGGAGAATCGTGCACCATGATGGCAGAGGAATGATGGCAGTTGAGGGATTTTTGGGAAGTGGGAGCGGCGCATTAAATGGGAAGTTACAACGGCTGAAGCTGATTAGTTTAAAATTCAAATCGACGAGCTTTGACATAATTTGAGGGGACGTTTCGAGGGCAGCAGTTGGGATTCTGCGGATTCAATGACCTTCGCACCTCTTTAGTGCCTTACAAGTGGCCTACACGCGTCAGGCAACCATGGTTCACGGCGGACACAGCTGCGACTGGGCGAGAGGACCAAGCATCGTCGCCACAAGCCTACCTGTGGACTTGTGGACTCTGAGGGGCTCGTGAAGGGAATTAGAAATTAGCTTTAGTTTTACTTACTATGCCATGTTGGCAATCATTCTTGATCACTATGCTTTGGCGTTGGTTGGTTTTGATTATTAAGAAACTCTTAGCTCTCATGCTTCGAGCTCGGTGTCTTGTGGACTGGGCGTGACCCAGGGGCGCTTGCCTCAGGGCGGTGAGTGAGCCAGAGAGTTTTGGCCTCCTTAAGAGGCCCAACTGGCCCACTAAGGACGATTAGGGGCGCAAGGCCCAACCCTACACCTATAAATAGGGGCGGTTACCAATTGTAAGGGACTCTTAGCTCATTTGAGAAATAAAAGCTTGAAATTCAGTTACTCTCTCTCTCTCTCTCTAAGCGGTTACGCTCTAAACTCTCTCTAGATTCTCGCATCACGATCCTTTCACTCTAGGTACCATACCTCCTCTATATGTTCTTGGATAGAACAAAGAGATTACAACTCAACTAAACAAACCAACTCTATGTCATATGATCATCAATGGAGGCAGTAGAGTGGTGTACAAATAACACAATAAGGACTCACAACCACAAACCTTAAACACAGCACCAAACAGTGCCAAACACACACTAAATAGCTAGGGTTAACACTCCTTAAATAGTTGTTCTTCAGGAGGCCTTGATCTTTAATGGGCTTGCACAAAAATAGAGTCCACAAACAGATCTGGAACAAATCTTTTTAAACCAGTAACAAATCTTATCAAATAAGATTTGAACAAAAGATAACAACTTTCACAATTTAAACCAAATCAAATCCTCTCAAGTAGATTTGATTCCACTATAATATATTCCAGATAACACACAAAAGCTTCTTCAACAACCCTAGCTTGAATACCACGTAATCAAAGCACAGCTTCACAGATAACTTAGCCAACTCATATCAGATCCGCAGAGACACATGTCATAGTCAAGATGTTACAACATCGTGTCTGACATGTTGGCAAAAACACACTTAGCTAAAATGCAGACAATCATAAACAAAGGAACAACAAGTTTGGTTTCTATTTTTTATTTTTAAATTTTTTCCTAGGTTTTTTAATTGGAAAACGGTTGGAATCGGAGTTCACCAGTTAACCTGTAACTATTCTATGATCCCGCATATAAACCATGCTCTGTGTTTGATTTCATCACCCCATGTCTTAACTTCTTCATAGTTCCTTCTTGAAAAAGATCATCAACTCACTAACTAATCATCAATTCCTTGAATAATTAAGAAAGCAAGTAGCATCAAACTAAGGTGTTAATTGACTATTGAACTAACCCTATTTCAAGATCTTATATTCAATAGATGAGATTCTATATATTCAAGAACAAATTTCCCACTTAAGCGATCAAATCCAAGATCAGTTGATCAATGTAAAACTAGCATTAAGTCCAAGATAACCCATTGAAATCATCACAAATAACATGAATTTATACATGAAAATCAAGATGAATATATAGAAGTTAAAAGATTACATCTAATCCCAACACAAAGAGGTTTAGCTATCCATTTCCATGGAAGCTTTAAAGCTTAAAGAAGAAAAGGAGAAGAAAAAGATGACTCGTACTGCCATCGGCATGTTCCCAGCTCGACGGAAGGTACAACATCCCTCTGTCTTCCTTCCTTTCTTTCTTTCCTCAAGTTCCCCTCTTTTCCCAAGTGATTATCTCTGATTTTCATGAATGGGTGTTCGTCAAATTCCCCTCTCTGATTACCATAAAGAAGAAGATGAAGATCATGGGGGAGAAATAAATATCGATTTTTGGGTTTTTCAATTTTTTTTCCAGAAATCGTTGAATTGTGGACAGAATAGGACGGAAAACTATTTTTTGTAAACCGAGGATTTTGTTGGATATCAAAATGCAATTGATTTTTATGAGGAATCAGAATCGTGAAAAGAGTATAGGTGGGGACTAAATGTGAAATTAAGCATAGATTAATATAATTGAGAGATTTGATTCCCAACAATCAAAAAGTAAGGGACTATATTTGTTTAAAAAAATTATTGGGAGAGTAATTTCACCCGTAATCAAAACTATAGGAGGGAAAGTGCATTTATATAGTCTTTGTTTCATATTTAATATATTATGAAAACATAATATATATTCAATTATTCAATATGCATGGGCTGCGTGATTGTCCGCATTCATGCGAACTATGGGGTAGGATCGGGAGTTTAAGTTGGCATGACTTTTGGAACATGGATTTTCCGAATTGGGTACAGCCGAGGTTGTCAAACTCTCGACTTGACTCTTAGAATCTTACGATTCTACGTTTCTAGGTCCCAAAACGAGTTAACTCTTAACTAAACTCTTAAATTTCAAGATTCGAGCAAACTCTTGCAGACTCAGTCAACTCGGATAGACTCGCGATTCTACACCGAGTCTACGAGTCACGGACAAAACGAATTTGTCCCTAATTCCTCAAATTAAATGGGGTAATTTTGGGGTTTCATGAAAAGCTTTCAACAAAGACTGAGAGTAAGATATGGTTTTTCATATCAAACCAACATTCTCATCCACATTCGAACTCTAGGAGAAGAGGAGACATCAATGCTGCAAGTCGTCGTCGCCACTTCAAATTTGGAGCTTTCTCTAAGACTTTATTATAAATTATGCATTCTTGGTACTTTGATTGCTTATGTATTTTATTGAACTTTGCTTTATTATGAAGTTGGAAGTTGAATTTATTTGGTTGATGTCTCCTTGGTGGTTGTAGTATGTATTCTTTATACACTATAACAGGTTTTATTAAGGTTTTTAATTTGGTAGACTCTTACGAGTCTACGAGTTAACTCGACGAAACGAGTTTACCTCCCTAAAACTAGTCTGCGTATACTCTCGAGTCTGACATCCTTGAGTACAACTTCATGCTAGAAGTGGGCACGCTAGCTACTACTTTCCTGGCTGGTTTTTGGGGGTATGGAAATGGCACTGTAATATGGTCATGGATGCTCAACCGTGGTCGGGGAAAGGTGCATGGGGGAAATTTAGACAAGACAAGACCATGATGATTTTATCAAGTTTTTACAACTAGACTTGCTGGATGAAGGACATGGATTGTTGAACGTAGGTTGGCGAGCTCCCTCAGATGGTTTCATGAAATTAAATATTGATGGGAGCTACCAGCAAGCGGAATGTGTTATGGGAGGTGATGGATTTCTTTCGATCTCTCGTCAGTAATTGGTTGAGTGGTTTCATGTTTCAGGCGAGGGATGGAAATTCGTTCATGGTAGAGGCTTCAGCCATGCGCGAGGGCCTGCTATTTGCATGGGATAGATGAATTCGAAGACTAATATGCGAGTCTGAATGCCTTGAATTGGTTAATCTGGTGACTGCTCTTGTTTGTGCACAGGTTCCACTTCATGGTGGCAATCTTAGCAACATTTGGAAAGTATTGGATCGTGATTGGCGGGTGGATACCTCTTGGTGTGGACGAGAAAGCAATTCAGTGGAAGATTGGTTAGCTAAGAGAGATTATTTGTTACAGGCACCAAGACTTAGTTTATTGGAAGCTCCTCTGTAAGACCCTAGACTTACCTATGTAATGCTTAAGTGATAGATTGAATTAAATGAGACTTTTTGCTAAGTTTGAGTTTTGACAGATTACGCCTGTCAACTTGGGTGAATTTTTAGAGGGTCTTAACGACCTCATTTGGGAAACCTTCCTTCATGAGAGTTGTAGCCCTTTACGTGTAAAAAATTCCTGAAGTGGAATCAGGTCATTCCGACCGCTGTAGCTCGAGATATTCGACTTTTACCGAGTGTGGTTCTGGCAGTAAAGTGCCAGCGAATTAATTTGTGCATTTTTATTTTAATTCCGAATTTGGTCAGGTTATTTAATTAAAAAGAGTAGGTTTTTAATTAAATAAGACCTGGTTAGGGTTTTTAAATAATTGGGTCAAAGGTGATGAGATTTGGGCTTGAAAAGGGAAAACCAAACCCTAGCCCACTTGTGGTTTGCATGGGATTAAGGGGAAAACCCTATTTTCTTTCCCTCATTCAGAATAGAAACTGCACCCCATCTCTTCACGTGAAAAACCAGAGAGAGAACAGTGAGAGAACTCGAGAGAGCAAGGGGGGAGGTCGCCGCCCAAGCCGCCACCACCACTCACGACGCGCGCGAGGGAGAGCTTGCGAGAGGGAGAGAGAGATCGCGAATGGAAGAGGGAGAGACCGAGAGCAAGGCAAGGAGGTTTGAACAGCAGGAGAACCATCTTCTTTCTTTCTATTTTCAAGCTCAAAAACAAGGTAAGGGCTGGTCCTAGGACTTGGGTAGTTTGTTAGGGACTTGTTGCTATGTTTGGTTGTGAAGAATCTAGATTGTTGAGGGTTTGCATGAGGGTTTGGGTTGAAGGTTTGCTTGCTGTACTATTATGATATGAGACCTATGTGATTTGATTTTTATTGCTGGAACATAGCTTAAAGCCTTGGGCTAAAATGGTTTATAGCTTAAACTAGAGGTGGGAGTTTCGCTGCCAGTTTCCTATACTGGACAGCGGACTTCAGAGCCCCTGTTTACCTGTTTATGGTCGTCAAATGAAAAAGTGATTAAAATGAAAGTTGTATATTTTCGAAATAGCTTTCCGGTCATATAAAAAGCATAATTTTTGGTTTAGTAATATGATCTGGGGGTCGTTTTTAGTAACGGTTACACCTGCTGTCTTTTCTGTTCCAGACACTAAGCTTTAAGGCCTAAAATCACCTAATTCCGGGACTCAAATGAACAAGTGTGTAACTAGATAGTTGTAGATATTTAAAATAGCTTTCGAGAAAGGTATCATACGTGATTTTTGGTTGAAAGATACATTCTGTGGCTCCGTTTTTGTGAAAGTTGTTTCTGCTGTCAATATGTTGAGTTGCGAAAATGTTTTGAGGTTTTGTTTAGGAACATGTGTTTAGGAGATGATGTGAGTTATATGCTGTTAAGCCTTGGTACTTGCCTGGTGGTGCTGTTGTGACATAATATGCATGTTTTTATGTATATGGCTATTCTTAAATGATTTCACACTGTTTAATTGGTTATTTGTACAAAAGGGTCGCTCACCTAGCCGTAATCCCCTTTTGTGCACTGTGAATGTTGTGTTGCTATCTTTAGTTTTGTGATGAGAATAAAAGACTCTAGGAAGACTTGACTTAGAGCCTCAATATAAGAGAAAGAGAAATAACTCGCTTGCAAGTAAAAAGTGAAAATTTGATTAATGGAACATAGGTCTAGGTGAGACTATGTACCATGAGAACGATGGTGCCGTTAGAGACAAACAGTTACTTGCACGCGAGGGTGTTTGTGGGTTGTACGGTGTGTCCCCACGTGATTTGGTTGACTACGGTCACCTTGTGATTTTGTGGGTTGTACGGTGTGTCCCCACGTGATTGAGGGTTGTACGGTGTGTCCCCTCCGAGAATTGTTCATCTGCGGATGATCGTGAATATGGCCATTGGTGTTGAGGTGGTTGTGTGAATGGTGAGGTCTCTAGCCTAACTAAACTTAGGTGACTGACTGAGATATAATTTAAAGATTATGCTTATTATACCTTGTTATTTATGATAGTACATGTATATGTGAATATTTTTATGAGAATATGAGACTTGACCCTTGCGCTACTTGTTTATGTGTTTATTTGGGGGGGGGGGGTAGATGGTCGTGAAGATAACGACGACGACCCATTCTTGGGAGCCAATACTCTGTGACGAGCCACTACCGGATGACGACTACACTTCAGATGAAGAGGAAGAAGATAAAGAGGAAGAGGCCAAGGATATGGATGGGTTGAGAGACATCCATTTTTCCTTTTGGGTTGAGAGTACCGAGTTTTGGAAGCATTGAACCATTACTTTATTTTAGTTGGGATATTTTAACTTGATGTAATTTACTTTGAAGTTTTCTTTCAGATATTTATTTCATACTCTTTTCAATGATTAATAAAGCTTGAGGTTTACGTTGATGATTATTTCCGCAAGTTCGAAATGGTTAAGTTTCAAGAATTTTGTAAAATTGAACTTTTGTCACTAATTGAAGATTAATTAATTAAACGACGAAATTCACGACGTTGTGGTTATTGTGTGACACTCGAGAAATCGGGGCGTTACATTGTGGTATCAGAGCTCCGGTTGAGAAACCAGAGCACTAAAGGGTTTTGGGCTTACAAGTTTCCGAACTCGTTATCTTTTGTTTTTTTAATGGTGTTTTCAAAGCTTCGTGGTGAGATTTGGGTAGACTTGATTGCTAAGATGTTTGCTTGACTGTGAGATTGTCTGATTAGTATCATTGCCCTGGTACTTGAGATTAAGTGTTTGACTCTATGTCAAGATACTTTGAGGAAGTTGATCTTGGATGAGGGTCATTAGAGTAGATTGAGTACTCATCCGAGAATGAAGATGTATCAAGACTTAAAACTTCATTTCTGGTGGACTGGGATGAAGAAACGAGTAGTCGAGTATGTATCAACGTGTTTGACGTTTCAAAAGGCGAAGGTAGAAGCTAAGGATGAATCTTAGTGGAATGACATATGAATTCCAGAGATGAGATGTCAAGGGTACATAATTTTTGAGGTTGAAGTATTAGAAATGGAATCTTTTGGATAGGACCTCAATTTATGTGGCTACTGGATGATAGGGACTCATTGACCTTTCCAGTGATTTTTTTTTTAAAATTTCCATCTTCGACATATTAAGCTTAATCGACTTAATATTGAAGGGTGATGATCTTCAGAACAATAGCTAGTGATGGACCATGATAGAAAGGTTGATAGGAATTGATAGATGTTGGTCAAATCCGAGAGATGAGTTTGTTAGGTATTTGATCCCTTTGTGAAGAAGTCGTAGTGCTAAGAAATGAATATTCATCTAAAAAGTGTTGAAGAGTTAGAGGACATTATTGGTGCGAACTCGGTGAAGGTTTAGATTTTAAGTCCATAAATTCTTGTCCTAGTTGTGTAGGACTTAAAGTTTGTTAGAATTGGATTGAGAGAGTAAGAAGTTGATTGGTGTCATAGTGATCAAGCTAGAGAAAGAAAGTTTTAGCATAAGTTGAATACATGAGAGTTTTGATATGGATTTCAGAGAAATCTGCTAGGATTACTAAGTGAGATTGACTAAGCTCGATTAAAACCTTAGGGGTTAAGATTGTCCTTGAGAGTTGAGAGACAGGTATGAATAAGAGATTTAATGGTTTTAGTTGTGACGATAGCAGTTGAACCTTTGAAGATTAAAATCTAGGGAGCGAAAGTTGGGCTAAGTCCCTAGAGGCACAATATATGGTTTGATCTTGAAGGGAATGAATTATGAGTTATGCAGAGATTTCAGACTAAAAAAATAAGCTATAATTTGACTGGTGGATAAGTGAAAGATTGATTTAAGGGGTGAATGAGGATAGTTCCGAAACAAGAGTCACGTGTGGATTCTTAGGTATTAAGATGATGATTAGCTTATAAACGGTTGATCAATTGGATTTGGATTTGGCTCCTAGTGCCCTAGTACGAGCGTTTTTTTAGATAAGCGCCCTAGTACGAGCGTGATATCAAGGTCTATTTGAAGATGATTGCTAGATATCTAAGGGTTGTTGTTGCCTTATATGTCACCCTTGAGGTGAACTTGCATGACGTCTCCCAGGTTTTGGGATGCGTGCTGACACTACTTGTAAGATCGAAGAAAAGTGAGGGATTGAAAGGATGTTTTAATTAAGGGTTGTCGCTTACCAAAGATTGAGATTAGAATGGACGCTCCAAGTGGGACACGCCTGACCACATCGAGACTTTGTGTCAGAATTGGTAAAGTAAATAATAATTGGTATTATCTCATTTTGTGAATGGTTTGTGATTTGTGTGTGTGATATGATTTGGTGTGCTGAATGCTCATTATTGAGTCATAGAGGCGGGGAAGAACACTGACCGAGTGAATGTCTTCCTTACGTTTTTGTGGTGTTTTGTGTGACTGTGTTACACTCTCGATTTTGTTTTTCCTTACTTAGCAAAGATGGTGGATGGAACCATCGGCTAAGAAAGGATGGCGGATGGAGTCAGTGAACGGAGTGTGTCGATCAAGATGGTGGATGGAACCATTGAGGTCGATGAGATGGCGGATGGAGCCAATGAACAGAGTGCGTCGATCAAGATGGTGGATGGAACCATCAAGGTCGATGAGATGGCGGATGGAGCCAGTGAACGGAGTGCGTCGATTGAGATGGTGGATGGAACCATCAAGGTCGATGAGATGGTGGATTAAACCATCGGTGAAGCAGGAATGGTGGATGGAACCATTGATCAGACCGAGATGGTGGATGGAACCATCAGGAAAGACGGGATTGGTGGATGGAACCAACGATCGTATATGGTGGATGGAACCATAGATCAGACAAACCAGATGGTGGATGGAACCGTCGAATGGACTAGGTGGTGGATGAAACTACTGAACGAGTGAATTGGTGGATGGAACCTTTGAGCTCGGTGTCCGAAAAGTTTGTTTTCCCGTGTCTGAGCTGTTGATGTTGCATCCGGATCACCTGGGCAGGACGCCGACCAACGTGTACCGGCATGAGCATAACACCTGTTTGACTTAAACTTTTGTTGTTTTGTGTGACTGCAGTGAGGCAGTTTGGGTCGTGTTCTAACGGAAGAGTTCCGTGAGGCTCTACGACGGGTGTCTAGGTTATAGACAGTGAAATGAGAGTGACTCGAACATCCTTACCAAATATTTTTCCTGATTGCCATCTTTTGGATATTGAGCCTGATCAACTTGATATTGGAAAATGGTGATCGGAATGATAGTTGGTGCTGGACTATGAAAGGAACGTTAAGGAGAGACGGATTCCCTTTGTGAGAATGATGTGGAACTAGACCATTAGAGATGTCACGTGAAGACCAGAAAGATGAGACTAAGGACAATAACCTATGCGTCGAGACGACTGGGAAATTTGTAGGGAATATCAGAGTGCGCAATGGAAGCGTGGTATGTCTTCCTATAGTAGTTTCGAGGTGGTATTGTAAGACCCTAGACTTACCTATGTAATGCTTAAGTGATAGATTGAATTAAATGAGACTTTTGGCTAAGTTTGAGTTTTGACAGATTACGTCTATCAACTTGTGTGAAATTTTAGAGGGTCTTAACGACCTCATATGGGAAACCTTCCTTCATGATCTTTGTAGCCATTTAAGTGTAGAAAATTTCTGAAGTGGAATCAGGTCATTTCGACCCCTGAAGCTCGAGATATTCGAATTTTACCGAGTGTGGTTCTAGCAGTAAAGTGCCAGCGAATTAATTTGTGCATTTTTATTTTAATTCCGAATTTGGTCAGGTTATTTAATTAAAAAGAGTAGGTTTTTAATTAAATAAGACCTGGTAAGGGTTTTTAAATAATTGGGTCAAAGGTGATGAGATTTGGGCTTGAAAAGGGAAAACCAAACCCTAGCCCACTTGTGGTTTGCATGGGATTGAGGGGAAAACCCTATTTTCTTTCCCTCATTTAGAACAAAAACTGCACCCCATCTCGTCACGTGAAAAACCAGAGAGAGAACAGTGAGAGAACTCGAGAGAGCAAGGGGGGAGGTCGCCGCCCAAGCCGCCACCACCACTCACGACACGCGCGAGAGAGAGAGCTTGCGAGAGGGAGAGAGAGATCGCGAGTGGAAGAGGGAGAGACCGAGAGCAAGGCAAGGAGGTTTGGACAGCAGGAGAACCATCTTCTTTCTTTCTATTTCAAGCTCAAAAACAAAGTAAGGGCTGGTCCTAGGACTTGGGTAGTTTGTTAGGAACTTGTTGCTATGTTTGGTTGTGAAGAATCTTGATTGTTGAGGGTTTGCATGAGGGTTTGGGTTGAAGGTTTGCTTGCTGTACTATTATGATATGAGACCTATGTGATTTGATTTTTATTGCTGGAACATAGCTTAAAGCCTTGGGCTAAAATGGTTTATAGCTTAAACTAGAGGTGGGAGTTTCGCTGCCAGTTTCCTATACTGGACAGCGGACTTCAGAGCCCCTTTTTAATTGTTTATGATCGTCAAATGTAAAAGTTATTAAAATGAAAGTTGTAGATTTGCGAAATAGCTTTCCGGACATATAAAAATCATAATTTTTGGTTTAGTAATGTGATCTGGGGGTCGTTTTTAGTAACGGTTACACCTGCTGTCTTTTCTGTTCCGGACAGTAAGATTTAAGGCCTAATATCACCTAATTCCGGGACTCAAATGAACAAGTGTATAACTAGATAGTTGTAGATATTTAAAATAGCTTTCGAGAAATGTATCATACGTGATTTTTGGTTGAAAGATACATTTTGTGGCTCCGTTTTTGTGAAAGTTATTTCTGCTGTCAATATGTTGAGTTGCGAAAATGTTTTGAAGTTTTGTTTAGGAACATGTGTTTAAGAGATGCTGTGAGTTATATGCTGTTAAGCCTTGGTACTTGGCTTGTGGTGCTGTTGTGACATAATATGCATGTTTTTATGTATATGGCTATTCTTAAATGATTTCACACTGTTTAATTGGTTATTTGTACAAAAGGGTCGCTCACCTAGCCGTAATCCCCTTTTGTGCACTGTGAATGTTGTGTTGCTATCTTTAGTTTTGTGATGAGAATAAAAGACTTTAGGAAGACTTGACTTAGAGCCTCAATATAAGAGAAAGAGAAATAACTCGCTTGCTAGTAAAAAGTGAAAATGTGATTAATGGAACATAGGTCTAGGTGAGACTATGTACCATGAGAACGATGGTGCCGTTAGAGACAAAAAGTTACTGCACGCGAGGGTGTTTGTGGGTTGCGCTACTTGTTTATGTGTTTATTTGGGGGGGGGGGTAGATGGTCGCGACCCATTCTTGGGAGCTGATACTCTGTGACGAGCCACTACCGGATGACGACTACACTTCAGATGAAGAGGAAGAAGATAAAGAGGAAGAGGCCAAGGATATGGATGGGTTGAGAGACATCCATTTTTCCTTTTGGGTTGAGAGTACCGAGTTTTGGAAGCATTGAACCATTACTTTATTTTAGTTGGGATATTTTAACTTGATGTAATTTACTTTGAAGTTTTCTTTCGGATATTTATTTCATACTCTTTTCAATGATTAATAAAGCTTGAGGTTTACGTTGATGATTATTTCCGCAAGTTCGAAATGGTTAAGTTTCAAGAATTTTGTAAAATTGAACTTTTGTCACTAATTGAAGATTAATTAATTAAACGACAAAAATTCACGACGTTTTGGTTACTGTGTGACACTCGAGAAATCGGGGCGTTACATCCTCCACCGGAGTTAGAGGTCATCCTACTGAAGGTTCAAGACTGTTTAGTTGGGTGTTGTATTTGTTGTTACTTTCCGATGTATCAAAAATAATTCAAATCAAAACATTAAACACTCAACACTTCATTTCATATTACATACAGATTCTTAAACTATATTCTTAACACTCATACAATTATTTCATTTAACACTCTTTTCAATGACATCAATCAACAATATTCACATAACAGTACTTAATGGCAATAATTGTTGATAAATAATCTGTTGGAGAGATATTGCAACACTTTGACTGATGATGATGTTGATGACGGAAGTGTATTCACACTAACCTTTAGGTTCAATTCGGCCCCGCCAATTAATGTATATTGGATGCAACTGAGAAAACTGGGGAATTTCCTTGAGGATACTTTGAATATCTTGATGTGATTTACACTAATACACCAAGGCTATTTTTGATAATAGTTTACAGAAAAATGATTCCCACACTTCACTCAAGTATTAGTGAAGTGGAGAATGATTTAGAATAATGTAAATGAGAGAGAAATTGGTAAAGATGATCCCAATTTCGTACATATGTATATCTCAGTTTTCTCTGCCCATGTGTCTCTTAATATAGAGATATTAACATCCCTTGGTGAAGAGAAATATCTCTTGGAGAAACTTCTGTCGGAAGCCGTTATATATTATTAATGTTCACCGATAGACACAATTGTTCTAGTGGCTCATCTGTAGGACACGACTGTTAGCACCCACAGGGTCACGTGTTTGAATCCTATTTTGCTATATATTTTTGAATGCTGATAATTCAAAATAATTAACAAAAATATCAAAAGGTAGGGTTCGAAGCCAATACATGTAGGTAGCATAAGGAGTTACCAACCACTAGACCATCTCCAAATATTAATATAGTTTCGAACATTAATCAATATAATCAATCATAAACTGCATACTTCCAAGTTTATATATTTTAAAAATATTTCTAACAATCCCCTACCATTTACAAAATATAACTAAATCGATAATTCTGGAAATATCATGGTTTCAGATGATGGTATCTTACGATTTGAACTAATACTTAGTAAGATAATGTGTTCCACTAATCACGAATAGACAATGGTAGACAATCTGTGAACCAACTATTTAATGGAACAAGTGCGCATAACTTACACATGAAAAGTATTATCAAAATAATTTTCAAATTTGACACAATCAATAAGGCTTTATGTCACATATCCTTTTCATGAGAATTTAAGAGTCAAGCTCTTTAACTCCATGAAGCGGCACCACTTCATTCTCATATAGGTAGACAATATCAGAAATGCACCCATAATTATGCATTCCAACAAATATATGTTATATGTCTATTAAAAAGAAAACTTCATCCTACCACTTTATTCTTATGGGTCCAAGTACTTCTACTCTTTGGATTTTATTGATCAAGTAGAAGTACTTGCAATCACTCTTATAGTGTACTTTCATCATTGAACTCAAAACTTAATTTTACTTAAGTGTGAGTTGAGTTTTCACTATTGGTAATCAATTAGATATGGGCTTGAGACACATCCTCAATGATGTCTTCAACACCATGTCCTTTGTTAGACCTTTCGTCAAATGATCTGCAAGATTCTTCTCAGTTCTTACGAACACTATATAGATATGAATTTTCCATTCTATACTTGGTTGTATGCTTTTAATAGTGTGGACTGATTATCACAATGTATGGATACTAGTGTCATTGATTTTGGCCAAATAAGTATCTCATATAATAAATATACGAGTCATTCAGCCTCTTTACTACCTGCAACAAGAGCAATAAATTATGCAGCCATGGTGGAGTCGGCAATGCAAGTCTGGTTCTTTGAACCCCAAGAAATTGCACTTGCACCAAGGTTGAAGATCCATATCTACTAGTGGAAGCATGATCTTCTACATAAGTTACCCAACTGACATTTGTATATCCCTCCAAAACAAAAGGATAACCATTATAGGTCAAAGTATAATTAATTGTCTCTTTCAAGTATTTCAATACTCTATTAACAACATGTCAATGGTCTTTAATTGGATTACATGTATACCGACTTAACCTACCAAGAACATATGCTATATCAGGTCTAGTACAGGTCACGGAATACATTAAACATCTAACTGCCTTTGAATATTCAAGTTGTGCTACATGACATCCTTTATGTGGTTGTAAATTAGTATATTGATCAAAAGGGTAGAAACTAATTTGCAATCAAAATAATCAAATTTCTTAAGCACTTTCTCAATATAGTGAGATTGAGATAAACCAATACTCTCACCCTCTCTTATGATTTTAATTCCTAAAATCACATCTTTTTCACCTAAATCTTTCGTATCAAGACTTTTTGATAAAAAAGATTTAGTATTTACTACCTCATTTTCTTTTTGCTCCATCGGAAGATTCTTTGCTACTTCATTTAAATCAATGTCAAAGATTAACATATCATCCACATATAAACAAATCATAACACCTTTTCCATTTTAAAATTTAATATAAATACATTTGTGATATTCAATTATTTTATATCCATTAGCTAGCACAACTTGATTAAACTTTTGGTGTCATTGTTTGGATGTTTGTTTTAACCCATATAATGACTTGGTCAATTTACACACTTTATGTTCTTGTCCTTTGATAACAAACCCTTCAGATTGTTTCATATACACCTCTTCATCCGAAGAATATATGAACTCGAACAAACAAAAGAATAATAATGAAAACTAAATACATATCAAAACTTTGCAACGTTTTCAAAACAAGACGTTTTCAAAACGTGACAATGGTTCTTTAATTGTTCGTTACATGATTTCACATCCTGTGTTCAACTCTTACAGAGAGGACCCATGATACAAAAAAAATTTCAAAACCATCACAACCGCTAGACTAACAAGCCATTGTTCAATATTCTTTGAATATCACATATTTCATGATTCGTTTTCTTTCATCAAAATGAAACACACTAGAATCTGGATCCATTCAGAATTGAAAAGTAAAAATCAAATATTTTTTTTTATAAGTCTATAACTATATTGTCAATAATCTAAATCTATGTATATCACATATACATGCTCATAAATTTAAGGACTGCAGACTATGAAAGAAGCACCAAACAAAAGTATCATATACTTTCTATATGCTTACGCCACATACGCCACGTATTATGTATGATGAACATATCACACATGATTCATTCCATTCTTAATTTCAAATCATCGCTTGACAGGCCGGTTCATGTGACATAAATAGAGTTAACAAAGGAAAATATTAACTAAATTATTCTTACATAATAACCACTAAATCCATATAAGTTAACCAATATCTATCTATATCATGTGGTTTTGAATTCAAATAGAACATCAGACGAGAAACAATATTCATATCACCTTCTATACAATGTGGTCACGAATTCAAACAAAGAAGTGTATGCAAACGGTTCCAGTAAAAACTCCAGTTGTACACAATTTTTCATAAAAAAAAATTTCATTTTATCTGGCAAACATATATAGATTAAACACAAAATTCATGCTTTTAATATCAATTGTAGACTTAATCATACTAAAGCATGTAGAAGATGATCTTAAAAATTGATAGTCTTCGCAAGTAAGAAAAGTTGTGGGTACTAACCTCAATTCATAAGTGTTATTGATCTCATTTGACCTTCCTCTCATTTTAGTCATGGTCTCATTTTCTTTCTCTAATGGTCTTGTGGTGTTCACATCATACATCACTTTCAGGGTTGTAAATACCTATTGCATCTTTTTCTGCCATCGGTTAAAGTTGCCTCCATCAAACTTGTCTAATTTCACATAATTAGGTGTCATGTCTTTGAGTGATGCAACCATTCATTAAGAACAATTGAACCTAAAGATTGTTGGGAAATAATCTGTTGGGGAGATGCTGCAAGGCTTGGATTGATGAGGATGTTGATGACGAAAGCACTTGAACATTCAAAGCATGTATGCACACTAAACTTTAGGTTCAATTCGCCATCACCAATTAATGTATATGGGATGCAATTGAGAAAACCAGGGAATTTCCTACAGGATACTTTGAATACCTTGATGTGATTTTCACTAACACATCAAGCCTATTGGACCCTAGGGTCCCTCGCCCAGGCGCGCCAGCCGAGGGCGACGCTCGAAGCCAGAAAGTTGGGCCTTCTCCTTTAAGGCCCAACTAGCCCATAAGAAGGAGTTAAGGGCGTCAAGCCTCATCCTCGAATCTATAAATAGGGAGCGGTTATCAATTGTATGGGACTCTTGGCTCATTTGAGAAATAACAACTTGAAATTCAGTTACTTTCTCTCTCTAAGAGGTTACGCTCTCACTCTCTTTAGACTCTCACTTCACGATCCTCTTACCATGGGTACCGTACCTCATCTCTATGTTCTTGGATAGAACATTTGGCGCTGTCTGTGGGGAACGGTAGACTTCGATTCTCGAACTACGTGGATTGTGATTTGGTTGAGAGAAGTTCGATTTTCCGTGCAATTCTCTTCGGCTTTCTGGAGTTTTGGTGTAATTCTTGGTTCGCTGGTGAAGCCTAATGTAAGCCCGTCGTCGACAAAGGAAGGAAAGGCTGAGACACGCGTGCGGTTCGTCATTGCATTGTGCATACGGAAGGCGGCACGATGAATCGGGAGGTGAATTGTGGACATTCGAGACACCAGGCGCTCACAGAGATTGGAAATGGTTAATCCGCGACGTTAATAACCGCATGGAGCAGCCAGATGGGGAAGAATGGTGCGCTTACCACCGAGCAACAGGCCACGATACAGAGGAATGTCGCGATTTGCTGCACGCGGTGGAGCGATTAATAATTGTAGGGGAACCAACCAGACCTCAGAGGGATCGAGCCTTAACGACTAAGGAGGTGAGCACGATTTCAAGAGGATTCGGTGGAGGTGGAGTCACTAATGCAGCAAGGAAGCGATACGCAAGGGCGGTGAACGCGGTCACAGAGACTCCTTTTGGTTTTTCATACCTGGACATTAGATTTACGCCTGCGGACTTCCGCGGAATAAAGACACATCTGGATGATCCGATTGTGGTCCCACTACGGGTCAACCAACTCAATGTTCAGCGAGTGCTGCTGGATCAAGGAAGTTCGGCGGACATCATTTACGGTGATGCGTTTGAATGTTTTGGTTTGAAAGAAGAAGACCTCACTCTCTACGCGGGAACTCTTGTGGGGTTCGCAGGCGAGCAAGTATGGGTCAGAGGCGTTCTCGACCTTGATACTACATTTGGTGTATTCGAAAACGCCAAAACATTGAAGGTGAGATACCTAATCCTGGGGGCGGTGGGATCCTACAACATGATAATCGGCCGGAACACCTTGAATCGTCTGTGCGTCGTGATCTCAACAGCACATCTGGCAGTCAAGTATCTGTTACCAAATGGACGAATCGGAAGAGTTGTTGTGGACTAGAAGAGTGCATGGGAATGCTATTACAACGCGGTGGAACGATACGGGAAAAAGAGTGCTTCGACAGGACACCGATGCAACGAGGTCGACGTGCCGGAGGAAGACCTAGATCCGAGGGGCGAGAGGCGAGTCAACAAGCCC
This sequence comes from Lotus japonicus, assembly GCF_012489685.1. Taxonomy (NCBI): domain Eukaryota; kingdom Viridiplantae; phylum Streptophyta; class Magnoliopsida; order Fabales; family Fabaceae; genus Lotus; species Lotus japonicus. Next base: position 11,925,319 of record NC_080042.1, read on the forward strand.
ACGCCGATCGAAGAAACTAAGGAATTGAAGTTTGGCTAGAAAATCCTCAAAATTGGAACCAGGTTGACTGAGAATCAAGAACAGAGGTTGTAAAAACTGTTAGGTGAAAATCTGGATCTTTTTGCTTGGAGTCACAAAGACATGCCTGGAATATACCCAAACTTCATTTGCCACAGGCTGACATTAAATCCCGGCGTCAAACCAATAACCCAGACGCGTCGGCGAATGGGCGATGAAAAGGAAAAAGCGATTCAACAAGAGGTTAACAAATTGCTGGCGGCAGACTTTATTTGAGAAATCAAATACCCGACATGGCTGGCGAATGTGGTGATAGTGAAAAAGGCAAATGGAAAATGGCGCATGTGTGTGGACTACACGGATCTAAACAAAGCGTGTCCTAAAGATTCTTACCCACTGCCGAGCATCGACAAGCTGGTGGATGGGGTGTCCGGGAATGAGCTGTTAAGTCTGATGGATGCCTATTCAGGGTATCACCAAATCAAGATGCACCCATCGGACGAGGACATGACAACCTTCATGACCGCCAGAGTGAATTATTGTTATCAAAGATACCTTTTGGGTTAAAGAATGTCGGGGCGACGTACCAACGGCTGATGGATAGGGTTTTTGAAGATCAAGTGGGAAAGAACATGGAGGTTTATGTCGATGACATGATCGTAAAGTCGGTTTTAGGAACCAATCATCATGAAGACTTGTCTGAAGTTTTTGGCAGAATCCGAAAGCATAATATGAGACTCAATCTGGAAAAAAGTTCTTTTGGGATACAAGGTGGGAAGTTTGAAATCAATCCGGATAAGTGCAAAGCAATACAGGAAATGAAGATCCCAAGCAGTGTTAAAGAGGTGCAGCGCCTGACGGGGCGGGTCATGGCCCTTTCCAGGTTTCTCCCTCACTCGGGCGACAAGTCAGCCTCGTTCTTTAAATGTCTCAAGAAAAACACATCTTTTGAGTGGAGTCCAGAATGCGAGGAAGCCTTCAACCGCCTTGATGAGATGTTGTCTGCACCGCTCGTTCTATCGAAGCCCATTCAAGGTTTCCCTTTACATTTGTATTTCTCCGTCAGTGACCACGCAATCAGCTCAGTAATTCTTCAAGAAATAGATGGTGAACAAAAAGTAGTTTACTTTGTAAGCCATACGCTCCAGGGGGCGGAGGTCAGATACCAAAAAATAGAGAAAGCGGCGCTCGCCGTACTCGTTGCCGCCAGGCGCCTAAGGCCTTACTTCCAAAGCTTCCAGGTAAAAGTAAGTACTGACTTACCTTTGAGACAGATGCTACAGAAGCCGGACTTATCAAGAAGGCTCGTCGTGTGGTCGGTGGAACTTTCAGAGTATGGTTTGCAGTACAACAAGAGGGGAAAGGTTGGGACACAGGCTTTAGCTGATTTTGTGGTAGAATTAACACCAGAAGTCGACGAAAGGGTAAACACGCAGTGGACGATTTTCGTTGATGGGTCATCGAATGAGAGCGGGAGTGGAGCAGGGGTCACGCTGCAGGGGCCTGGGGAGTTAGTCCTAGAGCAGTCTCTAAGGTTTCAGTTTAAGGCTAGTAATTATCAGGCAGAATATGAAGCTTTAATTGCAGGTTTGAAGTTAGCTATCGAGGTCCAGATCGACAATTTGTTGGTAAGGACATATTCGCTGTTGGTGGCGAACCAAGTGAATGAAGTATTCCAGGTGAAAGAACCGGCCTTGATGAAGTATCTATAGCGTGTTAGGCTCCTGATGAGTCGATTGAAGGAGGTAGTGGTCGAGTTCGTGCCGAGAACACAGAATCAAAGGGCGGACGCCCTGGCGAAACTGGTGAGCACTCGGAAGCCCGGAAATAATCGGAGTGTGATTCAGGAGACACTCGCCAATCCAAGCATAGAAGGATAACTGGTGGCCTCTGTTGAACTCCAAAACACTTGGATGGACCCCATCGTGGATATCTTGGCGGGAGAGCCAAGTGGGGTAATGAAGTACACAAAAGAGCAAAGGCGAGAAGCAGGGCATTATACACTACTTGATGGAACGCTTTTCCGAAGGGGATTCAACTCACCCCTCTTAAGGTGTCTCCCACCCGGTAAGTACGAGAGCGTTATGGCGGAGGTTCACGGGGGGGTTTGCGCCAGTCACATAGGAGGAAGATCCCTGGCGAGCAAGGTTCTTAGGGCAGGATTTTACTGGCCCATGATAAGGAAAGATTGTGCGGAATTTGTAAAAAAATGCGAAAAGTGTCAAATGTTCGCAGACTTACCCAAGGCCCTGCCGGAGCAGCTAACCACGATCAGCTCGCCATGGCCTTTCGCCATGTGGGGAGTTGACCTCGTCGAACCTTTCCCAACCGCCAGGTCACAGATGAAGTTCATCCTCGTGACAGTGGACTACTTCACCAAGTGGGTGGAAGCCGAGCCCATAACAAGCATTACTGCAGGCAAGATCGTAAACTTTTACTGGAAGAAAATCGTGTGCCGGTTTGGGGTTACGAGGGCGATTGTCTCAGATAATGGAACGTTGTTTGCAAGTAATCAGGCGAGGGAATTCTGTGAAGAGATGGGTATCCAGAGCAGATTCTTTTCAGTGGAGCATCCCCAGACAAATGGGCAGGCGGAATCAGCTAATAAGGTGATTTTGCGGGGTTTAAAGCGTCGACCTTTTGAAGCAAAAGGAGCTTGGTTGGACGAACTTCCGGTGGTGATCTGGTCCTATAACACAACACAAAAATCGACAACAGGGGAGAACCCTTTCAGGATGACCTATGGCGCGGACGCCATGCTGCCCGTGGAGATAGACAATAGCTCTTGGAGGACGGCACCGCAGTTTGAAGGCGAGAACCCTTCCAACATGGCGGTAGAACTAGACTTGTTGTCTGAAACGCGGGACGAGGCTCGTATCAGAGAGGCTGCAATGAAGCAGCGAGCTGCAGCGAAATATGACACGAAGGTTCGCCCAAGGGCGATGTAGGAGGGGGACTTGGTGCTTAAGAAGCGAACCAGGAACACGGGAAACAAGCTAAACTCAATTTGGGAGGGCCCTTACAGGATTTTGAAGGTATTGGGGAAGGGGGCCTATCACCTAGAAATCTTAGATGGGAGGCGGGTGCCACGGTCTTGGAATGCGGCGAGTCTGAGGTACTATTACAGTTGAAGCTTAAGGGAAAGCCCAGATTGGCGCAAGGGCGAGCAGCTGAGTGTGGCTCACGAAGACTGATGGACTAAAAACAAATATACACTCTTGTTCTCCATCTCGGGAGTTTGTTGGCAAATAACGCCTAAATAGTAAAAACAAAGACACGTTCTTGTTCTCCATCTCGGGAGTTTCTTGACTATAACGTCTGATTGAAAATACAAAAATTGTATCCAGCCATTTCAATCACACTGAATTGCGGCAAGAGCTAGGTGGGAGATATTCCCTGAAGGTGGCGATCCCAACACGACCTTGATGTCTAGGGATCGCTCCGAAAAAGCCGACGCAACTTGCCGTCACTCGTCGGCGATGTGTGCGAACAAGCTTCTTATCCACAAAGCCTCCCTGAAATATGGGCGAGCAAACCTAACTAGGCTAAGTCTCGGGCAACCTATATGGCCATTGGGACCCGAGCGACTATAAGTCCTCGCCAAGCAAAGTTGGCCAGGCCACGCCTGATCTTACGGGAAATATGGTGTGAACAAAGCCTCAGTTCAAAATCTGAGCAAAAGTCCTAGTTAAACCCAACACACCACCAATGTCGTTGAACGTAATTCATAAACAAAAATAAAATAGAGAAAGGGGGTGCGGGAGAGAGCGAAAAAAACATGAGAAGCGTTAAAACAGACGTAGGAAGTAAAACTTAACTAGTTAATTTAAAGATGAAAGTACGACGATAACAATTAAACAAAGTAAAAAGAAGCGGCATTACCATTATTCAAAATAAATTAACACATTAAATCTTCTTCTCTTGTTCCACAGCATCCCCGAGATCGACTTCAGCGACTTCCAGGGGGTCTTCCGGACCCTCTAACCCAGCAGGAGTAACCCTTTTAAAAACGCCCAGGGAGTTGAGATTAATAGTAGGATGGAGGTGCTTGACTTGAGCTTTGGCGATCAAGAAGCCGCGAACACGCTCCTTGGCGGCCGCATGGGTGGCTTTACTCCTTATCTTCTCTTCTAGTGTGGCGGCTTGGGCCTCGTGGTCAGCCAAAAGTTTACACATGGATTCCAGATCCGATTGGGCCGCAGCAAGCGCATCATTTTGGCCCGCCAGTTCCTCACGCAAATCAGCAATCTCCTTGTCTTTGGCGGCGAGGATTTTTTCCTGAGAGGTAGCATCGATCTCCTTTGCATCAAGTTCCCGCTGGAGCTCCTCGACCTGGGCCTCAAGTTTTTCTTCCTTCTCGTTTGCCTTTATCATCTCAAGCTTTGCATCCTTGAGCTTCTGCCGCATTTTCTCTGTCGTACTCTCCTCCGAAGCCAACTGTTTGGACAGCTTAGAGCAGGTGTCATTGGCCCAAAGGTTGTCAGACTGCAGCTTCTCTACCTCTTGGCGGAGCCCGGCAATTCCAGTAAGAGGTCGCGCTTGCCAGGCCACTTGGGCGAATAGGCAGCCAACGCGGAAAAGATTGGACACAGCTTCCTGGGCAACCTCTTGCGAGTTCTGGCTGGAGCCCCCCTTAATTTTTCAAGATGTGGGTGGGATAGGAGAAAAGAGAAAGGATCCGAGGGAGAGCTGCTGGAAGGACCCGCGGGCTGGGCTGCTGAGAGATTCTCCCCCTCGCCACCAACCCTGAGGGAATTAGGGACCGAGGGTCACCTCGATAGGCGAAGGAATCGGCGGACGGGTGGAAGAGGGCGACCGCTGTTCTTCCGCAACAGTTACGGGGCGAGGAGCATCTGGCGTCTGGGAAGCATTAACCTCGCCAAGATGGGCGGATGCCGAGGGGTCGCAAGCGCTGTCCGCGACAACAAAATCATGCGTGACGAACCCTCCGCCTGTGCCGGTCAAGAGAGTGGTTTGAGAGTTCGACTCGTCCACTTTACTCCTCTTGGGTGAGCGGGCGCTCACTGGTGAACTCTGTCTTTTTCCTCCAACTTGGACCGGAGAGGGCGCCTTGACGTTCCTTGAAGTGAAGGCCTTCAGCAGATCGGCGGTAGAGAACTTCATGATTCTTGCAGAGTGAAGGGAAAAGTAGTTAGTAACCAAAAATACTAAGAGGGAAGCTCGAAGGTGATGTTTAGATGGGAAACATAATCGAGGGAATAGTTTGGAGCCTGGAGCGGCGCCGAGCAATTCAGCGCAACTGAGGCGGGGAAGCTGAGACAGGACCCCAAAGGAAAGATTTTCTCCAGAAGAGGGAAATGTCTTAGGGGGATCAGCCATGGACTTTGAACATTGGGTCCAGTAAAGTGGAAAGAGGGCTTTCCACCTTTCTGCGTGAATGTCGAGGGGTAGGAGGGGTGAACAATGACCCGAAAGTACCGACGGGCCAAGTAGGAGTTGGAATCAACTTGGAATGGAATAAATCATTCTCGACTCGGTCGGGGCGCTAGAGCAACCCAGTTGTGGGACCCTAGGGATCGAGAATCAACTTCAAAGAAAAAGGAAAAAAGGGGAAGGGAAGGCGCTACATGAACACTATTGCAGAGGATTTCAAAACAACTCATATAGGCCCAAGCGTGAGGATGAAGGTTACAAGGGGAAACGTTGACATCGCGCAGCACTTAGGTGAGAAATGGGGAGAAGGGGAGTTTAATGTCGAGATCGAGGAACAAGTATTCGTATACAAAAAAGAAGTGGGAAAACTAGGGGTTATTAGGCGCACGGTGTTGCTAGGGGCGGTCCTGATCTCGGCACCCGGTAGTACGAAGGAGGTTCTCCAACAATGGGGTGCTACAAAGACCGCAAGACATGCGAGCAAGGTCAGAAACAGAATCGCTGGTGGAAAGCTCCGATGGTTGGTCAAGGATTCCCTGGGTAGGAGCATCCTGGACGAGGGGAGGGAGACTGGCGAAGGTTTCCAAGCGATGAGCTTTGATCTCCTTTATGGAGGGGAGTGATCCTGTCAGGGGCATGATAAAATGACGAGAGAGGGGACGAAAAACTAACCGGAAGAAGGCTGTGTGAGGGGGAGCAAGAAGGGTCGGGGTCTGCAGAATTGTCGAGGGAAGCCGGTGCGAAAGCCAGAAGCAAGGATGAGCACAGTTGACGATAAATGGTGAATAATGGAGCGAGGGAGGATTTAAAAGCTAAAGTGGGTAGCAGTTGGGAAATTGTGTCCCATCGTGGTAAGGTGGAATGATTACACTAGGAGAACATGACGCGGTTTTTGGGGGAAGGGGAACGACAATAAGTGAAAGTTGCAACCGCTGAAGTTCATTGGTTTAAATTCAAATTGATAGGCTTTATTGTGATTTTAAGGGACATATCGGGGATAGCGGTTAAGATTTTGTAAGATTCGTTGGACCTTGTGCTATCCTAATGCGTTACATGTGGCTTACACGCATCAATGTATCGTGGTCCACGGTGATCATTGCTGGAACGGGGCGAGGAATCCAAGTGCTGTAGCCACAAGCCAACTTGTGGACTCATGGGATCAAAGGAATTCGCCGGGAAAGTCAAAAAATTAGTCTTAGGTTCTAGTTATCAAGCCATGTTGGCAATTATTTCAAGTCGTTGGGTTTTGGCTTTAGGTAACTTACTCGTAACTGTCGCCTTGTATTTACTTTTCTTTAAAAGACACACTCAGCTCAAAGCAAGGGAGCGGTTACCAATTGTAAGGGACTCTTGGCTCATTTGAGAAATAACAACTTGAAATTCAGTTACTTTCTCTCTCTAAGCGGTTACGCTCTCACTCTCTTTAGATTCTCACTTCACGATCCTCTTACAATGGGTACCGTACCTCATCTCTATGTTCTTGGATAGAACACCTATCTTTGATAATAGTTTACAGAAAAATGATTCTCACACTTCACTCAAGGAGAGAAATTGGTAAAGATGATCTCAATTTCGTACATATGTATATCTCAATTTTTTCTGCCCAAGTGTCTCTTTATATAGAGATATTAACATCCCTTGGTGAAGAGAAATATCTCTTGAAGAAACTTTAATCAGAAACAACTGTTATATATTATTAATGTTCACCAATAGACACAACTGTTTTGGTGGCTCATCTGAAGGACACGACTGTAGCACACACGGGGTCACGCGTTTGAATCCTATCAATGCGTCTTTTGCTATATATTTTTGAATTCTGATAATTCAAAATAACTAGCAAAATATCAAAAGGTAGGATTCAAACCCAATACATGTAGGTAGCATAAGGAGTTACACTACCACAAAAAGTGAGATGGGCAGCGGCAATGGGGTAGCGGTTCATGTTAACCACTACCCAAGTCTTACCCAAATCTGAAAAAAAAAGTTGTGTTTTGTAGCGGAACCGCTACCAAAATAAAAAAAATATCGGCACTAAGTAGCGGGTACATGAGCCGCTGCCCAGGTTTGTACTACCCACGTTTGTATTTTGCCAATCGTGCTTGCGTTCTGAAAATTAAAAACCCTAGCCAAGCTTTTCTCATTCTCGTTTTCTCTTTTCCCTCTGTATACTAGCACCCAAGCTTCTGGATCAAAGCACTAGCTCGCTGCTTTGCATCTTCACCATGCGAACATCACACAAAAACCGCACCGCACCTTCTGCTCTGCTTCGTCTTCACCCACCGTGCTTCCATTTGTCAAACCGCACTTTCCTTCCGCTGCTTCGTCTTCGACATCACTTCCATCACTCAAGCTCTTCTGTGTTCTGCTTCATCTTCACCGAGCCCTTCCACTCGAGCGTGAGTGTATCTCACGGCGCAACGCACATTCTGCTGCCCGCTTTGTCGCCGCATCTTCCCCTGCCAATGTCAAGGTTGGTAACCGTTTTTATTTTTGCTGTCATTTTCCACCTTATGTGCTCTATTTTTCTTTTCATTGCTATTAAAGCCTGTGTCTGTGATTATTTCTGAAAAATGAAACTATTTGATGTTTGTATGTCCCAAAAATCTAATTAGAACATGTTATGGGGAAGGATTTCAATTGCTATTTTTAGGAATGGTATACTATTTCTAGAGTAAGAAACCCATTAAGTTTAGGAGTTGTCTTTTAGAATTTTGGAGGTTAAGGAGTTTTTTAGATTTTGATATTGGGGGCTTTTCCTTGTGCCTCAGTTCTGTTTTTGAAGGGCGGTGGAACTTCTATTTGGCTCTAGCTGGAAGCGTTTTAAGGTCTTTAGATTAGGCTTAATCCTCAAATTGGTCCCTGTCTTTGTCTCGCCGTCCGAGTTAGGTCCTCATCGTTGCAAAACGTCTGGAGCAAGTCCTCGTTGGAGCCCAGAGCTCCGACAAATGATGATTTGGCCTGATGATTGTATTACTGGTGCTGATGTGGCTTTAAAAATAATTAAAAAGTCAAGGTTTAATCAATATAAATTAAGTATTTCTAATAATAACATTAAATTAATTAACATAAACTAATTTCCCCCAAATCTTTTCCTAATTCCCCCAAATTACCCCAATTCCCAATCCCATCATCTTCGTACCTAGGCATAAAAAACCCTTCAAACCTCTAAACTCAAATTAGAAGAGAGCTCAACAGGAAAAAATAAAATTGACCTAGTAAAGTTTAACGGCAAATATAGCGATTGTGCAAATAGTGCTTGGGATTTCAGAACGGGATAAGATTTATTGAAATTGAGCAAGTGAAGAAGCAGATTGTCATGGAAATTTGGAAGATAAATAAAAAAGAGATAAACTTTTGGATCTCAGAGCAGAGGGAACATGCACGCGAAGTTCCGGCAACGAATTCCTCATTGCAAGCCATGTAGAATCGATCATGCTGTCGTACTGGTCCTTGCAAACGGAGAGCGAATCGGCAATGGATATGGAGACTCCGGGAGTGGCGAGGAGGCTATTGATGGCGGCAGCGGTTTTGTCGACCTGTAGTTTGGTCGCAACGATTTGCATCTCGAGGGCTTTGTAGATGTTGAATTTGGCGGCGGTGAGGACGTTGGGAGGATGGTTTTGTAGTAGAGGAGTGGGTTTCTCGCAGGTTTGCAGATGGACCAGACACGCGTGGGGTTTGGCGTCGGTGGGTGGTACGAGGAGGGTGCAGGAAATGAGGACGATGAAGAGGGTGAGGGTTTTGTGGAAGTGGAATCCATTGTTGTTTTGTTTTCGTTCTTCAACTCCGGCGAGAGCGAGTGTGAGACGGTGGTGGAGAGGAGAAGGAGGAAGAGAGAGAGCATCGCGTGAGAATGGAGGCGTGGAATGAATGGATGTGCCTAGAATGGGTCCAGATCCTCTCCAATGGATTTCTCTCAATTTTTTTCCAGTTGAAATTTGTGGGGGTTTCGAACCACGACAAAAGTTTATCAGCTACCATAAAAAATTCATAGAATTTGTGGCAACTGGCAACATTTTGTGGTGGTTAAAAACCGCCACAAATGTCCACTAGAGAGGATTTCAGCTCCTAGAGTAGCTTTGGGGTTAGCTGCTTTTTGGTAAACTAGGATTATACTCGCGCGATGCACGGATGAACATTTTATAATTTATTAATAGGGATAAGTTACATATTTTACCCATTTTAATTGTTATCTTTACTACTATAGTTTGTATATGTAAATATTATAGATATATATACAATTGTAAGATTTTTAAAGTGTTATTATAATTATTTTATAATAATGTTTTTATTTTTAGTTTATGCATCAAGACTCAACTTACACCAATGATAAAAATTTACATTAGTAAGATTTTTTTTTGGAAATGCACCGAAACATAAATAATACTATTTATTCATTAGATATGTTATTTGACGATAGAGATTTGATATTAGTACAAATAAAAAACACAGGATAAAACGCATGTGTCATTTTTCAGTTTTTGAATTTAAAGTTTTTTTGGGCACATCAGAAAGATAAATTACACCCTCCGGGGATTGGACCCCGAACCTCCCCATCCCAACCCATACGAATTTGAAGTTTAGATCAATATATAGTAAGTAAAATAAAATAAAATAAACTAACTTTTACATTTATAATTTTGGCAATTTTGCACTTTTGGTCCCCCAACTATGCTCATTCTGCGAAAACTGTCCCCCAATTAAAGTATTAGCAAAAAACATCCATGAAATTTACACCCGGTTGCAAAAGTGGTCTACCGTCCAATTCCGTCCAAAATTTAAGGGAATATTCCATTAAAATTTAATTAAAAAATAAGAAAAAAACTTGTAATTTTAAAACAAAATAATTAAAAGTTACTTATATTTATTTTGTAACCCCTAAATAATTTTTTCCCAACTCATAACTCTTCATTTATTATTTTCCTCCCCTAACCAAAGTGCAATTATTAATTTTTTATTTAACACAAATTATTATTTTTAAATAGAATATCATTCAAGAAGACCACATTCATCAAAATGTTAAATTCTATATGGAAAACCAAAAGTGCAACCGGATGTAAACTTCAGGGATGTTTTTTGCTAATTCTTTAGTTGGGGGATGGTTTTCGCATAATAGCCAGAGTTGTGGGACCAAAAGTGCAAAAGAGCCTATAATTTTACATTACAAAATTTGAATTAGCAGCTAGAGGAAGAAATGCCAAGGGAAGAGTATATGGCCTTAGTTTGGATGGAAGCATGCGTGCTAGTGCATTAACTTCAAAATTAATAATTTATGGGCATTGTTAAAAAATTAATGATATTTGGTGGAAGAATAAAACTGGTAAAAGATATTTTAATTGTAATAATATAAACTAAAAAAAATAGATATTTTAAACTATCAGTTATGAAATTTTATAAATTAATTTGGTAGCAAAATCAATGTAATTTTGCCATGTGAACCCTCTAATAGGCAGAACATAATTTTATATTATGTTTACTTGCTAGTAAGTAGTAAATACATCAAAGCTTATCCTAATAATCAAAACTACATACATAGTTTTGGCTTAATCTATTATCACAAAGTTGTAATAGTAGCTAAGATTTGATCATCAGATCATGAATTCTATAATCCCAAAGTTATAATAGTAGCTAATATTAGTTCCTTTCGGATCATGAAATATTATGCAACACGATCCTCCTTATAAAGGAAAATTCTATCTTCAATAAGAGGACCAAAGTAATAATACAACTTACCTAAATTTGAAGGTTGTGAAATTGTGAATGAGACAAGAGGGGGAGAAATATCTCCTTATCTGCACTTAAACGCCAAACTCGCCTGTCAACCTATTTGCTTGAATTTGATAGCATCATCCAGATTTTATGCAATCCAAAGCCAATCCAAGGCAGCAGTATTCAGCATAGGTATAGCTAAAAATAAAACTAATCACAAAGCAAGACTCTTCCATGCATCCTTTCAAATGGAAGGCCTATCATGTTCATCCTGTCAAATCAATTCCCATTGCATTATAGCAAAATATATTTGTCATAGGGTAGATTATGCCTTCATTGTCATAGTACCAGTAATCCAAAACTCATGTTTCAAGAGATTCCCAGCAACATAGCTGTCAGGCCAGAATGATAAATAAAATCTTCACCCATAATATTATATTACATATGAACCTATCTAAAAACAGTTTTGAAGTAATTGTTCATACCTAAAATAGTAAGAAATAATCCCCAATAATTTAGAATGGACTATAAATGCAAGCTTCATAAGGAAAAGCCAATATAGAAATGATAACACAACCTACAGTAATTAGCATTAGCCAATCCAGCCTGATCCAGAAAGAATCATATACAAAGCACACCTGATTATCTTTGTGCAGGTGCATTTATGTATCTCTAAGAGAAACATATAATTGCGACCTTTCATCAAAGAAATATACGGAACTATGCACCTTTAGGGGGTAAATCCAAATATATTATATGCACTTTGCTATATTTATTAAAGAAGCATGTCATCACATGTGCTAATGCTACCATTTGCTGAACAAACATATCACTGATAAGCACAAAAGATTTAAAACTAAGTAAAAAATTAATTGCACAAACAAAATTCAGTACTACCATTGGATGTTTAGTAGCCCAAGTACACCATTTTGGAATATTCGACTATATCTGTTCAGTGAAATGTACATTAACACCCTTTAGTTCGAGGGGATTAGCACTAATTTATGCAAAGTTGCATGCTTGAGTCTAAATGGAAGGTATAACACTGCCTCACACAAGCAAGTTCAAGTTGACTCTTTTTGGTATACTAACAATCTAACATGTCCTTGAGTTTTGGAATATTCTTTCTTCTCCATTACTTGCTGAACACCCTCTTGGTACCCTTCTATAAAACTTTTAAGAGCATCTATTTATGCAGAAGCTCTGGTCATATACACACGCTGCCAAGCAAGTCTGAGGGTCTCCATTCCCCCTCTAGCAACAACAACAAATGCTTGGCCAAAATCACCATCACAAACTTATTATTAATGAAGACGCGGTTTATAAACCACATGAGTCATAGCATAAAACAATGAAAATAGAAGTTTGGAGTTACAAATATAGCAAGAACAGAGTTCTACTCCGCTTTAAATAAGCAAGGGTTGGCAATGTGGCACACAAGTTCATAACAAAATCTTTGACAAGTTGGCCGTGATCATCTTAGAAAGTGGACAAAAAAATTCATTATGTCAATAGGAGCAACAAATAAAGTGGACAAAAAACACATATATTGAACTGAGGAGTAAAGATCAAAACTTTATTAAAGAAAAGCAAAGAAAACATCAGAACTTTGCTTTCAACTCATTATGGAGCAACCAATAGCGAAGTATTTTAATTTTGATTTTGGTCACTTAATCTTAAAAGCCTCGTATGCAAGAGTTAAAGCTAAACAAATGAAGCATGCCAATTAAGCTACTTCCTTAGTAATAATGTTGAACAAATTGATGAATCTTCATCAGGTTCAACAACTCCAGCATGCATTATAAGATAGTGTATGATACAATAAACCTGGTTTTCTATTTAGTTCATGGTTTCATATTGCTATGGATTAAAATACATAATAGCAGGTGAAGAAAGACAATGATAAACACTATAATTAGTAGATCTGCTTAATGGATTAAACCCATCGCTATCTTCTGCTTTATGAACAAGCTCTAGTTTATTGCGAATTAGTCAAGATGTTTCAAAATCAACCAGTTTTTTTGAAATCATAAAATATGTAAATTTAGCTGCTCAGATTCCTTCAAGGATCAAGCCATTGATCAGCTGATGGATAAATTTTTCTTTGTTGACTATACTACAGATTAGATCATAAATTGGATAAAGCAAGGTCCAAATTTTTTATGTATCTCCAAAACTGAACTTGAAAAACCAACCTCATGTTGGCAAGGAATTGACTTTTGTAGTTGCTTGATGACTCTGCCTTCCTTCTTGCTTCTAGTTGACTTAACAATTATGCTCTTAGATTCATTTCCTTTGACACTTTGTTTGTCAATATCAAAATGCAAACACATCTGAGACACTGGTCAGTCCTAATTCCGTGTATCATAGTAGAATAAAAAAATATGATTAAATTATCTTGATAGTCTAGATGGAGAAATGAAAAACTTTGCAGCACATATGGGATCCTTTCTCCAAAATTGTGCTATTCTCCAAAATAGATTTATAACTATTGACAGACATAAAAAACAAGAAACTTTATAAGAAACCAACCTCAAAAATCAAAAATCTATTTTCTTATAGAGACAACAACGTATGGATAAGAACGCACATGGATGTTAAATTTATAGGAAGGAATGGATGTGGTGAAAATGCAACAAAGGAGAATTAGATAACAAATCAACTAAAAAATCAAACAGCCTGTAAAATTGCTTGCATTAAGTTAGATTAGATTAGATTATAAGGTAGGTAGTAGGCAAACAACCTGTAAAGCATGCTCCACATCTGTTCATGGAAGAGGCTGCGAGAGAATGAACAGTATTTGAGCTCCGTAGGGTTGAGGCATAGACGATTGAACATACAACCAGCTGGCCAACGTACACGGTTGAAGTGATAGGCATGTGGACGCGCGAAACAGAACATCATAGTGACGAAATGTGGGCGACGACTGCCAGCAATCGCGGGGTTTCGATGATATTTTCCGAGTGTGCTATACCTAGGTCAGCAGTCCTCCTCTGGCTTGCAACTAAGCCCAACAATGCAATAGGCCCAAAAGCAACCACACGGTAAAAAAAAAAAGGCTCTTATGAACAGAAATTTGGAATTCAGCTTTTTTAAGTAGTAGATATTGGAGAAGAAAAAGAAGAACAACATAGGAGAAGAAGAAGAAAAACAACAGAGGAGAACAAGAAGAAGATGAAGAACAGATGAACCCTAATTTCTGAGTTGATGAATTGGGAATTTGGGTAATTTGCGGGGGGTGGGGAATTAGGATTAGTGTGGGGGGGAATTATTATTGGTTAAACAGATTTGGGTGAGAATTAGAAATAGGGTTAATTATGTTAAATATATGATGTGTAAATTAATTTTTTTTTGTATAATTTATTAGTGTCATGTCAGCTTCATTTACACAGTCACCATGCCATTTCATCACTTTTGGCGAGGACTGACTCCAGACGTTTTACAAAAATGGGGATGTATTCCACAAATTTTTCCGGGGAGGGACTTAAATCAGACAGCGAGACAAAGACAGACACTAATTTGAGGATTAAGCCTAAAAAATATTATTATTTAGTAATAAAATAATATTTTTTAATAAATAATTTGGATAAAATATTTTTAAATTAAACAAGTGTCACTAAAAGGTATTTAATATTAACTATAATGTATGTGTGCATTGTTGAAAAAATATTTAAATATATCTCTTAATTTATGATAAATTAGTAAAAATGACTCGAGGAATCATAATAGATAATAGATAAAATAGTTATGGCCAATAAGTTGAATAAAGTTAAATGTACTAAATAATATTTAATTTATAAATTACTATAATTCCAAAACTTAAAATTACTTTATCTTTATTTGTGACGGGTTCCAACAAATGACATTCCCTGATAAAAAGTATAAAAGAAATGATATTAAAAATTATTTGATGATATATTTTTTTGATTTATATTTGATGATATTAAACACTCATTACTAAAAAAAAATTATTAATTTAAATATTTCAAATTAATTTAATACTTTTTTATATTATTAAATAAATAAAATTTTAATTTGTTAAAATATTTCAATTCTAATTGTTAGATATCAATTATTAAATTTGATTAATATTAATTATTTACACAATAAGAACTCTAATAATATTTATTTAAATATCTTAGCACAATCAATTTTATTTCATTATATTTTATAATTAAAACCTGTAATTCAGGTTCCCTGTAGTACGAATGTCCTGCACGATGCTAGGATAATAGGTTCGACAATCGCTTAACAGTAAAAACAGAACTTAAACCAGAAACAACAAAACACAAGACTTGTTAACCCAGTTCAGTGAAAAACTTTCACCTACGTCTGGAGGGTTTGCACCCAAAGAAAGGAAATCCACTATCTCAAGAATCAGGAATTACAGACACTCATGAACACAACAGTTCATAGTTCACTTCCTAATCTACCCAGTGTATTTCTACTTAGAATCTCAACCTAAGTATGAGAACCCCTCTCACTTTCTCTCAATCACTGCCACAGTGATTGGTGAATACAACGAACAATCAGAGTTTGAATGTAATCAAACACACATAACCCTTCTTTGCTTTATAAAATCAGTGATTAAAGAGGATTCACAACTAACAAAGGACAAAGCACAAACACAAATCCTAAAACACTTGATCTCTCTCTTTTAGCTTCGGTGATCTTCAAGTTTTAGGTCTTCATCCTTTTATAGACTTCAGCAGCGGTAGCATGGGCTCTAGGGTTAGTATGGGCTGAAGTAACAGATTGCAGTAACAACAAATCAAAACGCAATCTTGAAAGATTCGGTTTACTTATTGCACAAGTAAAGATAGAAATCAATCTTTTAACAAAGATTGTTTCAACAAATAACAACCCACAATTAAAACCCTTCTGGAAAAGCTACTTGCTCCTCAAGTAACTCAAAAACATATCTTCAGTAAATCTACAGAGGGCCCACAATAAAAACTCAAGCTAAGGACTGATGCCCTATCTACACGGAATCAGATGCCACGGCATCTGCTTCGACAATCGGTTGTTTTGACAAAATGCAAGGCAACATGTACCAACAATCTCCCCCTTTGTCAAATTTTGTCTAAAACAACACAAAAACCGGAGAGGATAAAAATAGAGAATTAGAGAAACAATTCTCCCCCTTAGTCAGAGCTCCCCCTCAAATGATGCATCCACACTAACAACTATCATACTCCAAAAGGCATAGTTGGAACAAAACATTTAGCCCCAAAAACACATAAACAGAAGTCCTTAGCATATGATGACTTCACAGTTGATCAGTTTGAACTTCAAAATCCAAAAAACACTATCAGAAGTTACTTGCACACAAAACTAAGCCAGCCACATAAAACCAGAAGATGCAACTAGAAACAATCATAGCCATTGTCTTGAACCTGTCTTCAAATTAAACCAGACCAAAGCTAACACTAGCAAAACACGCATAGTCTTCACAGAAGCAACTTTATATTAGGAACATAGGTCTTCACAGTAGTAGCACAAAATATTACAGACCATAGCAGACAGAATCTTCAAACTTCAAACTTCAGACTACTCCCCCTTTTTAGCACAAATTTGCAAAGGGTGCACAAAGACATCCAAAAGCAAAAGAAAATAGCAAAAGAACATAACAAACTAGTCTTCAGAACTGGACGCCGCTCCAGACTCTTTTGCACTCTCTTCAGATCCTTCCTCCTCTTCATGACTCTCATCCTGAGCAGCTGTAGCAGCAGCACTTTGCTCACCACCTTGACGTTCTTCTTCTTGGAGCTTGAGTAGCAAAGCATCAACCTTGAGCTTCCTGGCAGTGCTCACCCGGATTGTCTCCTGCAAAGCCTTGGAGACTTCCTGTAATTCATCAATTATGGCCTGAGTGCCAGATGCAGTCAAAGTAGGAGCAGATGTCCTACTGGTTGGCATGGCAATGTCTAGGACATGTGGCTCCATAAACAAACGTTGATCCAAGGTGATTGGAACTCCACGAGACATAGCCACTTCATCAGCTCTGAGAATCTGAGGATGCTGCTTGAGAATGATCTCAGTGAGAAGTGAAGGAAATGAAACAGGAAGCTTCACAGCACAAGTATCAGCATGCTTCAATGTCTGCTCAAACACAAAAGTTCCAAAATCAAAAGCAATAGACTTGTCAATCCTATAGATCAATTTGGCAAGAGATGCAGAAACACCAGAGGTATGTTGTGTAGGCACCCAATTCACAGCACCAATCTTGTTAAGGATTGCATACTTCACAGTAAGATTCCCAGTGGACAACAACTTCTTGCTGGGCCACTTCTTCACATAACCAGCAGTAAGTTCCTTGGCAACATCATCCATGGAGACTTCCTCATCAGCAAATTCAATAACACTTCTTCCAAGTGCTTGATTTATCACAGCAGGTGAGAACACAACACATTCAGCCCTCACAAATGAAGGTATGAAAAACGGTAGAAAGGGGGGGGTTTGAATAACGTTTTCAGTACAAAATTTCCACCTTAAAGATTTTGGCAATCTTTCGAGAACTTAAGTGCTAAAGATAAGAGATAGAAAAGCACACAAGGATTTTATCCTGGTTCACTTGATAAATCACTCAAGCTACTCCAGTCCACCCGTTAAGGTGATTTCTTCCTTCTTAGAATGAAGGCAATCCACTAATCAGATAATTGTTACAACTGCACTTGAAACCTACAAGTGACTAACAATACACTGACTTAGCTCACACTAAGATTCACTCTCTTAGTCTTCTCTAGGATCCGATCAACCTTGATCTCCTAAAGGAATCACCACTAAGATTCACTCTCTTAGTCTTCTCTAGGATCCGATCAACCTTGATCTCCTAAAGGAACTAAACAAACTGTTTATCAAAGAATTGTTTACAAGAGATTTGCTTCTAAAAAGCTAATAGTAAACACAATGAATTTCAGATGAAAGAAAGCTTAGAATATTTTGAATATGTCTTGCGCGTGTGATTGCTTCTTAGTTTTTTTTTTTTAGCCGCTTCTTTCAATCTTCAGCCTCTATATATACTCCAAGGATTAGGGTTGAGCGTTGCATGGGAAATGCTACCGTTGGAGGGCAGTTCTGGAAAATCCAGCTTCTGTTGTGGCTGAGAACGTTAGGTAGGTCGTCAGGAAGGTACACTTGCTTTTGTACTTGGATAGCGACTTGACCTTTTAACCTAGGAGACTTCTGATCAGGGGAATACTTCATATTGGAACTTGTGAAGCCGGTTGATCAGAGTCAGAGGGAAAGCACAGATCCTCTGACCATTGTATCTTCTGATTCTGAACTCAGAGGGAAGAACATGGCCTTCAGAGTTTCTTGCTTCTGGACTTCAGAGTTTCCACTATTCAGCTTCTGGATCTTCAGAGTCTTCTACACCATCAGAACATCTGAACCTTCAGTGTTTCTTGGTTATCAGAACTTCTGGATCTTCAGAGTCTTCTACACCATCAGAACATCTGAACCTTCAGTGTTTCTTGGTTATCAGAACTTCTGGATCTTCAGAGTCTTCTACACCATCAGAACATCTGAACCTTCAGTGTTTCTTGGTTATCAGAACTTCTGGATCTTCAGAGCTTCTAGCGACTGAGTCCACATCAGAGTTTGTATAGCTTCAGAACTTCTGAAGCTTTTCCACTGTTCATACTGAACATGGTGAATGCGAAAGCGTTGCTTGGGTTACCCTTTATACACAGTGCTTCTGATTTGTGTGAGATTGAGTTGAGGTCAGAGCCTGTAAATAGCACACTCAGAAAAACACGTTAGAGTACCACAATTGTTCATATCAAAAGATTAACTTGTAATCATCAAAACATAGAGTTGTACTACTAGATCAAAACTTGATCTTACAATCTCCCCCTTTTTGATGATGACAAAACTAAGATTTTTTATGAACAATTCTTAAACATTAAACTGAATTCACTCAGAGTTTAGAGATAGAGAATAAGACTTATCCTGATGTGAATAGTTTATCTTGCTCATTCTGAATTCAAGTCACTGCTTGATTCTGAGCTTAGCTCCCCCTGAATCTAATACTTGATGAAAACGTTAGTAAAGTCTAGATTCTGAGCTAAAAAATATAAGAGTTCAGAGTGAAACACTTATGACATAGATGAAAAACGAATAATCAGAGCGCATAAGTGATCAGAGTCAGGGACAAGGTATCAGAGTCTTGGGTATCAGAGTCAACTTAGAGTCACTTCAGAAGAAGTGAAATGTATTCCTTGTATTTGCCCAGTGACACATCTATGGTCATGAAGGTGGAACTCTTAAAATCTCCAAAAGAAAAATAAATCACACTAACACATCTTACACATCAAAAACTGGGTTTACTCCCCCTTTTTGTCATAAGCAAAAAGCTTGGGGTGTGAAAAACTTAGCTTGAAGTACAAGGTACTCCCCCTTAGAGAAGGTCTAAGTTTAAAAGAAAATGAAAACGATGTAAGAATCAGAGTTAGGCGAAAATAAATAAAAGAGTTAATGCAAGGGATGAACGTTTACCACCGGTCAAGTGAGTAAATAGAAGGGTCAGTTACCAAGAACTTAACCTCGAGAAACTGTAATAGCATTAACTTTCAGAGAGAAAGTGAAGCCTATATAAAGCGTTGGAGAGAAAGGTAAGCTTCACACCTCGAATAATTTGCAGAAAAAAAATGGCATCATACAACGTAGCACTAGAAGAGCTGAGGAAGAAGGCCTTTGAAGAGGACTTGTTCCTGAACATCAGGCATCCAGAGGGTGCAACTACCATCGCGGAGCTGACACGGACACTGCTGGAAGAGGACCTGCGTCCAGAGTTGGAGAGAGACCTGAAGGAATTTCGTGCCTTCGTGGAGGAGGTGCAAGAACTCAGCCGGCTTGAACTCAAGCTGCTGGAAGAGAAGGAGTGTTTGGAAGAAAAGCTCAAGACTTCAGAAGAGATTCTGGAGAGGGATGAGCTAAAGATCAGGCTCAGCAACATCCAGCATGTACTGGAGCGTCTGGAGAAGGATAGGTCAGAGCAGCGCCAGGAGTGCAGAAGAATGAGGAGAGATCCTCCATTCTAGACTTTTTAGAGAAGTGATGTATGATGTAATCACAAAAAGATTATGAATAAAACGAGATTTTTGCAAACAAATGTGACACAAATATATATAAGGATATGCATATATAATCACAAACGAATAGAATAGAATAAGTAAATAAAAAGAAACAGAGTTTGAATAAAATAACGTTAAATAAAAAGAAGGAAAAAGAAGAGATCCTAAACTAAGGTTTGTCAGAGCGTCGCAGAAGTTCCATCATCATTTGCTTCATCTCAATCAGCATGGATTCATGAGTATCAAGACGTTGTTCCATGATGTCGAGTCTGGATGAGCTTGTCTGAGTAGAGCTGGAAGGAACATTCTGAGCAGCTTGAGGATCTGGAATGGAAGCAGAAGCAGCAGGAGTAAACACAACTGGTGCAAGTCGCTCTGCCTCAGCCTCAGCTTCAAGTCGCTCTGCCTCAAGTCTGGCTTGTTCAGCCTGAGCTGCTGCTTGACGTGCAGCTTCTTCTGCTTGTTCTTTCTGTCTCTTGGCTTCTTCAATTGCTTCAAGAAGCTTATTTCTCTGTTCTAGTTCGTGAAGAGCCACCCTTCTAGCAAACCTTTGCCTTGCAGCCTCAATGCTCTGACTGCCCTCTGCATGCAGGAGCTGCATCATAATCGGAACTTGAGCCACTAGCCAAGTGCTCAGATTGTTCCACTCATCAGCCACATTTTCAGCATTCTCACTAAGATCAGTCTGACCGTGCACATTGCGGAGCCTCAAAGAGGCTTCATGATAGAAAATATTGATGCACTCAGAGAGAGATGTGGGTTGAAGGTGAGTATAGGGAATTATGGAGAGGTTGGGTTCAGGAGAGGCTGGGTGATTGCTGCTATGAGCTTCAGAGGCACCTTGTGGAGAACCAATGTTAATCATGGGAGCATTGGGTTCAGAGGTTCCAAGGTGAGGGTCTGAAGTTTCAACCAGAGGGTGAGGTGATCTAACCGAGGATTGGTTAGACACTGATTGTTCAGGTTCAGGGTCTGGTTGAATGGGCTCATGTTGGTCAGGGACAGGGTGAGCTTGTTGAACTAAGGGATCTGCCTCTTGGATAGGATTGGCCAAGATAGGTTCATCTGGGTCAACTAGACGTTCAGGTCTAGGGCCAGGATATCTCCTAGGGCTTGGACAGGTAAGGTAATACTCTTCCAAGGCAGATACCTTTTCTTTTCTAACCTCCATGAATTTTCTAATTGATTCAGAGGTATTGGAGGGAGGAGAGTCAATAACATTGATGGGGAAGGATACAGGTGTGAAGGCTGATGAAGAGTCTGTATCTGTGGTTCTGGCAGCAGGACGTGCTGATGCTCTGGGAGCAGAGTGATCAGACGTTCTGGGTTGTGGTTCTGTTTGCTTGGGCTCGGGTTGGTCTTGGACGATTGGTTCAGAAGATAATGGGTCGTATGGAATGGTAAGGAGAGAGGTTGGATCTTCTGACCTAGAGGTTGGGTTCTGAAGCAAATTCCAGAGTGGTGCTTCAGTAGGAGAAGGTTGAAAGAAGGAGGATCTTGGGGAATGTGGTGGAGAGGTGGTTTGTGCGGCTGGCTGGGATTCAGGAATAGGAGTGAGGGGATTTGAGGAGTGTTGAAGCAAGGCAGAAATAGGGAGTGCATCAAATAAATTCAAATCATCATCAGAAGCAAGTGCAGGCTTACTTGTATGTGCTGATGATCGAGTCACTCTGGCAGGAGGTTCAGTCCTTCTGACCGCTGCAGCAGCTGGTTCCACCCGAGTAGGCTTCACCACGATTCTGACCTTCTTCTGCTTCTTCTTTGGAGGACCATCCTCACTATCATCATCATCACCATCATCAGGCTTGCTCTTCGTCTTCTTGACCAGAGGGACATCAGATTCCTCTGAGGATTCTTCCAGAACCATCTTCCTCTTGGTTTTCTTCTTGGGAGGAGAAGGAAACTCTGGAGCTGGTGGTAGTCTGCTGACGAAATCATCAAGGTCAATTTCGAACCCTTGAGCCCTGAGGTCTTCAACATAGCATCTGATGGCTTCAGGATGGTCTGCTTGTGTCCACAGAGGGTAGTCATTCAGAGGCATCCTTCTGCTTCTGATCTCAGAGGTTGTGTCTTCACGAGCAGGAGCAATCTTCTTCTGGATTAAGCCCATCTTCTTCAGGGAGTTTGCAGTGAAGACATCACTGACAATTGTGCTCAGATCCTCTGTGCAACCAGCATTGATCAAATCTTGCACCAAGTTGCTTTCAATGAGAAAGTCTGAGAGCAGCCTCCCAAAAGGGATATATTTGATTGCAGACTTGATGGAGGCGGTGGTGCGAGACTTCCTGATGCATTCCTTCAAGTAGGAGAACAAGAAGTAGGGAAGGCAGATCTTCTCCTGATCTTGGATGAAGAACAACATCGCCTTCTGGTTGAAGTTGATGTAGTCTGGAGAACTGCCCTTCGGCCTCTAGTTTATGCAGTTGAGCAGGATCTTGTGCCATATTCTGAGTTTGGGATGAAGATCCATCACCTTGTAACTCGTCTTGCCCGGTTTGAAGGTGGTGTACAGGGCCTTGTTGACTATGTCCTTGGTGCTGGGTTTCAGCTTCGATTCCGTCAGTTGGAACCGATACCCATAAGCAGTTTCTGCTCCTAGCAGATTCACGAATGACTTCTCAGTGATAATGATCTTCCTGCCAAGAATGTGAGAGACCACCTGAGTGTCATCGCAGTCTGCGTGCTTCCAGGATTCCTTTACCAACTTCTCATACACCGGTCCTCGAAGTCGATTGAAGTAGTTTCCCCAACCTTGAGCTTGGACTTCAGGACGAAGATCAAACCCATTTGCAGCCAGGTTGTCGAGGTCGAATCTCCATTCTGCTAGGACTTGGAGTTCCTCAGGAGCAAATACGCAGTGAACGGCACAGCCCCGTTCTGCAATTGGAACAAACTGCTCTTGACCTTGAACTTGTTCTTGTGCCGGGTTCTCAGAGCCCCTTTGACCCGTTGCCAAACCAACTTCCATGTGAGGGAACTGAGGTGCATCTGCAGTAGATCTTCTGGTTTGTCTCACCATTTTGACGAGGTTGAAGGTTTGAGGTAGAAGATGAAGTTTGAAGGATGAAGAGAGATCGAGAGAGAAATCAAGAAGGAGGCGGTTTTGAAAAGCAGAGAGTGCGAGAGTGAAAACCGGAAGTGAACGAGAACGTGTGTGTATAGTGGGTTTTATCAAATAACCGTTGTTGATTCAAAAAGCACTTTAAGATCAACGGTTGAAAATTAAAGATAGATAGTAATAGTAAAATACACAATCACACACAGAGGATAAGCATATCTACACGCAATCATAACAGACTGTCACACGGGCACAAGGAATTATGCATCAGAAATTCTGACACACGTGTTGTTGTCTCAGCTTCAGAGTCAGTACCAGTGGGCACACACACTCTGATTGAGTTACCTTTTGGACTAGACATCTTCTGATCAAGAAGTATCATAGTCAGAGGTTCTGATCCATCTTCACTCTGGACAAAAGTCCATGTTTAGATTTTTCAGAATAAAATTAAATCTATCTTCAGCTAAGGGCTTTGTAAAAATATCTACCCATTGATGGTCAGTATCAACAAACTTCAGAAGAAGTACGCCCTTCTGTACATAATCTCTAATGAAGTGATACTTTACCTCAATGTGCTTTGCCCTTGAATGCAAGATAGGATTCTTGCTCAACGAGATTGCAGCAGTGTTATCACAATAAATTGGGATATTGCTCTCAAGGATCTGATAATCCTCCAGCTGATGTTTCATCCAGAGCATCTGTGTGCTGCATATTGCTGCTGAGATATATTCTGCCTCTGCAGTTGATAGTGCAATGGTTGATTGCCTCTTGCTTGCCCATGAGACTAGATTGCTTCCCAGAAATTGACAATTTCCAGAAGTATTTTTTCTCTCTGTTCTATCTCCAGCATAATCAGCATCACAATAACCTGAAAGCTTATACTCTGATGTTTTCTTATACATCAAGCCAAGGTTAGTGGTGCCTTTCAGATACCTTAGGATCCTCTTAACAGCAGTTAAGTGGGTTTCCCTTGGATCTGATTGGAAACGAGCACATAAGTGAACACTAAATAATATGTCTGGCCTAGATGCAGTTAAGTATAGAAGTGAACCTATCATTCCACGATAGAGCTTCTGACATACTTTACCACTTTTATCTTCTTTCTCCAAAATGCATGTAGGATGCATTGGAGTCTTGGCCACTGTAGATTCCAGCATATTGAACTTCTTCAGAAGTTCTTTAGTGTACTTGCTCTGATGGATATATGTTCCTTCTGGTGTTTGATCAACTTGTATTCCCAGAAAGTACTTTAATTCTCCCATCATACTCATCTCAAATTCAGCCTGCATCATCTCAGAAAATTCTTTGCATAGAGATTGATTAGCATAACCAAATATAATATCATCAACATAAATTTGCACAATTAAGATATCATCTTTATAAGTCTTGCAAAAAAGAGTTGTATCTACTTTACCCCTTACAAACTCATTCTCCAGAAGGAATGAGCTAAGTCTCTCATACCATGCTCTGGGAGCTTGCTTCAGACCGTAGAGTGATTTCTTCAATTTGAACACATGGTCTGGTTTCTTTTCATCTTCAAAACCTGGGGGTTGATGAACATAGACTTCCTCTGAGATATAACCATTTAGGAAGGCACTCTTTACGTCCATCTGATGTAGAACTATGTTGTGATTTACTGAGAAGGAGATCAACAGTCTGATTGCCTCCAGTCTTGCTACCGGAGCAAATGTTTCAGTGTAGTCTATTCCTTCCTGCTGGCTGTAGCCTTGAGCAACTAGCCTTGCCTTGTTTCTGACTACATCTCCTTTCTCATTTAGCTTGTTTCTGAATACCCATTTCGTTCCAATAACATGGACATTTTCAGGCTTCTTCACTAAGCTCCAAACATCGTTCTTGGAGAATTGATTCAATTCTTCTTCCATTGCCAGAATCCAATCCTTGTCCTGAAGAGCTTCATCTATGGACTTGGGTTCAATTAAGGACACCAATCCTTTCAGACTTAGCAAGGTCTCTTCAGAGGGTCTGAAGGCAGATCTGGTTCTGACTGGTTCATCTTTGTTGCCCAGAATCAATTCCTTAGGGTGAGCTGCAGTGATTCTGCTCTTCTTCAGAGTTTGTGAGTTAGAGGGACCAGCTTCTTCCTCTGGTTCATCTTCCTCTGGCTCAACTTCCTCTGGAGCTTTGCCTTTGTCAGAAACATTAATGCTTAAATCTGCAAACTTTTCAACTAGCTTTGACTGGTCAGAGTCAAGCTTATCGTCAAATCTAACATGAATAGACTCTTCAATAGTCTTAGCATCAGTATTATAAAATCTAAAACCTTTAGATCTTTCAGAATAACCAAGTAATAGACATTTAGAAGACTTAGCATCAAATTTATGCAATCTATCCTTAGTATTGAGAACATAACAAACACAGCCAAAAGGATGAAAATAAGAAATGTTGGGTTTTATGTTCTTCCACAATTCATAAGGAGTCTTATTCAGAATTGGTCTCACAGAGATTCTGTTCTGAATGTAACATGCTGTATTTACTGCCTCTGCCCAAAAGTGCTTAGCCATGCCAGTTTCTTGGAGCATGGTTCTAGCCATCTCCTGAAGAGTTCTGTTCTTCCTCTCAACAACACCATTTTGTTGAGGAGTTCTGGGACAGGAGAAATCATGTGCAATTCCATAGGAATCAAACAGACTCTCAAACTTATCATTCTCAAACTCTCCACCATGGTCACTTCTGACACGCACAATCCTACAAGCCTTCTCGTTTTGCACTTGAGCAATGAAGGTAGAGAACACAGCATGAGACTCATCCTTGCGGGTTAGAAACTTTACCCATGTCCAGCGGCTATAGTCATCAACGATAACCATCCCATATCTCTTGCCACCTATAGACTCAGTTTTCACTGGTCCAAAAAGGTCGATATGCAGAAGTTCCAACGGCCTTGAGGTTGAGACAACATTCTTTGCCTTGAAAGGGACTTTTGTGAATTTGCCTTTCTGACATGCTTCACAAAGAGCGTCTGAAGCGAACTTCAGATTGGGTAAGCCCCTGACAAGGTTTAGCTTGCTCAGCTGAGAAATCTTTCTCATACTGGCATGCCCTAACCGTCTATGCCATACCCACTGCTCTTCATTAACAGACAGAAGGCACTTCACATTCTGAGCCTCCAACTCAGATAATCTGATCTTATAAATGTTGTTCTTCCTCTTGCTGTTAAACAGAACAGAGCCATCGATCTGACTTACAGTCCGGCAGGACTTTTGATTGAATATAACATCATAACCCTTGTCAGCTAATTGACTTATAGACAATAAGTTATGTGTTAAGCCGTCTACCAATAAAACATTATCAATGCATGGACTACTATCTACACAAATAGTACCAGTACCAATAATTTTACCCTTTTCATTTCCTCCGAAGCCAACTTCGCCTCCAGGCTTAAGTTTCAGCTCTCGGAACATACGCTTTTCTCCCGTCATGTGACGCGAGCATCCACTGTCCAGATACCATGATTGGTGTTTCAGTGGAGCTATCAAGGATATCTGCAACATAGATGATTTTGTCCTTAGGTACCCACTTTCTGGGTCCTCTTTTGTTAGTTACCCCAGAGGTTCTGATCACCTTGGGTGTCTCAACATAATATTTTAAAGGAATATTTGCATGATATTTAGTCATAGAGAAAGATCCCTTTTTAAGAGGATGTTTAGCAACTTTAGCAGGTACAGGATCAGGCAATATGGTACCAGAGGGAACAAAGCATTCATACAAGGATTTAGCTTTAGACACAGAAGGCTCATTTCTAATTGGTTTAGAATAGCCAATGCCATGCATTCCATTTCTGCTTACGCCATAGATCATTGAAGCCATTAAGCTTCTATCCACGCTTTTAGCTAGGAATCTTTGAAAAGACTTTTCATACTTAGATTCATTCCTACAATCAGAGGCATCACAGGCAACAATTTCTTCTAACTTAGCAATCTGGTTCTTAAGCACAGAGTTAGAGTTTACCAAAGCATGATTTTCATTTTTCAAATCAGAAATAATTTTCTCATGTTCAGAAGGAGTCTTGGAGACAGCAGATAAGTTCTTTTTCAACTTTTTATGCTTAGACAATAAAGAGTTATACTTATCCATGATATCAGACAAAGCATGTTTCAGTTCAGAGGTAGAGAAAGAAGCAAATACCTCATTTTCATCATCTGAGTTAGGATCTCCTTCTGATTCTGAGTCAGAGTCAACAGCTTCCTTTGACTCTGCTTCCTTGTCTTTGACAATTGCCATGAGTCCTTGGACTTCACCATCAGAGTCAACATCCTCTGACTCTGATTCATCAAATGTCACCATCAGACTCTTCTTCGTCTTGAAGTGCTTCTTTGGCTTCTTGTCTTTCTTCAACTTTGGACAATCACTTTTGTAGTGCCCAGATTCTTTGCACTCAAAACATGTGACTTCCTTGATTGAAGACTTCTTCTGGCCTGAGGACTCATACTTTCCTTTTGCCTTTCCAGAGCCTTTGAACTTGCTCTGCCTGTGCTTCCAGATGCGGTTGAGTCTCTTGGAGATCAGAGTCAGCTCATCTTCATCAGAATCTTCTGATGCTTCTTCAGATTCTTCTTCTTCAGCTTGAAGAGCCTTTGACTTCTCAACCTTAGCCTTTTCAGATTTGGATTTCAAGGCTATGGACTTTTTCCTCAGATCTTGCATCTCTGAGCGTTTCAGCTCATGGCATTTCAAAATGCTGATGAGTTCTTCTAAACTCATATTCTCAACGTCTCTCGTGAGCTCTATTGAAGTCACCAAAGGCATCCAACTTTCAGGAAGACACCTGATGACCCTTATGACATGATCTTTTGTTGTGTAGCTCTTGTTGAGAGGTCGTATGCCAGCTACAAGCAATTGAAATCTGGAGAACATTTCTTCAATGGACTCATTTGGCTCCATGATGAAGGATTCATACTTTTGGATCAAAGACAATGCCTTTGATTCTTTGACTTTCTTGTTTCCTTCATGAGACATCTTCAGAGATTCAAAAATGCCTTTAGCAAACTCACGATCTGTAATCTTCTGGTACTCCTCATAGGAAATAGCACTTAGAAGAATTGCTCTTGCTTTGTGATGTTGTGAGTACAGCTTCTTTTGATCTGCAGTCATCTCTGACCTTGGGATCTTCTTGCCATCTGCATCAACTGGACGCTCATAGCCATCCACAATAATATCCCAGAGATCTGCATCGAAACCCAGAAAGAAACTTTCCAGTCTATCTTTCCAATATTCGAACCTTTGACCATCGAACATAGGAGGCTTTGCGTTGTAACCATCTCTTTGAGTTTCACTGGTGGTGGCAGCCATTGTTTTTCACACCGGCCCGGATCACTGAACACTGTTAGGTGTGGTAATCAGAACTTGCGCTCTGATACCAATTGAAGGTATGAAAAACGGTAGAAAGGGGGGGGTTTGAATAACGTTTTCAGTACAAAATTTCCACCTTAAAGATTTTGGCAATCTTTCGAGAACTTAAGTGCTAAAGATAAGAGATAGAAAAGCACACAAGGATTTTATCCTGGTTCACTTGATAAATCACTCAAGCTACTCCAGTCCACCCGTTAAGGTGATTTCTTCCTTCTTAGAATGAAGGCAATCCACTAATCAGATAATTGTTACAACTGCACTTGAAACCTACAAGTGACTAACAATACACTGACTTAGCTCACACTAAGTTTCACTCTCTTAGTCTTCTCTAGGATCCGATCAACCTTGATCTCCTAAAGGAATCACCACTAAGATTCACTCTCTTAGTCTTCTCTAGGATCCGATCAACCTTGATCTCCTAAAGGAACTAAACAAACTGTTTATCAAAGAATTGTTTACAAGAGATTTGCTTCTAAAAAGCTAATAGTAAACATAATGAATTTCAGATGAAAGAAAGCTTAGAATATTTTGAATATGTCTTGCGCGTGTGATTGCTTCTTAGTTTTTTTTTTTTAGCCGCTTCTTTCAATCTTCAGCCTCTATATATACTCCAAGGATTAGGGTTGAGCGTTGCATGGGAAATGCTACCGTTGGAGGGCAGTTCTGGAAAATCCAGCTTCTGCTGTGGCTGAGAACGTTAGGTAGGTCGTCAGGAAGGTACACTTGCTTTTGTACTTGGATAGCGACTTGACCTTTTAACCTAGGAGACTTCTGATCAGGGGAATACTTCATATTGGAACTTGTGAAGCCGGTTGATCAGAGTCAGAGGGAAAGCACAGATCCTCTGACCATTGTATCTTCTGATTCTGAACTCAGAGGGAAGAACATGGCCTTCAGAGTTTCTTGCTTCTGGACTTCAGAGTTTCCACTATTCAGCTTCTGGATCTTCAGAGTCTTCTACACCATCAGAACATCTGAACCTTCAGTGTTTCTTGGTTATCAGAACTTCTGGATCTTCAGAGTCTTCTACACCATCAGAAGATCTAAACCTTCAGTGTTTCTTGGTTATCAGAACTTCTGGATCTTCAGAGTCTTCTACACCATCAGAACATCTGAACCTTCAGTGTTTCTTGGTTATCAGAACTTCTGGATCTTCAGAGCTTCTAGCGACTGAGTCTACATCAGAGTTTGTATAGCTTCAGAACTTCTGAAGCTTTTCCACTGTTAATACTGAACATGGTGAATGCGAAAGCGTTGCTTGGGTTACCCTTTATACACAGTGCTTCTGATTTGTGTGAGATTGAGTTGAGGTCAGAGCCTGTAAATAGCACACTCAGAAAAACACGTTAGAGTACCACAATTGTTCATATCAAAAGATTAACTTGTAATCATCAAAACATAGAGTTGTACTACTAGATCAAAACTTGATCTTACAACAAAAACCTTCCTGAATTCATCACTCTCAGGAAGTCCAACATCCACAGAGAGATTCACCAAGAACTCTCTCACAAGCTTCTCATAGCACCTTCCAACATTCTGAATTGTCTTCATCAGACCAGCCTTCTCAATAAGAGCAATAACATCCTTACATTCAAGAACATCAGAACCAACTTCCCTTTCTTTGGCCATTCTCCTCTTGCAAACAAACTTCCACTTCTGAACATTCTCTTCTAAATGAAAAGACACTCTATCAATGGGAACAACATGAACATTTTGAGGAATACGCTTACCAGAAAACTTCTTTTTCTCAGAGGGTCGAATGTCCTGGACATCGGCTTCAGCATCTGACTCAGATTCTTCAACATCAGGCACAACATCTGGAGGCGATTTCACAGGAGAGTCTTCAGCCTCGATTTCCTCTTCATCAGTAACATCCTCACAGAGAGGAACATTAGTGGGTTCTTTGTTTTGAACCTTGGACATGTAGGTCTTTCTTGCTGGGTATCTTGTCTTTGTCTTCCTAGGAGCTTTCTTTGACACAGTAGAAGGTTGGGAAGAGCCACTCTTCAAACTCATGCATTTAACTCCTTTAGCAGTTCTTTCAATCTTTGCCTTGACAGAGTCATTCTTTCCTGAACTTTGAGACATGATGAAATGAAAACAAACGCAAACAGAGCACAGAACAATGAAAAAGAATTGCAAACAAGAGAGAATGAGTCTTGAAGAAAATAGATGAACAAGCGGTTGAGAGAACACAATTTGCCCGTTGGAGATAGTTATAGGGCGAGAGAACCATGAAGTAACTTTCTCTCTGCTGATGTCACAACGGCAGTTAATGATGACCAAAAATAAACTAGCCGTTAACACACTAGGGCACGCTAATTGTTATGCATCAAAAAGACAAATCCCTAGATTTCCTCTTAATTTTTCAAAGGTAATTGCATCAAGAGGTTTTGTGAAAATATCAGCTAACTGCTTGTCAGTTGTAACATGCTCCAAATTGACAATTTTATCATCCACCAAATCTCTAATAAAATGATGTCTAATGTCAATATGCTTGGTCCTGCTATGCTGTATGGGGTTCTTGGAAATATTGATTGCACTAAGATTGTCGCAGTACAATGTCATGACATCCTGTTCAACATCATACTCTTTCAGCATTTGCTTCATCCACGTGAGTTGAGTACAACTACTTCCTGCTGCAATATACTCTGCTTCAGCTGTAGACAATGAGACACAATTCTGCTTCTTGCTAAACCATGAAATCAAATTATTCCCCAAGAAGAAACATCCACCAGATGTGCTCTTTCTATCATCTGCACTTCCTGCCCAATTTGCATCACAGAATCCAACTAAAGAAGAATTTGTATCATGAGTATAGAGAATACCATAGTCACTTGTGCCATTGATGTACTTGATAATTCTCTTGACCTGTAGCAGATGACTTGCCTTAGGAGCTGCTTGGTATCTTGCACATACACCAACTGCAAAGGTGATATCTGGTCTGCTAGCAGTAAGATACAACAAGCTTCCAATCATGCTTCTATAGAGACTTTGATCAACATCTTCTCCTTGCTCATCCTTGGACAGTTTGATGTGTGTAGCAGCAGGAGTTCTCTTGTGACCAGCCTTTTCAAGACCAAACTTTTTTACTAAGACTTTAGCATACTTACTCTGTGATATGAACATAGAATCCTCCATTTGCTTGACTTGTAGCCCTAGAAAATAATTCAATTCACCAACTAAGCTCATCTCAAACTCAGATTTCATTTGTCGGACGAAATGCTCCACCATTGAGTTCGACATTCCTCCAAAGACAATGTCATCCACATAAATCTGTGCTATCATGAGCTTACCTTTGTCATTCTTCACATACAGAGTTTTATCAATTCCACCCTTACAGTAACCATTGCTTACAAGGAACTCAGTTAAACTTTCATACCAAGCCCTAGGAGCTTGCTTCAAGCCATACAAGGCTTTCCTCAACTTGTACACATGATCTGGATGATGTGGATCTGTAAATCCTTTAGGTTGTTCAACATAAACTTCTTCACTCAAATAGCCATTTAGAAAAGCACTCTTCAAATCCATCTGATAAAGTCTGAACTTCAAGAGACAAGCAACCCCTAACAAGAGTCTTATAGATTCCAGTCTAGCTACTGGAGCAAAAGTCTCATCAAAATCAACTCCTTCTATCTGAGTATATCCTTGAGCAACTAGCCTTGCTTTATTCCTTGTGACTGTTCCAGTTTCATCTGATTTGTTCTTGAAGATCCACTTGGTGCCTATGATGTTTACTTCTTCAGGCCTAGGCACTAACTCTCACACTTCATTTCTCCTGAACTGCTCTAGCTCCTCTTGCATAGCATTTATCCAGTATTCATCAGTGAGAGCTTCATTGACATTCTTGGGTTCTATCTTAGAGATGAAACAACTGTGAGCAATTATACTTC
The DNA here is from genome assembly GCF_012489685.1 of Lotus japonicus. Lineage (NCBI taxonomy): Eukaryota > Viridiplantae > Streptophyta > Magnoliopsida > Fabales > Fabaceae > Lotus > Lotus japonicus. The sequence continues at coordinate 11,957,835 of NC_080042.1, forward strand.
TGGATCTGATAGTCACCCCTTCTTGAAGATTACCAATAATGTTTTATTCAGGGTGATTCTTCTGAACCCTGATTGATGGAGCTTTGTTTGATGGGATATCTTTGTCTTCCTTTTCATCAGCACTTGTTTCTGACTCATTGTCGAGGGCGGTTGCTTGAGCATCGGCTGGAACATCAGCACCATCATCATCTTCATTCAAAACTGCTTCTTCCTTCTTGCTTGGTTCATCATCCACAGTCACATTCACAGATTCCATCATGGTCCTTGTGCGAGAATTAAAAACTCTGTAAGCTTTGTTGTTCATAGAATACCCCATGAAAATCCCTTCATCACTTCTTGGATCAAGCTTCCTCCTAGGATCACGATCTGCAAGGATATAGCATTTACTTCCAAATATATGAAAGTATTTTACAGAAGGCTTTCTACCTTTCCATAGCTCATACTGTGTAGAGGATGTCCCTGCCCTGATGGTGACTCTGTTGTGTATGTAACAGGCAGTACTCATAGCTTCAGCCCAGAACTGGTGTGGAATCTTCTTAGCATGTAACATTACTCTAGCTGATTCCTGGAGAGTTCTATTTTTTCTTTCAACAATTCCATTATGCTGGCAGAAAACTCATGGCTAATACCTTCTGTTCCACAGAACTCCAAGAATTTTGAATTCTCAAACTCCCTTCCATGATCACTTCTGATTCTCACAATCACACGGTCCTTCTCATTCTGAAGTCTCAAACATAGGTTCTTGAATATTTCAAAAGTCTCTAATTTTTCTCTCATAAATTCAACCCATGTATACCTTGAGAAGTCATCTACAAAGACAAACACATACCTTTTTCCTCCCAAGCTTTCAACCTGCATGGGACCCATGAGATCCATGTGAAGCAATTCCAGAACCTTTGTCGTGGTCTGATGCTGGAGCATCTTGTGAGGCACTTTCGTTTGCTTACCAATCTGACATTCTCCACATAGCTTTCCTTCTCCCAAGCTCAAACTGGGCTGTCCTCTTATTGCTCCATTAGCAATAACTTTTTGCATGCTCCTGTAGTTGAGATGTCCTAGCCTTTGGTGCCATACATTCACCTCATCTTCTTTGGTTAACAAACATCTAGAAACATGAGCTTTTTCTTCTGATGTCCACATATAACAGTTGTCTTTTGATCTGATTCCTCTCATCACAATTTTGTCCTCATCTGTGGTCACAACACATTCTTTTTTATTGAACTTCACATTATACCCTTGGTCACACAGTTGGCTTATGCTGATCAGATTTGCAGTTAAACCATTGACAAGTAATACATTATTCAAGTTAGGAGATTCTGTGCTAACAAGCTTTCCTACTCCCTTGATCTTTCCTTTAGCTCCATCTCCAAAGGTAACATAGTTGGTTGAGTGACTTCTGATGTCTTGTAAAAAACTCTTGTTCCCTGTCATGTGCTTTGAGCAGCCACTGTCAAAATACCAGTCTTCCTTTGATGATGCTCTAAACGATGTGTAGGCTACCTGGCATTTGATTTCACCCTTGGGCTTCCATAGCTTCCTCATCTGAATAGGCTTTGTAGACTTGATATTATTGTGCATCTGAGGATAGCCATATAACTTGAAGCATTAGGGCTTTATATGACCATTCCTACCACAATAGTGACACTTCCAAGGCACAGTTTTGCCAAACTTAAGCTGAGGGTTCACATGCTGAGGCACATGTCGAGACAATAGGTCTGACAACTGATAATTTCTGGGCTTCTTGAATTCAGTTTGTTTTATAGCAGAAACAAATTTCTTTGATCATTTCTGATCTTCTTTGTTAGATGTCCTGTAGTCAAAGCCAATTCCCTTCAAACTCCTTCCTTGCTTGCTTGTTTCTTTCAGAATTTCATCAAGCATATCAGAACCACTATTCAGCATTCTAACAGATTTGTGAGTAGCTTCAAGCTTTCTTGTCAGAGTTGCCACTTCCTCTTGAAGTCCTGCATTAATCAACACTAGATTAGCCTTTTCCATAACATCAGTATTATTAAACTTACTTTGCCATTCCTCCAGATCTTCCTTCAGCTTTGTGCTGAGCTCTTTCAGCCTTTCATTCTGAGAGACAAGTTGTTCTATCTCACTTTGCTTTTCTCTCACAAGTTTACATGCTTCTTCCCACTTGATATGTAGCAGCTTGTAAGTCTCAGGCAGTTCCTCATCTGTAATGTCCTCATCACTTGTATCAGACTCATAGATGGTTCCAGAGAAAGCATTGACTTTGTTTGCAGATATCTCCTCCTCATCTTCAGTGTCTTCATCTGACCAAGTTACCATCATACCTTTCTTCTGCTTCTTTAGATAGGTGGCACATTCAGACCTGATATGGCCATATCCTTCACATTCATGACACTGCACTCCTTTATTCTGACCAGATCTTTCTTCTCCTTTGGTCTTCCTCTGTGAATTAGAAAACTTGGGTTTGTTGTCGAACTTCATGTCCTGGACATTAGGCCTGGTTCTTTTGTCAATCTTTCTCAATGCTCTGTTGAATTTTTTTGCTAGCATAGCCAGAGCCTCAAAAAGATTTTCACCCTCACAGTCTTCATCATCACCTTCATCAGTGTTTGACACAAAAGCAATACTCTTATTCTTCTTTTCAAACTTCCCACTCAGTTTCAACTCAAATGTCTGCAAAGAGCCAATAAGTTCATCAACCTTCATGTTCTCAATGTCTTGAGCCTCCTCAACCGCAGTGACTTTCATAGAAAATTTCTGAGGAAGTGATCTCAAGATCTTCCTTACAAGCTTCTCATCTGACATAGGTTCTCCCAAAGCAAATGAAACATTAGACAAGTCACGGACACGCATGTGGAATTCTGAGATAGTCTCTTCTTCAGTCGTCATCAAATTTTCAAATTGAGTAGTGAGCATCTGAAGTCTTGACATCCTTACTCGAGTAGTTCCTTCATGTGCAGTCTTCAGAATTTCCCAAGAATCCTTTTCCACAGTACACGTATTGATCAGCCTAAACATATTCTTGTCAACTCCATTAAAGATAGCATTTAGAGCCTTTGAGTTTCCAAGAGCAGCTTCATCTTCAACACTGGTCCATTCCTCTTCAGGTTTCTCCACAACAGTAGTAGAGGTGCCTTCAACCTCAGCCTTAGTGGGGTGCTTCCAACCCTTGACAATAGCTTTCCAAGTCTTGTTGTCAATTAACTTGAGAAAGGCTGTCATGCGAACCTTCCAGTAGTCATAATAGTACCATCCAGAATGGGTGGCCTATTAACTGATCCTCCCTCCTTGTTATCCATGAGAACTTGAATAAAACTCCCTGGAGCTCACCCAACCAGAACAGGGTGCCTGCTCTGATGCCAATTGTAATTCAGGTTCCCTGTAGTACGAATGTCTTGCACGATGCTAGGACAATAGGTTCGTCAATCGCTTAACAGTAAAAACAGAACTTAAACCAGAAACAACAAAACACAAGAATTGTTATACCAGTTCAGTGAAAAACTTTCACTACGTCTGGAGGGTTTGCACCCAAAGAAAGGAAATCCACTATCTCAAGATTCAGGAATTACAGACACTCATGAACACAACAGTTCATAGTTCACTTCCTAATCTACTCAGTGTATTTCTACTTAGAATCTCAACCTAAGTATGAGAACCCCTCTCACTTTCTCTCAATCACTGCCACAGTGATTGGTGAATACAACGAACAATCAGAGTTTGAATCTAATCAAGCACACAAAACCCTTCTTTGCTTTATAGAATCACTTAGCAAAGAGGATTCACAACTAACAAAGGACAAAGCACAAACACAAATCCTAAAACACTTGATCTCTCTCTTTTAGCTTCGGTGATCTTCAAGTTTTAGGTCTTCATCCTTTTATAGACTTCAGCAGCGGTAGCATCGGCTCTAGGGTTAGTATGAGCTGAAGTAACAGATTACAGTAACAACAAATCAAAACGCAATCTTGAAAGATTCGGTTTACTTATTGCACAAATAAAGATAGAAATCAATCTTTTAACAAAGATTGTTTCAACAAATAACAACTCACAATTAAAACCCTTCTGGAAAAGCTACTTGCTCCTCAAGTAACTCAAAAACATATCTTCAGTAAATCTTCAGAGGGCCCACAATAAAAACTCAAGCTAAGGACTGATGCCCTAGCTACACGGAATTAGATGCCACAGCATCTGCTTCGATAATCGGTTGTTTTGACAAAATGCAAGGCAACATGTACCAACAAAAACTATTTTAATTTTTTTTTACTTAAACTATAGTAATTTGTATATAATGTTAAAAATTATTGTAAGTAAATATGTGCAATGCAAGAGTATTATCTCTAGTTTAATATGTAAAATGAAGTTTTTTTGGGCAAGATCTTTAAAGTTAATTTGGAATATACTTAAATGAAGTCATTAAATATTTGCACGGTTAATTCAACCAGCTTTTATTATAAATGTAAGCATAAAAAAAAGATACCTTAACAATCTATTAGTGCTTAACAAAAAAAAAACAATCTTTTAGTAAAGGTAATTTGGGATTAAAATAAATTTTAAAATTTTAATTTAATTGTATAGTAATTGAAATTAATTGAAATTTCTCACGAGTTTAGAAAATCTTTAATGAGATACGCATTCACTTGTTATATAAATTGTCCCCAAGCGTAAAGAAAAATATACTAGACAGAGTAAAGAGAAAATCAGGTAGAAAAGATAGAGGTTGAAAAGGTTTAGTATTCTTTTAAGAGATCAATTTCTATGTACCGACGGTGTAAGTAAGTTTTACATCATCATTCAATCACATCCCTCCATTTTATTTTCTCACAATTAATTTTGAATTTAATAATATCTAAAATAGAAAATAGAAGGTTGTGATTGAATGATGTTGTAAAACTTTTTACACCGTCGGTGCATAGAAATTAATCTCTTCTTTTAATATGTTAGGTTGTTTATCTTTATCACTTGATTCATGCTTCACTACTTGTGTTCATCATATGTTTAATACCATAACTATGGGTGATGCTTTCTGATCAGTTAGTGTTATCAGACTCGGATCGGTCATCGACTCGGTCGAGGTACTGGGTTGATGGGTCATTGGTCGAACCACTGAGTCATTGGTTCAACCGTTTAAGCCGGTGTATAGTAAAATATATAAATTTTACTCTAAAAGCCTTGTAAAATAAATTATATAAATAATAAATTATATATTTAGATAAGATAATAAATGATACATGTTATTAAAGAAGTTAGAAAAAATTAATAGCATATCATTTGTCATGATTTTAAAAAAGAAAGCACTGCTCCATCGTCAAAGAAATAATTACTTCCATAAAATTTTACCATATTATTTTTTCTAGTACCAACTAGTTGGCAACTAGCCATTTAGAAAAGATGAATTGAAAGGTTCATCGAGAAGTGTAATGGTGCAGTCCACAGACATGATTTGACTTTGGCTAGCTCATTTATTTTTCATTTTTTATAAACACGGGTTCCACTTTTTCACATTACCACACACACAACATTGTAAGTTTATCATTTCAAAAAAAAAAACATTGTAAGTTTATCTCTCCACTTTTTTCTTCAGTTCGTCTTTCTCAGATTTTCTCTGATAAGCCACATACATTTCTCTATTTTCGGTGCTCAATCTAAGAAGCTTGTACTAAAAAATGCAAGGCATGGTGATCGGAGCAACAGAGAGCGGCAACAAAGATCTGGGCTGAGAAAATTTCTTTTAACCTTTAAAGTTTTCGAGATGGAGCTGCTGTTTCTTCTTTTTCATCTCTGTTTTTCTTAACTTCACAGACTCACCGGTTCGTCCTTGAACCAGCCGAGTCAACGAGTTTTTCAATAAACCGGCCGAGTGTTACAAAACATGCCGGTCTGATTGCATATCCGATCTGATTGATAGCTCGAACCGGTCATATGTCCGGTTCACGGTCCAACCGGTCCGACCGGCCGGTCCGAGCCGAGTCTGATAACACCGGATCAGTATGAGATAGATAGGTATTATTAGTTAAACATTTTCTATATTTAACCATTTTTATTAGAAAGCACAAGATACGTAACCATTTGATAGGAATAGTTGGAGTAGAATCAATAATAATTTTTGTACATATGTATAGTGTTGACCCTCATTTGTCATATCCAGATTGTGTCAATTTTTTACTGCCACAATATACAGAGTATTAAAAAACTGAAAAATAACCTTTTTGCTGCGGCTTTGAACCCCTAGATAAACGGCCACAAAATTGTGCATTAATTTGCGTGAGTTTTAAAACCCTCACTACATGTTTTTTTTTTATTGTTTTTCTCATTGTCTTTAGCGGCAGTTAAAAACAACTACTAAACACATATGTCACTAATATGTCACGAACTGCTAGGGTATATGTATCGTAATTGTATGAGTACATGAAGTATGGAGGATGTGACAATATGGGTGAAGAAAACAATGTTTGGTATTCTGTTAAATAAAATTGTTAATAACATTTTTCGTAACTCTTTTTCACATTCTCTTTTCTATAGGTTGAAATTCATTAGAAATCCACAAAATTTGAGAGTCTCATTTTTTGATTTAGTAGAATCTCATGAAACCAATAAAATAAAGAATATTGAAACACATTGTGTTAGAGAGAATTTTAGTAATATACTTCTTTGATTATTTTTATTTTTATTTCAAACATTCTTCGAATAAAATTAAAAAGTGTGATCATGTGAGTATTTACTATTTAGTACTATATCCATATTATGATATTCCGTTATACCTCATTGTTTTGACTTTTGAATCATCAACATAAATTACGTATCATGTGTTAATTAATATTTGTAATGTTAATATATATATATATATATATATATATATATATATATATATATGTGTGTGTGTATATATTTATGGACAATTAATTTTTTTTATTTAATGCAGGATTCAAGTAAAAAAGGAAACTAATTATGGATGGCCAGAGTAGTAAAAAGAAATCATTTCTTAAAAAAATAAAATCATCTATCACAGGGAAGAAAGACAAGGCGGCAACTTCATCATCCATGAAAAAAAAACCAGACCCTGTAATTGATTCTTATTCTAATTCTAATTCTGATTCTGATTCTGATTCTGATCTTGATCATCATCATCATCATGAACATGATCATGACGCTTCCAAAGTTGGTTCAGTACAAAGGGCTCCTCAGAGGACACAAGAAATCCCTCCAGGTTCTCATGTCGGGTATCCTTCTGGAGGCTATAATCCTTATCCAGGGTACAATCCTTATCCAGAGTACACTGATCCTTATTCACGGTACGCTCCTATTCCAGGACCCTATCAACATGGTGAAAACGATGCCTTTGAAAAGTTGACATCTATGTTTAGCGATGACAATCCAAATAGTTGTTCCATACAGTGACTGCGAATACACTACAAGCTAATAAGACAATAGTAAATCTACTCAGTATAACAAGATGAACTCTCACTACAAGGAATATAGATATTATATATGTACAATAAAATCTGCAACAAAAATTATTTAGTAGTAGAAGAACTATGGATTAGCCTGCGAGATTATGGTAGCACGAAATTGTAGTAGGTTGGCTGTTAAACTTTTTGGCAGCTATTCAAATATTTGTTCTACAAAATTTGAGACTTATACAATGATATTTTATTTCTCAATAAGTTTTTGGTCTGTGTCATAGGTGAAGTAAAATTTGGCTTTAGTCCTTAAATTTTGAGAAATTATCTAGTTTTGGTCCCTGCCGGAGATGGTAGTCCGCTGATCTTGCCACATGGCCCCATGGTCCTACATGGCATTTCCATGTGTTTCTTGAGTCTTACGTGCAATTTCTCTTTACTTGTCCTTTACTTTTTTTTTTAATTTGAAATCACTAAACTTAACTCTAATATCCCAAAAGAACTTGACACTAATTAAACTACATGTTAAAATCTAATCTTATTCTTAAATTAATCATACCTTATTAAAAGTAAAAACTGTAAGATCAACTCTATGTTTTGATAATTACATGTTAACTATTATGTATGAACAATTATGGTACTCTAACGTTGTTTTCTGAGTGTTCTAATGACAGGCCATGACTCTGGTCCTATTTCACATAATTCAGAAGCACAATGCTCAAAGAGTAACCTCTGCAACGCTTTCGCACGTACTATGTTCAATCTGAATAGTAGATCAAGCTTCAGAAGATCTGAAGATTATAAAGCTATGATAAGGATTCAGCTCACTTGAAGCTCTGTAGGATCAGAAGCTCTGAAGGATCAGAAGCTCTGAAGGTCCAGAAGCTCTGAAAGTCCAGAAGCTGAGTAGTGAAGATTCTGAAGTCCAAGAGTAAGCTGGCTCTGAAGACCAAGTACTTCTCCTCTGAGTTCAGAAACAGATGGTACAAAGGTTAGAGGATCCAAGCTTCCCTTTGACTCTGATCACCAAGCTTCACAAGTTCCAAGATGAAGCATCACTCTGATCAGAAGTCAACAAGGATAAAGGTCATGTCGCTATCCAAAGTACAAAAGCAATTGTACCATTCCTGATGACCTTACCTAACAGATTCAGCCACAGCAGAACCTGGAAAACCAAGATCTGCCCTCTAACGGTAGCATTCCATGAAAACTTCCAAACCTAATTCCTTGGAGTATATAAAGAGGCTGAAGATGAAAAATGCTTTTTTAGAAGAAACTTTGTTGAAGCTCACGCGAAAATCAAATACTCTCTCAAAGCATTCTTTCTTCACATTGTATTAATTGTGTTTACTATTAGCTTTCTAAGAAGCATTTCTTTGTAAACCCAAACCTTCAAATAGTTGTTTGATTTTCCTTTAGGATATCAAGGTTGGTCGGATCCTAGAGAAGACTAAGAGAGTGAATCTTAGTGATAGCTAAGTCAGTGTATTGTTAGTCACTTTGCAGGTAGCAAGTGCAGTTGTAACAATACTCTGATTAGTGGATTGCCTTCATTCTAAGAAGGAAGAAATCACCTTAACGGGTGGACTGGATTAGCTTGAGGGATTTATCAAGTGAACCAGGATAAAATTATTTGTGTGCTTTCCTTAACACTTATCTCAGCACTTTTATCTTTGGTGGTTGAATAGATTTAATTAAATCTCAAGTGGGTTGAGTTTTACTTTTAAAACGCTATTCAAACCCCCCCTTCCTATCATTTTTCATACCTTCAATTGGTATCAGAGCGCAAGTTCTGAACACCTAACACTGTTCAGTGATCCGCGCCGGTGCGAAAAACTAAAATGGCTGCCACCATTGAAGCGCAAAAAGATGTCTACAGTGCAAAGCCTCCTGTGTTTGATGGGCAAAGATTTTAGTACTTGAAAGACAGGATTGAAAGCTTTTTTCTGGGCTTTGATGCAGATCTCTGGGATATTATAGTGGATGGCTATGAGCGTCCAATTGATGGCCATGGCAAGAAGATCTCCAGAACAGAGATGACTGCAGAGCAGAATAAGCTTTACTCACTGCATCCTAAAGCTTGAACTATTCTTCTAAGTGCTATTTCTTATGAAGAATATCAAAAGATCACAGATCGTGAGTATGCTAAGGGTATCTTTGATTCATTGAAGATGGCCCATGAAGGAAACAAGAAGGTGAAGGAGTCAAAGGCGTTGGCCTTGATCAGAAAGTATGAATCCTTCCAAATGGAATCCAGTGAGTCCATTGAGGACATGTTCTCCAGATTTCAGTTACTCATTGCTGGAATTAGACCTCTCAACAAGAGTTACACAACTGCTGATCATGTCATGAGGATTCTCAGAGGCCTTCCTGAAAGCTGGATGCCTCTGATAACTTCCTTGGAGCTCACAAGAGATGTTGATAAGATGAGTCTGGAAGAACTCATAAGCATACTGAAGTGTCATGAACTGAAGCGTGCTGAACATCAGGATCATAAGAAGAAGTCTATAGCCTTGAAATCCAAATCTGAAAAGGCTAAAGCTCTCCAAGCAGAAGTAGAAGAATCTGAAGAAAACTCTGAGGATTCTGATGAAGATGAGCTAACCCTGATCTCCAGAAAGCTCAACCGCATCTAGAAGCACAGGCAGAGCAAGTACAGAGGCTCTGGAAAGAATAAAGGAAAGAATAAATCTTATTCTGGTCAGAAGAAGTCTTCATCAAAGGAAGTTACATGCTTTGAATGCAAAGAATCAGGGTACTACAAGAGTGATTGTCCTAAGCTGAAAAAGGACAAGAAGCCAAAGAAGCATTTCAAAGCTAAGAAAGGCCTCATGGTGACTTTTGATGAATCAGAGTCAGAGGATGTTGACTCTGATGGAGAAGTTGTTGAAGGAATCATGACTATTGTCAAGAACAAGGAAGCAGAGTCAAAAGAAGCAACTAGCTCTGAATCAGCATCAGAGGAAGATCCAGATTCTGATGATGAAAATGAGGTATTCGCTTCTTTCTCAACCTCTGAACTTAAATGTGCTTTGTCTGATATTATGGATAAATATAACTCTCTCTTGACTAAGCATAAAAGGTTGAAAAAGGATTTCTCTACTATTTCTAAAACTTCTACTAAACATGAGAAAATTATTTATGAGCTGAAAGAAAATAATCATGCTTTAGTTAACTCTAACTCCGTGCTCAAAAACCAGATTATTAAGTTAGAAGAAGTTATTGCTTGTGATGCCTCTGATATAAAGAATGAATCTAAATATGAAAAATCATTCCAAAGATTCCTAGCTAAAAGCGTAGATAGAAGCTTGATGGCTTCAATGATCTATGGCGTAAGCAGAAATGGAATGTGTGGCATTGGCTATTCTGGACCCAGTAGAAATGAGCCTCCAATGCCTAAGGCTAAACCTCTGCATGAACATTTTGTACCCTCTGGTACTATTTTTCCTGAATCATTGCCTGCTAAAGTTGCTAAACCCTCTCGTAAAAAGGGAACTCCTTCTATGCTTAAATGTCATGCTCAAATCCCTTTATGTTATCATGTTGAGAAACCCAAGGTCATCAGAACCTCTGGGGTAACTAACAAGAAAGGACCCAGAAAATGGGTACCTAAGGATAAGATTATCTATGTTGCAGATATCCTTGATCGCTCCACTGAAACACCAATCATGGTATCTGGACAGTGGATGCTCGCGTCACCTGACGGGAGAAAGGCGTATGTTCCAAGAGCTAAAACTTAAGCCTGGAGGAGAAGTTGGCTTTGGAGGCAATGAGAAGGGTAAAATTGTTGGTTCTGGTACTATTGATGTTGATAATAGTCCATGCATTAATAATGTTCTGTTGGTAGATGGCTTAAATCATAACTTATTGTCTATAAGTCAATTAGCTGACAATGGTTATGATATAATCTTCAATCAAAAGTCTTGCAGGGCTGTAAGTCAGATCGATGGCTCTGTTCTGTTGAACAGCAAGAGGAAGAACAACATTTATAAGATCAGATTATCTGAGTTGGAAGCTCAGAATGTGAAGTGCCTTCAAGGCAAAGAATGTTGTTTGCCTTGCATGTTCGAAAGACAAATTTACAAAAGTCTCTTATAAGGCAAAGAATGTTGTTTCCACCTCAAGACCATTAGAACTATTACATATCGACCTTTTTGGGCCAGTGAAAACTGAGTCTATAGGTGGCAAAAGATATGGGATGGTCATTGTTGATGACTATAGCCGCTGGACATGAGTAAAATTTCTATCCCGCAAGGATGAGTCTCATTCTGTGTTCTCTACCTTTATTGCTCAAGTGCAAAACGAGAAGACTTGCAAAATTATACGTGTCAGAAGTGATCATGGTGGAGAGTTTGAGAATGACAAGTTTGAGAGTCTGTTTGATTCCTATGCAATTGCACATGATTTCTCTTGTCCTAGAACTCCTCAACAGAATGGGGTTGTTGAGAGGAAGAATAGAACTCTTCAAGAGATGGCTAGAACCATGCTTCAAGAAACTGACATGGCAAAGCACTTCTAGGCTGAGGCAGTAAACACAACATGTTACATTCAGAATAGGATCTCTATCAGACCAATTATGAATAAGACTCCTTATGAATTGTGGAAGAAAGTAAAACCCAACATTTCTTACTTTCATCCTTTTGGTTGTGTTTGCTATGCTCTAAATACTAAGGATAGATTACATAAGTTTGATTCTAAATCTTCTAAATGTCTATTACTTGGTTACTCTGAACGTTCTAAAGGCTTTAGAATTTACAATACTGATGCTAAAACTGTTGAAGAATCTATTCATGTTAGATTTGATGATAAGCTTGACTCTGATCAATCAAAGCTAGTTGAAAAGTTTGCAGATATGAGTATAAATGTTTCTGATAAAGGCAAAACTCCAGAGGAAGCTGAGCCAGAGGAAGACTCTCCAGAGGAAGTTGGTCCCTCTGATTCACAGCCTCAAAGGAAGAGTAGAATTGTTTCCTCTCCCCCTAAAGAGTTGATTCTGGGAAACAAAGATGAACTAGTCAGAACCAGATCAGTATTCAGACCCTCTGAAGAGACTCTACTTAGTCTGAAAGGATTGGTATCCTTAATTGAACCAAAGTCAATTGATGAAGCTCTTCAAGACAAAGACTGAATTCTGGCAATGGAAGAAGAATTGAATCAATTCTCCAAGAATGATGTTTGGAACTTTGTCAAGAAACTTCAAGGCGCTCACATCATTGGAACCAAATGGGTTTTCGGAAACAAGCTAAATGAAAAAGGAGAAGTAGTCAGAAACAAAGCAAGGCTAGTTGCTCAAGGCTACAGTCAGCAAGAAGGAATAGATTATACTGAAACATTTGCTCCAGTAGCAAGATTGGAAGCTATCAGACTGTTGATCTCATTCTCAGTAAATCACAACATAATTCTTCATCAGATGGATGTTAAGAGTGCCTTCCTGAATGGATACATCTCAGAGGAAGTGTATGTGCACCAACCTCCTGGTTTTGAAGATGAGAAGAACCCTGACCATGTTTTCAAATTGAAGAAATCTCTCTATGGTCTGAAACAAGCTCCTAGAGCATGGTATGAGAGACTTAGCTCATTCCTTCTGGAAAATGAGTTTGTAAGGGGTAAAGTAGATACAACTCTCTTTTGCAAAACTTACAAAGATGATATCTTAATTGTGCAAATTTATGTTGATGATATTATATTTGGATCTGCTAATCCATCTCTTTGCAAAGAATTTTCTGAGATGATCTAGGCTGAATTTGAAATGAGTATGATGGGAGAACTCAAGTACTTTCTGGGAATATAAGTTGATCAAAAACCAGAAGCTACCTACATCCATCAGAGCAAGTACACAAAGGAACTTCTGAAGAAGTTCAATATGACAGAATCAATAATTGCTAAGACTCATATGCATCCTACATCCATTATGGAGAAAGAAGATGCCAGTGGGAAAGTATGTCAGAAGCTCTATCGTGGAATGAAAGGTTCACTTCTATACTTAACTGCATCTAGGCCAGATATTCTGTTTAGTGTACATTTATGTGCTCGATTCCAATTAGATCCTAGAGAAACTCACTTAACTGCTGTTAAGAGAATTCTCAGATATCTGAAAGGTACCACTAACCTTGGCTTGATGTATAAGAAAACATCAGAGTATAAGCTTTCAGGTTACTGTGATGCTGATTATGCTGGAGATAGAACTGAAAGAAAGAGTACTTCTGGAAATTGTCAATTTCTGGGAAGTAACTTAGTCTCATGGGCAAGCAAGAGGCAATCTACTATTGCACTATCCACTGCAGAGGCAGAATATATCTCAGCAGTTATTTGCAGTACTCAGATGCTCTGAATGAAACATCAGCTAGAAGATTATCAAATCCTTGAGAGCAAGATTCAAATTTATTGTGATAATACTGCTGCAATCTCCCTCAGTAAGAATCCAATCTTACACTCAAGGGAAAAACACATAGAGGTAAAGTATCACTTTATTATAGATTATGTTTAGAAGGGCGTACTTCTTCTGAAGTTTATTGATACTGACCATCAATGGGCAGATATCTTTACAAAGCCCTTAGCAGAGGATAGATTTAATTTTATACTGAAAAATCTGAATATGGACTTTTGTCCAGTATGAAGATGAATCAGAACCTCTGACTATGATGCTTCCTCATCAGAAGATGTCTAGTTCAGAAGATAGCTTATTCAGAAGCTGAGTACCCATTGGTGCTCACTCTGAGACAAGACAGTAAACGTGTGTCAGTTCATTCTGATGCCTCGTTCCTTGTGCCCTCCGGATAATCTGTTGTAATGAATGTAGTTGTGCTTTTTCTCCACTGTGTGATTTGTTTATTAACTGTTCATAATGATGTTTTTAAGTTTTAACCGTTGATTTTACTTTTGCTTTTACAATCAACAACGGTTACTTTCTAAAACCACTACGCACACACGTTTTCCATTATTCACGTCTTTTGCTTCTCTCTCCTGTTTGCAAAACTCTCATCTTCTTCGATTCTCTCTCGCTCTCTCTCATCTCTCTTCTACCCAAACCTCCTACCTTCAACTATGGTGAGATCTGAAAGGGCTGACTTTGACGAAAGGGTTGATTCCGCCGACGGAAGAGTGTTCCCCCAAATGGTGGTGGGTATTCCAACGGGTCAAGTGGGTCCTGTTCTCCGTTCTAGGTCTACAGATGCTGCTCAAGCACAAGTCCAAGATGCTGAGGATGTTGTTCCCCTATCTCAGAGAAGATGTACAGTTACATGCGTTTTCCCTCTAGAAGATCTCCAAGTTCTTGCTGAATGGAGATTTGACCTCGACAACATTGCTAATAATGGGGTCGATCTTCGTCCTGAAGTTCAAGCTCGAGGCTGGGAAGGGTATTTCCAAAGACTCCATGGTCCAGTTTATGATAAACTCGTGAAGGAATTCTGGAAGCACGCTGACTGCAATGAGCATCAAGTGGTGACGTTTGTTATGGGAAAGAGGATCATCATTTCTGAGAAGTCGTTTGTAAGGCTTCTGGGTGCAGAAACAAGCAATGGCTACAGATTCCAGTTGCAGGAATCAAAAGTCAAACCATGTACCAAGGAGAAGGTCAACATGGCTCTTTATTCTACATGGAAGCCAGGGAAAAATGACTGCAAGACCAAGGATATTCATCCTGATCTGAGAATCTGGCACAAGATTCTCCTGAACTGCATAAATCAAAGGCCGAAGGGAAGCTCTCCAGATTACATCAACTTCACCCATAAGGTGTTGCTTTTCTTCATCAAGGAGCACCGCAAAGTCTGCCTGCCCTACTTTCTCTTCTCCTATCTGAAGGAATGCGTCAAGAAGTCAAGAACTACTGCTTCACCCAAGTCTGCAATCAAATACATACCTTTTGGCAGATTGCTTTCTGATTTCTTCATAGAGAGCAAACTAATAAAGGCTCTGCAAAAATTAGGATGCACTGAAGACTTGACAACAATTGTTGGGGATGTCTTCACTCCTACATCCATGAAGAAAATGGGCTTGATAGAAACAAAGGCTGAAGTTAAAATTGCTGATGCAAGACCAAGAAGAAGAATCCATCTGAAGGACTACCCTCTCTGGTCCAAGGCTGATGATCCATAAGCTATCAAGATCTATCTTGATGATCTGAAACAGCAAGGCCTTGAGATTGATGTGGATGAATTCTTCAGAAATCTTCCAGAGCCTCCGGATTTTGAGTCTCCCAGGTAGAAGAAGAGCAAGAGGAAGCAAGTTGAAGCCTCTGAGGAGAAGGATCCCTCTGATGGTGATGACGATGATGTTGATGAACCACCGCCTCAGAAGAAGGCAAAGAAGGTCAAGATTGCAACTCAAGTCACTCATCTGCAACCAACTCAGGAGCCTGCTAGAACTGCACCTTCTACCAGAATCACAAGATCTACAGTTAGATGTTCAAGTAAGTTTGTTGTTCTTTCAGATGATGATTTAAATTTGCTTGATACAATTCATAATGAAAACAACCCTGAACCTACACCAGTTGATCAACCAACCTCTCACCCTTCACCCCCTAAGGCCTCATTCTTCAAACCTTCCAAACGTCTGTGTAAGATCAAGTTTTGATCATGTAGTACAACTCTATGTTTTGATGATTACAAGTTAACGTTTTAGTATGAACAATTATGGTACTCTAACGTGTTTTCTGAGTGTGTTCATGACAGGCTCTGACCTTGATATAATCTCACACAAATCAGAAGCACTTTGCTTAAAGAGTAACCCTAGCAACGCTTTCACAATATCTATGTTCAATCTGAACAGTAGAAAAGCTTCAGAAGATCTGAAGATAGTTAAGCTCTGATGTGGACTCAGCTCACTTGAATTTCTGAAGATCCAGACGATCTGAAAACCCAGACGCTCTGAAGGTCCAGAAGCTCTGAAAGTTCAGAAGCTTTGATGGTCTCGATGCTCTGAAGATCCAGAAGCTGAAAAGTGAAGACTCTAAAGTCCAGAAGCAAGCTGGCTCTGAAGAACAAGTGCTTCTCCTTTGGGTTCAGAATCAGAAGTTACAACGGTCAGAGGATCCATGCTTCCCTCTGACTCTGATCAACAAGCTTCACAAGTTCCAACACGAAGCGTCCCTCTGATCAGAAGTCAACAAGGTTAAAGGTCACGTCACTATCCAAAGTACAAAAGCAGTGTACTATCCTGACGACCTAACCTAACGTTCTCAGCCACAGCAGAAACTGGAAAACCCAGAACTGCCCTCCAACGGTAGCATTCCCATGCAACGTTCAAACCCTAATCCTTGGAGTATATAAAGAGGCTGAAGACTGAGAGATGCTGCCAAGAAACATATACGCGCAAGCAATATTCAAATCCTCTTAGCAATCTTTCTTCAAATAGAACTAAGTGTGTTTACTATCAGCTTTTGTAGAAGCACTTATTTGTAAACCCAATACTTTCAAACAATTGTTTGTTTTACCTTTAGGAGATCAAGGTTGATTGGATCCTAGAGAAGACTAGGAGAGTGAATCTTAGTGTTAGCTAAGTCAGTGTATTGTTAGTCACTTTGCAGGTAGCAAGTGCAGTTGTAACAAACTCTGATTAGTGGATTGCCTTCATTCTAAGAAGGAAGAAATCACCTTAACGAGTGGACTGGATTAGCTTGAGGGATTTATCAAGTGAACCAGGATAAAATCATTTGTGTGCTTTACTTATCTTTTATCTCTGCACATTTATCTTGGCGATCGAAGAGATTTGTTTAAATCTCAAGCGGGTTAAGTTTTAAGTTTTAAAACGCTATTCAAACCCCCCTTTCTATCGTTTTTCATACCTTCAGTCTGCTCAACCTCAGTCAGATTCAAGAATTGATCTCATTGAACAAAGACTTGATTCTCATGAAGCTCTTCTTTAGAGTCTGAAAGAGATGTGCGCAGAACTTCTGAGGAGGACACCTAAACCTTAGAATTTAGGAACTCTCTTTATTCCGTCTCTCTACTATGTTTTTCGTGTTTAACTCTGGTTCTACTAATCTATTATCGTTTTTCCTTTTTTTTATATGCTTGCATAATACTTGTTTATCGTTCCTTAAATTTCACTCATACACATTAATCAACAAACAAGTTTTTTATTTATTAATAAGATATTTCATACAATGAATTGATACATTTAAAAGGGAGGATTTTTCCTCAATACTCTACATTGCCTACGCATCGCTGCTTTCTCAAGCTCCAGACGATGCTGCCTATGTTCTAAGAGGACTAAGCTCTGGCGCAGCTCCTGCCTCTTAGGACCCTCCGTCACCGTCTCGAAAGCCGCCTCTGTTGCTCTGATCTCCTCATAAAGCTCCAGCTCCTTCTGGAAGAACACTTGCATTTCCTCCAAGAATCAGAGGAAGCTTTTGAGGATGTTGTCCATTTCTGGACTCAGGCTCATGCCTAATAGCTGGTTTGTCAGACTATAGACGCTCGGTTCCTCTGGATGGCGTACATTGATGAAGAGATCTTCATTAAAGGCTTTCTTCCTCAACTGCTCGATGCATGCTATGAAGGATGCCATTGCGATTTTAAGTTCAAGTGAAAACGAGATGTGCAGACTGTTATGCTTTAACCGCTATTTATAAGCTAAGTTCAGTCTACAGAAGTTAATGCTGAAGCAGTTTCTCGAGG
This sequence comes from Lotus japonicus, assembly GCF_012489685.1. NCBI lineage: Eukaryota > Viridiplantae > Streptophyta > Magnoliopsida > Fabales > Fabaceae > Lotus > Lotus japonicus. The sequence goes on from NC_080042.1 coordinate 11,975,830, forward strand.
ATTGTTTATTGGTAACAGATGTTTATCCTTAACTCCTTGGCCGGTGGTAAACGTTCCACTCATTCATTTAATTTTCTGCATATGCATTAATTCAAAACGTTTTCTTTAATTTCTTATTATTTTCTCCATCTTTTTACACTTAGACCGTTTCTAAGGGGGAGTACTTTGTACTTCAAGCTAAGTTTTTCACACCCTGTGCTTTTTGCTTATGACAAAAAGGGGGAGTATATAACCAGTTTTTGATGGTTAAGCTGTGTTAGTGTGATTTCCTTTTCCTTTGGAGGATTTAAGAGTTCCACTCTTTATGACCATAGATCTGTCCGTGGGCATTTGAAAGGAATACATTTTCACTTCCTCTGAAGTGATCATATGCTATATTGGTTGACTCTGATAATTTTTCCTTGCTCCTGACTCTGAATATTTATGCGCTCTGATATTCCCATATTATCTATGTCATAAATTCTCACTCTGAACTCTTCTTTTATTTAGCTCCGAATCTGGAAATTACTAATGTCTTCATTAAGTCTTATGTTGTTACTTTATAAATTTGTTGTCTTGAATTTTGTCAAAAACAACTGGATGTCGAAGCTGATACCGTGGCATCTGCCTTTGTGTTGCTAGGACATCAGTCCTATGCTTGGAACGTTAATTGTGGGCCCTTGTAGATTTTATGAAGATATATTTTTATAGTTACTTGAGGAACAAGTAGCTGTACAGGAAGGGTTTGATTTGTTGAAACAATCTTTGATGAAAAATTGAGTTTCTATCTTCACGTTTGAATTTTGCAACAATATCTTGGAGATTCAGTTTTGATTTGTTGCTGATATCTGTTACTTCAGCAAAGAAAACCCTATTGCCCAAGCCACCGCTGCTGAAGACTATAAAAGAACAAAGACCTAAAGCTTGAAGAACACGGAAGCTAATAGACAGATCGAGTGTTTTAGGATTGTGATTGTTCTTTGTTCTTTGTTAATTGTGATCATATCTTGCTCACTGATTCTATAAAACAAGGTTATGATCTGTGTTGGTTGCTTCTGCAAACTTTGATTGTTGATTGTTTATTACCAATCACTGTGGCAGTGATTGAGAGAAAGTGAGAGGGGCTCTCATACTTAGGTTGAGGTTCTAAGTTGAAATACACTGGGTAGATTAGGAAGTGAACTATGAACTGTTGTGTTCATGAGTGTTTGTAGTTCCTAAATCTTGAGATAGTGGATTTCCTTTCTTTGGGTGAAAACCCTCCAGACGTAGGTGAAGTTTTTCACTGAACTGGGTTACCAATTCTTGTGTCTTGTTTACTTGTGTTTTTGTTTATTGCTGTTACTGTTAGTCAATTTTCGAACCCGTTGTCCCAGCATCGTGTAGGACATTTGTCTGGTGAGAGAACCAGAATTTCAATTGGCATCAGAGCAGGTACCCTGTTCTGTTTGGGTGAGCTCTAGGGAATCTAATTCAGTTCTCATGGATAACAAGGAGGGAGGATCAGTCAATAGGCCACCTATTCTGGATGGTACTAACTATGACTACTGGAAGGTTCGCATGGCAGCCTTTCTCAAGTCAATTGACAACAAGACTTGGAAAGCTATTATTAAGGGTTGGAAGCATCCCACCAAGGCACAAACTGAAGGAACTTCAATTGTTACTGCTGAGAAACCTGAGGAAGAATGAACTAAGGAAGAAGATGAAGATGCTCTTGGGAATTCTAAAGCACTGAATGCTATTTTCAATGGAGTTGACAAGAATATGTTCAGGCTAATTAACACTTGTACGGTGGCCAAGGATGCCTGGGAGATACTGAAGACTGCTCATGAAGGAACTACTCGAGTGAGAATGTCAAGACTTCAGATGCTTACTACTTAGTTTGAAAATCTAATGATGGCTGAAGAAGAAACTATCTCTGAATTTCACATGCGTGTTCGTGACTTGTCCAATGCTTCTTTTGCTCTTGGAGAACCTATGTCAGATGAAAAGCTTGTAAGGAAAATCTTGAGGTCTCTACCAAAGAAATTTGCTATGAAAGTTACTGCAATTGAGGAGGCTCAAGATATTGAGCACATGAAGGTTGATGAGTTAATTGGATCTCTGCAGACTTTTGAGTTGAAACTTGATGACAAGTCTGAAAAGAAACATAAGAGTATTGCTTTTGTATCTAACACAGATGAGGATGATGATGAAGGCTGTGAGGGTGAAAACCTTTCTGAAGCTCTGGCTATGCTAGCAAAAAAATTTAACAGAGCACTGAGAAAGATTGACAAAAGAACCAGGCCTAATGTCCAGGACATGAAGTTCGACAACAAACCCAAGTTTTCTAATGCTCAGAGGAGGACCAAGGAAGAAGAAAGATCTGGTCAGAATAAAGGAGTGTAGTGTCATGAGTGTGAAGGTTATGGTCATATTAGATCTGTAACGCCCCGATTTCTCGAGTGTCACACAGTAACCAACTTAGCCATTTTCACACAGAATTTTCGTCGTTCAATTATCAATCTTTGATTAATGACAAAGGTTCATTTTTTTGCGAAACTCTTGAAAGATTAACCTTTACAAATCTCGCGGAAGTAAACATCATCTCAAAACTTTGGAATTAAATAAAATAAGTATGAAATATACATCTAAAACCAAAGTAAAATTACATCAACTTTATTTATCCAAATGAAAGCAAAATAATTGTTCAATGCTTCCCGAACTCGGTACTCTCAACCCAAAGAGAAAATGGATGTCTCTCAACCCAAACCTATTCCTTGGCCTCTTCCTCTTTATCTTCTTCCTCTTCATCTGGAGTGTAGTCGTCCTCCGGTAGTGGCTCGTCACGACCATCTACCCCCCCCAACAGATAACACATAAACAAGTAGCGCAAGGGTCAGGTCGCAAACAAGATAATCATAAACATATCATAAAGCACAATAATCATTCGCTTATGAAATTAAGTTTTATGACAATTAGTTAGTTAGACTAGCGCATCCTCACTTCACACAACCCACCAAAACTCCTTGGCCAATCACGTGCGTCCGCAGAGGCACAATTCTAAGAGGGGGACTCACCGTCCAAGACCTCAATCACGTGGATCCACAGTATCCACAAAACACATCACGTGCGTCCGCAGAGGCACAGTTCTCAAGAAAATCTCCCTCGCGTGCAAGGTACCATCGTTCTCATGGCCCATAGTCCACTCTAGACCTATGTCCATCTCAAATCTCATCATTAAAAATTACACTTGCATGCGAGTTATGTCTCATTCTCTTTTAAGTTTGGCTCTATGGTTATCCTAGAGTCTTATTAAATCTTGTCTCAACTATGTTAGCACAATATCACATTCACAATGAATAAAGGGAATTACGGCTAGGTGAGCGACCCCTTATTCAATTAATTAATAAACACAATAATTTACTTAAGGAATATCATGAATATAAATCTCATGCATCTCAACACATAATTCATAGCAATTCCATTAATCATAGCATCATGTGAACTGGTGCATAAATCGGAAGAAAGAATTTCACCAAAACCCTTAAAAAGAGTCTCGGCCATTTTTTTTTTAAAAGACAGCAGGAACAGCGCTCACTAAAATCGACCCACAGAGCTCGGTTCTCAACCAAAATTTTCGAAATACACATGTCTGGAACGCTAATGCAAAATCCCACAATTTTCTAGTTTACCACTTTTTCATCTGAAGACCGGAAACAGGTGATATCGGGCCATGAAGTGCGCTGTCCAGTGCAGAAAACTGGCAGGGTCACTTCTGCCCTAAGTTAAAATTTTGGAGATGCAAGTACAAGGTTTCGAAGCCCTTTTCCAGCAACTAAAACATTTTATAATCATGTGGAATCATCCATAGAGAAGATTTCAGAACCTAACACATCTCAAACATCATGTTGGACAATTAAGCTTCATGTCAAACTTAGCAAGTATTGCATGAGATCTTCACAAAGCATCGAGAACTAAAGCAAGAATAGCATATGGAATAACACATGGCTCATGGCAAATCCAGTAAGAACATGATCATAAGAAGAATCCAGCAAGTTAATCCCAATATCCAACCCTCATGCAAAACCCTCCAACACAAACCTTTCATATCAAGTCATGGTAAACAATTTCCTAATGAAGCTACCCATCCTAGATCAGCCCTTACCTTGAGGGTGATCTGAATATAGAGGAAGTAAGGTTCAGAAAGTCGACTCCCCTTGCTGTCCAATGTTCTCTCCACGCGTTCCTCTTCCTTTCCCTCTCCCGCTCGCGTCGCACTCTCTCTCGCAGTCGCTCCCTCCTCCTCTCTTGCTGGCGGCGGCCGGCGGTGGTTGGGTGGGTGCTGGGGTGGCAGCGAGTGATGGTGAGGAGATGGTGATGATGGCTCTCTGTAGTGTTTGGTGTTTCACGTGTTTTGTTTTCTGTTTTGCACAGTAGGGAAAAAAAAGAAATAGGATTTCCCCCCTTTTGTTAGTGTGGCTAGGGTTTTCATAACCATAGCTCCCTCTTTTGCAATCCAAACACACTTGGCCCACTATGCTTCCTCTTAATCTTCTGATTATGATCTCCTGAGCCCACTAATCAGCCCAATTAACACATTAAACAAGGTTTTAACCCAAAGTTTTAAATTAGAGTTCGCAAGGTCTGGACAGTTGGACCTTTGTCCATTAAATCACGAATATCTGGAGCTACAGACATCGGATTAACGCGAAACCACTTGGAGAATTTGCTTAACTTAAAGGGCTACAACTCTCATGAAGGAAGTTTTCCTAAATGAGGTCGTTAAGACCCTCTTACAATTCACACAAGTTGACAGGAAGAATCTGTCAACCTTCAAACTTAACTTAAAAATTCATTTTATTCAAAGTTTTGCATAAATGGCACTAAGACAAGTCTAGGGCCTTACAAGATCTGAATGTGCTACTTATCTGAAAAAGCAGAAGAAAGGGATGATGGTCTCTTGGTCAGATGAAGACACTGAAGATGAGGAGGAGATCTCTGGCAACAAGGTAAATGCCTTCTCTGGGACTGTTTGTGATACAGATACAAGTGATGAAGATATTTCAGATGAGGAACTTGCTGAGACTTACAAGCTGTTGCATATCAAATGGGAGGAAGCCTGTAAACTTGTAAGAGAACAGGAACGTGAGATAGAACAACTCTCCACTCAGAATGAAAGATTGAAAGAACTCAGTGCTAAACTAAAAGAAGATTGTGATAAGTGGAAATCTAAACTTGAAAATGTTGAGACTATGGAAAAGGCAAAACTGATGATGGTCAATACAGAATTACAAGAGGAAATAGCAATTCTGAAAAGCAAGCTTGAAGCTACTCACAAATCACTCCGAATGTTGAACAGTGGTTCTGACATGTTAGATGAGATTCTGAAAGAAACAAGTAAGCAGGGAAGAAGCTTGAAGGGAATTGGATTTGACTATGGAATTGCAAACAAGAAAGATCAGAAGGGGTCAAAGAATTTTGTTGCTGCAGCAGAAAAATCTGAATTCAAGATACCTGCTAATTATCAGATGTCAAGACCGATGCCTCGACATGTGCCTCGTCATGAGAGTTCTCAAACTAAGAATATCAAAATAGCACCTTGGAAGTGTCATTACTATGGAAGGAATGGACATATAAAACCCTACTGTTTCAAATTGTATGGCTATCCTCAAGCTTATGATAGGTTTAATAACTCAAAGGTCACACAGATGAAGAAGGAATGGAAGCCCAAGAGTGAAGTTACTTGTCTAGTTGCCAACACATCTTTCAGAGCCTCTGCAAGAGAAGACTGGTACTTTGATAATGGTTGCTCAAAGCATATGACAGGAAATAAAGGATATCTGAAGGATCTCGGAAGTCATTCTAGCAACTATGTCACATTTGGAGATGGAGCTAAAGGAAAAATTAAAGGGGTAGGAAAACTAGTAAATCCTGGATCCCCAGAATTGAATAATGTGCTTCTGGTTAATGGTCTAACTGCTAATCTAATTAGCATAAGCCAACTCTGTGATCAAGGGCTTGAAGTGAAATTCAACAGAGCAGGTTGTATTGTAACTACAGAAGATGACAAAGTCTTTATGAGAGGAGTCAGATCGAAAGATAATTGCTATATGTGGACACCCCAAGAGATAGCTAAAGTCTCTAGATGCTTGTTAACAAAGGAGGATGAGCTAAATGTATGGCACCAAAAATTGGTCATCTCAATTTGAAAAGTATGCAGAAGATAGTTGTTGAAGAAGCCATAAGAGATTTGCCTAGGCTGAGAATAAGTGAAGGTAAGCTGTGTGGAGAATGCAAGATTGGAAAACAAACCAAGGTATCTCAGACAAAACTTCAGCATCAGACCACAACAAAGGTACTGGAACTACTGCACATGGACCTCATGGGACCAATGCAGGTTGAAAGCTTGGGATGTAAAAGATATGTGTTTGTTTGTGTTGATGATTTTTCTAGGTACACTTGGATATAATTCATGAGAGAAAAGTCAAAAACTTTTGATATCTTCATGAACCTGTGTTTGAGGCTTCAGAATGAGAAGAGCTCTGTGATTGTAAGGATCAGAAGTGACCATGGAAGGGAGTTTGAGAATTCTAAATTCTCTAAGTTCTGTGAATCAGAAGGAATCGATCATGAATTTTCAGCACCCATCACACCACAACAGAATGGAATTGTTGAAAGAAAGAATAGAATACTTTAGGAGTCAGCCAGGGTCATGTTGCATGCCAAGAAGATTCCTCTTAAGTTCTGGGCTGAGGCTTTGAATACTGCATGCTACATTCACAACAGAGTCACCAGTAGACCTGGAACTTCCTTTACTCAGTATGAAATATGGAAAGGTAGGAAACTTACAGTAAAACATTTTCATATATTTGGAAGCAAATGCTATATTCTTGCTGATCGTGAACCGAGAAGAAAGTTGGATCCAAAGAGTTATGAAGGGATATTTATGGGATACTCAACAAATAGCAAAGCCTACAGAGTATTCAACTCTCGCACAAAAACCATGATGGAGTCAGTAAATGTGAGTGTTGATGATAAGCCTAGTGCAAGCATGGAATCCAATTTTAGTGAAGATGAAGATTGTGCAGATGTTCTAGCAGATGCTCCAGCAACCAACCTCGACAATGAGTCTGATACAAGTACAGGTGAACATGAAGACAAGCTGTCTACACAGAATAAAGCCCCATCCATCAGGATTCAAAAGATCCATCCTCAAGAAAATATCATTGGTGAGCTTCAGGAGGGAGTAACAACCAGATCCAGAAGTCTTATGGCTCATGGATGCTACATTTCAAAGATATAACCTAGCAATGTCAAAGAAGCTCTTACTGATGAATGATGGATAACTGCTATGCAAGAAGAGCTTGATCAGTTCACAAGGAATGAAGTTTGGAATTTGGTTCCAAGACCTGAAGGAGTAAACATCATTGGCACAAAATGGATTTTCAGAAACAAGTCTGATGAAAATGGAATTGTCACCAGAAACAAAGCAAGACTGGTTGCTCAGGGGTATACTCAGATAGAGGGAATTGACTTTGATGAAACCTTTGCACCAGTAGCAAGACTGGAGTCTATAAGATTATTGTTGGGAGTTGCATGTCTTCTTAAGTTCAGACTCTACCAGATGGATGTCAAGAGTGCATTTCTGAATGATTACTTAAATGAAGAAGTATATGTAGAGCAACCTACAGGGTTCATAGATCCTCATCATCTAGACTATGTATACAGATTAAGGAAAGCACTATATGGATTGAAGCAAGCTCCCAGAGCTTGGTATGAGAGGCTTACTGAATTTCTTGTTAGTAATGGATATTGCAAGGGAGGAATTGACAAGACCTTATTTGTTAAGAATGACAAAGGAAAGCTCATGATAGCACAAATCTATGTGGATGATATAGTCTTTGGAGGGATGTCAAACACGATGGTGGAGCATTTCGTTCAACAAATGAAGTCTGAGTTTGAAATGAGCTTAGTTGGTGAGTTGAGTTATTTTCTAGGTTTACAAGTTAAGCAAATGGAGGATTCCATGTTTATCTCACAGAGCAAATATGCCAAGGGCTTGGTCAAGAAGTTTGGTTTAGAGAAGTCAGGTCACAAGAGAACTCCAGCTGCAACTCATGTTAAATTAACCAAGGATGAGCAGGGAGAAGATGTTGATCAAAGTCTCTATAGAAGCATGATAGGAAGCTTGTTGTATCTTACTGCTAGTAGACCTGACATCACTTTTGATGTTGGTGTATGTGCCAGATACCAAGCTGCTCCTGAAGCAAGTCATCTACTGCAAGTAAAGAGAATCATCAAGTACATCAATGCTACAAGCGATTATGGTATTCTCTATACTCATGATACAAACTCTTCTTTAGTTGGATATTGTGATGCAGATTGGGCAAGTAGTGCAGATGACAGAAAGAGCACATCAGGAGGTTGTTTCTTTTTAGGAAATAATCTAATCTCGTGGTTTAGTAAGAAGCAGAACTGTGTATCTTTATCAACCGCAGAAGCAGAGTATATTGCTGCTGGAAGTAGTTGCACTCAACTCATGTGGATGAAGCAAATGCTCAAGGAGTATGATGTTGAACAAGATGTCATGACATTGTATTGTGACAATCTCAGTGCAATCAATATTTCCAAAAATCCTATTCAGCACTGCAGGACCAAGCACATTGACATAAGACATCATTTTATCAGGGAATTAGTGGCGGATAAAATCGTCACTTTGGAGCATGTTACAACTGAGAAGAAATTGGCTGACATATTTACAAAGCCCCTTGATGCAAGCACTTTTGATAAATTAAGAGGAAATCTTGGGATTTGCCTCTTTGAAGGAGCATAGCAATTAACGTTCCTAAAGGTGTTAACGGCTAGGTTTACTTTTCTCATCATTAACTGTCGTTGTGATGTCAGCAAATAGAAGGCTACTTCTTTGCTCAACTGCTATATAACCTCCTTCAACGGGCAAATTGTCTCTATTCAACCGATTGTACTTCTTCATTTTGCAAGTTTTAACGTCCTTCATTTTCAATTTCTCATCAATTTTTTGTGTTCAAAGTGTTGTTTCACTTTAATCATCATGTCTGAAGCATCAGGGAAGCACGACTCTGTCAAGGCCAAGGTTGAAAGAACTCCACTTGGTGTGAAATGCATGGGCCTCAAGAGTGGTTCATCAGGTTCTAAGAAGAAGTTTGAGAAGAAGACAACCAAGATTCCATCAAGAAAGGTGTATCAGTCTCAAGCTTGTGACAAGACTACCGCAAAAGCTCCTATTATTGAAGATGTCACAGATGAAGAAGAACTTTCTGCTGAAAACTCTCCCATTGGTTCTAATCAAGATGTTGTGCCCGATGTTAGGGCTTCTGTACTTGCAGATGGTTCAACTCAAGAAATTTCTGGAAAGGAATTCACTGCTCGTGAAGATTCAGGTGTACCCACTCATTCTGATGGCTCTTCTTCTCCTTCGAAAGAGGATGAACCAGTACATGTGACCATTGATGATTCTCAGTCCAAGGAATCAAGCCAGGCTCGTGCCTCTATTCAGAACATCTCTGATGATGACTCTGATGATGTTCCGTTAACTGCTTCTCTGCCTGATAGTGTTGTTGCAAGGATCAAGAGAAAAAGAAGGGTTCCTGATGTTGAAGAATCTCCTGCTCCAAAGAAGAAGACCAAGTCCACTCCAACAACTTCCAAGTCCACGCAAAAAGATATGAAGGGAAAAGGTAAGCAACAGAAAGTTAAATCCAAGAAGGTTCCACTTGCTGCTGAGGAATCTGGGTCAGATGTTGAGGGGGATGTCGAGGACATCTTGCCTTCTGAGAAGAAGAAGTATGCAGGAAAACGCATTCCTCAGAATGTCCCTGCTGTTCCTATTGACAATGTGTCCTTTCATGCTGAAGGTCATGTTCAGAAGTGGAAGTATGTGTGCCAACGCAGAGTTGCCAAGGAAAGGGAAGTTGGCTCTACTTGAGTGCAAGGAAGTGGTTGCACTTATTGAAAAGGCTGGACTGATGAAGACCATTCTCAAGGTGGGAAGGTGTTATGAAAAACTGGTGAGAGAATTTCTGGTGAATTTGTCTGTGGAAGTGGGACTTCCTGAAAGTGTTGAGTTTAGAAAGGTGTGTGTCAGGGCAAAATGTGTTGAATTCTCCCCTGCTGTGTTCAACAAAGCACTTGGCAGAAGTGCTGTTGAGTTTGTTGATGAGGAGTTGTCCTTGGATGTGATTGCCAAGGAGATTACTACTGGCCAAGTCAAGAAGTTGCTGTCTACAGGAAAACTGAGTGTGAAGTATGCAATCCTTAACAGGATTGGGGCTGTGAATTGGGTTCCTACCCAACATACTTCTGGAGTTTCTACTGCTCTTGCCAGATTGATCTACAAGATTGGAACTTCTACTGCTTTTGATTTTGGGTCTTTTGTGTTTGAACAGACCTTGAAGCATGCTGACACTTGTGTTGTGAAGCTACCCATATCATTTCCATCTCTTCTTACAGAGATTATTCTTCAACAGCATCCTCAGATCATCAGGGCTGATGAGGTTCATTTACCAAAGAGTGTTCCTATTACCCTGGATCAACGATTGTTTATGGAGCCACATGTCACAGACATTGCTGTGCCATTTAGCAGGACTTCTGCCCCTGCTCCTGTGAGTGAATCTAGCACTAAGGATAATATTGCTGAATTACTGGCTGTTTCTAAGGCCCTACAGGAGACTATTAGGATCAGCACTGCAAGGAAGCTAAAGGCTGATGCTTTGCTTCTCAAGGTTCAAGAGGAAGAAGGCCAAGAAGGTGAACCAAGTGGTGGTGGTGCTGCTCCTCGGGATGCCAGCATTGAAGAAGAGGGAGAATCTGAAGAGAATATAGAAGACACTGAAGGCGACTCCAGTTCTGATGATTAGTTTGTGGTTCTTGTTTTTTCTTTTGGCTGTAGTTTGTATACCCTTTGCCAAATTTGTGCTAAAAAAGGGGAGTAGATCTGTGTAGCTGTGCAAACTATGTGTTTTGTTGTGTTGATAGCTTTGGTCTGTAACAATTTGAAGACAAGTTCAAGACAGAGGCAAGTAATTGACTGGTTGTTTAGCTACTGTTGGTTCTTGATGCATTTGATGATTAGCTTCTGTTCACACTGCTTCTAGTGTGTTGATTAGCACTTACTGTGCTTTATGAAGTGTGTTGGTTATTAGTAAGATGCATCATTTGAGGGGGAGTCTTCTACTAAGGGGGAGCTTTGGTTCACTTTGTTTACTCTCTCTGTTCAATAAGTTGTTTTAGACAAAATTTGACAAAGGGGGAGATTGTTGTTACTTTTTTGTCTTGCATTTTGTCAAAAACAACTAGATGTCGAAGCTGATGCCGTGGCATCTGCCTTTGTGTTGCTAGGACATCAGTCCTATGCTTGGAACGTTAATTGTGGGCCCTTGTAGATTTTATAAAGATATATTTTTATAGTTACTTGAGGAACAAGTAGTTGTACAGGAAGGGTTTGATTTGTTGAAACAATCTTTGATAAAAGATTGAGTTTCTATCTTCACGTTTGAATTTTGCAACAATATCTTGGAGATTCAGTTTTGATTTGTTGCTGATATTTGTTACTTCAGCAAAGGAAACCCTATTGCCGAAGCCACCGCTGCTGAAGACTATAAAAGAACAAAGACCTAAAGCTTGAAGACCACGGAAACTAATAGAGAGATCGAGTGTTTTAGGATTGTGATTGTTCTTTGTTCTTTGTTAATTGTGATCATATCTTGCTCACTAATTCTATAAAGCAAGGTTATGATCTGTGTTGGTTGCTTCTGCAAACTCTGATTGTTGATTGTTTATTACCAATCACTGTGGCAGTGATTGAGAGAAAGTGAGAGGGGCTCTCATACTCAGGTTGAGGTTCTAAGTAGAAATACACTGGGTAGATTAGGAAGTGAACTATGAACTGTTGTGTTCATGAGTGTCTGTAATTCCTAAATCATGAGATAGTGGATTTCCTTTCTTTGGGTGAAACCCTCCAAACGTAGGTGAAGTTTTTCACTGAACTGGGTTACCAATTCTTGTGTCTTGTTTACTTGTGTTTTTGTTTATTGTTGTTACTGTTAGTCAATTGTCGAACTTGTTGACCCAGCATCGTGTAGGACATTCGTCCGGTGAGAGAACCGGAATTTCATCTTAGATTCAGGAGGAGCTAAGCTCAGAATCAAGCTATGACTTGGATTCGGAATGAGCAACATAAACCATTCACCTCAGGATAAGTTTACTTCTTTTCTTTAAACTCTAAGTGAATTCAGTTTACTGTTTAAGAATTGTTCATCAAAAATACTTGGTTTTGTCATCATCAAAAAGGGGGAGATTGTAAGATCAAGTTTTGATCTAGTTGTACAACTCTATGTTTTGATGATTACATGTTAACTATTATGTATGAACAGTTTTGGTACTCTAACGTTGTTTTCTGAGTGTTCTAATGACAGGCCATGACTCTGGTCCTATTTCACATAATTCAGAAGCACAATGCTCAAAGAGTAACCTCTGCAACGCTTTCGCACGTACTATGTTCAATCTGAACAGTAGATCAAGCTTCAGAAGATCTGAAGATTATAAAGCTCTGATAAGGATTCAGCTCACTAGAAGCTCTGAAGGATCATAAGCTCTGAAGGTCCAGAAGCTCTGAAAGTCCAGAAGCTGAGTAGTGAAGATTCGGAAGTCCAAGAGTAAGCTGGCTCTGAAGACCAAGTACTTCTCCTCTGAGTTCAGAAGAAGAAGGTACAAAGGTCAGATGATCCAAGCTTCCCTCTGACTCTGATCACCAAGCTTCACAAGTTACAAGATGAAGCATCACTCTGATCAGAAGTCAACAAGGATAAAGGTCATGTCGCGATCCAAAGTACAAAAGCAATTGTACCATTCCTAACGACCTTACCTAACTGATTCAGCCACAGCAGAACCTGGAAAACCCAGATCTGCCCTCTAACGGTAGCATTCCATGCAAACTTCCAAACCTAATTCCTTGGAGTATATAAAGAGGCTGAAGATGAAAGATGCTTTTTTAGAAGAAACTTTGTTGAAGCTCACGCGAAAATCAAATACTCTCTCAAAGCATTCTTTCTTCACATTGTATTAATTGTGTTTACTATTAGCTTTCTAAGAAGCATTTCATTGTAAACCCAAACCTTCAAACAGTTGTTTGATTTTCCTTTAGGAGATCAAGGTTGGTCGGATCCTAGAGAAGACTAAGAGAGTGAATCTTAGTGATAGCTAAGTCAGTGTATTGTTAGTCACTTTGCAGGTAGCAAGTGCAGTTGTAACGAAACTCTGATTAGTGGATTGCCTTCATTCTAAGAAGGAAGAAATCACCTTAACTGGTGGACTGGATTAGCTTGAGGGATTTATCAAGTGAACCAGGATAAAATCATTTGTGTGCTTTCCTTAACACTTATCTCAGCACTTTTATCTTTGGTGGTTGAAGAGATTTAATTAAATCTCAAGTGGGTTGAGTTTTAGTTTTAAAACGCTATTCAAACTTTATTGTAACATCCTCTAAACTCCGCGTAAATATTATAGCATAAATCAGAGTAAGCTCCATAACATAGAGGGTATCACATTTATTCTCTAGAAACATAAATCAAAACACCTGTCATGCTCATAATTTAGATATAAATTTTCAACTTTTTTTTCTCAACATCATATGCATAGCACAACAGATTTATTTCAACTCCAAAATTTAATCATAATCCAAAAAATAGAGTGAATACATGAAATATTTCTTAACATTCAGGTAAAATACTAAACGTTTCCCCGTGTTGCATAACAGAGTATGACTCCATCACTAAAAACATATTTAAAGACTAGCTCATCCGACTAACCCTTGCGAGAAGCTCCACCACTCTCGGTACTTGAGCGATGTCTGCATAGAACATCATTCCAACAGAAGGGTGAGAACTCATATCATATAGATAAGCATAATAATAAGTAATGCAAAAGCTTATAAAAATTATCCATAAATACCTCATTCTGACCTTGCAACTTCTGCTTCTGAACAAGTTCCTCAGAACTTCTGATCGTCAGAGCTAGAATAGCTTGGGTCTTCAGAGCCAACTTCTTGCCAGTCTTCAGAACTTGAGTCTTCTGCTTCTGGACCGTTCCACTGGAACATCTGGTCTTCAGAACTTCTGACTCTGGTTCTTCAGATCCTCTTGAGAGCTTGTATCTTCAGAACTTCTGAAGGATTTTCCACTGTTCTGAACGAACATGGTACGCTTTAAAGCTCTCTTTTTAGTATCCCTTAGTTCTTCTTCTGAATGGATAGACTTGGGTCAGATTCAGAACCTGTTTGTCACAACTAAGAAGACAAATGTTAGGGTACCACAATTGTTCATCATCACAAACCTTAATGTAATCATCAAAACATAGAGATGCAACCACTGATCAAAACTTGATCTTACAATCTCCCCCTTTTTGATGATGACAAAACAAGTATTTTGATGAACAATTTTTTTACACAATAAACTGAATACATAAGAGAGAAAGAATCAGAGATTAAACTTATCCTTGTGTATCGGTTTGCCTTGCTCTTTCTGAATCTGGGATAGCACCTGATTCTGAGCTAGGGTCTCCCCCTGACTCCCCCTGAATCTATGACTTGATGAATTTGTGAAGAATCTAGATTCGGAGTCTGGTTATGTGATCAGAATTTACGCTTGAAGAGATGTATACTCATCAGAAGTGATGGTTCAGAACTTAGCGTATATCACATAATAACATAGAGTTTTGTCCAGATATAATTGGAATAAGGCGTCAGAAGCAAGATTACTTCAAAATGTATTCCTTATTAGAGACGCTTGACAAAATCTATGTGCTATAAGTATTGATACTTGTTCTCCTCTACTGGTTTTATATAATATAAAGGTTTATCAAAAATATAAAGGTTTATCAAAACATTTTATGTACTCCCCCTTTTTGTCACAATCAAAAAGAGTGAAAAACAAAGCCACAACCAACAATAACAAACAAGTAAATGATGCAAGAAAAACTGTTATTATTGCTGAATCGAAGAAGGGGTACAGAGGATTGAGAGGAATGAAGAAGACTAATCCTAGATATATAGGAAAGCTCGAGAATTCTTCATGGAGAGAACTCGAAGATGAAGAGGACGCAAGTCTTGATCAAGTGAGGCTAACTGAGTAGCCAGTTCTTCCTTCAAGGCAACATTCTCCTGGACAGCGTCTGGATTCGCTCATGGTGAACTTCTTCATAGTCCAGAAGCAGACATATACCCTGGAGCTGAGCTTCAACGTCTTCCCGGCGAGTGGTCAGACGAAGGAGGTCATTCAGAACTTCTTGAAGGTTCTGAAGACAGTGAGTCTGATGAGAAGTGAGCCAACATGTCAGAAGGTTCTCAATCTTCTCAAGAGCTTGAGAGATCTGAGAAGATGATAGATTGACACTCCATGGAAAGACTTGGTCAAATACCATAGTCTTGAGTTCAGAAATTGATTCGACAGAAGTCATTCTTGAACTTGAAGGAAGGGAAGATTGAACTGAATGATAGGGAAGTGAATTGCGTTGTGATGGAGAAGAAGGATTGCGGAGATTATAAGGAGAAAAAAATAACAGAAAAACATGCATAAAACTTATCAAGTCATAAAGGCATGTGAGTTACTAAATGGACGGTGCATTGAATCAGAGAAGAATAATTTAACATAGTCAGCATAAATTAAATTCAGTCATAACAATTAAATGCATGCATGATAGAGGTGAGGAATTCAAGGCTTGGAAGTTGAGGGAAGGTTGTCCATCAGATACTTCATGATTGCTTCCATTTTGCTTGAGGACTCCTGAATTTGCTTGCTTTGCTCATTCTGAACACGTCCTTGTTGCTCAACCATCAGAAATAACCTCTGCTGATCATCCTGAATCCTGTCAATCCGGGCAGCAAGAATAGCAACTTCTGGAGCTGGAGCTGAGGTAGGAACTTCTGGAGCTTGTGTATGAGTAGCAACTTCAGCCTCTGTAGACATTGCAGTCTCAACTTGAATTGGCCCTTGCTTCTCAACTTCATTAACATATGCATCCTCCAGAATGACTATACTGTCAGAGCTTTCTTCTGCAACCTCTGCTGCAAGCATCTCAGCATCTTCTAAGGTACATTCAGAGACAACACATGGTCTTTCAGCCATAGCTCTTCTCAAGGGCTCACAAACCCTGTGCAGCACTCTCTGCCTTTGCTCATAGGCCCTCTCAGAAGCATCATGAGTTCTTAGTCGTTTCTCCCTGCTAAGCTGCTTCTGAAGTTCCTGAACTTTGCCTTCTAACCATCTTTCAAAGGCAGACCATAGACCATCCACAAGAGAGGCATCAAACTGATTATCAGTCACCTGATATAACCATTTCAGTCTTCTGGTGGCATCTTCAGAAAACTCCTGAATGAGTTGAGTAAGATTCTGTGGTTGGAAGGAGGTGGCCAGGGTCAGAACAGGCTGAGGAGTTCTGGCAGCATTGGAGCTTGAAGCATGGGAGCTATCAGGTCTTGGTTGCTTAGAGGGAGTAGAATCAATCTCATGATCCTTCTCAATGCCTGAATGATCTGATTCATCCATGTGCTCAGCTTCAGAGATCGTTTCAGGTCTTTGCCTTGAGGTGGCAGTCTTCTCTGGTGAAGTGAAACTCAGATCCTGTGAGTTGACTGCAGAATAGTTGGACAAAGACACATAGGAAGTTTCAGGAACGTCTTGAAGCTGGTCTTCAAAGTTGGAAGCTACTTGTTGAAGAGGCTCCACATTGAAGGGCGGTTCAAGAATCTGAACATCATCATCATCCTCTTTTGCTACCTCAGCAGGGATCTCACCAGGGATCTCACCAGTCTGGGTTATGAGGAGGGTGTGTGAAGTCGATGAAGGTTTGGGATTGAAGTGTTGAACCAGGGTTCGGAGAGTAGCCTCACTTTGAACAATACCTTGGATGAAGGGATTGAAAGGAGGTACAGGTGCAGTTGTGGTAGATGTGGAGAAGGTGTGGATTGGAATGGAAGGGATGGCTGTGGTAGCTGTTTGGATGGTTGATTTAGGAGCTTGTGTTTCAGCTTGTGTTTCAGGTTGAGTGGGTGCTGTTTGGTTTGAGGTAGGCATGGAGGTAGATATAGGCAGGGGTTGTTCAGGTATAACTACTAAAGCAGAATCAGAGTTAATGCTTTCAGTAATTACCTTACTTGGACTTCTGATGGATGTGGATCTGGTGAGTTGTGCAGCCCTGGCAGGATCAGAAGTGCGTTTTGATCTTCTTTCCCTTTGTGCTTCTGAAGCAGGGTCAGATGCCTGCTGTGATTCTGCCTCTTTTTGCTGAAGTGGACCTTTCAGAGGCAGTTTCCTTCTCCTCACCAAGTGCACTTCGTCAGAGTCTGTGGATTCTTCAGCGTCTGAGGATTCCCTTATACCCTGAAGCACATTCTGGATGATCTCATGGTCATCCTGCTCATCTTCTTCCTCAACAATAACTTTTCTCCTCTTGGCTAGAGGAACATCATCATCTTCAGTCTCCTCACCGGAGGAGTCTTCCCATGAGTCTTCAGAGCTTTCAGATTTAGATACTTGACGTGATTGAACTGAGGTTCTCTTAGAAAGTCTTTCAGGAGAGGGTTCCCTGATGACCACAGTCTTGGATGCAGCTTTCTTCTTTGTAGGTTCCTCCGTCAGAATCCCTTTGCCCTTAGGATCTGAAGGCTTGCTGCTTGTTGCCCTCCTTGATTTCCTTGTTGCCAACTTAGGGGGACTTTCAGGAAGTGTTTTGACAAACTCCTCAAGAGTGATAGGATCTCCTTGTCTTCTGAGCATTCTCACATACTCCAGAATACATGCTGGATTATCCTTTTTGGACCACAGAGGAAAATCATCAATAGGGTAGTTCCTCTGACGAACTTCATCAGAAGTGTCTTCTCTGGGAACAACTTGAACTTTCTCAATGATCTGCATTTTCTTCAACTTTGTTCCATTGAGAGCATCGCCAATAGACATGGCCAGATCTTCATGAAGTCCAATCTCTGACAGAGTCTTGACAAGCTTATTCTGGACGAAGATATCTGACAGCAGCCTTCCATACGGAATGTAAGAAATGAACCTCTTGTTCTCAGAACCAGTTGTGGTCCTTGATTTCTCAACGCATTCCTTCAGATAATTGAAGAGCAGGAATGGCAAACATATAGGCTCACCTATAGAAATGTAGTACATGATTACCTTTTGAGTTGCATTCAGGTAATCAGTTCCTCCAGTTCTGGGGTGAATGCATTGAATGAAGATCTTCTGCCAAATCTTCATCTGAGGCTTCAAGTCCTTTATGTTGTACTTGGTTTTCTCCTGAGACCAGTTATCATAAAGCGCCTTGTTGACCACGTTCCTCATTCCAGGAACATTTGCATCAACGTTTTTAATCATTTTACCTTGCTGGAACTCCATACCCAGCAGCTTCGCAATGGATTCTTCTGAAATCACGATTTTCTTGTCCAACACATGAGAGACGACGTAGTAGTCTTTGCAAACTGCGTTTTTCCAGAACTCTTCAACTAATTTGTGATAGATCGGACCACAGAGCCTGTTGAAGTAGCCAGACCACCCTTGCAAGTTGACTTGATCCCTGATGTCGAACCCATGTTCAGCTAGGTTGTCAAAATCAACTCTTGCTTCACAGCACACATTCAGTTCTTCTGCTTTCTTGACACATGTGACTACATTTGGCGCATTCAGAATCTTCTGTGCTTCTTCAAATCTTTGATTCTCTTGTTCTTCAGTAGTTTTTTTTGAAGAGGCAGATACATTTGCCTTGGGTTTCCTCGATTTGCCCATGATTCTCAGAGAATGAGGTTTAGGGTTTAGAGAGAAAGGGGAAATGTTGGAGGGAGGAGTATGAATGAATGCAATGCACACGAAGAGTTTCAAACCGTAAGTGTAAGTGAGTGGAAGATCGTGTGTGATAGTGCATATAGTGGGTTTAATGGTAACCGTTGACAGTTTTAAGAAATTAAAGGCAAAATCAACGGTTATAAAATAGATAGTCTGAAAATAGCATAGTAGAGGAGAGTAGGCATCATCATTATAGCAGATATACCACGCGACTCAAGGAACTATGGCACAAATGAAGTGACACGTGTATTGTTGCCAACCACAGAAGGTTAACCAGTGGGTTAAGTGCTTCTGATCGGGTAACTTCTGAAAGAGGTAACATCTGATGACTTCAGAGGTACCATGGTCAGAAGTTCTGAAGAAAACCTTACTCTGGACAAAAATCCATGTTCAGGTTTTCAAGAATAAATAAAAACCTATCTTCTGCTAAGGGCTTAGTGAAAATATATGCCCACTGATGGTCAGTATCAACATACTCTAATGATAGAGTGCTCTTCTGAACATGATCACGAATATAATGATACTTTACCTCTATATGCTTTGCTCTTGAGTGTAGAATCGGGTTCTTGCTGAGTGAGATAGCAGCTGTGTTGTCACAGTAAATAGGAACCTTCTTCAGAGACAAACCATAATCCTCCAGATGATTCTTCATCCATATGGTTTGTGTACAGCATGTGGCAGCTGAGACATACTCTGCTTCAGCAGTTGATAGAGCAATTGTGTTCTGTCTCTTGCTTGACCATGTGACAAGATTAGATCCAAGGAAATGGCAGCTTCTAGAAGTGCTTTTCCTTTCCACTCTATCTCCAGCAAAGTCAGCATCACAAAAGCCTGAAAGTGTATACTCTGATGTTTTTCTATACATCAAGCCAAGGTTAGTGGTTCCTTTCAGATATTTGAGGATCCTCTTAACAGCAGTTAAGTGAGTCTCTCTAGGATCTGATTGGAATCTAGCACAGAGATGCACACTAAACAATATATCAGGTCTAGAGGCAGTTAAGTAAAGAAGAGAGCCTATCATTCCACGATAGAGCTTCTGACAAACCTTAGAGGAAACTTCCTCTTTCTCAAGAATGCATGTTGGATGCATTGGAGTCTTAGAGATGTTGCAGTCACTCATGTTGAACTTCTTCAGAAGTTCCAATGTGTACTTCTTCTGATGGATATAGGTTACTCCTGGTGGTTGATCTATTTGAATTCCCAGGAAGTATTTGAGTTCTCCCATCATGCTCATTTCGAATTCGGCCTGCATCAACTTAGAAAATTCCTTGCACAAGGAGGGATTAGCAGAACCAAAGATGATGTCATCAACATAAATCTGAACTATAAGAATATCATTCATATAGGTTCTGCAGAAGAGAGTATTGTCACCTTTACCCCTTACAAACTCATTCTGTAGAAGAAAGGAGCTGAGCCTTTCGTACCACGCTCTGGGAGCTTGTTTCAATCCATAGAGTGACTTCTTGAGCTTGTAAACATGATCTGGATATTTGTCATCTTCAAAGCCAGGAGGTTGTTTGACATACACTTCTTCTGAAATGTAGCCATTGAGGAAGGCACTCTTGACATCCATCTGATGGAGGGTGATGTTGTGATTTACTGAGAAGGAGATCAGTAGCCTTATAGCTTCAAGCCTTGCTACAGGAGAAAAAGTCTCAGTGTAATCAATCCCTTCTTGTTGACTGTAGCCTTGAGCCACCAGTCTCGCCTTGTTTCTTGTTACTTCTCCTTTTTCATTCAGCTTGTTTCTGAACACCCACTTGGTTCCTATGACATGGAAACCTTTGGGTTTAGGCATTAAGGTCCATGCATCATTCTTGGTGAACTGATCTAGCTCTTCTTGCATTGCCAGAATCCAGCCTTTGTCCTCAAGAACTTCATCAACTGATTTGGGCTCAATGAGAGAGACAAGTCCCTTCAGACTCAGAAGAGTCTCTTCTGAAGGTTTGAGCATAGACCTGGTTCTGACGGGAGCATCTTTGTTGCCAATGATCAGTTCTTCTGGATGTGAAGCAACTATTCTTTTCTTCTTCTGAAGTTGATCAGAAGTTGTTGGAGCATCTTCAGATGCTTCTGCCTCTGGAGCAACATCCTCTGAGTTGTTCTTCGGTTGATTTGCCTCTGAACAATCAATGCTTAAATCTGCAAATCTTTCAAACAGCTTTGACTTTTCTGAGCCAAGCTTATCATCAAATCTAATCTGGATAGATTCCTCAACAGTTTGATGAATAATATTATAAATTCTAAAACCTTTAGATCTTTCAGAATAACCAAGAAAATAACATTTTAAAGCTTTAGAGTCGAATTTACCCAATTGCTCCTTAGTGTTGAGCATATAGCAACAGCTTCCAAAAGGATGGAAGTAAGAAATATCAGGTTGTCTTCCTTTGCATAGCTCATAGGGAGTTTTCTCCAGAATTGGTCTAATGGATATTCTGTTCTGGATGTAGCATGCAGTGTTGATTGCTTCTGCCCAGAAGTGCTTGGCCATACTTGATTCTTGCATCATGGTGCGAGCCATCTTCTGAAGAGTTCTATTCTTTCTTTCAACTACTCCATTTTGTTGAGGATTACGAGGACAGGAGAAGTTATGAGAGATTCCTTGGGAGTTGAATAATTCTTCAAAAGCTTTGTTCTCAAATTCTCCACCATGGTCACTTCTGACAGTAATCACAGAAGATTGAAACTCCTTCTGAACTAGGGTAATGAAGTTGGTAAACACAGTGTGTGTTTCATCTTTGTGCCTTAGGAACTTTACCCATGTCCACCTGCTGTAGTCATCTACAATGACTAACCCATACTTCTTTCCTCCAATGGATTCAGTCTTTACTGGTCCAAAAAGATCAATGTGAAGTAGCTCAAGGGATCTTGTTGTAGATACCACATTCTTTGCTTTAAATGGCTTCTTGGTGAATTTTCCCTTCTGACAAGCTTCACATAGAGCCTCTGATGAGTACTTCAGACGAGGCAATCCTCTGACAAGGTTTAGCTTGCTAAGTTGAGAGATTTTCCTGAGACTAGCATGTCCTAGACGTCTGTGCCAGATCCATTGCTCATCATTAACTAACATGAGACACTTGACCTTCTGAGATAGCAGTTCAGAAGATCTGATTTTGTAAATATCATTTTTCCTCTTCCCAGAAAATAAAACAGATCCATCTGTTTGACTAACAGCTTTGCATCCGGTTTGATTGAAGATCACATCGTAACCTTTGTCAGCAATTTGGCTTATGGAAAGCAAGTTGTGAAATAATCCTTCCACCAGAAGTACATCATTGATAACTGGAATTTTTCCATCTCCTATAGAGCCTTTTCCAATGATTTTCCCTTCTGGTTTCCTCCAAAGCCAACGTCTCCTCCTGACTTAAGCGGTGTCAGTTCTTGGAATATAGACCTTGTGCCCGTCATGTGTCGCGAGCATCCACTGTCCAGGTACCATGACAGGTGTCTTAACTGAGCTGCATAAGATGTCTGCAACAGGAATAATTTTTGTCTTAGGTACCCATATCTTGGGTCCTTTCTTGTTAGTTTTCCCAGAAGTTCTTGGAACTTTGGGTGCAGCAGGAGGATAATGCATAGGAACCTGAGTATAGTATCTAGACATTTCAAGTTTGAACTTTCCCTTTGGTTTCACCACCTTTGGTTTAACCTTCTCTGGAATGACAGTGCCAGCGGGAACGAAATGCTTATGCAATGGTTTGCGTTTGGGCTCAGATGACTCATCTCTCATGGATTGAGAGTAGCCAAGGCCACTTTTCCCATTTCTGCTCATGCCATAGATCATTGAAGCCATAAGACTTCTGTCTATGCCCTTTGCAAGGAACTTTTGAAACGCTTTCTCATACTTTGTCTCATACTTAACATCAGACGATGCAAGTTGATCTTCTAACACATCATTTTTAGCACGAAGAACAGCGTTGTCATTAACAAGAGTATAGTTTTCTTCCATGAGTTCAGAGACTGACTTCTCATGAACTTCTGAAGCGCTATTTTTGACAGCATACTTTCTCTTAAGCTCTTTATATTTACTTACTAAAACATCATGTTTCTTCATTATTTTAGATAGTGCAGTTCTTAGTTCAGATGGAGAAAAATTAGAGAATACCTCATCGTCATTCTCAGAGTCTGAGTCATCTTCTGAAGCTTCAGTACCTCTGCTGGTGGTAGCCATCAGAGCCTCCACAGCTTCATCTTCTTCTGACTCAGCTTCATCAGAATCAGTTGCATCAAAGGTTATGAGAGCTTTCTTCTTGAAGACTTTTCTTGGTCTCTTGTCTTTCTTAAGCTTGGGACAGTCACTCTTGTAGTGCCCAGATTCCTTGCACTCGAAGCAAGTGACTTCCTTTCCAGATGATTTCTTCTGACCAGATGAAGATTCATATTTTCCTGAACTCTTCTTTGGTCCTTTGCTTTTGCTATGTCTGTTCTTCCAGAGTTTGCTTAATCTCTTTATGAAAAGAGATAGCTCTTCATCACCAGACGCATCTGATAGCTCTTCAGAGGAATCTTCCTCTTCTGCCTGATAGGCTTTTGCTTTGTCAGACTTTGACTTAAGAGCAATAGATTTGTCTTTCTTCTGAGGCTTGTCCTCCTTGATTTCAATCTCATGACTTCTGAGATGACTCACGAGTTCTTCTAACTTCAATGAGTTCAGATTCCTGGAGAGTTTCAGTGCAGTGACAAAAGCTCTCCACTCCTTAGGCAAACTTCTGATGATCTTCTTGACATGATCACCAGTAGAGTAGCCCTTGTTTAGTACTCTGATTCCAGCAATCAGAGTTTGAAACCTTGAGTACATCTCCTCAATGGTTTCACCAGATTCCATCTTAAACTGCTCATATTGTTGTATGAGAGCAAGAGCCTTGGTTTCCTTGACCTCTTCATTTCCTTCATGCGTCATGACCAAGGAGTCAAAGATGGATTTAGCTGTTTCTTTGTCAGAGATCTTCTCATACTCAATATATGATATTGAGCTGAATAGCATGGACTTTGCCTTGTGATGATCCTTGAAACGCTTCTTCTGAGCGTCAGTCATTTCAGAACGGGGGATCTTCACTCCTGAAGCATCTACTGGATCAGTATAGCCTTCAATGACCATATCCCAGAGATCTGGTTCAGTGCCAAGGAAATAACATTCTTTTCTATCTTTCCAGTACTCAAACTTTTCACCATCAAAGATTGGTGCTCTGAGTTGATTGTTGTTGTTGTTGTTGTCAGCGGAAGTATTGGCTTAGGCCATCGTTTGTTTTTCACACAAGGTTCTGGATCACTGAACACTGTTAGGTGTTTAAATCAGAACCGGAGCTCTGATGCCAATTGAAGGTGCGAAAAACACTAGAAAGGGAGGGTTTGAATAGAGTTTTTGAATAAATAGTAAACTTTTTGTTTCTTTTCGAAAACTCAAAGATAAGAACTAGGTGCTGAAGTATAAGAAGTAAAGCACACAAGTATTTTATCCTGGTTCACTTGAGATAAAAGCTCAAGTTAATCCAGTCCACCTGTGAAGGTGATTTCTTCCTTCTTCTGATGAAGGCAATCCACTAAAATCAATGAGTGTTACAACTGCACTTGCAACCTGCTAAGTGACTAAAAATACACTGATTTTCTCACTAGTATCCTCTTAAGAAGCTGATCTACCGATCCTCTTAAGACTAGCTAAACACTGAATTAGCCTTGATTCAGTTCACTTAAGATCCGACCAACCTTGGTCTCTTAAGAAACTTTACAATGGGATGTAAAAGGTTTCGGGTTTACAATGAGTGCTTCTAATAAGCTGATAGTAAACTCAGATGTTTAAGAACAGTGAAGAATTAATGCTAAGAGAATAGGTTCGTATGTGTTGAATGTTTTCAGCAAAGTTTCTTAGTCTCTTTCTTCTTTCTTCAGCCTTTATATACTCCAAGACTTGTGATGTAGCCGTTGCTAGGGTTTTAACCGTTGGAGTGGCAATTCTGTAATATCAGACTGCTAGGCTGTACAAGGTAGGTGGCGGACAGACTGAGACTTGTACGTCGTTGTACTGTGATAGTGACCTGTCCTTTCACCAGTTGACTTGAGATCTGAAGGCTTCAGATGAACGTTGGTGAAGCTTCTGATCATCGTCAGACTGAAGCTACTGAAGCTTGGATTCTTCTGACCTTGCAACTTCTGCTTCTGAACAAGTTCCTCAGAACTTCTGATCGTCAGAGCTAGAATAGCTTGGGTCTTCAGAGCCAACTTCTTGCCAGTCTTCAGAACTTGAGTCTTTTGCTTCTGGACCGTTCCACTGGAACATCTGGTCTTCAGAACTTCTGACTCTGGTTCTTCAGATCCTCTTGAGAGCTTGTATCTTCAGAACTTCTGAAGGATTTGCCACTGTTCTGAACGAACATGGTACGCTTTAAAGCTCTCTTTTTAGTATCCCTTAGTTCTTCTTCTGAATGGATAGACTTGGGTCAGATTCAGAACCTGTTTGTCACAACTAAGAAGACAAACGTTAGGGTACCACAATTGTTCATCATCACAAACCTTAATGTAATCATCAAAACATAGTGATGCAACCACTGATCAAAACTTGATCTTACAAAGTCACCATCAGACTTTTCTTGGTCTTGAAGTGCTTCTTTGGCCTCTTGTCCCTTTTCAGTTTTGGACAGTCACTCTTGTAGTGCCCTGATTCTTTGCACTCGAAGCATGTGACTTCCTTAATTGAGGACTTCTTCTGGCCTGAGGATTCAGACTTTCCTTTGGCCTTTCCAGAGCCTTTGTACTTGCTCTGCCTGTGCTTCCAGATACGGTTGAGCCTTTTTGAAATCAGAGTCAACTCATCTTCATCAGAATCTTCTGATGCTTCTTCAGATTCTTCTGCTTCAGCTTGGAGAGCTTTTGACTTCTCAGATTTAGCCTTTTCAGATTTGGATTTCAAAGCTATAGATTTCTTCCTCTGATCTTGCATCTCTGAGCGCTTCAGCTCATGACATTTCAGAATGCTGATGAGTTCTTCTAAACTCATACGCTCAACATCTCTTGTAAGCTCTATTGAAGTCACTAAAGGCATCCAGCTTTCAGGAAGACTTCTGATGACCCTTATGACATGATCTTTTGTAGTGTAGCTTTTGTTGAGAGGTCTTATTCCAGCTACCAGCAACTGAAATCTGGAAAACATGTCCTCTATGGACTCGTTGGGCTCCATGATGAAGGACTCATACTTCTGGATCAAGGACAACGCCTTTGATTCTTTGACTTTCTTGTTTCCTTCATGAGACATCTTCAAGGATTCAAAGATGCCCTTGGCAAACTCACGATGTGTAATCTTCTGGTACTCTTCATAGGAAATGGCACTCAGAAGAATAGCTCTAGCTTTGTGATGTTGTGAGTAAAGCTTCTTTTGTTCACCAGTCATCTCTGATCTGGAGATTTTCTTGCCTTCTTCATCAACTGGACGCTCATAGTCATCCACAATAATATCCCAGAGATCTGCATCGAAGCCCAGAAAGAAACTCTCAATTCTATCTTTCCAATATTCGAACCTTTGACCGTCGAACATGGGAGGCTTTGCATTGTAACCATCTTTTTGCGTTTCATTGGTGGTAGCCATTGTTTTTCACACCGGCCCGGATCACTGAACACTGTTAGGTGTGGTAATCAGAACTTGCGCTCTGATACCAATTGAAGGTATGAAAAACGGTAGAAAGGGGGGGTTTGAATAACGTTTTCAGAATAAAACTTCCACCTTAAATATTTTAACAAATCTTTCGAGAACAAAGTGCTTAAGATAAGAGATAGAAAATCACACAAGGATTTTATCTTGGTTCACTTGATGAATCACTCAAGCTAATCCAGTCCACCCGTTAAGGTGATTTCTTCCTTCTTAGAATGAAGGCAATCCACTAATCAGGTAAATGTTACAACTGCACTTGAAACCTACAAGTGACTAACAATACACTGACTTAGCTCACACTAAGATTCACTCTCTTAGTCTTCTCTAGGATCCGATCAACCTTGATCTCCTAAAGGTAACTAAACAACTGTTTAAGAAAGAATGTTTACAAAGACTTTGCTTCTGAAAAGCTAATAGTAAACACAATGAATTCAGATGAAAGAATGCTTAGAAGGTTTGAATATAGCTTGCGCGTGTGAGATTCTTCCAACCGCATCTTTCAATCTTCAGCCTCTATTTATACTCCAAGGATTAGGGTTTGAACGCTGCATGGGAATGCTACCGTTGGAGGGCAGTTCTGGAAATTCCAGCTTCTGTTGTGGCTGAGAATGTTAGGTAGGTCGTCAGGATAGTACATTTGCTTTTGTACTTTGGAAAGTGACTTGACCTTTAACCTAGTAGACTTCTGATCAGGGGAATGCTTCATGTTGGAACTTGTGAAGCTTGTTGATCAGAGTCAGAGGGAAGCAGAGATCCTCTGACCGTTGTACCTTCTGATTCTGAACTCAGAGGGAAGTACTTGGTCTTCAGAGCCATCTTGCTTCTGGACTTCAGAGTTTCCACTTTTCAGCTTCTGGATCATCAGAGTCTTCTACACCATCAGAACATCTGAACCTTCAGAGTGTCTGGGTTGTCAAAACGTCTGGATCTTCAGAACTTCAAGTGAATTCACAGTTGAATAATAAACTTAAAACAACATACAACCCAAAGGGTGGAGGCTCCATTTGAGACATAGAGTGTCCTTCAAATGAAGCTTGAGACATCAAATATGAAATTAGAACAGTATAATCAACTTATTTACGAATAAACTCATTATTTTTTAATCAAATCTAATAGTTGAAACCGAAAGCATGTAGAGGAGAGGGTACCTTGTGAACTCGAGAGAGATCCTTACGAAAGAGAAAGAAAGAAAGCAGTGGGATACACTTAAAACATAAACTTTGTTGGAGACCAGAATCTGCATAGGAAGTGAGAGCAATAAAGAGAGAATTCAAGATTACAATGTGAAAAGGTCATACAACAAATATTTTATCACAATACTTAAAAAGGGTATTTAGCGGATTCAAGTAAACAAACTTTGAGTAAACCAAGTAAAACCATTCACTGTGACTAAACCATTCTTCAGATTTCAGAACTCAACTGTTTATGCATATATATCTTATTTACTTTCCCCACTAATATATGTTGGAACTACAATACTCATATTACTTCAGTATTGGACTATTGGTGCATTTAAAAATGAAATACTAAAATCAAAGATTGTTCAATCATTCATATTTTACCCAATCTCTCACACGGTGAACATAGATAAACTACACTTGCAAAATATCAAATCCAGGAATCGGATACTTCTCATACAAAGAATGTGTAACCTGACATATTGGGCTAGTCTTCCACTCAAAATTTTATATATGTCATTACTCTTTAAATTAATATAAGCACCATAACATTTTTACATTCACAAACATAAAGATGAATTGAATCATGATGAGGAAAAGAAACAAATAAACAGTTAGCAGTAAGAGAAATACCTTAACAATTTAATATATGCATGGGTACATACTTAAATTCATGAACATCAAAATGAATGGAAGCAGTAAGGGAAAAAGAAACGAATAAACAGCTACCAGCAAGAGAAAGGCCTAAACAATGTCACTACCATGTACAATCATCAAAATGAATGATCTAAAAAGGTCATACAACCCCAATGGTCTGATACTGTTGTATTTGATTTGTTTGTTTAGTTGTCATTTGGGAGTTTGATGATGAGTTGCTTCATGCGGCTGACCTGTTGGCACAGAAACTTCAAATGGAAAGAAGCATAAAACTTTCAAAACTCGATCGAACATAAAAACCAAATCAGACTTTACTCAAGTACACATATATACCTTCAAGTACACAGATATCAGATACTTAGGATATCAATCAGTATCATCAACAGTCTCCATTTGTAGTGTATCCGTTCGTCCACTCTGTTTGTGATTGGAAAGAATTTTTTTTCTTTTTCTCTGTTATGGAAAATGCTCGAATGATGATAATGAACTTATTTTTTCACGGTTCCAAACTTAAGTATTGCCCAGATCTTATTCTTCCCTTGATAGCTGTTTCATTTTTTTACTTCCACCGCATATCTGCTTTCTTTTTCTAATAGATCCATTTGATCCTTTACCTAATATAATACATGAATATCAATTGTAAATCACCTACTGGGTGCCTTTCTTATTTTCTTCTATAATTGTAATTGATCAAATTCCAATCTCCTAAATTTTAATGTATAAACCCGTGAATGGCTTACTTTTTTAGTGAATTAGAAAACACTTACCAACTAAAATAATCTGTTTTATACACAAATTAAGACATGTTAATATATCAAATATTTTTAAAATAAAAAACACAAACCAACAAAAAATTATCAAGAACTACGTGGCTTTGAATTCTCCATCGGACTTTGGAGATACGTAGGAGCGGGCATCAACAACCGTCAAGCCAAATTTGTAAATAAAAACCTTTTTTTCTTAATAAAATATAAACTATTCTTTAATCAAAATCATTTCTTGGGGTGGAATAAATGAAAAGCTATCTTCTTTCATACAATTAATTAGGGTAACCATTTATAAATGGACGCGTAGGGTGCTAGTACCTTCCCTACGCGTAATTGACTCCCGGACCCGTTTTTGGTTTCGAAGACTATATTCATATGGGTTTTCTAATGTTTTCCCTCTTAAAAAACATTGGTGGCGACTCTTCTGAATTATAATGTTTGTA
The DNA here is from genome assembly GCF_012489685.1 of Lotus japonicus. Classification (NCBI taxonomy): domain Eukaryota; kingdom Viridiplantae; phylum Streptophyta; class Magnoliopsida; order Fabales; family Fabaceae; genus Lotus; species Lotus japonicus. Next base: position 12,005,344 of record NC_080042.1, read on the forward strand.
GCGTCGTCCCGCCGCAATCCTGGTTGCGACAGTATGTGCTTGTAGGTGTTTGCTTCCCGAGAAGAAGTATTGGAATTGGCTCGTATTCTTGGGATTCAACATGGCTTTGTTGTCGTTATCACGAGGTCTGATAATGGTGGTGTTAGCAGGAAGACTTTTATGATATTAGGATGTGAGAGGGCCAGCAGATATGTTCCATACAAGGAGGTCTTAAAGCGTCAGAGCACCGCCACTAAGAAGTGTAATTGTCCTTTCCGGCTTCGAGCATCCGCAACCAAGGAAGGGTGGAGGATTATAGTGATTAATAATGGATACAACAATCATGAAAGATCAGAGACCTTGATTTGCCATCCATATGTCGGTCGCCTTTCTAGTGAAGAAAATGTCATGCTTGGAAAAATGGTTGACAACAAGGTTAAGCCAGAGAATATGCTACTTGCATTGAAGAATGTCAATCCTGGTAATCTCACCACCATCAGACACGTTTAAAATTATGTGTTGTATTATGCTAGTTTAAACAACAATAGTGACTTCTAATGTATTGTAATATGATATATTAAACTATTGGATTATGTGTTGGATTATCTGTTTCTGTTTTTACCTTTGCTTATGTTTCTAGTGAATTTGCTTATGTTTCTGTTTCGGTTTCTGATATTTTCGCACTTTAAAGTGCGTAGCGGACGCACTTCAAAGTGCGTGAACTACGCACTCCCAAATGCACTTGAAGGTGCGTTGTTAACACACTTGAAGGTGCGCAGTTAACGTCCTTGAAGGTGCGTAGTTCATGCACATTGAAGTGCGAAGTATTTTTTACCAAGGATGTTTTTGGATTTTACGTTACTAACGGAGGTGGAATTAGATGGGGGTGGTGGACAATAACAACTACCTTAATCTTTAGGTCATATTATTTGATTCCACTTGTAATTACATCCTTAAAATTTAAACTTTTTATTTAAATCATTTAGTTTTAAAAACTTTTAATGAACTCCTGCCACACAAATATCATTGAATTTTCAATTAAGTTTGGACACATTAGAAAGAAGTTGATTATTCATTTCAAGTATTCATATCTAGTGTCTTACTGTCAAGACAAGGGCTCAATCGAGCTCTTGATCTAAGTCGAGGACGGTATCTACGGAATCCAACTATGGGAACCAATTCCGACGATGTAAGTGAGTCCTTTAGATTCGACGACTTTAGCATCGTCATCATTCATCTTTTATGTTCATGAAGGGCCTCAAAATCAATCCAGGAGAAGAAAACGTGGATGAGGGCTTCGATCCTGGGACCTAATCCTCCCAACCCATATGAATTTGATATATGATGCAATTTTAAAGTTTAATAAGTGAAAAAATAATTAGTGAAATTTGGTAGAATTTCAAAGGATTTTGTAGCATAAGAGATTAGAGTTCATTCAGTGTAAAGAGATGGAAAATTGGGATTTATAATTTTTTAATTCAAATTTAATATTTTAGCTAGTGATTTTTTATGTGAACAACATCTGCAATGACTATATTTATTTAATTTGTGAAGATTTTTCTTAGAAAATTAGAATGTAAGAGTTTTAAGTAGATTGATATGATGGAGAGATTTGATTCCCAACAATTAAATAGTAAGGGACTATAGGAGGGAAAGTGCATTTAAACCTAAAATTTACTAACTGAATAATTGACATGTCCATATCATAGTTAGAGCTGTCAATATGGGTTCAAACTCGCGGGCCAGCTCGACGGGTTGGCTAAATGAGCCGGGTTGGGTTGGTTAAATTCCAGCTCGAAAAGAACTTGGGTTAGTGCAACCCGGCTCGTTTAACCCACGGGTTAGACGGGCCAACCCGTGGGTCAAGCGAGCCAACCCGTCGGGTTAGAGTTATTTTTTATTAAAAAAATTATTTTATTTGTCTTTAATTCTAGGTTAGTTTTATGGATTATTTTTAGATAGAAAAATGGAAATTTTCATTTCTTTAAATTTGAGTCGATTTTTTGTGTTTTATTTATTTTATTCTATTATTTATCTCATTTTAAATGTGACAGTAAAATAATTGTGTTCTTAAATCCTGTAAACTAAATTCTTTTTCTATATTTCAAATGTGAGATAAAAATAATTGTGTTGATAAACCTCTTTTTTATGAGTTGATACCAATATCTATAAGTATTTTTTTAAAATTTTATAACATTTTATAACATTTTCTAATCCAATTTCTCTATTTTTTATATTTATTTCACTCAACCCGCGAGGCAGCCCGCCAACCCGCGAGCTCGTAGCGAGCCGGGTTAAGTTCATATTTTCCTGGCTCGTTAAGACACCGAGTTGACACAACCCAACCCGTTTTCAACCCAACCCATACGGGCTGACCCATATGGGCCGGGCTGCCCGTATTGACAGCTCTAATCATAGTCTTTGTTTCATATTTAATATTACGAATACATAATATATATTCAATAATTCATATCAAAACATTAAACACTCAATACTTCATTTCATATTATATACAGATTAGTATACAATATTCTTAACACTCATACAAATATTTCATTTAACACTCTTTCCGATGACTCTTATCAACAATATTACCAGAACAGTACTTAATGGCAATAATGGCCAAACCAACATTGTCTTTCATGACCAAATCCTTGATCCTCATCATCACCTCTGCTGTGAATCCACCATAACATATTAGTCATTGAGTTGCCATCATCAAAAACCTTCAAGCTTCTTACTTTCTGTAATGCACTTTCTTTATCATAAGTCCCTTCCATGGCATAGATAAACCCTTTCCAACCTTCTCCAACACCTTTCCTATTCAAATTTGGCAATGTCCACTCCACAAGCTGCTTCATATAACCAACATCTGAGAACAAGGCCTCAGTAATTGGTGACAATGGCAGAACATGAATCCCAAGCCTGCACTCTCTCCACTGAGCAGGTGCAAACCACAATCCACTGTCTCTCTTGTTAGCCCATAATACACTAACTACCTTGTTCTCTTTGGTAAAATCTTCATCATACAATTTATCTCCCTCATTCACATGCCACCACATTTGAGCTGCATGAATCTCCAATGCTGCAAGTGTTGATCCAGTGGCAATAAGTTGCGTGTCACCATATGCAAGACCCATCAATGCTGCTGAATAATATGCATTCACGGCTTCACTTGTGCTCTCTTGATTTCTTCCATCTGCAAACTCAGTTAACCCTCCAGCCCAAGAGTGAAATTTATAGAGGTCAAAACACCTTAGACTAGTGTAATTAGAGTTTGATCTTCTTTTCAATGTCATAAAATCTGCCATGAGTGAATAGGCTTGAGGCTTAAACTTTCTTCCCCAAATTGGGTCAATCTTTGCAAGCACTGCAATTCCATAGACAAAGTACCCCAAATGATAATGATGATCATTGTAAATACCAAACCCAAAATCTGCACCCGAGTCTTTAGACCCTTGTTGGGTAACAATTCCACCCCATTTGTCATCATAGAGAAAACCATTTCCATTGAGAGTTCCATTCAACCATAGCTCAATGGTCTCCTTCAAGAACTTCCTAATTGCTGGTATCACATCAAGAAAGGACACCTCCTCAGCTATCAATGCCAACCTTGCTGCCCTTGCTATCATCTTCCCATAAAAATAACATGATGTTGTTGTTATTCCTAAGGGGTCCAGAGCCTTCACATCATCAGAAAGTGCTGTTAAAATTTGTTCATGGAATTCCTCATTGACGCCCCTGATGGAATGCCAAGTAACAGAAACTGGATTGGTTTTCAACATCCATGAGTCTCCAACAACACCAACAAGCTCTCCATCAATGCTTCTGTACTTCAAATCATGCAGGACAGTTACATCACAATCATTAGAAGACAAAAGTTGAAGATGGAGTGGGTGAGCAAGTATTAACAAGTCTCCCCACCCTTTCTTTTCCCATTTATACTCCACACAGAATGGCTTTGTAAACTCTGCTTCCCCAAAGACAGGGTAGCAACAACTGAACCTGTTGAGGATTACCTCATACTTGGGATCAGAATCAGGCAACACCACTATCCTGATTATGCCAGAAAACCCATCAGAGGTAGTAATCTCAGAAAGGCTATGAGTCCAGCTACTTGGGGAGGATGTGTATATGAGCCATGTCTGGTTATTGTTGAGCTGCAAGGTGTGTTTAGTGAGGGAGTCATTGGATGAGAATGATATAATGGCATGAATGGTGGTGATGGAAAGTGGTGTGGGAGTTTTCACAGATGCTGTCACAAAAGGGCTTCCTCTGACAAGGAAGAACCTCAGGTTAGAAGAGGGAATGTCCAAAGTGACACTGAGATCATTGAAGGAAGAGATTACATGTTTCCCGTGTGAATCTGAGTTGGTATTCTGAGAGGAAGAAATGGTGATGTCAGGGCTAAAGAGCTGGGTTATGAAGGAAGAATTGGAGGTGCATGAAGGGTAGCAAAGGGAGAGGGAGGAGTTTGACGATTTGATGAGGTAAGGGTGAATGTATTCAGGTTGGTCTCCATTGTTTAGGACATAGTTTTGTAGGACATAGTTTTGGAAGAAAGAGTTTGTAGGCAGGGGAGATGAGAGTAGGTTTGGGGAGAAGAAGTTGGAAGGGTCAGGGAGAACTGTTGAGTGGGCTTGAGGGAAGAGAAAAGGAGTTTTTGGTTGTTTGGGAGGAGGAGGAGGTGGAGGGGGAGGAGGAGATTTTGGTGGCGGTGGTGGCGGTGAAGGAGGTGGTGGTGGTGGTGGAGGAGGAGGAGGAGGTGGTGGTGGTGGTGGTGGAGGAGGAGGAGGAGGAGGAGGTGGAGGTGGAGGTAGAGAAGGGGGTCTTGGTCTTTGTCTTGGTGGACTTTTAAATTTTCTTGCAAGTTTCTTCAGCATGGTGAGGTTGGATTTTGGAACTTGGTTTGGATTTGGAAGTGGTGGATGTTAAGTTAGTTGGAGAGAAATAGAAAGGTTGGTTACTTATTTTATATTAAAGAGAAAAATGAAGTAGAAAATAAAAGAAAGGAATTTAGAATTGTATGAAGAAAGGAATTGATTGTTGAAAATGAAAGGATGCTAATAATATACAATTGTTATACAACAAAAACAGAATAAAAAATTGACATGAAAAAGAAATTATGCTATTCCTTGGGAACTGGGAAGGAATCGAGGAAAGAAATTCAAGGTTTCTGTACTTGAATGTCCAAGGAAGAGATAGCATGATGAGGTCGTTTAGCATTTTATTAGGTACCTTGTTTCGAAGAAAGATCTTTCATTAACTTGTTCAAAAGAATTCTTTTCCCATTTGGAATAAAAAAAAAATTATTATAAATTAGAATACTTTACATTATACATTACAATACAATGAAGTTATTCATGCATACAGCTATTATGCTTTCCTAACGAAAAGGTTAATCTAAAAGTACATTACTTTTTCACATGAGCATAATGCAGAAGAAAACCATCACTACCCATGAGCACAAAGTTTCTGTATTACTTTCCGCATGAAATTGCATCTGTCTAGTTAATGGAAACAAAATCTAATAAAATCATGCCACAGTGCGAAATTCGTTTCTGCAAATTTGACACATAATGAAATTGCACAAGCACTATTCTAAAAAAAGAAAATCAAAGCTTAGGTTAAAAGAGTGAGATACGTGTAGAAAGCTGGTACACACGGCGCGGTACTTATAAATAGACACATGTGATGGAAGTTGGAACATTCGTTTTCTTGTTTGTTATCTAGAAAAAGAGTGTAAAAATTATGTAAAATATATGCAGATAATATTATTGCTTTGTTTCTTTGGAGTGTTTATATTGGGTAACCATTCCAAATTCAAATGCACATAGATAGTGAAAAGCATAAACAGTTCATGACATGGCAGTATGGCACTACAACATTTTCAGTCTTTAGCAACCTCAAAAGTGTCAGCATAGCTACAGAAACTGTTGTATCAAACAGACCATACCTGGATCATTCCCTCTCCATTAGAGAACTTCCACTGGCTTTGGTAAAATTAAAGTGATGCATTGTTGTCCTGTGTATGTGTAGACCACTGCAGTGATACTCCTGGATGGTTGATTTGTAGCTTGTAGATGAACTCCAATATAACAAATCTGCATTTAGCAGTCATTCAACTCAACATCTATTTTGCAGGTGGGGTAAAATTTACTATCTCATAAGTCATAAATCAGCACAGAACACGTTTTTTCTTTTCTTTTTTTCTACAGTTAGAGGGTTTGTAAGTTTCAGCACTCCTAAGTTCAAATAGTGAAATAAAAGCAGGGAAAAACCAATCCCTACAAAACCCAGAACAGACAGGGCCTGTACCCAGATTTCAAAACCACACAATGATATATAACTTAATTATTATTGGTATGCTTAAACTTATAATCCCTCCTCAATTCTCCTCAACTTTATGGAATATTAGAGAATGCCTATGCATATGGATCTGGATGGGTATCTGAGATTCCAAGCAAAGTCATTTGCATTGATAAGACTGGGATGAAATTACCTACCAATGATCTTTTTCCTTTGAGCTCAGGATGGTGAAAAGCTGGATGATGATGGGATAAAACACAATCTATCAAATCCCCATCGGAGCTCTTCAACAAAAGAACAAAAAACCATGTAAATGAATACAAAAATGCATGGACTGTTATCTTCTGTAACAGCTTCTAAAGCAAGCAGATGAAAATGCCTAAATGGTCTTGATGGCGGGATTGTTGATCTTTTTAAAGAGAGCACTGAGCCCCCTTAATTATGCAACTCCAAACCTGGTCTAAAAGTTTGGCAAGCATTGAAGTGAGAATGAGAGAGTATGAAATCTGAGGCAAGGGTGGGGGGGGGGGGGGGGGGTGTCAAAACTGGACTAATTGAAGTAACAAGCAAGAATACAACAAGGGCAGGTTCCATAGGTAGTAGAGTATTTAGGGAAGTAGAAGCAGCCAATTTCAGGGAATGATTCTGTGAAGTTTGTTTTTGGACAACATGATTTGGTTGTATACATGGGTGTTGTCTTTGTGGGGAGCTGCAAAAAATGGCTTTGGTTTAATATTATGCTCCCACACCATGAAACACTCTAGTGCCAGCACACAAAATAGGCCCTGACCCCAAATAGATGGGGGGTTGAATTCTCCAAGTTTACTTTTACTTCTCACAAGGTTTGGGTTAACAGTGAATAATTACTCAATCAGCACATCTGTGTAAACATGGAATGTTCTTTTCTCCCGTTAAAATTTGATCAGCAGTCAAATCTATAATACTGGTTTTCCTTTTTTTGCTAAATTTTATTTTGAAAGACCAAGGCCAAAAGATTGTAGGATTAGTATCAGTTTCAAAGAAAGGACACAAGGAGAACAACCAATGTCATATGCATAGGACCAAAACGGGCTTTGCATTCTATGACACACTCGGAGGTGTAAGCTTTATTTGGTCAGCATCATCCTCAACAGTATGCATGAACAAGATTAAGTAACAGAGGCTATATGGAAAGCTTGCAGGACATCATAAAAGAATTCATATAGAAAAGAATGGTGATAATAGTGCAACTAAGACAATTTGATTCAATGGAAATGAACTTTTGATCCCATCTGCTGCTCTAGAAAACAACAAGGGCCTTCCACACATTATATTTAGTTTATGGTTGTTCTAAGTAGATATCCCTCTCACAGTCTCACATGTCATTTTTATTTAAAAGGGGTGGAAAAAGTACAGTGTGGTCATGTGATAACAGAACAAAACACATGCATGGAAAAAATGTTTCCCATAATAGATAAAAATATTTGAACCATAAAGGCAGCACTCAAGATATAATTCATCAAAATTAAGACATAGATAAAAAATAAAACACTTAAACACAATAAGTTCTCTTGCTTAATGCTTGTCATGACTATGCAATATAAAAACAAGCCTTGTCTTGGTCACAATCAGGGTTGTTAATGGCGGATAGCGTAGTGTAGCGGCAAGCCCAAAAAACGCTATTTCGAGCGCTATTGCGGCGCTATAGCGGAAAATAGCGCAAATAGCAGTGAATAGTGGAGTAGAGGTGAACCCCCAGGCCGCTACGCTATAGGCTATTGCGCCGCTATAGCGCACTATTAACAAGCCTGGTCACAATAAGAGAAATATATTCCCAGTTACATGCTTATAAAACTAATAAGTGCTGGGATAGATCTGAGGGACTTTAGAGTTAAGCTGCATGCTCAATAGTGCGCCTAGCAAGAGAGAAATTTGGAAAATGAAGGAGTCATTTTCATTCCGGTGTTCTAATGGCACCATAATGTATTGCCTCAGACACAATTAGGATACAGCAGTTTCATTTCATGATCACAATGACTCTAAATAAGTAATGCTTCAAGCATCAAATTTATTCAGTCTCTAATTTATAGGATTCAAAAGAAAAGTAGACTCTAATTCATATATTTGACAACTTGTTTGAAATAAATGATTTCCAAAACATTCAGTATAATACAGCAATGCACATCAGGTAGCATCAAAAGGACAAGCGAAGCAACAAATGTTGAAGGAGGTTTCGAAGTTGTCATAAAATCTGTTGAGAGAAATAGACAAACTCATCCATGAGACAGTGGTTCTTTTCGATGTCTTTATCTCAGAGAGCACCACCAGGAGCCAAAGTTTCAAATTTTATTTATTTATTTACTTTCTGTCAAATCCAAACTTTTATTAAATGCCTAATGGCACATAGAAATAGCACAGTGGGCTGGAAGCCAAGCTCAGTTTCACCGAAACATGGCTATTATAATTAACAGTTAAGTAGGAAAAACTTAGACGTTCCTGTAGTCTCCTAAAAAGAAAATATTATCACCTGCACATGCTAATGTGAAACGTTTTCAATATACATCTTTCAATTAAGTTTTCCTTTGATCTTGATCAACAAATGAAAATGAAGGGAACACGAGAACACAGATATCAGTTAAAACAAATATTGTCATTTTCTTGTCACCTTTGACAGTAAGAGATCAGGATATGTGTAACATCATTAGAAACTTCTCTATGTGTCTGTATTTCATCACGAAATCAACCAACTAACTCTCAGTTTTAACCTTTAAAGTGCACACTTCAATTGCGAAGAGTCCCAAATACACAGATTTTTGCTGCTTTCAAATGCATTGATATTTCAATAAAATTTGGCATTACTTACCAAGATTAGACAAATTTAATTTTCATTACTCATATATTGCTTCCTTAATAATAGTTAATGTCTCCAAATTTCAGAGGGCATCCATCAGCTAACAGCTAATTTTTTTTAATTTTAAAGCTGAAAAAGCCAAAAATGCACAAAACAAAAATAAAGGGAAGCTGCTAGACAATGCAACCACAAGGTTCTTCATGACACAGTAAAGATAGACAATGAATTCAAAATTCCACACAAACAGACTTTATTTACAAACAAATTGTAAGAGACATATATCAGTTGAATACAGAAATAGGTACAATGCAAGAACTACTAATATCTTCTTTTCTTTCTAAGTATTTGAAATCATTAACAATACCTAGTGGCAGTAATGACCAAACCAGCAGTGTTTCCCATGACCGAATTTCTCTTCTTCATCACCTCTGCTGTGAATCCACCACAAGAGATTAGTCAATGTGTTTCCATCATCAAAACCATTTAAGCTTCTGATCTTCTGCAATGCGCCTTCATTATCATAAACTCCTTGCAATGCATACACAAACCCCTTCCATCCTTCTCCAACACCTTCCCTATTCAATGCAGGTAATGTCCACTCCACAAGCTCCTTAACAAAATCAACATTTGAGAATAGAACTTCAGAAATAGGCAGCAAAGGCAAGAGCTGAATCCCAAGCCTACACTCTCTCCACTCAGGAGGAGCAAACCATAGTCCACTGTCTCTCTTGTTAGCCCATAACACACCAACTACCTTGTTCTCTTTGGTAAAATCTGCCTCATAAAGCTTATCTCCTTCTCTTACATGCCACCACATTTGAGCTGCGTGGATTTCGAAAGCTGTAAGTGTCGATCCAGTAGCAACCAGATGGGTGTCTCCATATGCCAAACCCATCAATGCTGCAGAGTAATATGCATTCACAGCTTCACTGGTGCTCTCCTGATTTCTTCCATCACCAAACTCGGTTAACCCTCCAGCCCAGGAGTGCAATTTATAAAGGTCGAAACACCTTAGACGCGTGTAATTCGAGTTTGATCTTCTGCTGAAGGTCATGAAATCTGCCATGAGCGAATAGGCCTGAGGCTTATATTTCCTTCCCCAAACTGGGTCAATCTTTGCAAGCACTGCAATTCCATAAACAAAGTACCCCAAATGATAATGATGATCATTGTAAACTCCAAACCCGAAATCAGCCCCAGTATCAGTAGAACCTTGCTTTGTAATAACCCCTCCCCACTTCCTATCATAGAGAAATCCATTCCCATTAAAAGTTCCATCCAGCCAGGGCTCAATGGCTTCCTTCAAATACTTCCTAATCTTTGGAATAACATCAAGGAAGCTCACCTCTTCAGCTATCAATACCAACCTTGCTGCCCTTGCAATCAATTTCCCATAAAAGTATGAAGAATTTGTTGTGATTGCAGATGAATTCAGACCATCAACATCTTTCAAAAGGGCTGTAACAATTTCATCACGGGACTCATCTCTCACACCCCTGGTGGAATGCCAAGTCACAGAAACAGGATCAGTTTTCAAAAACCATGAATCCCCAACAACACCAACAAGCTCCCCATCAATGCTGCTATACTTAAAATCACTCAGAACCGTAACATCGCAATCAGTATCAGACAAAAGCTGAAGATGAAGAGGGTGAGCCAACAGCAACAAATCACCCCACCCTTTCTTCTCCCACTTATACTCCACACTAAACGGTCCTGCAAACACAGCATCACCAGACACAGGGTAACAAGAACTGAACCTGTCAAGAACCGCCTCGTGCGTCGAATCAGAATCCGGCAACAACGCTATCCGAATCACGCCGGAAAACGCATCAGAGGCAATCTCAGAGAGGCCATGGCTCAACCTGATTGGGGAAGAAGCATAGAGAATCCAAGTCTGCCCATTGTTAAGGCTAAAAGTGTGCTTGGTGAGGGAATCATTGGAAGAAAAAGAGAGAATGGCGTGGATTGTTGAGATTGAAAGAGGGGTTGGTTGGGTAACAGAAACAGTCAAAAAGGGGCTTCCCCTGACGAGGAAAAACCGCAGATTTGAAGAAGGGATATCCAATGTGACACTGAGATCATTGTAGGATGAGATTCTATGGTTCAAATGGGGAACTGGGTCGGTTTTCAAAGAGGAAGAGATGGTGAGATCGGCGTTGAAAACCTGGTATATGAAAGCAGAGTTGGAAAAGCGAGATGGGTATGAGAGGGAAAGAGAGGAGTTTGAGGATTTGATGAGGTAAGGGTGAATGTATTCAGGTTGGTCACCATTTTTGAGAGTGAAGTTTTGGAAGAAGGAGTTTGTGGGTGGTGGTGTGGAGAGCAGGTTTGGGGAGAAGAAGTTGGAGGGGTCAGGGAGGACAGTGGAATGTGCCTGTGGGAATGTGAATGGTATTGATTGCTTTGTGCTTCGTGGCATCATTGGTGGCGGAGATGGTGATCGAAGTGGTGGTGGTGGTGGTGGTGGTGGTGGTGGTGGCAATTGGGGTGGTGGAGATGATGGGGTTTGGTGGGTTATATAGGGTTTGGTGCGCTTTTTAAAGCTTTTGTTGAGGGATGTGCTCACTTTGTGCATTAGTTTTTTCAGCATTTTTCAAGGAAGTAGTTAAGTGTGATTAAACTTTAAACAACTCAATGCTCATTCAAATTGAACTTGCATTAACTTGCTTAACCAACAAGGCGGTCCAACCAATACGTACATTTGAGAAACGGTAGTTGTCTTTCTCAATAAATGATTATCTTAGGGTTTAATCTAGTGATTTTTCTTACGAAAAAATATATATTAAATAATTTTTTGAGATATAATTATTATGTAATTAACAAGTTTTTATTGACTAAAATATTGAATCAAAATATATATGAGTCTATGACCATAATATTTTGAAGACAAAGTTGTCAGAGGTAATAATTGAGTATTGACTGGTGTGAGAGATTAGTCGTGTGATGATACCTTTGGTGATGCTTAGCAAACATCGATTTGTGATTTTATTATTCAAATGGATGATGGATTTGTTGGATTTTGGATGAGATTTGTTGGAGGGGTATGTCAGAAGTTTATTGGGTTAGATGGTCGGTGTTTGAGGAGAGGGTGTTTTTGGGTTCAATAATGGGGACATGAATGAATGAGGGTGGGGTTCGTGCGTGGGAGTTAAGAAGAAACAATGGTTTATTGAAGTTGAAGCAAACGGGTATCTTGGGCAAGCAAGCTAGGTATGTGAATATGACCATGTCAAGAAAGAAACCTGAGGCATTTTTGGTAGAAATGACAAGGAAGGGATCACATTTAGAATTTACTAAGATGTGACTTGTCCCAACGAGGACAAAATCTATGGCAAATTATATACTTTCGCAGGTAAGGAATGGTGGAAACATCTACAAATACTACGTGTCACTATGAGAAATTTGAAATCTTTATATTTTTCCTTCTTCAGTTCTTCCTCTTCCTTCCTCCTCGTACTTGTAATAAAGAATATTATTTCCTTAACCTTGGCTGGATTTTAATCAACACAGTAACATCAATAAAAAAGAAAAATGAGGTTAATAAAGACTATAAAGACTAGAATGAATTTTTAATATATGTATAGGTCTTTGCCTTTAATAGTTCATTCTTAATGCTTTATTTGGATAGAGAGGTTAAAATGAGAGGTAGGGATATAACAGGAAATGATGTAAGATGAAAGAATATAAAAAAAAAATAGTGATTTTAAAGTTTTTTGGAGAGGGAGAAAAAGAATGGAGAATTAAAAGGAAAAGTGAAAGTTAAAAAAATAAGTGTGCTAAAAACGAAGCCATGCAAAGACTCATATACACTACATCTGATCTCTATGGCATGCGGTAGTGCGTGATGTGATGATGGAGCTAAAATTCCATTTGATACATAGCCTAGTGTTTGGGTGGTGATATAGACTATAGAGACACGTTTGATGTATCTGCAGAACTCATCATTAATACATAACCCACTATTTCGGTAGTTCTGTAGAGACGCACTTGATAAATTAGCACATCTCTTAATGGATACATATATAGTCTAGGATTTGGATGGTGCTTGAGAAACACACTTGATGTATCTACTACGTGAGTGTGAAGATTTAGACCATCTTCTATAAAAGACTTTGACAATGTTTCTAGAGCACTCATGAGCAATCCAAGAAGGTGAATGAAGGCCTAAAATTAAAGGTGTAAATATTCTATGGCGAAGCCTTTATAGATTTGAAGGTCAGGTGTGTATTGGGGGTCTTATCTAGAGTCCACTAAGTTCAAGAGAAATTCACTCATTCTTGTGTTCACTAAGATCAGGTACGTATTGGGTGCGTTAGACTTGTAGCACAAAAAGTCGTGTAGCCTTGTGGTAAGGTCTCTTTGATTTCTGTTGCAGGTCTTGTGTTGAAACCCTGGCAAAGGTATCAGTTTTTTTTTATTTTAAACATTTTCTTTTGTGCTTACTTGGCAAAATTGATGACGTGGCCTTATGGTGTGGCTGCTACATCATCCTACTCCGTTAGAAATCTAACTTTTTTTGTAATGGTGGGGGCTTATCCCATATTATTTTCCCAAAAAATATTTTGTAGGGGCCTAAACCAAAGTACCCCTATTTGAGAGGGACCTCCAACATATTTAAGACTTGAATTTACTAAGATGTGTGACTTGTCTAACATGAGGACAAAATCTATGGCAAATTAGAAACCTTCGCAGGTAAGGAATGGTAGAAAGTTCTACAAATACTACGTGTCACTATGAGAAAATTGAAATCTATGTATTTCCTTCTTCCCCGTTCCTTCCTTCCTCCTACTCCTCTCTCCTCCTAAACGCGAGAGCCACCCACCTCTTTCTCCTCTTTCTCCTCTTTTTCTAAAGGAGTCGTCTCTATCAGAGAAGTCATCCTTTAAAATGAGAGAACAATCAGTAAGATGAAACTGCCTCATGCTTTTTGGTGTGCGCATACTAAATTTTCGGGTTAAATATGTTCCTAATCCCTATTAAATAGGAGTGAATTGAATCTGACCTCTCAAAAAAAAATCATAACTTTTAATCCCCAACATTATGAAAATAAGTGAAGTTTGTCTCTGTCAAACTTTTTGTAGCAGTTTTTGTGTATGAGCGACGAAATTTAACCGCCACAAATTATTTATTCTTGATTTTACTAGTGGTTTAAATCTCTTCAAAATGAATGGGACTAATTTCACCCATTTAATAAATGTCGGAAAAGCTATGAAATTTTTTTACAGACATCAAATATAATACACCTCTATTTTGCAGGAATTAAAAACATATTTAACCCTTAAATTTCAGTTTTTCATGAATTGACATGATTTAATTATATTTCTTTGAAATGATTATTTATAAATTTTACAATTTTGGTACACTCATCATTAAAATGATTTGAATTAATATAATAGATGATTTAAATTATTTACATCGAGTTTGAGAGTGAAAAATCTTCACTAGGTCTTGACTTACCCCTTTATTTATTTTTCATTTACAGAATTACAGGCAAATGACTAGAAGATTGTTACCACATTTAAATCATTATGTTTATCTTGTTGGTAGGCCCTCTTTAGTTAGTGGTCCTATTGGATCTTTTGCTTGGATTTTGCTCATTCAACAGCTTGAGTGTATGATTTGAAAGTCTATAGAGAGTCTTAGGTGGGTTTTCTACGACTTGATCTTTCATGTTTTTATTGTAAGATTTGCACTTGAGTGTATGATTTGAAATTTACATTTTCACGGAATTATGGATATGGTGAGACTCATTTTTGGCCTGTTTTGCACAAAAAATTCGTCTCGCAACCCAGATCTCATGTAGAGACTTCCAGAAACATCTTAGAATCATTTTGACAAAGTTTGGCTAATGATTGAAGGGAAAACAAGGAAAATAAGAGGATGAAGATGGAGAGAGAAGTTGAGGAGTCCCTCTCTCTTCTCAACAGCAGAGGGCGATGAGAGTGGGATGGGGTGAGGAGTCTGAACTCTCCTCCTCTCATAGTATAGAGTTCCAAAAATCAAGTGATCATGTTTGTTCTCACAATGTGATTTTTATCTCTTAAAGCTTGTGAGGTGTGATTTTAAAGCATGATTTTTTCTTCTAAAATTCATGGATGGTCCAGAAGTGAAGTTTGAAAGACAAGAAGTTCATAAGAATCATGATGATGAAGAATGATGATGTGAAAAAAGAAAAACAAATTCCAGAAATGTAAACATAATCTTAGTTGGTTGACATTGGGGAATTCATTATACATTTCACCGTAATATAATCATATTAACTATTTTCACACACAAACAATCCAAAAAAGTAGAGAAATTAAAGTCTTAGTTTGTCAGTTGAGCCATCTCCATCATTTGATCCTCTCACGGCTCGGGTATGGCAGGCCCATGATCCACATCTTTTGATTTCCCCAATTCGTTGGTAAATTTCTAGTGTCACATAAAATCATTAACATTTAAGATCATTACCAGTATAAAATTATTATGCTTAGAAACAATTAGATTAACTTACCGTCATCTGCGAATTGAGAGATTCATGAACTATATCACTGAGATTTTTCTCTTCGTTAAATGAAGAAGTATTGCTGTAGGATTCTGACTCTGGTACACTTGCAGCATTGCTCGACTCGCTTTGCACAGAACCTGCCATCACCACACTAAACACTTATTAGCAGGAACCTTACTCAGGAAAATAAAGCATATAGAAACAGATTGTAATAGAAATATGGTTGGAAGAAGATCTTGTATTTTGTGTGTTTCTTATAACTTGTAATCTTAAGTAAAAAAAAAAAATCAGTTTAAAGTGGTGCATGTATTTTGAGAAGGTTCTTGTCCTTATCACAAAAAATTAATTTAATAGCCTTTAATTTTTACATTGAATTTTGGAGAAATATTAAACTTTTCAAGTATTAATAGACATGACATTTAATAGGGGTTACAAATTTATTTTCTTTTTTATAGTAAATTTTTTTTCTATGCGAAAATGGTTATGATTTTGGAATAGAAAACATTTTGACTATAAAAAAGAAAAATAATTGGTAACCCCTATTAAATATCGTGTTTATTAATACTCAAATTTTTTAATATTTTGCCAAAAGCCAATGTAAAAATTAAAGGCTATTAAATTAATGTTTTGTGACAAGTACAAGAACCTTATCAAAATATATGCACCACTTCAAAGTGAATTTATTTTTTTTATAATTAAGATTATAAGGTTATAAGAAACACACAAAATACAAGATCTTCTTACAACCATATTTCTATCACATCTTGTTTCTATAGGCTTTATTTTCCTGAGTAAGGTTCCTTCGAATAAGTGTTTAGTGTGGTGATGGCATGTTCTGTGCAAAGCGAGTCAAGCAATGCTGCAAGTGTACCAGAGTCAGAATCCTACAACAATACTTCTTCAATTAACGAAGAGAAAAATCTCAGTAATATGGTTCGTGAATCTCTCAATTCGTAGATGACGGTAAGTTATTCTAATTGTTTCTAAGCATAAGAATTTTATACTTGTAATGGTCTTAAATGCTAATGATTCATTTATCTTTGAGACCAGAAATTTACCAACGAATTGGGTAAATCAATAGATATGGATCATGGGCCTGCACTACCTGAGCCAGTGAGAGGATCAAATGACTGAGATGGCTCAACTAACAAAGTAAGACTTTAATTTCTCTAGTTTTTTGGATTGTTAGTGTGTGAAAATTGTTAATTTGATCCTATTACGATGAAATGTATAATGAACTCCCCAATATCAACCAACTAAGATTATACTTTACTACGCTAAGCTTCAGTTTTAAAATGCGGCTAAATGGAAGTATGTCTTCCTATAAGACCTGGATTTACAGAGCAAGTTAATTTCCGACTCACGCGTAGAATCAGTGTAAGCGTGACAGGAATTTGCTATTTGAGAAAGATTAATGTAGAAGAAAGTTCAGGAATTGCTTGAGGAATGTTGCGTAGTCGCTGTAGGAATTAGTGCGAGTCGTCTGCACACCTGCCTTATGGCGAGCGTGTCCAGAATAGGCTATTTCGCTTTTAGAGCAACGTTTTAAGTGAGATTTCGAATCCTTGGAAAATTTAAAGGTTCTCTTTATTTTTCCTTCGACCAGCGTTTCATTTCGGAACTCTGGACTGTACGCACGATAGTATTCACTTTTCGGAAGTCCGACAACGCTAATTTCTTTGCTTCGAAACCCCAGATTCGAGTGATGGATGAAGACTTTTTCTATTCGGGACTTCTAACGAAGTTTCCGTTCGCGTTGCCAGATTTTTTTCGACATTTCCAATCTTTCTTCAGAAGGAAGTTTTGTCATCTGACCATCACTGCAAAAAGTAGTTTTTCGGGACAGATTAACTTACACCGCTTTTGGGATTTTAGATATCGTTTTTCCCAAATGTCAGAGATATGTTTTGAGTTCTGGAATTCTAACGCCAGAATCTCTCTTAGAATTCATCGGTGAACATGCTGCAAAAATCGGAATCGCGAAATTTTCATTTTCCCGCGATTTCACCTGCCTATAAATAGTCGAAAAAGCAAAATATCTTCTCATTTTCTTCCTTGTTGGCCGCGAGTTAGGGAGAGGAGAGGGAGAGGAGATTTTAGCCGAAACTCGACCGATCTTCGCGCAGTTCGTTCCTACTTCAAGGTACTGAGGTAACTAACATGATTCTTACCTCTGATTACTGTTTCTAATGCGTTTCTGTAGTCGTTTCTGTGCTCACAGTTTTGAGCTTTTTGTAAAACTGTCCGTTTTCTCTGATTTCTTGCTTGGATTATCTTCCCTACGTTCCCAAGAGTCTAAAACCTCTGTCAGTAATCGCCGATTGTGATCGAGCTGTCCAGGATCTGAAAAACTGTTTCAAAACCCTTTTTGCGCACATTTCGAAACTTTACTGTCGAAAAGTCGTAATCTAACTTCGTGTCTTTAGGATTTGTTGTCACGGATGTCGTTAGGATCATTGCTGTCAAATTTGTTTTTCGAACTGATAACTTTGAGGTTTTGAGCTTTTATTTTGGACCAAAACGCCCCTGAACGGCCGTATTTTGATCCGATTGTCCGAAAATAGTTCCAACAGTTTCTTTGCCTTAGTTTTACCCTAAAACTACCTTGTAAACAGATTTGATCGAAGAAAAAGAGCTGGAGCTCTTTTTCCTTTTTGGCCGAGAGCTATTCCAAGGGGGGGAAGTTTTTCGTTTTCGAAAACTTGTCTTTTCGCATCCGATTGTCGTATTCTGAAGCTTTAATGCTTTGTCTAGCGTTTATGTGTTGTATTGTGATCGAATTAATCGATTTTGTTTGGATTCTGCTTTGTTTTTCTCCGAGGTTCAGTTGAAGGAACTTTGGGAGTTTCAGAGCATTTGTGTGAAGGAGATTTTGATTACGAGGCTGGAGCAGCTCGAGGTTAGGGCAACTTACTAATAGCTATGATTGCATGATAGGCGTCGATAAATTCGACTTATGCTTTATCTGATGATTATGATGATGATTTGATGTTATGATGTTTTTCCATAACTTGCGATATTGTGATATTGTTGGATTGTGCGTTTTGACGCGACTTCGGAGTGGAGATTCATTGATCTGGTGATCTTTGATATTTCGGGTTGGATGAACAACCCTAGGCAAGTCCAAACGTGGGGTTTGAGACTTAGCCATTCATTGGTATTTGTTCGTATTCTTAGACTTTCCCCGGGAAACTTCTTTTGGAGGGTTTTTGGAAACTTAGAATGATTAGACATTCGAAAACTAGAGACTTTGGGAGACTTAGACTTTGAGAAGTAAACTCATAACTTGACTAATCCAATTCGAAACGTTTTTACTAAACGAATAATCATAGGAGAACTAAAGGGGAAAAACAATTGCGAAAGACGGGGAAAAGTCGACTTATGTTGTGGGTTTGGAGAGTTATTGGAATTGGGGAAAGCCACTGAGGTGAGCTACGGTGATGATTGAAAGTCACCGAGTACCTTACGTACTCTTGTTGTTGGGGGTTGTGTTGTATTGACCGACACTAATCCCTGGGGTTCTCTGGTTGTTGGAGCTGTATTGTATTGACCGACACTGACTCTGGCTTTGATTTTGGGTTTTGTTATTGGAGTTGTGTTGTATTGACCGACACTAACTCTGAGTTGTGTTGTATTGACCGACACTAACTCTTGGGTTTGTTTTGAGTTTGGGTTTGAGCTAAACATTTATGTGGTGAGGACGATTCGATGTTTGGCTAACCATATTGCATCAATCGGGTGAATAACGGGAATGGTTCACCTGTGCATATCATGGTGAATAACGGGAATGGTTCACCACTGCATTAATGATGAATAACGGGAATGGTTCATCATACGGTGAATAAAGGGAATGGTTCACCAAGGATGAATAACGGGAATGGTTCATCCAGGATGAATAACGGGAATGGTTCATCCATAGTGAAGAACGGGAATGCTTCACTTGTGGCGAACGGGAACGCGTCACAAATCCGGATCATGATTGCATTTCACGCATACATTCATTCTGACTGGAATTGTGTGCTGTTTGATTTATTGAAGCATTGTTAGAGCCATAACATGCTAGGATTATCTATATGTATATATAACAAGATATATATTTATACCACTTGTCACATGTTGAGTGTATATCTACTTATTTCCGTGAGTTGACCCTAGCGCCTTGGCTTTGGTTTCATGTTTGTGTTTGGGCGGTCGGCCTACTGCCAGATGTCGACGGTGGATTGGGTTTCGACGGTCTCTCCCTCGGGGGGGATCAGGTTTGAGTTGGAGGACCGTACTGATGAGCGTGGACGTCTGACGAAAGGAGTTTTACGACGCATGGAGCTGAGCTTCAACTTGCCGACTTCAGTTCGCTGTGGACTCGGTACTGGAAGGGTAGGTTTAGGCAGGCATCATATTTTGTGTAGAGCTCTGATTCGTTTTACTTTGGGACAGGGTAGGTTCCCGACGCATGACTTTTCGTGTGGTTCTCTTATTGAGGGATCACAGTGAGTTAGTCGGACTGTAGGGGTTTTGCTTAGGCCATTTTGAGGCCGACTTTCTCCTAATGGATTGTAATTATAACTTTCTCACTCACACTTCGGGATCTGTATATATTTGCCTACGGGCACACTACTTTGGAGTCACTGCGAGTGCGCGTGACGTGGGAGTGCGGCTGAGGCTGTACATGTGTATATATTTGTATATTGGTTAGTTAGTGTTGGGTTTTGTCTTTATTTCTTTATCGCTTTAATTTAAAGGAATCAAACGAAAAAAAAATTACTTGTTTTCCGCGTAGAGTTTATTTTTGAGTTACTAAAGTGACACCTGGAAATCGGGGTGTTACATTGTGGTATCAAAGCTTAGTCGAGTCTTTTGGGAGTCTTTGGGGAATAGGTCTTCTGTGCTAGGTTGTGTGACTCTGCAAAGAGTGAAAATTGATTGTCCGCAGAGCGATTTTCGCTCTAATTGTTTGCGTTACTACTTAACCATATTGAATGGTTTGTCTAGTGCTACCTTATGGTTAGTACTAATTGGACGGTTGATGAGACATAGGATGGTGGACCTTAACCGGATGGCGGAGGCAATAGCTACATTGATCGAGGCAATGATGAACCAGGCTGCGGAAGACGCTTATATGCGCGCTGAAGAGGCTGCACGTGAGCATCACCAACGACTGATGGCGACGGAAATGAATCAACAAAGAAGAATGAACCGAACAGGAGCTGGGGGACCAATGAGGTCAGGTTCCCAAGGCTACAACAGAAGGGAGAGCTACCATCAGTGGGGACCATATCAGTGTTCCGAGGGAAGAAATCTTATCTCAAGAGTGTACAAACCAACAACTGCTGATACTGGAGAGAAGCCAGTTGGTGACAAGGGTGTGATATGTTTTCGTTGCGGAAAGTTTGGGCATTTTGCTAACAAGTGCTCAGTGATTGGACGGAGATGCTTCAAGTGTGACCGAGAGGGGCATCTAGCTGTGAACTACAAGACACTCCAGGGGGAAACGTCTGACGGTAAGATGAAAGGGAATGATGCTACCGGAGGGACAGGAAACAAGACTTCGGGAAAAACAGTGACGTGTTACAGGTGCAGGAAATTGGGGCACTACAATAACAAGTGTCCAGACGGGGGATCTCTATGCTTCAACTGTGGGGAAAGCGGGCACTACGCCAGTAGGTGCAAGATCAAGGCAAGTCTATGCTTCAATTGCAACCAACCGGGACATTTCTCCAGAGATTGCAAGGCACCCAAGGGCGAATCATCAGGGGATGTTGGGAAAGGAAAACAACTTGCTGCAGAGGGAGAGGTTTACACCAAGGAGGGTGCAAGAGCTGAGGAGTTGAACGAGGAAGAACGTGGGAGCGATGATAATATTTTAACTGTTCTCTTATTCTCGAAACGAGTGCGACGCGCCTAACTTGTATTTACTACTTAGACTATGATCTTATGATTATTATCCCTAGTAGGACCTTATTCGAGGTTGCTCGTGATTTAACTATAGAAGTTACACGAGGTCTAGAATAGCACGCTGAGCTAGGGAGTTGTTTTACCGATGCGTCGATAAGGAAGCTAGGATCTCAGGGAGATTCCTTATGGGTACGATACGTAGGATTTTAGGGCGTTTAGTTTTGAAGCGGAGCCGTTAAAGGATCTTTCGGCAAAAGGGATTCATTCGACCAAGTGTTTCACCATGGGGAGCGCCAGTGCTTTTAGTCAAGAAGAAAGACGGAAGTCAAGATTATGTGTGGATTATCAACAACTAAACAAGGCGACGATCAAGAACGGATACCCGTTGCCAAGGATAGATGATTTGATGGATCAATTACGAGGGGCTGCCGTATTTTCCAAGATAGACTTGAAGTCAGGCTATCATCAGATCAGAGTGAAGACTGAGGATATACCAAAGACTGCATTCAGAACACGTTAAGG
This sequence comes from Lotus japonicus, assembly GCF_012489685.1. Lineage (NCBI taxonomy): Eukaryota > Viridiplantae > Streptophyta > Magnoliopsida > Fabales > Fabaceae > Lotus > Lotus japonicus. Next base: position 12,027,366 of record NC_080042.1, read on the forward strand.
ACACTACGAGTACCTAGTGATGCCGTTTGGAGTGACGAATGTACCTGCTGTTTTCATGGATTATATGAACCGCATCTTTCATGAGTTCTTAGATCGGTTTGTGGTGGTGTTTATTGATGACATATTGATCTACTCGAAGGACGCGAAGGAACACGAAGGACATTTGCGCCAAGTTTTACAAGTGTTGAGAGAGAAAAAGCTGTATGCGAACCCTTCCAAGTGTGAATTCTGGCTGGAGGAAGTTAATTTCTTAGGCCATGTTATCTCCATGGAAGGCATAGCTGTGGATCCGGCGAAAGTAGAGACTGTTTTGGCTTGGGAGCAACCGAAGACAGTGACAGAAATCAGAAGTTTTGTGGGTTTAGCTGGATATTATAGACGCTTCATTGAGGGATTTGCCAAGATTGTTGGACCTTTGACTCAACTGACGAGGAAGGATCAACCTTTTGCATGGACTGAGGCGTGTGAATCAAGTTTTCAGACACTGAAGGAACGTTTGACGACATCACCTGTGCTTATTTTGCCACAACCGGAGGAACCTTATGAAGTTTATTGTGATGCTTCGTATCAAGGCTTGTGATGTAATATCAGGATATTTGTGACTACTGGAGGATAGGAACTCATTGTCTGTTCCAGTGGGTTTTTCTAAATTTCCACCTTCGATGTATTGGGCCTGATCAACCTAATATTGAGGGGGTGACATTCAGAATCACAGCTGGTCATGGACTTTGATAGAAGGATGTGTAAGATGAATTTGAATTGATCGAGGATTAGTCGGATTTGAGAGGAAAGTTCGTGTTAAGTAATTGATTTTCTTTGGGAAGGAGTTGTAGCTTTAAGAAATGAATATTCATTTAAGAAGTGTTGGGGAGTTAAAGGATATTGGTGGTCCAAACTTAGTGAAGGTTTAGAGTTTAAGCCAATCGATTTGATCACAAACGCGTGAGACATGAAGTCTTGTCAAGTTCTGATCGAGAGGCTAAGTGTCGGAGTGATTGGAGGATGATTAAGTTACAGGAAGGAAAATGTTAGTATTAAGATGAATACCTGAGGTTGTTATACTTGAACAAGTTTCGTGGAGTTTAAGAGTCAATGAAACTTTGTTATGGATTTTGATGATGCATATTACGGATAACAAGTGAATTTTACTAAAGTTGAATGAGAATCCTAGGGCTAAGGTTGACCTAGTGAGCTGAGATTCATGTACGAATAAGGGAATTAGTGGTGTTGGCAGGTTACGATAGTAGTTAAATCTCAGAAGGTTGAAGGATCGGATGATAAAATGACTAGTTAAGACCCTTGAGGTATAGTTATGATTTGATCTTTTAGAGGATAAGTCTCGATTCATGCGAAGTAGTAGGGATTTCAGTAAGTGTAAATTGGTTGGAGTGAGGAAAGTTTTGAGGACGAAGACGATAATAATGGATTGTTAGATATTAAGATGAAGATTAGCTTATAAGTTGTTGATAAGTTAATGTTAAAGGGAATGAGTCTTGTGATGCACAAGGTATTAAGACTCAAGTCGAGTTTTAATTTGAATGGTGACTAAGTAGAAGATTGATTTCATGGTGCGAGTGATGATAGTTACGAAGTTGGATGTGACATTAATGGACTATTAGATTCCAACACAATATTTCGTCTAGGAGTTATCGAACGGACAAGTGGAGTTTTGGACTGTAGATGAAGATCACGAGGACAAGTTGAGTATTTACTTTGGAATGACAGAGAGGCACCGAGTTTAAGAAGAATTTCGGACGACCGAAGGTAAAGAAGCAAGTGGTTAAGATTGTGCGACTGCACGGAGTGCCAACTAGTATCATTTCAAGCAGAGATCCGACGCAAGTGATCGAGCCAGACGACATGAAGTTGAATGATGGGTTGTCTTTTGAGACGCCGACAGTTAGCAGTGGGGATAGAAGAGTGAAACAGTTAAGGGGAAAACAGCTTGCTTAAGTAAGGGTTATGAGGAACAATGACACGGGCAATACTACATGGGAATTGGAAGACAAGATCAAGGAACTGTACCCCGGACTTTTTGCAGAACTCTGAGTTTCGAGGACGAAACTTTCTTTTTGGAGGGGAGTATTGTAAGACCTGGATTTACAGAGCAAGTTAATTTCCGACTCACGCGTAGAATCAGTGTAAGCGTGACAGGAGTTTGCTATTTGAGAAAGATTAATGAAGAAGAAAGTTCAGGAATTGCTTGAGGAATGTTGCGTAGTCGCTGTAGGAATTAGTGCGAGTCGTCTGCACACCTGCCTTATGGCGAGCGTGTCCAGAATAGGCTATTTCGCTTTTAGAGCAACGTTTTAAGTGAGATTTCGAATCCTTGGAAAATTTAAAGGTTCTCTTTATTTTTCCTTCGACCAGCGTTTTATTTCGGAACTCTAGACTGTACGCACGATAGTATTCACTTTTCGGAAGTCCGACAACGCTAATTTCTTTGCTTCGAAACCCTAGATTCGAGCGATGGATGTAGACTTTTTCTATTCGGGACTTCTAACGAAGTTTCCGTCTGCGTTGCCAAATTTGTTTCGACATTTCCAATCTTTCTTCAGAAGGAAGTTTTGTCATCTGACCATCACAGCAAAAAGTAGTTTTTCGGGACAGATTAACTTACACCGCTTTTGGGATTTTAGATATCGTTTTTCCCAAATGTACGAGATATGTTTTGAGTTCTAGAATTCTGACGCCAGAATCTCTCTTAGAATTCATCGGTGAACGTGCTGCAAAAATCGGAATCGCGAAATTTTCATTTTCCCGCGATTTCACCCGCCTATAAATAGTCGAAAAAGCAAAATATCTTCTCATTTTCTTCCTTGTTGGCCGCGAGTTAGGGAGAGGAGAGGGAGAGGAGATTTTCGCCGAAACTCGACCGATCTTCGCGCAGTTCGTTCCTACTTCAAGGTACTGAGGTAACTAACATGATTCTTACCTCTGATTACTGTTTCTACTGCGTTTCAGTAGTCGTTTCTGTGCTCACAGTTTTGAGCTTTTTGTAAAACTGTCTGTTTTCTCTGATTTCTTGCTTGGATTATCTTCCCTACGTTCCCAAGAGTCTAAAACCTCTGTCAGTAATCGCCGATTGTGATCGAGCTGTCCAGGATCTGAAAAACAGTTTCAAAACCCTTTTTGCGCACATTTCAAAACTTTACTGTCGAAAAGTCGTAATCTAACTTCGTGCCTTTAGGATTTGTTGTCACGGATGTCGTTAGGATCATTGCTGTCAAATTTGTTTTTCGAACTGATAACTTTGAGGTTTTGAACTTTTATTTTGGACCAAAACGCCCCTAAACGGCCGTATTTTGATCCGATTGTCCGAAAATTGTTCCGACAGTTTCTTTGCCTTAGTTTTACCCTAAAACTACCTTGTAAACAGATTTGATCGAAGAAAAAGAGCCGGAGTTTGGCCGAGAGCTATTCCAAGGGGGGGGAAGTTTTTCGTTTTCGAAAACTTGTCTTTTCGCATCCGATTGTCGTATTCTGAAGCTTTAATGCTTTGTCTAGCGTTTATGTGTTGTATTGTGATCGAACTAATCGATTTTGTTTGGATTCTGCTTTGTTTTTCTCCGAGGTTCAGTTGAAGGAACTTTGGGAGTTTCAGAGCATTTGTGTGAAGGAGATTTTGATTACGAGGCTAGAGCAGCTCGATGTTAGGGCAACTTACTAATAGCTATGATTGCATGATAGGCGTCGATAAATTCGACTTATGCTTTATCTGATGGTTATGATGATGAGTTGATGTTATGATGTTTTTCCATAACTTGCGATATTGTTGGATTGTGCGTTTTGACGCGACTTCGGAGTGGAGATTCATTGATCTGGTGATCTTTGATATTTCGGGTTGGATGAACAACCCTAGGCAAGTCCAAACGTGGGGTTTGAGACTTAGCCATTCATTGGTATTTGTTCGTATTCTTAGACTTTCCCCGAGAAACTTCTTTTGGAGGGTTTTTGGAAACTTAGAATGATTAGACTTTCGAAAACTAGAGACTTTGGGAGACTTAGACTTTGAGAAGTAAACTCATAACTTGACTAATCCAATTCGAAACGTTTTTACTAAACGAATAATCATAGGAGAACTAAAGGGGAAAAACAATTGCGAAAGACGGGGAAAAGTCGACTTATGTTGTGGGTTTGGAGAGTTATTGGAATTGGGAAAGCCACTGAGGTGAGCTACGGTGATGATTGAAAGTCACCGAGTACCTTACGTACTCTTGTTGTTGGGGGTTGTGTTGTATTGACCGACACTAATCCCTTGGGTTCTCTTGTTGTTGGAGCTGTGTTGTATTGACCGACACTGACTCTGGCTTTGATTTTGGGTTTTGTTATTGGAGTTGTGTTGTATTGACCGACACTAACTCCGAGTTGTGTTGTATTGACCGACACTAACTCTTGGGTTTGTTTTGAGTTTGGGTTTGAGCTAAACATTTATGTGGTGAGGACAATTCGATGTTTGGCTAACCATATTGCATCAATCGGGTGAATAACGGGAATGGTTCACCTGTGCATATCATGGTGAATAACGGGAATGGTTCACCACTGCATTAATGATGAATAACGGGAATGGTTCATCATACGGTGAATAACGGGAATGGTTCACCAAGGATGAATAACGGGAATGGTTCATCCATAGTGAAGAACGGGAATGCTTCACTTGTGGCGAACGGGAACGCGTCACAAATCCGGATCATGATTGCATTTCACGCATACATTCATTCTGACTGGAATTGTGTGCTGTTTGATTTATTGAAGCATTGTTAGAGCCATAACATGCTAGGATTATCTATATGTATATATAACAACATATATATATTTATACCCTTGTCACATGTTGAGTGTATATCTACTTATTTCCGTGAGTTGACCCTAGCGCCTTGGCTTTGGTTTCATGTTTGTGTTTGGGCGGTCGGCCTGCTGCCAGATGTCACGGTGGATTGGGTTTCGACGGTCTCTCCCTCGGGGGGGGATCAGGTTTGAGTTGGAGGACCGTACTGATGAGCGTGGACGTCTGACGAAAGGAGTTTTACGACGCATGGAGCTGAGCTTCAACTTGCCGACTTCAGTTCGCTGTGGACTCGGTACTAGAAGGATAGGTTTAGGCAGGCGTCAAATTTTGTGTAGAGCTCTGATTCGTTTTACTTTGGGACAGGGTAGGTTCCCGACACATGACTTTTCGTGTGGTTCTCTTATTGAGGGATCACAGTGAGTTAGTCGGACTGTAGGGGTTTTTCTTAGGCCATTTTGAGGCCGACTTTCTCCTAATGGATTGTAATTATAACTTTCTCACTCACACTTCGGGATCTGTATATATTTGCCTACGGGCACACTACTTTGGAGTCACTGTGAGTGCGCGTGACGTGGGAGTGCGGCTGAGGCTGTACATGTGTATATATTTGTATATTGGTTAGTTAGTGTTGGGTTTTGTCTTTATTTCTTTATCGCTTTTATTTAAAGGAATCAAACGAAAAAAAAATTACTTGTTTTCCGCGTAGAGTTTATTTTTGAGTTACTAAAGTGACACCTGGAAATCGGGGTGTTACACTTCCAGAGAAGAATTTCCCCGGAGAGGGAGCTTGTTCCAGAAACTCTTGGCTGCCAAGAGATTATTGATTTGATAGCTGCTGGTCTTATGAAGAAAGTGTATGGTCTGGGGAGGAGTTTTGATAAGCTTGTCAAGGAGTTTATTGTCAACATTGTAAGACCAAGATTTGGTCAGGTGGTACAACTCTATGTTTTGATGATAACAAGTTTATTATAGTGTATGAAAAATTAGGGTACTCTAACGTTTGTCTTTTATGTGTGTGACAAACAGGTTCTGATTCTGATTCAAAGACATACTTATCAGAAGTTGAAGACCCAAGAGTAACCAATGAAACGCTTTTGTAATCACTACGTTCTTCGGAACGGTAGCAAACGCTTTAGATGTTCTCAAGATTAAAGCTCTGATGTGGACTCTGAAAGATTCAAGCACTGAAGCTCTGAAGACCAAATTTCGGAGGAACGGTCCAGAAGCTGAAGACTCTGAAGTTCAAGAGTAAGCTGGCTTCCAAGACCAAAGCACTTCAAGTTCTGAAGACCAGAAGTTCAGAATGAACGGTCTAGAAGGAGAAGTTCTGAAGGTCAGAGGATCCAAGCTTCCTTCTGACTCTGATCATATTGCTTCACAAGTTCCAACATGAAGCGTCGCCAAAGATCAAGAGTCAACTAGGCTAAGGCAATGTCATTGTCAATTGTACAAAAGCAGTGTACTACTTTGACCGCCTTACCTACGAGGCTCAGCCTTAGCTGCCTCTGGAAATTCCAGAATTGCCCTCCAACGGATGGATTCTTTCAAACGGAAACAAACCCTAAAGCTTGTGAGATGTGATTTTAGAGCATGATTTTTTCTTCTAAAATTCATGGATGGTCCAGAAGTGAAGTTTGAAAGACAAGAAGTTCATAAGAATCATGATGATGAAGAATGATGATGTGAAAAAACAAAAACAAATTCAAGAAATGTAAACATAATCTTAGTTGGTTGATATTGGGAAGTTCATTATACATTTCATCGTAATAGGATCAAATTAACAATTTCCACACACTAACAATCCAAAAAACTAGAGAAATTAAAGTCTTAGTTTGTTAGTTGAGCCATCTCCATGATTTGATCCTCTCACTGGCTCGGGTGTGGCAGGCCCATGATCCACATATTTTGATTTCCCCAATTCGTTGGTAAATTTCGAGTGTCACATAAAATCATTAACATTTAAGACCATTACCAGTATAAAATTATTATGCTTAGAAATAATTAGATTAACTTACCGTCATCTGCGAATCGAGATATTCATGAACTATATCACTCAGATTTTTCTCTTCGTTAAATGAAGAAGTATTGCTGTAGGATTCTGACTCTGGTACACTTGCAGCATTGCTCGACTCGCTTTGCACAGAACTTGCCATCACCACACTAAACACTTATTAGAAGGAACCTTACTCAGGAAAATAAAGCCTATTGAAACAAGTTGAGATAGAAATATGGTTGGAAGAAGATCTTGTATTTTGTGTGTTTGTATATAACTTGTAATCTTAAGTAAAAAAAAATCAGTTTGAAGTTTTGCATGTATTTTGATAAGGTTCTTGTACTTATCACAAAAAATTAATTTAATAGCCTTTAATTTTTACATTGACTTTTGGAGAAATATTAAACTTTGTAAGTATTAATAGACATGGCATTTAATAGGGGTTAAATTTTTTTTTTTATTGTAAAATTTTTTTCAATGCCAAAATGGTTATGATTTTGGCATAGAATACATTTTGACTATATAAAAGAAAAATAATTGTAACCCCTATTAAATGCCATGTTTATTAATACAGAAATTTTTTAATATTTTGTCAAAAGTCAATGTAAAAATTAAAGGATATTAAATTAATGCTCTGTGACAAGTACAAGAATCTTATCAAAATACATGCACCACTTCAAAGTGAATTTATTTTTTTTATACTTAAGATTATAAGGTTATAAGAAACACACAAAATACAAGATCTTCTTCCCACCATAATTCTATCACATCTTGTTTCTATAGGCTTTATTTTCCTGAGTAAGTTTCCTTCGAATAAGTGTTTAGTGTGGTGATGGCAAGTTCTGTGCAAAGCGAGTCGAGCAATGCTGCAAGTGTACCAGAGTCAGAATCCTACAACAATACTTCTTCAATTAACGAAGAGAAAAATCTCAGTAATATGGTTCGTGAATCTCTCAATTCGTAGATGACGGTAAGTTATTCTAATTGTTTCTAAGCATAAGAATTTTATACTTGTAATGGTCTTAAATACTAATGATTCATTTATCTTTGACACCAGAAATTTACCAACGAATTGGGAAAATCAAAAGATATGGATCATGGGCCTGCACTACCTGAGCCAGTGAGAGAATCAAATGACTGAGATGGCTCAACTAACAAAGTAAGACTTTAATTTCTCTAGTTTTTTGGATTTTTAGTGTGTGAAAATTGTTAATTTGATCCTATTACAATGAAATGTATAATGAACTCCCCAATATCAACCAACTAAGATTATACTTTACTACGCTAAGCTTCAGTTTGAAAATGCTGCTAAATGGAAGTATGTCTTCCAGAGAAGAATTTCCCCAGAGAGGGAGCTTGTTCCAGAAACTCTTGGCTGCCAAGAGATTATTGATTTGATTGCTGCTGGTCTTATGAAGAAAGCGTATGGTCTGGGGAGGTGTTTTGATAAGCTTGTGAAGGAGTTTATTGTCAACATTGTAAGACCAAGATTTGGTCAGGTGGGACAACTCTATGTTTTGATGATAACAAGTTTATTATAGTGCATGAAAAATTAGGGTATTCTAACGTTTGTCTTTTAAGTGTGTGACAAACAGGCTCTGATTCTGATTCAAAGACATACTTATCAGAAGTTGAAGACCCAAGAGTAACGAATGAAACGTTTCTGCAATCACTACGTTCTTCTGAACGGTAGCAAATGCTTCAGATGTTCTCAAGATTAAAGCTCTGATGTGGACTCTGAAAGATTCAAGCACTGAAGCTCTGAAGACCAGATGTTCTGAGGAACGGTCCAGAAGCTGAAGACTTGAAGACTCTGAAGTCCAAGAGTAAGCGGACTTCCAAGACCAAAGCACTTCAAGTTCTGAAGACCAGAAGTTCAGAATGAGCGGTCCAGAAGGAGAAGTTCTGAAGGTCAGAGGATCCAAGCTTCCTTCTGACTCTGATCATATTGCTTCACAAGTTCCAACATGAAGCGTCGCCAAAGATCAAGAGTCAACTAGCTAAGGTAATGTCATTGTCAATTTTACAAAAGCAGTGTACTATTCTGACTGCCTTACCTACGAGGTTCAGCCTTAGCAGGCTCTGAAAATTCCAGAATTTCCCTCCAACGGATGGATTCTTTCAAACGGAAACAAACCCTAAAGCTTGTGAGATGTGATTTTAGAGCATGATTTTTTCTTCTAAAATTCATGGATGGTCCAGAAGTGAAGTTTGAAAGACAAGAAGTTCATAAGAATCATGATAATGAAGAATGGTGATGTGAAAAAACAAAAACAAATTTCAGAAATGTAAACATAATCTTAGTTGGTTGATATTGGGGAATTCATTATACATTTCACCGTAATAGAATGAAATTAACTATTTTCACACACTGACAATCCAAAAAACTAGAGAAATTAAAGTCTTAGTTTGTAAGTTGAGCCATCTCCATCATTTGATTCTCTCACTGGCTCGGATGTGGCAGGCCCATGATCCACATCTTTTGATTTCCCCAATTCGTTCGTAAATTTTAGTGTCACATAAAATCATTAACATTTAATACCATTACCAGTATAAAATTATTATGCTTAGAAACAATTAGATTAACTTACCGTCATCTGCGAATTGAGAGACTCATGAACTATATCACTGAGATTTTTCTCTTCGTTAAATGAAGAAGTATTGCTGTAGGATTCTGACTCTGGTACACTTGCAGCATCGCTCGACTCGCTTTGCACAGAACTTGCCATCACCACACTAAACACTTATTCGAAGGAACCTTACTCAGGAAAATAAAGCCTATAGAAACAAGTTGTGATAGAAATATGGTTGGAAGAAGATCTTGTATTTTGTGTGTTTCTTATAACTTGTAATCTTAAGTAAAAAAAAATTCAGTTTGAAGAGGTGCATGAAGTTTGATAAGGTTCTTCTACTTATCACAAATCATTAATTTAATAGCCTTTAATTTTTACATTGACTTTGGGTAAAATATTAAACTTTTCAAGTATTAATAGACATGGCATTTAATAGGGGTTACAAATTTATTTTCTTTTTTATAGTAAAAATTTTTTCTATGCCAAAATGGTGATGATTTTGGCATAGAAGACATTTTGACTATAAAAAAGAAAAATAATTGGTAACCTCTATTAAATGCATGTTTATTAATACTAAATGTTTTTAATATTTGGCCAAAAGTCAATCTAAAAATTAAAGGCTATTAAATTAATGCTTTGTGACAAGGACAATAACCTTATCAAAATACATGCACCACTTCAAAGTGAATTTATTTTTTTTATACTTAAGATTATAAGGTTATAAGAAACACACAAAATACAAGATCTTCTTCCAACCATATTTCTATCACCTCTTGTTTCTCTAGGCTTTATTTTCCCGAGTAAGGTTCCTTCGAATAAGTGTTTAGTGTGGTGATGGCAAGTTCTGTGCAAAGCGAGTCGAGCAATGCTACAAGTGTACCAGAGTCAGAATCCTACAACAATACTTCTTCAATTAACGAAAGAGAAAAATCTCAGTAATATGGTTCGTGAATCTCTCAATTCGTAGATGACGATAAGTTATTCTAATTGTTTCTAAGCATAAGAATTTTATACTTGTAATGGTCTTAAATGTTAATGATTCATTTATCTTTGACACCAGAAATTTACCAACGAATTAAGAAAATCAAAAGATATGGATCATGGGCCTGCACTACCTGAGCCAGTGAGAGGATCAAATGACTGAGATGGCTCAACTAACAAAGTAAGACTTTAATTTCTCCAGTTTTTTGGATTGTTAGTGTGTGGAAATTGTTAATTTGATCCTATTACGATGAAATGTATAATGAACTTCCCAATATCAACCAACTAAGATTATACTTTACTACATTAAGCTTCATTTTGAAAATGCTGCTAAATGGAAGTATGTCTTCCAGAGAAGAATTGCCCCAGAGAGGGAGCTTGTTCCATAAACTCTTGGCTGCCAAGAGATTATGGATTTGATTGCTGCTGTTCTTATGAAGAATGTGTATGGTCTAGGGAGGTGTTTTGATAAGCTTGTGAAGGAGTTTATTGTCAACATTGTAAGACCAAGATTTGGTCAGGTGGTATAACTCTATGTTTTGATGATAACAAGTTTATTATTGTGTATGAATAATTAGGGTACTCTAACGTTTGTCTTTTAAGTGTGTGAAAAACAGACTCTGATTCTGATTCAAAGACATACTTATCAGAAGTTGAAGACCCAAGAGTAACCAATGAAACACTTCTGCAATCACTACGTTCTTCTGAACGGTAGCAATCACTTCAGATGTTATCAAGATTAAAGCTCTGATGTGGACTCTGAAAGATTCAAGCACTGAAGCTCTGAAGACCAGATGTTCCGAGGAACGGTCCAGAAGCTGAAGACTTGGAGACTCTGAAGTCCAAGAGTAAGCTGGCTTCCAAGACCAAAGCACTTCAAGTTCTGAAGACCAGAAGTTCAGAATGAACGGTCCAGAAGGAGAAGTTCTGAAGTTCAGCATTGCTTTTGACTGGGTAATGTTGTATTTTCTCAAAGGCTTGACTTTGGAAACTCTTGGAGCTGCTGAGGGAACAAGTGAGGAACCCTTGCACGGTGAAGCTGGACGAGTGGGAGATGAGGGAAACTGACCCCTTTATTTATTTTTCATTTACAGAATTACAGGCAAATGACTAGAAGATTGTTACCACATTTAAATCATTATGTTAATCTTGTTGGTAGGCCCTCTTTAGTTAGTGGTCCTATTGGATCTTTTGCTTGGATTTTGCTCATTCAACAGCTATAGCCTATAGAGAGTCTTAGGTGGGTTTTCTACGACTTGATCTTTCATGTTTTTTATTGTAAGATTATTCACTTGAGTGTATGATTTGGAATTTACATTTTCACGGAATTATGGATATGGTGAGTCTGATTTTTGGCATGTTTTGCACAAAAATTCGTCTCGCAACCCAGATCTCATGTAGAGACTTCCAGAAACATCTTAGAATCATTTTAACAAAGTTTGGCTAATGATTGAAGGGAAAACAAGGAAAATAAGAGGATGAAGATGGAGAGAGAAGTTGAGGAGTCCCCCTCTCTTCTCAACAGCAGAGGGCGATGAGAGTGGGATGGGGTGAGGAGTCTGAACTCTCCTCCTCTCATAGTATAGAGTTCCAAAAATCAAGTGATCATGTTTGTTCTCACAATGTGATTTTTATCTCTTAAAGCTTGTGAGATGTGATTTTAAAGCATGATTTTTTCTTCTAAAATTCATGGATGATCCAGAAGTGAAGTTTGAAAGACAAGAAGTTCATAAGAATCATGATCATGAAGAATGATGATGTGAAAAAAGAAAAACAAATTCCAGAAATGTAAACATAATCTTAGTTGGTTGACATTGGGGAATTCATTATACATTTCACCGTAATATAATCAAATTAACTATTTTCACACACTAACAATCCAAAAAAGTAGAGAAATTAAAGTCTTAGTTTGTTAGTTGAGTCATCTCCATCATTTGACCCTCTCACGGCTCGGGTATGGCAGGCCCATGATCCACATCTTTTGATTTCCCCAATTCGTTGGTAAATTTCTAGTGTCACATAAAATCATTAACATTTAAGATCATTACCAGTATAAAATTATTATGCTTAGAAACAATTAGATTAACTTACCGTCATCTGCGAATTGAGAGATTCATGAACTATATCACTGAGATTTTTCTCTTCGTTAAATGAAGAAGTATTGCTGTAGGATTCTGACTCTGGTACACTTGCAGCATCGCTCGACTCGCTTTGCACAGAACTTGCCATCACCACACTAAACACTTATTCGAAGGAACCTTACTCAGGAAAATAAAGCCTATAGAAACAAGTTGTGATAGAAATATGGTTGGAAGAAGATCTTGTATTTTGTGTGTTTCTTATAACTTGTAATCTTAAGTAAAAAAAAAATCAGTTTGAATTGGTGCATGTATTTTGAGAAGGTTCTTGTACTTATCACAAAAAATTAATTTAATAGCCTTTAATTTTTACATTGACTTTTGGAGAAATATTAAACTTTTCAAGTATTAATAGACATGGCATTTAATAGGAGTTACAAATTTATTTTCTTTTTTATAGTAAAACTTTTTTCTATGCCAAAATGGTTATGATTTTGGAATAGAAAACATTTTGACTATAAAAAAGAAAAATAATTGGTAACCCCTATTAAATGCCGTGTTTATTAATACTCAAATTTTTTAATATTTTTCCAAAAGCCAATGTAAAAAATAAAGGCTATTAAATTAATGTTTTGTGACAAGTACAAGAACCTTATCAAAATATATGCACCACTTCAAAGTGAATTTATTTTTTTTATACTTAAGATTATAAGGTTATAAGAAACTCACAACATACAAGATCTTCTTCCAACCATATTTCTATCACATCTTGTTTCTATAGGCTTTATTTTCCTGAGTAAGGTTCCTTCGAATAAGTGTTTAGTGTGGTGATGGCAAGTTCTGTGCAAAGCGAGTCGAGCAATGCTGCAAGTGTACCAGAGTCAGAATCCTACAACAATACTTCTTCAATTAACGAAGAGAAAAATCTCAGTAATATGGTTCGTGAATCTCTCAATTCGTAGATGACGGTAAGTTATTCTAATTGTTTCTAAGCATAAGAATTTTATACTTGTAATGGTCTTAAATGCTAATGATTCATTTATCTTTGACACCCTAAATTTACCAACGAATTGGGAAAATCAAAAGATATGGATCATGGGCCTGCACTACCTAAGCCAGTGAGAGGATCAAATGACTGAGATGGCTCAACTAACAAAGTAAGACTTTAATTTCTCTAGTTTTTTGGATTGTTAGTGTGTGAAAATTGTTAATTTGATCCTATTACGATGAAATATATAATGAACTCCCCAATATCAACCAACTAAGATTATACTTTACTACGCTATGCTTCAGTTTGAAAATGCTGCTAAATGGAAGTATGTCTTCCAGAGAAGAATTTCCCCGGAGAGGGAGCTTGTTCCAGAAACTCTTGGCTGCCAAGAGATTATTGATTTGATTGCTGCTGGTCTTATGAAGAAAGTGTATGGTTTGGGGAGGTGTTTTGATAAGCTTGTGAAGGAGTTTATTGTCAACATTGTAAGACCAAGATTTGGCCAGGTGGTACAACTCTATGTTTTGATGATAACAAGTTTATTATAGTGTATGAAAAATTAGGGTACTCTAACGTTTGTCTTTTATGTGTGTGACAAACAGGTTCTGATTCTGATTCAAAGACATACTTATCAGAAGTTGAAGACCCAAGAGTAACCAATGAAACGCTTTTGTAATCACTACGTTCTTCTGAACGGTAGCAAACGTTTTAGATGTTCTCAAGATTAAAGCTCTGATGTGGACTCTAAAAGATTCAAGCACTAAAGTTCTGAACACCAAATTTCGGAGGAACGGTCCAGAAGCTGAAGACTCTGAAGTCCAAGAGTAAGCTGGCTTCCAAGACCAAAGCAGTTCAAGTTCTGAAGACCAGAAGTTCAGAATGAACGGTCTAGAAGGAGAAGTTCTGAAGGTTAGAGGAGCCAAGCTTCCTTCATACTCTGATCATATTGCTTCACAAGTTCCAACATGAAGCGTTGCCAAAGATCAAGAGTCAACTAGGCTAAGCCAATGTCATTGTCAATTGTACAAAAGCAGTGTACTACTCTGACCGCCTTACGTACGAGGCTCAGCCTTAGCTTCCTCTGGAAATTCCAGAATTGCCCTCCAACGGATGGATTCTTTCAAACGGAAACAAACCCTAAAGCTTGTGAGATGTGATTTTAGAGCATGATTTTTTCTTCTAAAATTCATGGATGGTCCAGAAGTGAAGTTTGAAAGACAAGAAGTTCATAAGAATCATGATGATGAAGAATGATGATGTGAAAAAACAAAAACAAATTCAAGAAATGTAAACATAATCTTAGTTGGTTGATATTGGGGAATTCATTATACATTTCACCGTAATAGAATCAAATTAACTATTTTCACACACTAACAATCCAAAAAACTAGAGAAATTAAATTCTTAGTTTGTAAGTTGAGCCATCTCCATCATTTGATTCTCTCACTGGCTCGGGTGTGGCAGGCCCATGATGCACATATTTTGATTTCCCCAATTCGTTGGTAAATTTCTAGTGTCACATAAAATCATTAACATTTAAGACCATTACCAGTATAAAATTATTATGCTTAGAAATAATTAGATTAACTTACCGTCATCTGCGAATTGAGAGATTCATGAACTATATCACTCAGATTTTTCTCTTCGTTAAATAAAGAAGTATTGCTGTAGTATTCTGACTCTGGTACACTTGCAGCATTGCTCGACTCGCTTTGCACAGAACTTGCCATCACCACACTAAACACTTATTAGAAGGAACCTTACTCAGGAAAATAAAGCCTATAGAAAAAGTTGAGATAGAAATATGGTTGGAAGAAGATCTTGTATTTTGTGTGTTTGTTTTAACTTGTAATCTTAAGTAAAAAAAAATCAGTTTGAAGTTTTGCATGCATTTTGATAAGGTTCTTGTACTTATCACAAAAAATTAATTTAATAGCCTTTAATTTTTACATTGACTTTTGGAGAAATATTAAACTTTTCAAGTATTAATAGACATGGAATTTAATAGAGGTTACAAATTTATTTTCTTTTTTATAGTAAAAATTTTTTCTATGCCAAAATGGTTATGATTTTGGCATAGAAAACATTTTGACTATAAAAAAGAAAAATAATTGGTAACCCCTATTAAATGCCATGTTTATTAATACTCAATTTTTTTAATATTTGGCCAAAAGTCAATGTAAAAATTAAAGGCTATTAAATTAATGCTCTGTGACAAAGACAAGAACCTTATCAAAATACATGCACCACTTCAAAGTGAATTTATTTTTTTTATACTTAAGATTATAAGGTTATATGAAACACACAAAATACAAGATCTTCTTCCAACCATATTTCTATCACCTCTTGTTTCTCTAGGCTTTATTTTCCGGAGTAAGGTTCCTTCGAATAAGTGTTTAGTGTGGTGATGGCAAGTTCTGTGCAAAGCGAGTCGAGCAATGCTGCAAGTGTACCAGAGTCAGAATCCTACAACAATACTTCTTCAATTAACGAAGAGAAAAATCTCAGTAATATGGTTCGTGAATCTCTCAATTCGTAGATGACGGTAAGTTATTCTAATTGTTTCTAAGCATAAGAATTTTACACTTGTAATGGTCTTAAATGTTAATGATTCATTTATCTTTGACCCAGAAATTTACCAACGAATTGGGAAAATCAAAAGATATGGATCATGGGCCCGCACTACCTGAGCCAGTGAGAGGATCAAATGACTGAGATGGCTCAACTAACAAAGTTAGACTTTAATTTCTCCAGTTTTTTGGATTGTTAGTGTGTGAAAATTGTTAATTTGATCCTATTACGATGAAATGTATAATGAACTTCCCAATATCAACCAACTAAGATTATACTTTACTACATTAAGCTTCAGTTTGAAAATGCTGCTAAATGGAAGTATGTCTTCCAAAGAAGAATTGCCTCAGAGAGGGAGCTTGTTCCATAAACTCTTGGCTGCCAAGAGATTATGGATTTGATTGCTGCTTGTCTTATGAAGAACGTGTATGGTCTGGGGAGGTGTTTTGATAAGCTTGTGAAGGAGTTTATTGTCAATATTGTAAGACCAAGATTTGGTCAGGTGGTATAACTCTATGTTTTGAAGATAACAAGTTTATTATTGTGTATGAATAATTAGGGTACTCTAACGTTTGTCTTTTAAGTGTGTGAAAAACAGACTCTGATTCTGATTCAAAGACATACTTATCAAAAGTTGAAGACCCAAGAGTAACCAATGAAATGCTTCTGCAATCACTACGTTCTTCTGAACGGTAGCAAACGCTTCAGATGTTATCAAGTTTAAAGCTCTGATGTGGACTCTGAAAGATTCAAGCACTGAAGCTCTGAAGACCAGATGTTCCGAGGAACGGTCCAGTAGCTGAAGACTTGAAGACTCTGAAGTCCAAGAGTAACTGGCTTCCAAGACCAAAGCACTTCAAGTTCTGAAGACCAGAAGTTCAGAATGAACGTTCCAGAAGGAGAAGTTCTGAAGTTCAGCATTGCTTTTGACTGAGTAATGTTGAATTTTCTCAAAGGCTTGACTTTGGAAACTCTTGGAGCTGCTGAGGAAACAAGTGAGGAACCCTTGCACGGTGAAGCTGGACGAGTGGGAGGTGAGGGCAACTTACTTGCTAGGTAATGACTTGGGCGTTGATAACTTTGACTTGCTTCTTTGATTATGATTGATGTTGATTATGCTGAATTGAAAAATGTTTTCTGAGGCTTCAGCCGTTGTGAAACTTGAGACTTGTGTCTCCGATTTCTGGGGCTTCGCCCGACATATGTGGTTATGATTTGATTATTTATAGGATTGATGTTGACTGAATCACATGCTTTATCTGTGCTAAGTGGCTAATCGTAGGATGTGTTGATATCTGTGAATATGCTTTATTGGATTGTACTAACTGATTGTGCAATTAATTATATATATATATATATATATATATATATATATATTGTGGAATCGTCAGAGTGTGGGTAACGAGAGTTTATGTCATGCTAGTTACGAAAATTTAAAGGGAATGATTAACAGGTCTGACCAAGGTATGACCCTTTGTTGTTTTAGGAGATCGAGACCTTCTCAGAGAATTACACGGGTTTCAGGGAAATCTTAGAACTTATAGAGTTAGAGACAAAAAGGAATAGAAATCGTTTTAAAAATGAAATTCATAATATGCTAAACAACAATCGAACACTTTAAAGTATTGATAACTTCGTGAAAAATTCTTAGAGCTTGAATATGAGTTTCGGGAATATGAGAAGCGTTGATGATCCTAGTTTAGGAGAAACCATGTGTGCTTTTGCACCTTTGCCAACATGCATTTTCATGTTTAGGCTACCTAAGGGATAAGTCTGGCAAACCAATAAGTTTCCAAGTACCTTAGGGAATCAAAGCAGTTCGACCAGCCAAAAGATGATTCAGATGATTCGAGTAGTCATCAAGCGTGTTTGCCTCTTTGTTATGGGAATTCGAGGTCGATAGTTCGACAATTACCTTAGGGGATCTTAGAGACAATATTCTTAGCTAGACACTTACGTTTATGAGGACGGTAAGATGTTTGGCTAACCATATTGCATCATTCATTCATGTCTGAAGATACACGACGGAATGTCGGGCCTCGGTGGAGCTAGTAGGATTAAAAGATCAAGTTTCCACATAAGAACACCGAGAGTGTTTCTTAAGTAGTAGACTTAGTAGCTAACCTACGGGTTAAGGCCGATTTGACTACATTTAGGTTGTAAGCGACACACGAGCATTGTGGTTAACACAAAGGCCAGTCAAAAGAGCGACTCGAGGATGCCCAGCCTGTCCGGAGCATTCTTTTAGCATGACATTGCATTTCATACCATGCACTTGATGATTTGATGTTGATAAACATCGTTATGTGTTATGGTGATCTGATGTTGATGAACATCGCTATGTGTTTTGATAATTGATGTTACTGTTTGTTGACATGGTAACCTGAGGATATGATAATATATGCCATGATAAGATTTATCGAACTTGTATGTATCTATCCCTATACTTTACTTGCTATCTGTATTATCTACCCTATTAAGTGACTTGACCCTCGCGCCATGCCTTGTTTGTGTTTGGGCGGTCGGCAAACTGCCAGATGTCGCTGGGAGAGTGGTTCACATTCGTTCTCCATTCCGGGGGAATCAGGTACGAGATGATTGATCGTGTCGACCCTGCCGCATTGGAGTCGGACCTTACCAACCACCGCGCTACCTATAAGGGGAGATTGATGGAGGATGTGATTTATGGATATGGAGACCTGACGACAGGAGTTTTGCGGAAATATATACTAGCCTTTGACCTGCCACCGATGGTTTGCTTTGGACCAGGTTGTGGAGTGCGACCACCTACACCATCGTCGTCCTCGTCGTCTAAGGAGGAGGATCCTTCCGAGATTGATGCTGCTACTGAGACACCTTATGGACCGACTCCGCCTCTTGTTGTGGACCCTACGAACATCGCGTCTTCTTCGAGGCTCATTGAGCCAAAGGAGGAACTAGTCGCCATGCCTTCGACTCGTTTGGGTGCGTCAACTTCCTCTCGTGGATACCGCATGCAACCCTTGGTTCACGTGGTTGAGGAGGATATTGCCACTGACGCGGTCGACTTGGAGGCCGGCTTGACTAGGGTGGCACGTAAGACTGTGAGGAGGGAGGTTCTAGATCTGGATGTCGATGTGATTACTGTAGACTCACACACTGAGGATGACTACACAAGCGAGAAGGAAGAGGAGGGTTGGGAGACCTGCTTCTTCGCATGACTGGGTTTAGGGTGTATATAGTCGTAGCTTTGGTTCGTCAGTTGTACATTGTGGGACAAGGTAGGTTCCTGACATTTTGCTTTTTGTGTGGTTCTCTGTATGGGAATCACAGGGAGTAGTCGGACGATAGGAGGTCTAAGGAGGTTGTTTTGGGTTGACTCTCCCATATTTGGAGGATTGTAATTATAACTCTTACACTTAATCACTTTTGCGTACACTTGCCTTCGGGCATATTTCTGTCACTTACAAGTACTGGTGATGTTTTTAGTTACAACAATGCTTGTACGTGTTATATATATATATATATATATATATATATATATATATATATATATATATAGTTTATCGGGGTATGTCTTGAGTTTTGATTTAAGTCCTCATTGGACAAGTCTTGCTTTAAAAAGAGAAAAAAATACTTGCATTTTCCACACATAGTTTATAATTGGTTACTAAAGTGACGTCCCGAAAGTCAGGGGTGTTACATGAGGTGTGTCCTAAAACACACTGGTAGTGGACCAATGTTGTTTTCATCATTTAGAGGAAGAGAAACCCCCTATATCGTTATTGACAAAAAAAATATTAGCTAACTATTAAAAAACTTGTGAGCATGCGTATGGAAATTGAAATAAAAAATTCAACTAAAAAGATGATATCTTAACAAAGTTAACAACTTTAAGGATAGGTATGATTTTCGTAATATGGTCATGTAGGCTTCACTAGCCAAGTTAATAGGGAGTTCCGATGCGCTTATATGAAGCTCAACCAAATTGTGAAACAAAGGTAAGTACTCCACTAAATAATAGGTATGAGATTGAGTCTATGACATACACCATCAAAAGAATTATAAAATTACATGTAAGAGAATCTATTTGATAAAATATCAGAAGATGAGATCAAACCTCTATAGCAAAGTCAATAAGTGATAGCTTTTCCACATTTGCAACGAATCTGAGAAATTTAAGCAAAAAAATAACAAGCATTCCATATGTGAACCTCCACAGTTGCATCATTGACCCCCGGTTGCATTATATAAGACATAAAAACTTTTAATTTTAATTGTATCTATCTTTAAAAAAATTAAAACTAAACACAATCTTCCATTCAGACCTTGTTCACAAGTAAATTTTAAATATATTATAAACAAGACTTAGAAATCATATGTGCAAATAGGTAGACATGAAAATAACTTACCTTCACATCAGCCAACATGTCCTTGCACTATTTCTTGACAAGTTGTTGTGCATCCGAGTCAAACATGATCAAATTAGCAAAGTTAGATCCATAAAAAAATTCGAGCTTGATCTTGTACCTAAATTAACAAAAATGAATTTAATTATATATTATTATATTTTTAAACTATACTGATTATTGACGGATAGAGTTCATTGCATTTCATAATAACACAAAGATAATTTCAAAATAAAAAAAAAACCTTGGAGAAACATCCATGACAAGTTTGAAGCATCAATCACAATAATATAGATCATCATAAATGTAACAACCTTGTGGCACTTGCATGCGAAGTACCATTACTTATTGTCTTGCAACAACCCAAGAACCTTCGAGAACAATGAAAATTCCATCCTGAAAAATAGTTACACAAAAAATGAGCTCTAGTTTGCATTTTTAATCTTCAACCCTGATATAAAAGAAAAAAAAATTGAACTCATGCCTCAATTGCTTGGTTCAAAGTTGAAATATATTCTCTAGGATGCATCTTAATGAAGTCATCAAACATAGGAACAAATGAGGTTCCACTAACAATATTTCCAACAAGTTCATCAATTTGAAAATCATGAAGTGATAGACTACACATTCAATTTAGATATTGTTAGAAGCTATTACATGGAAAAAGGTTTTGAAAATGAAAAATGGCATCTAATTCCAAAAGAAAAACATTTCATACAAAGTCTCATATCATTTCATGAATGATATAGCATCGGTAAAAAGATAACACGGGATGCTTTCATCAAATTATGCAGCACATTTTTACCTAAAAAGTACTAGCTAGAGTATTAATATTAGTAATTAGTAATGCAAACATGAGAGGAGGATTTTGGAAAACTTATCAAATTGTAATCTATCATTTAACACCTCTGAAAGTCTTCAGTTTTGCAAGCTAAAAAACACGATAGGATTTCCAAAGAATGGGCAGTAAGATAATCAGTAACAATTTGGACATAATCACAAAAAACAAAACACTCAAACTTTTCCCTATTTAAATAAAATGATACAAAAAACTCACTGAGATCATAGGCATAAAGGACCAATATCACAAAAATTAATACATGTCAAATGTATGCAAAAAAATAGAAATACTTCTCATTACTAACCTCTAATACCACTGTCGTGGTCACACAAATATGTTCTCTCATTAGAAATGGATGTCAACAACCCCATCATGTCTGCATACACAAATACTATGCCGTTTCAACCAACATTGTGGCTTATCAAATACCTTATGTCAATACAAAACCTTCATAATTAACCATATAACTAAGATAAACAATAAAGAACCATTGCTTATTTTAGAGTTCCTATTGGGGCAAAATGAGGTGTCATTGCTTGAAGCAACGATTTTTAAGCAGATTTTTAAATTTAAAATGATGATTTTCTCTCTCATGCTATAATTTATTTATTGTTAAAACAAGAGGGAAAAATGATGAACATGAATTAAAAATTTGAAGAACATACACCAATATTACTCAGAAAAGACACCAAACACCTAGAAAAAAGAATTATGAACAAGGATTCATCAAGATAGTACATAAATAAATGAAAAAGTAGCTTAGAATCTTCATCTTACCATGGAATGGGCACTTTCCTTTCTTCTCAACAATCCAGATGCATTTCGTCTATATCTTGTGGCTCCACTCCTCATCCCCCATGAATCCTCCAACCTCGGCGACGCAGATGCAGATGATAGTAGTGATGTCTTTTTGCATGTCACGTTGCAGCGATCAAGGGCCGGAAACTCCTTGCTAGTGGTTGGAAACACCGATCTGATGGATGAAAGCTCATATCTGGAGGTCGCATGCTTCGTTTCACTCCAACGTAGGAAATTGAGAGAAGAAGGACCAGAGAGGGAGAAATTTTGAAGTTTTTTGTTTGAGAAAGGTTAAGGCTTTGTGTTGAGATGGAGGAGGTTGGAAACTCCGATCCGATGGATGAAAGCTCAGA
Source organism: Lotus japonicus (assembly GCF_012489685.1). NCBI lineage: Eukaryota > Viridiplantae > Streptophyta > Magnoliopsida > Fabales > Fabaceae > Lotus > Lotus japonicus. The sequence continues at coordinate 12,049,721 of NC_080042.1, forward strand.
TCTAGTGGATGAAAGCTCCGATCTGGTGGTTGCATGCTCCGATTCACTCCAAGGTAGGAAATTGAGAGGAGAAGGACCATAGAGGAAAAAAGGTTGACTTTTTTGTTTGAGAAAGGTTGAGGCTTTGTGTTGAGATGGAGGAGAGGAATGCGGTGAGGAGACGCATGTGATGGAGGGAGAGAAGCTTAGGAGGAAGAAGGGGTTTCTTTCAGATTGTTTCTGAGAAGGAAGAAGGTGAAGCAGAGAGAAGGGAGGCGTGAGAAAGAAAAGGGAAGTGTTGGCGTGAGAGAGAAAGAAATGACATGATGGTTTCTTTCACAAATGAATTTAGGGTTTTGTTCATTTGGAAATAATTTATATATTTACAAATGAAATCAGGCGTGATTTTCACAATTGTTTCTAAAATATAATGTTATTTAAATGCTTTTGTTACCATTCCAAAATGTTGATACATCCCCGTTTTACTTTTTTTCAAAAAAAGAAGTTATTGTTATGAATATTTGGATGACCATAGGGCAGGAGTTAGGAGTCCAAGGGTCAGACCCATATGTATACTTGTTCTACACTTCTGACATAATATTATAAAAATACAAGGAAGGTTGCACCTAGCAAATCATCCCCATCACACTATGAGGTGTCACCATTGCTTTTTTTAGAGTTCTTTATGGAGCAAAATAAGGTGTCATTGCTTGAAGCAACAATTTTTAAGTAGGTTCTTAAATTAAAACTGATGATTTTCTCTCTCATGCAATAATCGATTTAATTATTTTTACAACAAGAGGGGGAAATGATGAACATGGATTAAAAATTTGAAGAACATACACCAATATTATTCAGAAAAGACACCAATCATCCAGAAAAAAAAAACTCCCTGAGAAGGTCTCGATCCACTAAAAGCGACAAGGACTCGAACCTCAGTTCGTCCTGTCAAACATTCTCTCAAAATCCCGTCACTAATATGGCATAACTTCCCGTTTGACGTTCCACAGATATATGTATAATCCCAAAAAACATGAGCACATTTATCAACATCACTAATGATTAACCACTTAGCACATATAGTATCTGAATCAATCAACAACACAAATGTTGGCTGAAGCCCCAGAAAATGGAGAAACACGTCTCTATTGATTAACAACGGTCGAAGCCTCAGAAAACATTTTCCAGATCAGCTTAATCAATCTTAAGCATAAAGAAATAGCAAGTCGAAGTTATCGACGCCTAGGTCATTATCTAGCAAGTAAGTTGCCCTCACCTCCGGGTCGTCCAGCTTGATACAACAGGGTTCCTTCACTTGCCTCTCCAACAGCTCCCAAGGTTTCCACAATCAAACCTTTTGAGCAAACACAGCAGAATTCAATCAAACAAGTCCATACTAACCTAACAATATTTACTAACATCAGATGAAGCATTAAAAGCTTCATAGTACGATAATCTAAGGGTGCTCTCGGCCGTTGCACTATTTTTAATGTTCCGGCGCTTTTTCTTCGATCAAACTTGATTCCTAGGTTATCATAGGTCATATCTGTAACACCCCGATTTCGGTGGCGTCACTTTAGTAACCAACAATAAACTTAATGCGGAAAAACGTGTATATTTTTTTTTCGATAATAACTAAGACAAGACTGAATTAAATAAAACCCAAATGCGAAAAGTAATAAAACTAATATACAATATATAAACAGCCCCCGCTGTAAGTAGCAACCTCGTCACGAGTAAACCTCCAGTGACGGGTAATAGAAGAGTAGCGCCCGTAGGCAATATGTACAAACCGAATGAAAGGGTGAAGTGTCCGCAACACCATCCCTTAAAACTGAGAATAAGTTGACCCAATGGTCTGAAAATAAGACCTCCTAAGTCCAACCAACTCTCTGTGATTCCCGTAAGGAAACCACACAAAAAGCTATAGGCGGAACTACCCTGTCCCCTACGTAACAAATGACGCTCAGAGCTACGACTCTACTCCTACACTAATCCTAACTCGAGGAGCTCACACCAGCATTGAACCTACGTGCTAGCATGATCGTCGTCTGAATCAGAATCCAGAACGACTAAGTCTACCAACCCTATCCGTCCTCCCCTCGCAACCGCAGTACGCTCTGATGCTGGACTCACGGCCTTAGGGCCCGAACCCTGATCATCAATGATCGCAACGGTGGGTGCACTAGACCCTGCCGAAGGCACTCCCACTGGAATCTCCTCTGAGGGATCCTCGTCCTTTGAAGATGACGGTGGCGGCGGTGCTCCTCCGAATCCTGGTCCACAGTGAACGCCCGGTGGCAAGTTGAAGCTGATAGAACATCTCCTCAACACTCCAGACCTCAAGAGTCCTCCACTATCTACATGGTCCTCCATGATACGCCCCGAATACGTCGCTCGGTGGCTCGCGGGGTCAACCACCCACGACCCGGGGTCGTCCTGATCGATCATCTCATATCGGATCCCCCCCGAAGGGTGGACCATTGTGAACCAATCCGCAATGGACATCTGACAAAAGGCGTTGTCCGCCAAAACACACACAGAAGACGCGAGGGTCAACTCCAAAGAACTAAGTAGATAATAAACCCAATAGGTACAGATAATAAATAGCCGCTTAGGCTTATAGCTAGGGATAACATCCTAGGGTTGCATATTCCACAAAACATAACAACAATAATAACACTTAACATGTTCCAAGTAAGATTATCAAATAGCAATCACACTCATCAACTAAGTCAGTATGCATGTTGCATGAAATGATATGCAGGTTAACCCAGTCAACCAACATGCAATCCGGAACGGATGGACATCAACGGATCAGCCCTAGCACCAGCCACGGTGGGACTATTTCGGCCCGCGTGCCTCTTACTCCAACAACAACGGTAGTCAGATCAGCCGTAACCCGTAGGTCTGTCATTTCGGTCTGCTACAAGAGACGTCTACAAACGCTCTTACACGGCATTCCGGGTCTTATGACCATTTTGGAAACCGACGACATTTGGAATTCTCCGAGGTCCGGTATCACGCCGTGTATTATCCTCCTATGTATGCATGAATGCGATGTGATTAACCAAACAACGTCTCCGACCTCACTCGACACGTCGCCACGTGTTCTAGGTAAATTAATGTCTCTAAAAGCTTACCCTAAGGTAAAAGTCGATTCTGCGACAAAAGACAACACTTCACAACCACACTTAATTCATGATGATCTACAAATCATCCGACTCATCTCAAACCGATGGTCATAACTACTCAACGAGCACAGAGTATCACACTCTCGGAAACTAACGGTTTCCCGGACTTATCCTCAGGATAGCCCAACAACATAGCTGGTCCAACAGCACAACAACAAACGCTGCTCCAACAGCACAATAACAACAGCTGCCCCAACAGCACAAGAACATCAACATACTCAACACTTGGATCCGACGACACTTCTCGTTTTCCGAAACTAAGATTTGCATCCAACGCTTCCTTTCGAGTTTATTATCATTGAATGAAGATTTAAAGGTTGTTTAATGTCTTATGAGTTTTCTTTTCAAAATAATATCCTTTTAGTCTTATCGCAAAATCTTATAAATTCTCGGGATCTCCTAATCCCCAAATGACACCAGAGAATGTCTCGATCCATACAACACCACGACAAGGTCCGAATCTCATTCGTCCTATCACACTTTCTCAAAACTCTCAAAATAAAATCGGCATGACCTGCCCGCTATTCTCACTACTCAGAATCTCAGATTTCATTACAGAAGCATAATTAACTCATCACAGTCAACAACATGTCATATATCAATACATCTCAGAATAAACACATAGCACTTAGCATATAAAGCATGCACCACACATCCTAGATTACCCACATAGCACATAGCATGTAAGTCAATCTCAAAAACATTCAATAGATGCATCATCTACATTGTCAGCCGAAGCCTCAGAAAACATTTTCCAATCACACACAAACCAGTGCATAAACAGTAAACAATGTCGAAAGCATCGACCCTAAGTATTAACTAGAGATTCAGTGAGATGCCCTCACCTGTAGGTTCTCCAGAGTGATCGTCTAGCGCTTCCTCACACTCAAAGTGTTGTTCCTCAGGGAAATCCTCAAAAGCACCTTTAAAGTAAAACCACAGAATACTATCAGAATCTATCGGAAACTAAGCTTTCAATGCTTACTAAGGTTACCCGAAGTAGTACATACTCCGAGGTATGATAAACTAGCGCGAAAGGACAAGTTTTCGGAAAAGGAAATTTCCTCCTCCCCCCTTAATAGGTTCGGCCACTTTAGGTAATTAGGGGACTCGATTTTTCTTCGATCAAACTTGGTTCCTATGCTTTCATTAGCCGTAACTAAGGGTATTCTGAACTCGGAAAAATTATCGGATCAAAAACTGTCGCAGGGGTATTTTGGTCATGATTTTTAACTTAGGATTTTCAAAACTGAAATCCCAAAAATCAAATTTGACAGGGACGTCACCAACGACGTTTATGACAACTAATCCTACTAGCACTAAGCTAAGGCGATAGTTTTCAGCCTAAAGGTTGAAGCTTTACTCAAAAAACTCCAAAAATGGGTATTTAAGGCTAAAATTGATTCCGGCGGAATTCCGGCGACATAACGGAAAATCTAACCCGGCAGAAGTGATCTTGGGCACATAAGGAAGGGGTTTAGAATCAGAAATGAAATATTCAGGATAGTTTTGCAAAAACCTCAAAACTATCAGCTCAGAAAAGTCTACAGAAAAGCTATGGAAAAAGCGATCAGAGGTAAGGATTAGCGACTATACCTCGAAGCCTTGAAGCAGCAACTGATTGATCGACGATCAAGCAAGGATTGAACAAAATCTCTTCCTCCTTCTTCTTCTCTTGGTCGCGGGTTTGGGTGGGGAAAATGGGTAGTTTTTTGTGATTTTTCTTCCTTTCTTTGCTATATATAGAGGTTGGCGAAACGCGGGAAAATGAAAGTTTCGCGAATCTGATTTTTCCGGCGTCATTCTCCGTGAATTCTAAGATATGTTTTGGCGAAAGAATTCCAAAACTAAAAAGATGTCTCCTTGTATTTTTGGCAACTAATGCATAGTCGGTGTAAAACTATTTTACCCGATAAGTTGCTTTTTGCATCGGATGTCGGAATGGAAAACTTCCTTCTGAAGAAAGATTGAAAACATCAAGATAAATGGGTGTACGCGTGTGGAATATTCATTTGAAGCTCTGAATAGAAAAAGTCTTCATTGTCGGGTGATTCTAGGGTTTTGAAATACCAGGGTTTCGGTTTCGGCAAACTTCCGATGATTGGAATCGGACGTTCGTAGATTCTAGAGTTTCGCCTCGAAACGATTTTGATATATGGAAAAAGAGAAGTTCTAACATTTCTCTGAAGATTTTTGGAATTAACTTCCATCGTGCCTAAAAGTGAAAACTAGCTATATACTAGGGTTTCTGACCTAGGTTTAAGCGTATAACGATCGTGCTATAACTTTTATCGACTTCGATACAATCCTTAAACTTTTCCTGAACTTTCTCCTTCATAAATTTATTTCATTTAATAAACTTTTGTTCAGGTTTCCCTTCGCATTACATCAACCCTAATCATGAATAAGAAGTTTATTCACTTAGCATAAGTTTAAAAACTTGGGCCTTACAATATCTAGGGTGAATTAAAGCTCGGAAATATTATCGGGTCAAAAACTGAAATAAGGATAATTTGGTCAAGGTTTTAAGCTCAAAAATTCAAAGTTGAAATTTTGAAAAATAAAATTGATGAGGTTATTGACAACGTCGTTTATAGGAACTAATCCTACTGACGCTAAGCTAAGTCGTGGATTTCTTATTCAAAAAGCAAACCCTCAGTGGAAAAATGGGTTTTTGGCATGGTTGTCAGAACAAGAACGGACCGGCCGGTCTGACCGTTCTGACCGGGAACCAGTGCTTCAACCGGTTTGGTCCTCTCTCATAACCGGAGGTAGTTAAAACCGGTCAAAACCGATGGTTCAGCGGTTTTAAACGGTTTAATATTTTTTACTAAATATAAAAACATGTACCACGCACATGATGGAGTTTGAGACATACGAAATTTAACTATTGGACACATTGAGAAGGAGAGTCTTACGTGCTTGGGAAAGAAAAAAAATTGATATTCCAGTTTTATGTTTCACTGTCTCACATGCACCCCAAGTCCCCAACATTAACTTTTTGACTCTTTCCATAAATATTCATATTCCCTATGGAACCTACTGTAACTGAACGTATCATCTCACCACTTCCCTCTAGTGTTTTAAAACTCGGCTCGGTCATCGACTCGGTCGAGGTACTCAATCAATGAGTCACTGGTCGGACCAGTGAGTCAATGGGCGGACTGCTTAACTCGGTGTATATTTAAAAATTTAAATATTAATAATACAGCTCATACAACTTCACATTTTTCATATTTTTCAGGGATGTAATTATATTTATAATTAATAATGTGCATTTATTGTCAATTAACAGCATGTGGCATAGTGGGAAGGTAATATTTTTATATCCTCCATGTCCTGTGTTCGATTCCACCTGTTAGCATTTTCAAATTTTTTTTCCCTTGTGTGCTGCAGTAGTTGACCCAGCCGGTTCAACCGCCTGAGTTTGATTGGTTTATTCCGTGTTTGACCGGTTTGATGACACAACCGATCTGAACCTGCGACCGGACCGGCCTTAGGACCGAGTTCCGGTCGGACCGGCCGGTCCAGGTCCAGTCCGAGTTTTAAAACTATGCTTCACCTTTTTTTTGAACCTTTTCCTTTTAGTCTTTTAAACTTTCCACCATTTTCTCTATCTTGCGTATTCTCATTTCCAACTTTTGGTATTTTGCAGTTACCTACTGCTGCCTTGGATATAAAATGGTGTAATAGAATACTAATGTAATTCTGAATATGTTGTGTGATTTTCATTTTCATTTTTAGTTTGATATTTTTCATTTTTATTCAATATTATTACCTTTTATTTATATATTTATTTCAAAATAATATTAATTAATTGATAGCGGTAAAACCGGTTGAACCAATGAACCGTGAACTGGTGCCCTCACCGGTTTGATCATCGGTTCGGTTTTAATAACCTTGGTTTTTGGTCTATTTTCCATATGTGCGACGATCCGGCGAGAATCGGCGGACATCGGCGGAGTAGTTAAGACGTATAAATGGTAGGGATGAAGTTTTGAAAAAGAAATCGAGTTATTTGGAAAATTTTACAAAAAGCTCAAAAATTTGAGCACATAAAGAGATTGAGAAAAGCGATAGAAAAGACGATCAAAGGTAAGAAGTAGGATGAATACCTCGATGTCGATCCGTAGCAACTGACAGCACGACGATCGGTCAAGAAACAGCGAAAATCTTCCTCTCCCTCTTATCCTCTCAAGCTCGCGGGTTGGGTGATGGAAATGGTGAAGATATTTTGATTTTTTTCTAATTATAGGAGAGAGAAAACGTGGTAAAATGAATATTTCACGATTCTGATTTTTCCTGTACATTCCTCTATGGATTCTAAGTGAGTTTATGACGACATAAATCCAGAACTCAAAACAGGTTCCTTGGATTTGAAGTAAACGATCCAAAAGCGGTATGAATCAATTTAACCCGAAAAAATACTTTTTGCAGCTGACGTCGGATGAAGAAAATTCCTTCTAAAGAAAGGTTGCAATCGTCGAAGGAAATAAGATCCACGCGGATAGAAACTTCGTTAGAAGCTCCGAATAGAAAAAGTCTTCATTCAGGGCTTATTGTCTCTAAGATAGAGTTTAGCTTCATCGGACATCCGAGAAGTGAAACCCATCGTGCGTACAGTCCAGGGTTCCATATCGAAACACTGGTCATGGGAAGAGAGATTCTTATTTTTCTAAAGATTTTGAATTTCGCTTAAACAGTGCTTTAAGAGCGGAAATTAGCCTTAAGGCGAAATTGGAAAAGGCTCGTGGTATAACTTGGATTGACTATAGTACGATCCTTAGTAATTTTCTGAATTTTCTCCTTCATTAAGTCTTACAGTTCTGCAAACACTTGTTCAGGTTCCTTTCACGATACATCGAAACCTAAGCGTGAATAGGAAACTAATTATTTAATCTGTAACTAAAAACTAGGGTCTTACAAGGTGTATGAGGCACCTTTCAACACCTCCTTGGTCTTTCCGCCTTCGGGTTGCTAGTTGGGCAGATGCGGTAGAACTAGGAATGTGGGCTCTCTATTTAGTTAAGTTCATTTCAACCCGTAATATGTTGTTTCTTCAGTGGTTTAAGATCCACTTTCCTTGTACTACACTGCCCTACCCATTTGGAATTTGTTTTTAGTAAGACTTTGTCCATTGCTGATGACCCGGGTTTTGTCTTAGTTTTTAGGGTATTTTCTCTGCTTCTTTTTAGCATTTTTCTTTATCTCATGTCGTGTTTCATGTTTTTTCATGCATATTTCATTTTATTTGTGCATTTGCATTTGTTAGGTAATTTAGTGGTTCTTCAAGGACCTTTTTCCAATTTTAGTAGAGTTTTGGGTCTTTTGTTAATTGTCATTAGTTTTGGGTCCATTTGTTAATATTGTGGGTGAACTTAAGATATTTTTCAAGTGTGTTTTCAATAAGGTATTAAGTGCAAAACTGAAGATGCAGGGAGTAATGAAGGTTGTTTGAAGTTGTAACTAAAGGAAGCTTAAGAGTGGCTGTCTATGACAATTGGCGCTCGAGCGCCAATTAATTGATGCTCGAGCGCCAATTGGTCCTGTAAGACCCACATTTTTTTGAATTATAATAATTAGTTAATTTCCGACTCACGCCTAGGTTACCGTGTAAGCGTGAGAGGAACTTGAACAAGTGTTTGACAAATTGGATAACTTAATGAAGAAGAAAGTTCATAAAATGACTAAGGATAGTACTGTAGTCAGTCTAAGTGATAGCACGAGTAATTTTCATACCCGACTGAGGTCGAGAGTGTCCGAAATATGCTATTTCCGCTCCTAGAGCACTATTTAAGAGAATTTTAGAGTTGAAGGAAAAATAAGACTCTCTTAGTATTTTTCCCATGACCAGTGTTCCGATGTGAAACTATAGGCTGTACACACGATAGGTTTTGCTTTCCGGAAGTCCGTCGAAACTAGACTTTATCTTCCCGGGGACTTTAATTTAGACCCTGAATGAAGAGTTTTTCTATTCGGAGCTTCTAACGAAGTTTCCATCCGCGTAACCTTATTTCTCTCAACGTTTGTGATCTTTTTCTAGAATGAAGTTTCTTTATCCGACGTCAATTGCAAAAAGTAGTTTTGCGGCGTATCTTGACCCACACTACGTTTGAATAGTTTTCTCAAATTAAAAGAGGCTCGAAATAAGTTCTGGAATTCTGTCGCCAAATACTTACTTAATATCATAAGATGAAATTACTAAGACGGCCGAACCCGATAAATCTTTCTTTTTCTCATTTCCTCTCTCCTATAAAAGGAGAAAATCAAATTTTCTTTCTCATTTTCTCCTCTTGGCCGTGGGTTCCTCGAGAGAAAGAAAGGGAGAAGAATTCGCTCACAACTTGCTCATTTCTTGCTCAAATCTTGTGGTTCTTGAGGGCTTTGAAAGGTAACAACCTCCTCTTCACTCTCTTAGCTTCCATTTCATCTATTGGAGTCTATTTTTCGTCAAGCTTTTGAACCCTATTTTCGTGGTTTTGAGTTTGAGGCATGTTTAGCTTAAATTCTTGTTTCATTTAGCTTCTATGCACGCTCTAATGATCATATTGGTAGCTTATTTTCATATGTGATTGAAGTTGTTGATGATTGTGATGAATTTGCTCTAAAAACCCATTTTTGGCTCCAATGTTAACTTGAATTGGGTTAGAGTCATACCCATGCTAAATGTATTCACATTACTCGTTAGTATATGTGTGAGAATGAGCTATGTACAATCAATTTTGAGAAAACATCAACTTTGGATTTTTAGGTTTCAATTGGGCATGGTAAAATGTTAATTCACAAATGAAGTTGTATGAGTGTTTGAATGGTTTTCCTATCCTAGTTAGTGTATAAATATGCCTAAGAATTAATTAGATTCAAAAGAGAAGTTGGATTACCCTATTTTTGGAGGGGGGCCGTGAGCTTGTTTGTGTGTTGAGGGGAGGAAAATTCCTCCTTTGAAGATTAGAATTGAATCAATTGATGCATGTTTTTAGGATATGTTTTGGAGTAAGCTTGAGGTTGATTTTGTGTTTAAATGATTGGGTATGCTAAGTGCTACTTGTTTCTTAAGTAAGTGCATTTTAGGGCATAATGGAATCCATGATGAGAAATTTAGATTCAATTATAAGCATGGTGATTTAAAAATGAGGTGAAGCTTTGGGAAAAATTATAGAGACCTGTCCAGGTTTGAAGCATAATCAAGTTGCATGAATTGTACATTAATGAGAAAGTAAATGGCACTTTACTGTTTAATTTTTGTTGTTTCTGTTCTGTTTTAAGTGCTGCTGTTGCTGTTCTGTTTTTAATATTGCTGTACTGTTTCTGTTTTTGCTGTAATTGCTGTTGCGGTTCAGTTTTTATTGTTGATGTCACTGTTTCTGTTTTTGCTGTAATTCCTATTGCTGATCTGCTGTAATTGTTGTTTTTGTTGTTGTTTTGTTGTAACTGTTGTTGTTGTTTTACTGTTGCTATTTATTGTTGTTGTTTACCATGTTTCGGTGATGACATGCGTAAAAATGAAGATGAAATTATATGCTAAAATGAGTTGCTAGTATTTGGTTATTTGTTGGGTTGAGTCTAAACTTGAATATGTGAAATGTGTCCAAGTGTTTTCTTATGTTCTAGGCAAGCTAAATGGTTAAGCATGTACTAGGAACATGACTAGGTTTATTCCATGAATATGATGATATGATTTGTGTTTTAAGATGGAGTCAGAACCTTACTTTATTATGTGCTAAGTGCTTATGTGTAAAACTTGAGTAGAGTCAAACTCACCCATTTGGGGTAACTCTTCCATTCTTGCCTACGTGTCTAACTCTGAAGTTTAGGAAGCTTTTTCCGACGTTAGTGAGCATTTTTAGATCGAATTGTTTCTTAGCGACTAAGCATGAATATTTTGCTTAAGGTTTGGATCGAGTTGAGCTAAGGAAGGAAGATTCAGAACAAGCTGTGAAGTTTCAGGATAGAGAAGAATAACCCAAGGTAAAGGCAACTCTCATAGTTATTAGCTATATGATTTAGGCATCGCTAACTTCAACCTGTTTATTGCTTTTGATTATGACTGTTGTACTGGACTGGGAAAATGATTTATGAGGCGTGCGTCTCCGTTTTCTGGAGGCGTGCGTCTCCGTTTTCTGGAGGCTTCGGCCGTTTACTGGTTTCCGTCTTATTGTTTTATAGTGGATAGACATGTTCTATTGCTCTAAATTGGCAAAGTGCATGAATCTGTTTTATGCCCAAACCTTATGGGTATATCGACTTTGAATGCGGAGTGTTATGAGAGTTAGCAAGTAGAATCTGTCGGAAGGACTGTGCTACTGTTGACATGAAGGATCGAGGCTTTCGCCTAAACAAGGACATGGGGATCTTTAATCTGTTAGACTTTGAAATAAATGAATGCATAAGACTTGATTTGAGAATAAATTCCATAATGAATTAACTCAAAATAGAACACTTTGAATAATGAAGATAACCCATTTTGAGGAAAATTTAGGATATGAAATGAGCTCGAAAATGGGAAGGGTCGAAGATTCGAGGTTCAAGGAAAGATAATGATTTGAGTTGTGAACATCATGAAGAGGAGCCGTTATGAGTAGAACCGCCATTCAGTGCAGGTGCTACTCCTTGTTGTGAAGTGATTGGTCAAAGGACCGACGTTTACCTTAGGGAAAAATGATAGAGACATGAATCATAGCTAGACACGTATCCGGGTGAGGACGAATCGTGATTTGCTAGCTCTTGCATACCTGCATGACTTGATTAAGAGGCTTGTCCTTAATCCTATTAATTATTCTTTGATTAAGAGGTTTGTCTTTAATCATATTATTTATCCATCGATTAGAGAGGATGGACCTTAATCGTATTGTTTACCCCTGGATTAAAGTGGCTGGACCTTAATCCTATTAATTACTCTTGATTAAGGGGTATGACCTTAATCATATTATTCGTTATTGGATTAAAGAGGATGGACCTTAATCCTATTATTTGCTTATGGATTAAAGAGGATGGACCTTAATCCTATTATTTGCTTGTGGATTAAAGTGGTTGGACCTTAATCCTATTTTTGCTATTTGATTAAAGTGGTTGGACCTTAATCATATTATTTGTCCTTGGATTAAAGTGGTTGGACCTTAATTCTATTATGTGTTAGTTGATTTAGAGGATTGACCTTAGTCATACTAATTGTTATTTGCTTAAGAGGTTAGACCTTAACTCATATTACTTGGATCGATTAAGGGGCTAGTCCTTGATCCTGTTATCTGCTTGTTGATTAGAGAGTATAGAGTTCATCGTGCTAGATGATTGACCGCTGAGTCGTGCGTTTCCATTAGTGAGACGTGATGCTGCCCTGGCAAGGAAATGAAGATACATCTATGCTTAGACGGCGAGTGATGGATTGATGACTTGACGTTCAAAGGATAGAGATTGACTTATGTTGTGTCTAATTATTATTCACACGCTACTTAACTATGCTAAATCAAGCTAGGACTTATATTACATTACTCTAGGAAGTTGACCCTTTCTGCCTTGTTTGCTTTGTTTGTGTTTGGGCGGTCGGCAAACTGCCAGGCCCTAACAGGTGTGTCTCCGAGGAGCTGTTGATTGCTGCAAGAAGGTGATTGGACTGATTGACGATGAGACTTCCTTGGAGTGAGTGAACAAACCGAAGACTGGTAGAAGTAATAGTTAGATGTAAGGCTAGAGCCTTGGGTAGAGAAGCTTAATGTTATTGGTTAAAGCTTATAGGGATGGTTGTATAACTTACTTTGGTTTTGGGTAGGTTCCGATACATTGCTCTTCTACAACTCTCCAGTGCGGGGATTGTAGGAAGTATATTGGACTTAGGGTGTTATCGCATTCTGAACCTTGTTGTCTGTTAATGCATTACGTTATTGTATATTACATGTATAGAACATCCGTCGTCACTCACGAGTGCTTGCCTTGTTAAGGCCGGATGTATGGGTTTGGGCAAGTATATGCATATCAGGTTTTGAAAATGTTTTAGAAAACAAATAAAAAAAATATACCCTTATTTGTAAATTCTTTTGTAAAATCATTTCATTTTATTTAATAGGTTACTAATTATGACCGCCAAAAGTTGGGGTGTTACAGGTCCAGTAGCTCATGTAATTGGCGCTCGAGCGCCAAGTGGTGTGTCTGAAAGCTGTTATAAATACTAGATTGAGTTGTTTTAGTTTTTATCCTTTGTACTTTGTAAAACTCAGAAGGATAAGTGCTTCTTGGTGATTGTGAGAGGGTTTCTAGGCTTGTAATCAAGGTTCTTAGCCAAGCATGACAAGGTTATAGTCATGCTTGGCTAAATCTCTCTTATGCTTTGATTTTTTTGTAAGACTTCTTATGTTTAAGTTATAATTCCAGTTTCTATTGCATATGTTTATGAATCTATTCTTGAATCCCATTTTCTAAATTTCAATCTAAGCTTGAATGCATGCTTGCTTTATGTTTTTCTACAATGAGGACAGAAGTTAAGTTGTGGATTAGGGAACTGATTTGGGACCCCTTCTATGCTTTCTTCTAGAAATAATGAAGGGGTTGAGGTTTGTTGATCTGAATATTGAAAACTTAAAGCCACAAACAATTGTTTAAGTACGTAAGAAATTGGTCTTATCCTTTGATTTGAGAGTATTACCTATGTGTGGCCTCGATAGGTAGTTTATTAGATTAGAGTATCAAGAAGATATTTAGACTTCATAGGTTTTGGTTTGGTTTTCTTAAACTGACTTAGTTGAGGAAGAACCTAAAGCATTTTCAATATCTGTTTTCTTATATTTTATCAGTACTACTTCGAAAAAAGTTTGTCACAATAAAACAAAACTTCAAATTCAAAACTTAAACTAGAATTTTCACTCACAATCCCTATGGTTCGATAAATTAAAATTGGGCGAAATATGTACACATGCAGATTACCCATCAATTAAAAAAAAAAAAACTTAACATAATCAAACGGTGCAGAATTACATTATGCTAAACTTTTAATATATAGTACAGTGCGTCACCTCTAATTTTATAGATTGTAATTATTTTCTTTTTGTCTTAATTCAATTACCGACACCGTTTCGTATTTATGTCACTTATACTTGTGTTTATCATGATCCATCTTTCCACTTCACTGCATATATGACATTGTTAGATGTTGGAAACCTATGTATATGTGTTCTCATTGAGAAACCTTGGTTTTATTTCTTAACGTGGTCACATTCGCGTAATTTTAATTTCTAGATAACTTTCAAAAAAAAAAATTCTAGATCATTATCCTTAAACTTCAATAAATATTTCAGTCCCCTTTAGTCTTTACTCCCACTCATCCTTCTGTCTGAGTGCATCCCCCTAAAGTTATTCAATTAATTAAATTCGTTATCCACTAAAAAACAGTGCTTCTCCTCAACTTGTGCTAAAATCTAGTTGGCAATCCCAATAATTTAAAGCCAAGTAGTCAACCATCCAACAATTTATCAGGATCTAATTTCAATTTTTTTATTTCTACAATAAAATCTTATTATGAGAATTAAATAAAACAAGAGAGGGGTAGAAATAATCTAGATCCTCTTTCCCCTGGATGGTGTCTCATTGAGATTCCAATTAATGAAAATAATGTCACGTAAGTAAAAAAATCAATTGTTGGGACATTTATAACCTTATGTTGGAGTTTTTAATTGATATGATACAACTTCATTAATAGAACATAACATGACACTATTAGGGAACTAGGATGCAGTTAGTTTTTTACCGCATTTATTTTTCACTGCGACAATATTGTTTGAGTTAGGTAAGACTACTATAAACAACAAATATCTCAATATCAAATATTTAACTCAGCTATGCATTACCGTAGACTTAAACTCAAGATTTATGGTTACCTTAGAACAACCTAATGTCACCTAATTTACACATTTCACGTGGTAGTTAGTAGTTACATACCTTCTTTCAAAAAAAAGTAGTTACATACCTATATGGTTATTTTAAATTTATTTTTTTGTAATATTAATTTTATTAGTGAGATAAGAATTATGTTTGATTGACACTCTACATACAATTACATCTACTAAGATAATGAAGAAATTAAAAGAGAAATATCATAAATATACCAAAAATACAAAACCTTTGCCCACTATCGTACTCTAGACAAATTGATAATTTAACCAAGTTGTACAGTAGTTGCCAATATTGAAAACACAACTCACAATATTGGTGATCATTGTACTCACGACACACCATCAAACTCTATAAAACTCACAATTCATCACCATCACAATCACCATTCAAGCATTCACAACCATAATCACAGGCCATTGCAACTTTCCTTAGCTGCAAGTCTGCAACAATGCCTAACAACAAAAAGGACACACCTTTCACATTCCCTCAAGCCCACTCCACAGTTCTCCCTGACCCCTCAACCTTCTTCTCCCAAAACCTTGTCTCACCACTCCCCACAAACTCTTTCTTCCAAAACTGGGTCCTCAACAATGGTGACAACCAAGAGTATATTCACCCTTATCTCATCAAACCCTCAAACAGTTCTCTTTCCATCTCATACCCTTCACGCTCTGCAAACTCTGCTGTCATATACCAAGCCTTCAACCCTGATCTCACCATCACTTCCGCTGACAACAAAATCAAACAAAGCTCCAATAAAAAACACACAATCTCATCCTATACTGATCTCAGTGTCACAGTGGATATGCCTTCTTCAAATATGAGCTTTCCCCTTGTCAGGGGAAGCCCCTATGTGACTGTTCGTGTGACTGAACCAACCCATATATCCATCTCAACAATCCATGCCATTCTCTTTGTGACTCCATTGGATCCATCGCTCACCAAGTATAGTTTTACCCTTAACAATAGCCAAACATGGATCATATATGCTTCTTCCCCGATCTTTTTAACCAGAGGCAGAGACACCTCTGAAATCACTTCTGAGAGGAGTTTTTCTGGCATAATCCGATTAGCTCTATGGCCGGACTCTGATACGAAATACGAAGCTATTCTTGACAAGTACAGTTCTTGTTACCCTGTTTCAGGTGATGCTGTGCTCAGAGAACCCTTCTTTATGGAGTATAAGTGGGAGAAGGAAGGTTCAGGGGGGGATTTGCTGCTATTAGCACACCCTCTTCATGTTAATCTTTTATCAAAACATGGTGTCACTGTTCTTGATGATTTCAAGTATAATAGCATTGATGGGGAGCTAGTTGGTGTTGTTGGTGATTCATGGCTTTTGGAAGCAGATCCTGTTTCTGTAACATGGCATTCTACAAAGGGCGTGAAAGAAGAATCGCGTGACGAAATTGTTTCAGCACTTTTGAAAGATGTTGATGGTCTTAATTCATCAGGAATAACACAAACAAATTCTTACTTTTATGGGAAATTGATTGCAAGGGCAGCAAGGCTTGCATTGATAGCTGAAGAGGTTTTCTTCTATGAAGTGATTCCAAAGGTTGTGAAATTTTTGAAGGAAACCATTGAGCCTTGGTTGGAGGGAACTTACAATGGGAATGGATTTCTATATGATGGGAAATGGGGTGGAATTATAACCAAACTAGGTTCTACTGATACAGGTGGTGATTTTGGATTTGGAATTTACAATGATCACCATTTTCATTTAGGGTACTTCCTCTATGCAATTGCAGTGCTTGCCAAAATAGATCCAGCTTGGGGTCGGAAATATAAAGCACAAGCCTATTCAATAATGGAAGATTTCATGAACTTAAGCACAAGATCAAACTCAAATTACACGCGTTTAAGGTGTTTTGATTTTTACAAACTTCACTCTTGGGCTGCTGGTTTGACCGAGTTCAACGATGGAAGAAATCAAGAGAGTACAAGTGAAGCTGTAGGTGCATATTACTCTGCAGCATTGATGGGAATGGCTTATGGTGATGCTAACCTAGTTGCAATTGGATCAACACTCACAGCATTTGAGATTCTTGCAACTCAAATGTGGTGGCATGTGAAAGAGGGAGGGAATTTGTATGAAGAGGAGTTTACAAGAGAGAATAGGGTGGTGGGTGTTTTGTGGTCTAATAAGAGAGATAGTGGACTGTGGTTTGCTTCTGCTGAGAGGAGAGAGTGTAGGCTTGGGATTCAGCTGTTGCCTGTGCTTCCTATTTCTGAAATTCTGTTTTCAGATGTTGAGTATGTGAAGGATCTTGTAGAGTGGACATTGCCTGCAATAAGTGATGGTACTGGAGAAGGATGGAAAGGGTTTTTGTATGCATTGCAAGGAGTTTATGATAATGAAGGTGCATTGGAGAAGATAAGAAGGTTGAATGGTTTTGATGATGGAAACTCTTTGACTAATCTTTTGTGGTGGATTCACACCAGAGGTGGAGGTGATGAGTAAGAGATTAATTTGGTCATTGACCATGAAGACAATGCTGGTTTGGTTTTTTCTCTTTTTTTCTTTTTCGTTCTTCCAAGACATGTATCCGGCTGCGTCTACCGTGAGTCTGTTTGTAAGTGAAGCACCATACTTCACAAAAAAAAAAAACGTGAAAGTACTAAAATAACCTCTTAATAATACTGATTTTCCAGAAATAACCCTTCTTTAATCTCTTCCATCTTCCACCTTCTGATTACTTAACCAAACTCCCAAACCCTAGTTTTCACCCAGACTCCTCACCGCGCCGCCGTCATTCTCGCCGGCGCCGCCGTATTCCTCACCGGCACCACCAAATTAGGCTCTGTCCCTCGCAATATCTCTTATGGTTGAGCCTTTCTGAGATTCACAAACTCAAACAAGCTTCAAAAGGTTGATCCTTTCCAGATATGAGATTTAGCCTTGGTGGTTAACCGCCGCTACAACGAACTCCGCCCCTCCACAACCTCCTCCGACCTTTCCTCCTTCCATGATCCTCTCACCTTCTCCTTCTCTTTTGCACTCCAACCTAGCCATTTTACCCTTTGTGGCATGGAGATCTTTCACAGATTCGATTTGAAGCCTGACCTCTGCTAGGAAGAACGCTGCAATGGAGATGAGCGGTGGAAGATCGCCGGAGCGCAACCATGATAGAAAGGAAGAGAGAGATGCAGTGGTGTTGGAGAACCATCAAGATCCAATTTTTCCATCTACACACAAAGATTCACTCCATAAAAAATCATTCTTTCTGATTCTCTAGCAAAATATGGAGTGGATCTAGCAACTCCCTTTGTTCTATGGTAGGAATCCCTCCGATTTGATTCACATTCAACATATGCTACAGGCCGGGACTTAGCAGCTCAAGTCTTGATGTTACTTCTTGATTCTTCTTCTGTTAGGATAAAAAACAGAGCATTTGGGCTTGTTTCTTCTATTTTGTAGTCATGGGTTAGATTCTTCTTCTGTTAGGATAAAATCCAGTGGTGGTTCGCCGGAGGAAAGAGAGTTGTCCGGTTCAAACACCAGGGAAGGGGAAGAAGATAGTGAAATGGGCATTATCGTAAATGCATATTTTAATTTGAGTAAATCTTTAATTTTTGAAATTAAATATGAGTAAATCTGAGCCCTTGATTTATTTAGTAATATATCCTATGGATGATATAAAACTGAAGCACCGTGTGTCAGTTTCAAACTGACACACGATAGACGAAACCCATGTATCCATTCACGATTGGGAACATTGACGTCCGGATTAGGCTAGTTCTTCAAGCGGAGTATTTCCATATGCAAGAAACAAAACTGGTACCTTTTTAAAAATTTAGAGTTTACTTATAATAAGTAATGTATTTCTATTTTTGAAAAGAAATGAGAATATGATTACAAATTTTCATGCATTGTATCATCAGTTATTCAACTCATGTTCGGTTCTTTCAATCCGTCGCATGAATAGTAATTAATTATAATTCATTCACATTCTCATTTCATTTTCACTTTCATTTTTTATCTATCTCATCTTTTAATCATACCGCTCATCCTATCTCTTTACTTCCTAGAACAAAACTTAATTCAATATTAATTAAGGATCAAGCACTCATTTTCATTTTTAATTCAATACATTGCCAGTTCTTTGGCATGCGGGTAAGTAACGTGAAAGCCTATCAAGTAGCAGCAAACCTTCACTTTTTTAGTGTCTTTATTGCGATTTTTCATTTTTAAAAGAAAGCCGCCGGCTGCTATAAATTTTATCAATTTAAAAACGCTATTTAGTCAACCAAAAAAATTACAATGATGATAATCTTAATTATTATTTTTAAGATTAAAAAAATGAAGTAAAATGCAAATCAAGTTAAGAGGGATGGCTATTTATCATTGTTCACGAAAAATGTCAGGGATTGAGCTCGGCTAGTCGGACACTCAAGTATACATGTCTAATACACATATTGATAGCTGGCTTATTAATGAAGAAACATTAAACAACTTTGAAAGGATTAATCAAAGGGCTAAAATTTGGGTGCTTTCTTACCATAGGGCAATATCATATGCATGACGACTGAAAATTTTGGTCCCAAACAATTTCTCTTCTAGAATAATTGGTTGTTAGATAAAGATTTTGAACAGCTGGTAAAATTATGGTGGAACTCTGCAATGGAAATTGAAGGGGTGAAAATGCCAGATAAGAGAATGGAAAAGATACTCAAGTTCGAACACAAGGGTAAAAATTAAGGTGCTTCAAGAAAAATTGAAAGTGATAATGGCAAAGGTTGGTGGATGAAGGATCAATTCCAGAATTGAGACAAAAGTGAATACAAATTTTGGGGGCTTATGGGATAACTTTAAGGTTGAAGGTTGGACTAACAAAGCCCCTAGACCTATTGTGTGCAATAGGAATTTCTTCAAGCATTTATGGTAATCGATATGCGAAGACATAACTAAACTGTTCGCAAAATTTCAAGCTTCTGGAAAACTAGTTAAGAAACTAAATGCAATAGTCATATCTCTATTTCCAAAGGTTGGTGCCCCGAGTCAGGGGCGGATGTCAGTCCAATCTAGGGATGGCAATGGGTCTCGGACCCATTGAGTACCCGCTTAAAATACCCATAATGAGTAGGGTAAAAACCCGTTAGATGGGTATGAGGTTGGGTATGGGTAATTACCCGTAAAAATTAGTGGATACGGGTGCGGTATGGGTAGTATAGTACCCAACCCGCCCCATACCCGCACACTTTATTAATTATTTTTATTATATATACACACTTTGAAATATATATATATATATCAACAAACTAAATTAAAGTTATAAGTTTCTAAGTTACTCTTTTAAGAATGAATGGTTTTACTTATTAAATATTTGGATAGTCTTTTGTATTTTTAATTCATGCTCTTTATTTTATAATAGTAGTTATATATTATTTTCTTTTGGAGAATGAAAATTAAATATTTGTTAACTAAATTGTGGGTAATGGGCACGGGTACGGGCATATAGGTATCCAGAGGGTACGGGGATGAGTATTCAAATTGCTACCCACGCGGGTATGGGAACGGGTACGAGTATCTTTTGATACGGGAATGGGTACTATAGTACCCTACCCAGATCCTACCCATTGCCTTCCCTAGTCCAATCCATTTGATTGGGCACGTTATTGATAGCAAAGGTGTTTGCTGCAAGGTTATAGTAGGTCATGTCAAGGTTGACAACAGAAAACCAACTTTCCTTCACAAAATGAAGACAAATTGCGAACTCCATTTTTACTGCCAATGAAATGGTAGACCTCTTGAAGGAAAATGTGTGTGGTGGATTTCTTCTCAAGGTGGATTTTGTCAGGCATATGACAACGTGGAATTGAGGTTCGTTATTGATCTAATAACATAAATGAACTTTGAAAGAAATGGCTAAACTGGATGTGGGCATGCATTTCTTCTACTTCTCTTACGGTTTGATGATTGCATTTTTATGTATATTTTGATATCTTTGTAGCCACTAATATGACCTATATGCTTGCTTTAATCTTATTTTATCCCCAAAATAATTAATTTAGTAAATCCTTAATCTTAGTCTTAAATAGTGTGAATAATATCTATTTCATGTATTTAACTTGAAATATTGATGCAGGGATGAAATTCATGAAGAAACAAAGTTTAAAGTGAAAAATTGCATTTTTAGAGAGGCTGGGTACTGAGAACCAACTTGGGGGCATTGCGAACCCAAAGAAGCTAAGGAAACATTGTTCTATAAACAACATGGCGCTGAAAGGCGAGCAAAGCATCATTTGGGAGGGTCTTGTTGAAAGATTTTTACCAAACCACTCTCGAATCCTCCAAGATTCAATCATAGTATAGCAAAGGGTTTTTATCGTCCTCGGGGAATTGGAAATACAATGTCGTTCTCTAGCTAAATTCAATAAAGGTTTCGGTTGATTGTTTTTATATACGTTGTAAACATAAAAGAAAGCGGTAATAAAAATGGGTTAAAACAGATTGCGAAACTGTTGAGATTGGGTTTCGCACCTTAACAACTATGAATCCTTTAATTCAACACATATGAACCATTCTATTCTTGATTCCATCACACAAGTTCTTATCTAACTCATTAATTTCTTACATGAGGACGGTGGTTGGGTCGTCAGAGCAGTTATGAGCACAGGGCCTTGCTCTACAAGTTATGAGCAAGAGAATGGTGGTGATGGGTAGCTCTAAAACTGAATGGATTGGTCGAAACGACGAGTTACAAGTTCAAAAACTCGCCGGAGAAGTAGAGCCTCGTCGTTTTCGAGATTTCCTTGCCCAAAGCTTCACCAAACTGACCCAGATCGACTCCTTACCCTTCTAGAAGCCCATTGGATCAAGAATTACGCTCTGACCCAAATTTTAATTTTCTAACTAAAATTTTAGGTAATGTTGGGTAAAAATGTTAGACCATAATAAGTCATTTGATGGGATAATTCTTAGGCAAGTGTACATAATCGTTATGCAGTAATGAAAGATATCAAACTCAAGAACTGTGGTTTTCTAAATTAATTTCACTTATTAAATTACTAAAAAAAACTAATTAACAAAGGTTTGAGGTGAAAAAAGTGATGTTAAAAACGGACAAAGTTCTAGAATTGCAAAATTTCAAGAAAATTTATTGTGAAGTATTGAAAGCAGTTAAAAAGGCAGAATGTGAGGTAGGATTTCATCAACCTCATTAATGTTCTTATAAAAGACTAATTAACTCATGAATACCTAACCTGTCGATGGTGCTTGCATAGATTTCTAGGTGATAATCTCTTAACTACGTAGAACTTCTAATTAAACCACTAACACTAATCTCTTAGTTCCTGTAAGACCCTAATTTTATGATTACTATTATTTATTTTAGTATGGATTTTCAATGATTGATGATTTTCTTGATTGATGTGTGTGAAATTTTCATGAAATGTGTGAAAATATTATTGTTTTTATGAAATAATAATATTTGTGTGTGAGAATAGTTTAATTTTGTGAGGTTTTGACCCCAAGATGGGGTGTTGGGCGAATGTTGATGAGAAATTAGGGTTAGAGGCCGGATTTATGATGTAGAGGTATGATTTTGATTTGTTGTGAGTTAGTTGCAACAAACTGAGAGAAGATAAGTATGTTTTAATAAAAGATTGAGTTTCTTTTTATAAAAAAGAAAGAGATTTAATTGATTGATTTCAGTTTTTTTTTAAAAGATAAGGATTTTATCTCTTTTTTTTTAAAAAAAAACCTAAGAGATATGATAAGATTTGGTTTTCAAAAAAAAAAGATTGAGTTGTTTTGAGAATATTACGTAATTTTGAATGATTTTTAGACTGGTCTTAACGACCTAATATGAAGAAACTTCCTTCATAAGAATTGTAGCGCTCTCTGTTATCTAAATTCTCCTTTTTACTTCATTACATTCCGACCTTTGTAGCTCGAGTTATTCATGTTTTAGTGAGCAGAGGTCAAGCTGTCTTGTTTTTCCACGATTTGATGCAAGGGTTTGCTTATCCCGAATTTTACCTTTAAATTCTAAAGGTTTGGGTTTGTTTTTATAATTAAAATGGGGGTTTTCTTTTATTTTAATTTTTTTTAATTAAGAGGTATTAATTGGATTAAGTTGGGCTTGGGTAAAATTTGGTGGAAAACCCTAACCCATAGTATAGCTGCCGGTTTTGTGAGGGAGAGAGGGAGGATTTTCTTTTCTTTTTCCTTTGTCACAACTGAATCAGAAGGGCAAACACACTCTTGGGTTTCACGTGAGATTCCAGCAAGAAAAGAGAGAGCTTTTGAGAGAAAAGAGAGAAAGAGGGATCGTGAAAGAGAGAGAGAGAGATTGTGAAAGAGAAAGAGAGGAAGGGGAAGAAGAGGAAGTTTGAGAAGGAGATCAAGGGAGAAGAAGGCACTCAAGCAAGGAGCAAGGAAAAAGTACCAATCTCTTCATTCTTCATCTTCTCTTTCTCAAATCTTAGGCCAAGGTGAGGGCTATTCTAGTTTGGGTAAAGTATAGGAAAATGCATGCTTGAAATCTCATGATTTTATGTGAAAGTTTGTGGCTTTGGGTGATCTTTAACACGGGGGACTTGTATGTATGATTAGGGATCCTTCCTTGCATGTTTAGAGTGAAAAAGGTTTCTGTTTTGCTATGCCAAATCACGTGATGCCATGATCCATGATGATTTCATTCAAAACCTTGCTAATTTTGTCATATATGCCTAAATCTAAATTGATGAGTAATAACATGTATTGGATTGAGTTATATGTTGATGGTTATGATTGGAAAGCTTGCTGGAAATTGATATGTGAAGCATGATCAAGCATGTTTAAAAGTTTTGAAAACCCTAGATCTAAAGCATGCCACGGCCGAACCCTAATTTGTGAGGGTTTAGGCTATTTTTCTTATCCTTTGATTTATTTGTTTGAGTTGATGTATGTTGCTGATATTTTACGACTTAGTACATGAAAAGCATGACTATTTGATGTGCTATGAAGGTTGGCCGAAACCCTAATACTCTCTAGGGTTTGGGCATTGATTTGGATGCATGTGAGAGTTGTTTGAATAATTACTATCTTTGTGGGGAACGGGGCAAAACCCTAAACCTCTTGAGAACTATACTATGCATGAAGACTGATTATTGTACCCTAAATTATGATATGAAGTATTGAACCTTGAGATGTGAATTCGCTTGCAAGTAGTGATTATGTGGTTATAGTGCTAGTTATAGGCTATAGACCATGAGAACGATGGTGCCGTTAGAGACAAACGGTGACTTGCACGCGAGGGAGATTTGTGGATCGACTGTGTGGTCTTCACGTGATAACCATGATTTAGTCATGGGATAAGGATTGACTGTGTGGCCTCCTTGAGATTTGTGGATTGACTGTGTGGTCTCCACGTGACTTGGGTTGACTGTGTGGTCCCCTTGTGTGTTCATCTGCGGATGATCGAGATTGGCCAAGGTGTTGAGGTGGTTGTGTGAATGGTGAGGACGTTAGTCTAACTGAACCTTATGTTTGCTAACTAGAACTATGGGATGATGATACTCTTGTTAGTCGTATTGCTTATATTTGATTTGTGATTATTTGTGAGTCTTGCATGAGAACTAACCATCTATTATGTGTTTACTTGTTTGTTCTGGGGGGGGGGG
The DNA here is from genome assembly GCF_012489685.1 of Lotus japonicus. Lineage (NCBI taxonomy): Eukaryota > Viridiplantae > Streptophyta > Magnoliopsida > Fabales > Fabaceae > Lotus > Lotus japonicus. The sequence continues at coordinate 12,074,383 of NC_080042.1, forward strand.
CAGATGGTTCGGACCACGAGCACGGTGCATTCCTGGAAGCTAAATTCTCCATGACGAGGATAAGGACGAGGCATGGGTGTCCGACGCACACCAAGTTCGTCGCATTTACGTCGGCAATTCCACACTTCGGGGAACCAATGAGAAAGGAGAGTGTGTTGAGGTTCAACAACATAACGAGAGGGCGAAGCTACCATTCGTGCCCTTTCGTTTCCAGACACCTACTGTGGAGTCAGAGCAATCCTCTAACCAGGAGTCGGAGTTGGAGTCAGATCCATTTGAAGAGACATCGGCAGAAACGAGTGAACCTCTAGTGGAATCCGAGGACTTACTGAAGGCTGAGGTGAAGGAGGATGAACTTCCACCACTACAAGGAGAGCCTTGGAACATGAAGGACCCAGATGAAGACGAGTGAAGGCCCAAAGCTTCTTTAGGCTGACACTTGATCAGTACTACTCGGAGAAGGGCAAAATCTATCGAGGTCTGAGGAATCATCTGTTGAGGGAGTTCACCAACGAGCCACTGCCAGATGACGACTACACTTCGGACGAAGAAGAGGAAGAAGAGAAGGCTAAGGAATAGGGTTGGGTTGAGTGACATTCACTTTCTTTTGGCGTTGAGAGCATCGAGTTGGGCATTGAACTATTTTCCTTTGCTTTTCGTTTCAGATATTTATTTTTGATGTAATTTTACCTTGGTCTTTCAGACACATGTTTCAACTCTTTCAGATGATTATTTAATTTAGAAGTTTTGCGTTATTAATTGGTTCCGCGAGTTTTAAATGGTTAAGTTTTGAGAATTTCGTAAAATTGGACTTTCAACATTAATTCAAGATTAATTAATTAACCGACGAAAATTCTTTACGAAATTTATGACGTTTTGGTTATTGTGTGACACTCGAGAAATCGGGGCGTTACAGTTCCTAAACGAGTTTAATTAGAGAATTAATATTCTTGGTTACTAGTCATCACAATTAAGAGTTACCCTTGTCTCTTAGACAGACGTTCTTAATCAATTGCTCACCGGATCCTTATTTCCTATCGATCTCTCAATCGCATAAAAAATAGCAAGATTAAACATTTCGCGCTAGGATTCAATGATAAAAGACGAGGAATTCATAAATAAAACTAAGAATAGTGAGTTCAAAAGTAATTCAAGACACAAGGTTGAGAGAGTCAAACCAAAACCCAAAGCACCTAAGAAGGTTAGCCAAGCATGGCCCAACAATCAATTCGAAATTAAATAGTTCTCCTAGTCCCAAATGATGCTAGGGCTCTCTCCTCTTCAATCTCCAAAGAAAAATACCTTAGAAACTTCTCCAAACGTTTCAAAACGATCAAAAATCGAACGCTGTCCTCTTTAACTATGAGAATGGCGCGAATCTCCAATGCAAATCTGGCACGATCGCGTCGTTTCCATAGCCAATAACTTTTATTTTTCTTTTTAATTTTTTTTACCTGATTTTCTTGAAATAAAATTAAAATAAATAAAAACTCATAAATAAACGAACTAAAATCCTAACTAAATTTAGTATTGAAAAATAGAGAAAAACTACTAAAATCATTAAATAAAAATACCCTAAAAAGTACTTTAAACTCAAAAAATAAACTAATAATCAAATAAATTACCCACAAAAATACCTTTATATCCCGGGGTCGACAAATGGGAATAGTAAAATGGCTTTAGGTGAAATGAGAGAAGTTATGTTATCCAAAGGAATATTGTGAGCTTGGAATAAAGGATTGAGACTTGTCCAATAAGATTTTTATGGGCAAATAAAATAGTGGTTATTGCCTGAAAAAGAGAGTCTTTAAAGCAGAGTTGTCAAAGCTAAATACTGTAGGAAGCTTGGTTAACCCGCAAATGCATCAATTTGGTGGGATGATATCTTTAAATCGTGCTTCATGGAACCAAATAGAAAATAGTTCGACGAAGGAGCGAGTAGGAAATTAGGGAAAGATTATACAACTTTTATTTACTTTTCTTTCTCGATTATATTAATGTCCATATTAACTTGGTTAAATATTAAAGCACACTAAATGTAAGCATGGTTATTAATGTTCATATTAACCTTGTATATGGGGAATGCGTCCCTTTTCGGGGAATTTGGAGATGGCAGAACAATGCCCTCTTGGGTGATAATAGCTAGAGTGTGATGAGTGCAGTCCAACAGATTCTCCATGATCACCATGAGCACATTACCTTTCTGTCTTCAGACCTGTCGAGTTTGTCAGGGAGTGGGGCGGTGCGCGGTGGAGTGTTCCCCCTACTGGAAGGCTCAAGCTAAATACGGATGGAGCTTTTGATCAAGCTGGCATGCGTGCGGGAATGGGGGGTCTCGTAAGGGATGCTTCTGGTTCTTGGGTGTGCGGTTTCTATGCAGGTGCTTCTAGTGCTAACCCGCTTCTGGCAGAAGTTGAGGCTCTCATGATGGGTCTGAATATGCTTTGGGATGCTAATATGAGATGTGTTGATTGTGAAGTGGACTGCCTTGATATTGTCCAGGCCCTAGTAGACAGTACTTATCAATTCCATGCTCAAGCCACCAGCTTGCTTGAGCTTAAGTTGTTGTTGGATCGTGATTGAGATGTGGAGCTCAGACATGTTTCTCGGGATGCTAATGCCGTTGCGGATTGTCTTGCTGGGTTGGGTAGTCGTCTCCAATGCGCTTATACCTATCTTGAGGTTCCTCCTCCAGAGCTTTGTCCCCTTGGCTAGGGACTTGTTAGCCTTGTAGTTCTTCTTCTCGCTTTTTTAATTTTCCGATGTACCAAAATAAATATTAACCTTGTATATTAACCTTTTATATTAATGTCCTTGGCAAAAATATATTTAAGCCTTTAATAAACAAAGTAAATAAAAGTTGAAAAGTTTTTTAATATCATTTAGTAATATAAAATAAGTAAATATCTTTAAAGATATTGTTTGTAACCTAAAAAGATATGAATTTTGTATCCTAAAAATAAAACGGTAACATTTGTTCTTCTCTGTGTCTGTCTCTCTGTGATTCTTCTTCTACAGATACAGATACACAGTGAAGAGTGAAGCAGAAGGGAAGAGGGTTTGGCAAGAGTGAGTACTCGTGTCAAGAGTGAAGAGTGAAGCGTGAAGAAAGTGTGTGAAGAGTGAACTGAAGATCGATCATCGCCGCCATTCTCAATTTCGAGTGACTGAAGATCGATCATCATCGCAACAACCAGATTTGACAAGAAACCGTGTTGGGTTTTCTAATATGTTTCTTCTTTTCTGTTTTCAAACCCAAACAGATGAAAGGAAAGAACTTGCATTCTTGGCTACCATTTTTTCTCCTTTTCTTGTTTCTTTAATGAAAATTGAGTTTCAACCTTCAAGTCTTCAACCATATTTATTTGTGAGATAGTTCTTTGTGTTGGCATTTCTCCTATAGGGAACTTCTGATGGTGTAGTGGATTGCTCCCATGGGAAGCAACTTCGGGAACATTGTAAACAAGAGTATGACCCATTATGGATTAAAGGAGGAAATCACTGTGACCTTGAGAAATTTGTTGTAGCCATTGAGCTCCAATTAGTATGCTTCCAACTTGCTATTCAGCAGTGAAAGTGTTTCAAGCTTGTTGTAAGCATTTATGCTTTTTTCTGAGGTGAGAAAGTATGATGGTTCCATGTACAAAACATGTATTTGTTTTTAACTATTCATGATTAACGTATTCATATTTAACTTTACTTATTTCCCTTTAACCCCCCCTCTATTGTGATATTAGGACTACATTTTGGAAAGCAGCGAGTAGAATGATGTGTTCGTTAGTTCACAGCCTGAGTCTTCTCTAAGCCACTTCTTGTTACTGATTCTGTTGGTCTATATATGGACCATTCTATATACAGTCATTCAGTTAGTGAATGTACAAAAGATTCACTTTCTGTTCTAGTTAGTTTTATCTCTAACTCTAATAGTCATTGTTGTATTTATTGTGATTCTCTACACTTAAGTTGCTCTTTATATGTTCTAAGGGATGCTTATTGTTATTTAGTTTTGTTTAGCCCCTTGATATCTTCTTCTTTCTCTATCTTACCTGTTGATTTGATTTTCCTTGGCCACATTACAACCCTTGAAAAGACCTTTTGACTTTAGCATGCATTCAAAAAAAGTTTAGTTGTGGAGATTTGGTTTAGGGCCAAGCCTATGGCGATGTATTTTCTATGTGGAGTGGCTGAGTGAATTGTCTTAACCTGTAAACACTGACAGATTGGGAGAAGTGTACCTCTGTTTGATAGAGTTTGATTTCAGGACGCTTAAGACTCTAATTGGGTAACCTTTTGATCATCTCTGATTTTTATTTTCTCTATTTTCCTTCTTGGGCTAAGATACTTGCTTGAGGACAAGCAAATGTTTAACCATGGGAAGAATTGATGTGTGTGCATCTTGCATACTATTTCCATAGTGTTTTGCATATTTTCTTGAGTGTTTTCATGCATTCGTGTTAAATTTAGTATGCATTTTACTTGTTTTAGTTCAAATGATTTGTTTTTGTTATGTGTTCTGTTTGTAGGTGGATTTCGGTCCTAGAATTGGGAAGAATTGGATAAGAAGATTGCGGCTAGCTTGTGGGGTCAAATGAGAGCAATTTAGACCAAATAAAGAACCCTGTAGTGACTTTCAATTCTGCCAACCTTTCCAAGTGTTTTATTATATATCTAGCTTTCTGTTATATGGTTCTTGTTCTTTGCTTTTTCTTATTCCCATTCTTGCTGAAATATGAAACCAACTATGAAATTACTTGACAGAAAATTTTGGTTTGTTTCAGGCACTTGATGGTCTCTTGAGAGGCTTCTGAGACTAGGGTTTTGTTTTTTGTTTTTTCTCTTTAATGACCCAAGCCCTACCCTCCTAATTACTGATTAAGAGAATAAAATAAATCAAGGCAAAAACCCCTTCCCCTGAATTTAAAAAATAAATTCGGAATTAAGAAAAATTCTTCTAGCAAAATCGCTAGTACAGTACAACCTGACCTTCCGTCACTAAAACATGAATATCTCGGGCTAAAGAGGTCGGAATGACCTGAAACCAACGAGAGAATTTAGCTAACTCAGAGAGCTACAACTCTCATGAAGGAAGCTTCTCCAGATAAGGTCGTTAAGACCTCTAAACAATTCACACAAGGTCACAGACAGTTTTGCAAACAAATCAAACTTTACTTTTATTCAATAAATCACTTAAAGCAATACATAAGCAAGGTTAGGGTCTTACAAATAGCGCCGGGAATGAATGGATCCGTCTAGAGCCACCCGATGTCAAGACCCACATGGATTACCAACATGGAGACGCAGTGGGATGAGTAGTGAGCTATTGGCTTCGTCTTTGGAGCGGCGGAAATCCCAGGTGATGCGACCCATCGTGATGAAGAATCATGGATGGTGATGTTTTGGGAGGGATTTGTTTCCTCAATGGCGGTGAGGGAGGAGATTAGGGTTCCCAATCTAGCAAAATCAAACAGAGGAAGAAGAACCAACACTGTAGGAAGAGGGAGGCACCGACAACGGCAAGGAGGGGCGGCGCTAGGAGAAAGGCACCGGAACCCTACCAGACTCGTGTTTTGGGAGCTGAAGGAAACGCACGCGGGTTTTAGGTTTAGCAGAAAGAAAGCAGGGGAGAAGCGAAGGGTGAGGTGCACACGTGTCAAGAGAATAGAAGACATCTAATAGTCTGACACCTCATCAAATTGGCCTGAGAATTAATCTGGGAGTGACCCCTCATCAAGTTGGCCTCATGAAAGTTCTTCTTTTATAATATATATTGATTGATATTAATTATACTTAGTACTATGAATTTTTTAATGTAAACCAAGTCAAGCGGTTCAACCAGTGACCTAGTGGTCAGACTAGTGACCCATTGACCCAGTGCCCTGACCGAGTCGATCAATGGGCCGAGTTTAATAACACCGGTTCCAAGCATAAGATATGACAAAGAAAAAAGAAGAAATATAAATTCATCACTGAAATGAAATGTGGATCGAAATTGAGAAATCGTTAATGAGGAAGCTTGCTCAAAATTAAATAATCTCATCCCACCAATTGGACACGAATTTGAGAGAAGTGAGATATGGCAGAGTTACTGGCATGGGCAGCGGACGTTGTGGGTGGCGAAGGCGGAAAAAAGGAGGGATCGATCCCGATCATATGGTCGGAAGATCAGAGGAAGTACGTTTGGGAACTTGACCAGAAGGCGGTCATCTCTTCGCCGTTCGATCGATGATCTACGGCTCAGAGTGCCTCCCTCTGATATCTCGCGAGCCTCCCTCATCTCAACGCCCAATCCCTCGCCTCCAACAATGCCCTCACCCTTCAACTCAACTCCCACTCCGCCACCCGCCAACTGGTCACTCTTCCACACAACAATTTCATTTTCATTTTCATTTCATTAGTGCAAGGTGTGATTACAAGTCGGTGGTTGGTTCGAGTTGAATTTCCACTGGAAGAGCTAGCTCTACCATGATTTGGATATTCTCGGCTCGAATGGAATTGCGTCTTGTGGGGAGTAAATTAAAGATGAAAATATATTGGAGAGATGTAACTTGACGTCGTAAAATTTCAAAATATGACTGGATACAAATTAAATTCGAAGAAACTAGGTTGTGCAAAATTTAATATGAACTTTTTGTGAAAGTTGGGATAGATAGTTCAGGGTTTTGCTTTTACTCCAAATTTCAATTATTCAAAAACTATGTGATCAACTGTCTGAGACTTTTTCTTTTTTGTTGCTATGGGGAGGCCCAGCTTAGAGAGGTGACACTGAAGGAAGAAAATGCTGCTTTTGAGAATGCAATATCAAATTGCGTGAACAAAATAAAGGAGAAATTGCAAGAGAAGGATTTGCTGCAGAGGTTAGAGGTGAGCATTTTGATTCACTTTATTGTTGGTATTGGATAAGGTTCCTCTAAAAATAAGCTTTTCTATAACGTTTGCCATTTCAATTTAATATGCTTTGAAATCATGATTACAAAGATCTAAATAAGGAAACACTTTTGCTCACACACTTTAGAGACAAGCTCAATTTAAAGGAGCTATATTATATGCTGTTTGTGTATGCTATCAAGTGAGGTTCTTTTTTGTAGTACTTGATCTCTTTCTTTTTTTATTCTTGTGCTTTCTGTATCAGGAGATGGATGACACTGAAGAAACTGAGAGCTGATCAGGACAGTGTGCAGCTCCAAGCTTCGGAAGATGCTGGCAAATCTTGGAAATCTGGTTCTTGGGAGGAAGAGACCAAGACAAATGCGAAAGATGGATCAGATGCAGATGTGGAAGCGTCAAAATCGGCTATGCTAGAAGAATTGGAACAGAGGAAAAGAGATCTGGTTCGTTGCATCTTTAATCATGCAACTGTCTTTTGTATTCGAAGCCAAAGCATATATATTATTGTTCAATATACAATGAGTAATCGTCTAACAATGTCGGTCATATCAATACATGATCGATGGAAATTACTGTTGTTGCCTGTGAATACACATTTCATTGGTCAAATTAAATCCCAAATAAGGAGATATTGAGACTGTTTTGAAATGAACATTCACAGACTAAATTGGTCGACTAAACATATTAAGGGATCTTAGATGTAAATTTCATCATGTAGTGATTAATATGATCAATGTGTATCTCTTGGAACGAATATGACACTTGTACTGAAATTATTGCTTGTGATAAAATCGATAACTCTTTTTCCTTCCAGAATTCAATGGAGGATACGTACTGTGAGAGATTTGGAGAAGAAATGGGCAGTACTGCATGGAAATGCACATAAACAGCCATCACCAAGTATTATATCTGGCTTTTATTTATAATTTTTTTTTGTTGGAAGAGTGCCAAGAGAAAAAGTAAATAAACTAATTGGAAGGAGAGATTAAAGACAAGGCCGGTCCCCGGGCAAATAATAAAAATGGACCCTTAATAAAGATAAATATCTCTTGGAGACCAGATACCGTTATATATTTGTTGGCCCAAAAACATTCGGCCCAAAGCACACAAGGTAGTCGAAAATGGACTGAAAGAGAAAGGTGAAATGCGCCAAGTTAAAGAAGAGGTCGACCTCGACAAAGGGACGGTGGTGACTGTTACTACAAACACGGGCATATTTAACACGTGCAGCATTGACTGAGTCAGGTTTTCACCACGATGGCTGAATACGTGGCTAATAGGCGGTTGAAATGGTTGAAGAACACGATCTCCACCACGACGCAGGGAACTTCCGGGGCAAGCATCAGATCGTGGGGAATCAGACCCACTAACCCATCCAGTAAGGGAGAAAAACCGCCAAGAACACGCAGGATATGGAGCTCTATAAATAGGAGAATTCAAGTCAAAAAAGGGGTTCCAAACTCAACTCTGAAAAATTCACTAAAAAGCTCTAATGTCCGCATCAATGAGACTCAAGGAGCAAGACGTGATGATGGAGGAGTACGTTGCAGAACCAAATGTTTATCTTTCCTGCATTTAAGCTTGTCGCGTTACTTGTTAACTTTGCTAGTCCTGTTGTTCAATTTCGTGTCGAAATTTACGTTTCTTGCAGTTTCCTTTTTACTTTGTTACATTTTGATCTTCATGTAATTGGTCCGCGTTTAATGAAATCCAATTTCTTTTGAATCGGTCATTGTTGTCGAAAATATCAACTCACACAACACTTTGGCAAGACGTTTTCCCAAAATGACCCTAATTCTAAACTTCCTTTAGTCGAACTAAGAGGATATTTGTTTACCAAAAACCACCGTAAACAAATTGGCACGCCCAGTGGGACCGTTTTTGTGAAAACTAAGTTTTACAGAAGCGTTTTGTGTGTTTGGTTTATTGCATGCTATCTGGTATTTGTTACTTGCCTTGCTTGTGATTTACGTTTTATATGCACCTGAGAAGTGGTAAAACTGTAAGTATGGCAAGCAATCGAGGAAGAACCTCCCCCCAAGGGTCTAACGTGGGCAATCAGAGCAGTCCCGGGGGAAGTAGTGGTAACAATAATGAAGAAATATCTACTGGGATGGGGCCTGACACCACTATGCCAACCCAGAATGTGGTGATTTCTGCAGTTGCAGAAATGCCTGTGTCTAGATCAGTGCAGGCACAAATTGTCCCAACGGTGACAAGGGGAGTGGTAAACGTGCCACCAACCTCATTTATGCAGAATGTCTCTTTGCCCGTGAGAGACATGCCTTTTGGTATGCCTGCATCTATGATGCAAGGCGTACAAGGTACTGTTGGTCAATTCGCAAGTGTACGAATACCTCCGGGTTTTAAATTATCGAACCACAGGAAATTAGATTGCAAATTCAGTTTAAGATTCAAGTTTAAGGTTGAAAAGCAAGTAAAATTCAGTTTTAATAATTGGTTGTTTCTTGAGTTTGTAAAAAGACAAGTAATCAAGTAATAAAGCGATTGAAAACAGATATGAGATTGCCTTGGGTTCTTGTTCAACTATTTCAGTTTTAGCAAACCTTCCTATTCAATTAATCCCGAGTCTCTCCTTGATGTTCTAGCCTAGTTAGTTATCTTTCGATGCCTCGCAAAGAAAACCCTTCCTAATCAAAAGATAGGTTCAATTCCTTGATAACCTAAACATTTGCTAGAAGCACTAAGCATACAAATCAGGCCAACAAACCCCAACCCTTCCTCTATTCCTAGTAGCAAGTATAGAAGGAGTAATCTCACAACAAGTCCCAATTCTATAACAAACTATCGTTATGATTATAGAAAAGTAAGAAGCTAGCATGCATTCAAGCTTGAAAGATAAAGCATAGAAGTGAGATTCAAGGGTTTACTCAGAACATCATGAATAGAAAAGGATTGATAGCTAAAATATTCAAAGTCTTACAAAGAACCCAAAGCAAAAGGGGTTTTAGCCAAGCATGGCTATAGAATCCATACAAGAAAAGAAGGATAAAACCTGGAACATGGACTTGGAGAATGCTTCTCCTCAAGCTCCAGAGCCTAACCCTACTTCTAACTTATTTAGGAATGTATAGAAATGACCAAAGTTACAAAAGAAATGACAAAAAGCCTATTTATAGGCAATCAGGTCGAGTCTGGGCGCTCAGGCGCCAATTCAGAGCGCCTGAGTGCCAATTCCAAGTGGAAAAAGCAGCTTCTGGAGGTAATTGGCACTCAGGCGCTCAACCGGGAGCGCTCAGGCGCCAATTCCTTTCTAGCATCATGTAAACAGCGAATCAATTGGCGCTCAAGCGCTCAACACGAGCGCCTGAGCGCTCTCTACATGCTAGAAAGCCTCTTGACCTTCTTCTTAACTCCCCTTTAAGCCTCCCTTCAATTTTCCAAGCCTTTTGACCTTCTTTCTTCATCAGTTTTCAGACCTAGCTGCTTGGGAACAAAGCAAGGAAAATATCTAGGATTTCCAAGAGTTTATTAGCACAAAAGACCCTCAATTCAAGTAGAAAAGATATGCAAGTCCTAAACTTACTTAAAATGCATGAAAGGTCCCTATAAAACTATGAAACTACCAAAACAAAGTAAAAACACAAATAAAGATAAAAATGCATGAGAATGCATGAAACACTACATGAGACTCAACAAAAAGACTCAAAACAAACTAAGAAATGACCCTAAAAAACTACTAAACTAGTTTCATCACACCACTATACTCAACGACAGCTCGCCCTCGAGCGTAAAAAACACTCGCTTGCCCTCAAGTGCAAGAAATGCTCCTAAACAAGTGCTCTCCACAAGGAATACTTTAAAGAAAACCGGGGAATTTCGCAACCACAGCTGGTTCCAAAAGAAAGACACAACAATCCACTTCATGCAACTTTCAAACAAAGAAGAGTGTAGAGTCCATCATGAGAAGCATATAGATCTAAAATTCCTAGGATGAGATATATATTAAGTGCACTGAGCACACAAGCAAGTTCACAGGTCCTGAATGTCATTCACTCAATAGCAACAAAGATCAAACATGCAAAAATTCAAAGAGACTTCAAAGGGTTGAAATGTTGGCTTGGTGAAGTACAAGGTGGTTGATCCCTAAGGAAGGCTAGGCTTCAAAACATATTGAGTGTGGTCCAATTAGTAACCCCCGGAGCTTTCAAAAACAAACCTTTTTTAGCACAAGTCTCTTGACCCCTTTTTCAACTTTCTTTTATTCTATTTTTTCCTTTTTGCAACTCCAACTTGATTAGGAGTCTTTTTTTCTTTTTTCTTTTTCTTCTTCATCCTTTTTTTTACACTTGGGGCAAGAGACATTTCCAACTTTAATTACTAGCTCCAACACAATGCAAGGACCAACACTCCCCAAAATCCAACCAAACATCCGTCCCAATCACTTGGCTACAACAAATTCTTCAATAAGGCTCAAATGGGACAACTAAGGACAATGTTCAAGCCAACAAACTCTGAAGCTCAAAAACATACAAGTCTCAAGAATTGTGCAAGTATCACAAAGCATGCAAAGAGTGAAATCAATACAGAACCAAGAAGTACGAGTGAGTCAGGATCCTCCAGGGAAATTTTATAGTGAAGGGTCAAAGATGGACCCTTATGGACTCACACCAACTCTATCCTTAAGAAACACTCGGAAGACCAAAGTCTCCTCCTCTCTTCCCCAAAGCATGCAATCACTCATCCCCAAAAGAAAACACAAGTATTCACAAAAACATTTTCAAAACCAGCACAAGTACGAGAGCATAACTACGGGCAAAAACATGTGAGTATAGGGAAGTAAAGACCCAAAATGACTCTAACAAAACAATGCATGCCAAAAAGAAGATAAAAAACTACAAAGGAAAAATATGCTAAACATGCATGAACTACACTACGGGAAAGAGTTGACCTCATTTACCAATTACCACGGAGGCTCAAGCATAGCTCCTTTTCCAAAATTCAGGCTCTCATTCCCTGCAAAATGCAACAAACAAACAAGCGAAATAAAACAAGACTTGGGTTGTCTCCCAAGAAGCCCTAAGTTATAGTCCTAGGTGGACTCTCCTTCCTTTGGGGTTAGGAAGGAAATTCCTTACCATCAAGCTTCCTTCCACATGTGCAAGGTAGAAACCTCGCACAAAAACTTTGGAACAATTCCTCCCAAGAGAGGGTATCATGTAAACCATCGTACCAAATCCTTGCTCCCCCCTTCAAGGAGTGAGGGAAGAGCTTAACCTTGAGCTCATCACTAGTCACACCTTCCATCTTTCCAAGGTGACTAGCTTCAATGAATCAGGCCATGTGGTCTTTGAAACTCTCATCTTTAGACCCCCCATACTTGTTTTTACTAACAAGCTTGATGAGAGCTTGGCTAAGCTCAACATCTTTTTCACTTACCTTGGGGGTCTCCTTTGAAGACCTGGACAAGCTTTGAATCATATCACAAACAAAACCATCATTAAGGTTAGCTTGCAAATTAGGATTGAAAACTGAAAATCTTACCTTGTCCTTACCAACTCGGAGAATGAGCTGACCCTTATCAACATCAATCTTAGCCCTAGCAGTGGCTAAAAAGGGTCGGCCTAGAATAAGAGGAATCTTTGCATCTCCCTCCATGTCCAGCACCACAAAATCAACGGGGAACACATACTTATCCACCTTCACCATAACATCCTCAATGATCCCATAAGGTGTCTTTAGGGATCGGTCCGCCATTTGTAAGGAGAGCATAGTTGGGGTAACCTCACCTAAGTTCAACCTCCTAAACATGCTAAGCGGCACCAAGTTGATGCTCGCTCCTAAGTCACACAATGCATCCACTTTCGACAACCCCTCAATCTCCACCGGAATAGTAAAGCTTCCGGGATCTCTCCTCTTCCTAGGTATCTTCCTTTGCAAGATTGCACTACACTCCTCAATCAACATGACCGTCTCATCAACCTCACTCAACTTCCTCTTTTTACTTAGGATATCCCTCATGAACTTAGCATAGATTGACATTTGCTCCAAGGCTTCAGAAAAAGGTATATTGATGTGGAGTTTCTTAAAAACCTCCAAAAACTTAGAAAACTGTTTATCCAGATTTTTATTAGCCAAAGCCTTGGGGAATGGAATCTTGCTAAGTTCAGGAGAAGGAGTGCTCAAAACTCTAGCTTTCACAGGTTCACTCACCCTCTTCTTTATAACACCTTCATCTTTTTCCTCCACTTTGTCATTTTTCTCTCCCTCAACTTGTTTTTTAGACTCATGTAACACTCTCCCACTCCTAGTGGTAACAACATCAGCATTTTCATGTTTAGACAAAATTAAAGCATTAGGAGAAAACTTACCTTGAGGTATCTTGGCTATTTGCTTGGCTAGCTGGCCAAATTGACTTTCCAAGTTCTTGATAGCCGCATCTTGGATTTTATAGTTGCTCTCCATGCGGTTGATGAAGCTCTCCAATAGCTCCTCTAAGCTCTTCTTGCCACCATCCTTTACATCAACTTGCTCTTGGACTTGTTGAAATAGTCCAGAGCTTTGACCTTGGAAACCTTGATTAGTCATGGTACAAGAATTACTAACATTAGGCCCTCCACGAGTCACACACTCCACTTTGGCTACACTAGCACCGACCAGCTTGGTCACTTTTATGTGATTTTGAATCTCCGCCACTTTTTCAGAGATTTGCTTGTTGGAGGCCAAGAGCTTGTCATAAGCTTCAAATTCAAACATTCTCCTTCGGGTTTGGCGATCATTTTCAGAGTTCATGGCTCTCGCTGCCATCTTTTCTATTAAGTCATACCCCGCTTGTGGGGGAAGAGCATCGAACTCTCCACTTGAAGCTGTGTCTAGGCCAAACCTCCAAGAGTATTCTAGACCATCATAGAATGTTGCAACCAATTCAGCTTGGGTGAGATTATGTTGAGGGCATTTCCTCAAGAGCTTCTTGAAGCGCTCCCAAGCTTCATAGAGATTTTCTTCAGCGGATTGCACAAAATTCATGATGTCCTTTTTCAATTTCCTCAAAAGGGCTCTTGGGAAGAACCTTGTTGTGAACTTTTCTGCCAAGTCCTCCCAAGTAGTGATACTCCCTTGAGGTTGTGAATTCAGCCATTCCTCAGCTACATCCTTCAAAGAGAATGGAAACAAGCTCAACCGGATTGCATCGGATGGAACATTGTTCACCCGGTAAGTGTTGCAATTCCGGATGAACCTCTCCATGTGAGAATGAGGATCTTCCATAGCACCTCCACCATATTGGTTTTGGCTCACCAAGTTGATGAATGTCGGTCTCAACTCAAAGTTTCCCACTCCTTTGGGAAAGACAATGCTCCCGGGATAGTCATAACTCATAGGAGCCGAAGTGAGTTCCCGAAGAGACCGGTTGGCATTCATAACTCCTTGTGCACGTAATCGGAGGGTGATCCCCTCTTGGATTCGTGCCTCTATGTGGGCTTGCATCTCCTCCTCTGTCATAAAGCCACCCATGACCTGAAATTTGTGGCACTCAAACAGAGAAAGGTTAGTAGCACCGATTCTAGGCAAAGTTCAAAACAGAAAATAAAACCACAAACCAAAAACTTAAACCAAAAACCACAAACAATTCCCCGGCAACGGCGCCAAAAACTTGTTGGTCAATTCGCAAGTGTACGAATACCTCCGGGTTTTAAATTATCGAACCATAGGGAATTAGATTGCAAATTCAGTTTAAGATTCAAGTTTAAGGTTGAAAAGCAAGTAAAATTCAGTTTTAATAATTGGTTGTTTCTTGAGTTTGTAAAAAGACAAGTAATCAAGTAATAAAGCGATTGAAAACAGATATGAGATTGCCTTGGGTTCTTGTTCAACTATTTCAGTTTTAGCAAACCTTCCTATTCAATTAATCCCGAGTCTCTCCTTGATGTTCTAGCCTAGTTAGTTATCTTTCGATGCCTCGCAAAGAAAACCCTTCCTAATCAAAAGATAGGTTCAATTCCTTGATAACCTAAACATTTGCTAGAAGCACTAAGCATACAAATCAGGCCAACAAACCCCAACCCTTCCTCTATTCCTAGTAGCAAGTATAGAAGGAGTAATCTCACAACAAGTCCCAATTCTATAACAAACTATCGTTATGATTATAGAAAAGTAAGAAGCTAGCATGCATTCAAGCTTGAAAGATAAAGCATAGAAGTGAGATTCAAGGGTTTACTCAGAACATCATGAATAGAAAAGGATTGATAGCTAAAATATTCAAAGTCTTACAAAGAACCCAAAGCAAAAGGGGTTTTAGCCAAGCATGGCTATAGAATCCATACAAGAAAAGAAGGATAAAACCTGGAACATGGACTTGGAGAATGCTTCTCCTCAAGCTCCAGAGCCTAACCCTACTTCTAACTTATTTAGGAATGTATAGAAATGACCAAAGTTACAAAAGAAATGACAAAAAGCCTATTTATGGGCAAACAGGTCGAGTCTGGGCGCTCAGGCGCCAATTCAGAGCGCCTGAGCGCCAATTCCAAGTGGAAAAAGCAGCTTCTGGAGGTAATTGGCGCTCAGGCGCTCAACCGGGAGCGCTCAGGCGCCAATTCCTTTCTAGCATCATGTAAACAGCGAATCAATTGGCGCTCAAGCGCTCAACACGAGCGTCTGAGCGCTCTCTACATGCTAGAAAGCCTCTTGACCTTCTTCTTAACTCCCCTTTAAGCCTCCCTTCAATTTTCCAAGCCTTTTGACCTTCTTTCTTCATCAGTTTTCAGACCTAGCTGCTTGGGAACAAAGCAAGGAAAATATCTAGGATTTCCAAGAGTTTATTAGCACAAAAGACCCTCAATTCAAGTAGAAAAGATATGCATGTCCTAAACTTACTTAAAATGCATGAAAGGTCCCTATAAAACTATGAAACTACCAAAACAAAGTAAAAACACAAATAAAGATAAAAATGCATGAGAATGCATGAAACACTACATGAGACTCAACAAAAAGACTCAAAACAAACTAAGAAATGACCCTAAAAACACTACTAAACTAGTTTCATCAGGTACCTATTCGACATTCTCCGAGAATGTTTCCCCATTTAGCATACCCCCCTTTGGGGCAAATGGGACAATGCTGAACTTAGGAAGTCGAGTTAGTCCTCCTGGCCCTACCCCTGGGCCCATTTCACAAATTTATTTGTCCACAGGTATGAACTCTGGTTCACTTCAAGCCATTAGGCAGCAAGTGGATGATAGCAACCATGAGATGGTTAACATGCTATCTCGACAGATAGGTGAAATAATTAACCCCGTGCTCCAAAATAATAATGCCAATAATCAGCATTTAGCACATCAGATGGATCGTTTGGCTACAGCCCTGGGGGCACCAGTCGAAATCCAACCGACACCAGGGATTAATCAAATCCCATTGCCTAATCATGTCCCAGCTCCTGTGCGCTATCAAGCGCCACAACACCAAGATTTGGGGGCAAACCCTTTGTTTGGGGGAAATGAGGGAGTGCAACCACCATTGCAAAATGTGTATATGGTGAACAGGGATGAGCACGCTGATGGTGTGCTAGAAAGAATGCGACAACAGAACGCTGGGGGGCAACAAAATGTTGCTGCGGTAGTGGAACAATTGTTGAACCAACATGGCTTCAACGTAGGTTTCGCAAATAGACCCCATTTTGTATCGGCCTTTACAGAAGAAGTTCTCGAATCTGAACTTCCTCGAGGCTGGAAGGTCCCCAAGTTCACCAAGTTCTCTGGGGACTCAGGAGAGTCTACTGTAGAGCACATAGCCAGGTACCAGATCGAAGCAGGGGACTTAGCCATCAATGAAAATTTGAAAATGAAGTACTTCCCAAGTTCCTTAACTAAGAATGCGTTTACCTGGTTCACCACCCTCGCCCCAAGGTCAGTCCATACATGGGCCCAATTGGAAAGAATTTTCCATGAACAATTCTTTAGGGGAGAGTGCAAGGTGAGTTTGAAGGATTTGGCTAGTGTCAAAAGGAAGACAGCAGAGTCCATTGTTGATTATCTAAACAGGTTTAGGATGCTTAAATCTCGATGTTTCACTCATGTCCCCGAACATGAGCTAGTTGTCTTAGCCGCTGGGGGTCTAGAGTATTCTATTAGAAAGAAAATTGATACTCAGTATATTCGAGATATGTCCCTACTCGCAGACAGAGTGAGGCACATCGAATTATTAAAGGCTGAAAAGTATGAAGAAAAGGCCAAGACCACTAAGTGGCCAAAGAAGGAAAAAGTAGCGTACATAGACGCTGATCCAATGTGTCAAAATCCGTGTGTTTATCGAGAAGTCCCTGCAAACGTTGACATAAATGATGTCAATCTGGCTGAGCTCCAGCCAGGTGATCCTTACGTTTGTAAAGCACTGAAACCATATGAAAACAAACTTAGGGAAGAAATCCCCAAGGATACCACTCCTGCTGTGAAAACTTATACTTTTGATGTGACCAAATGTGATGCAATTTATGATATACTTGTGTCTGATGGTTTGCTTGTGGTCCCTAAAGACCAAAAGCTTCCTTCTCCTGAACAAAGGAAAGGGAAGAAATATTGTAAGTATCACAACTTTTTTGGTCATTGGACCTCACAGTGTGTTCGTTTCAAGGATCTTGTGCAGGGGGCATTGGATTCAGGGAGACTCAAGTATGATGAGAAAGCTAAAGGCCAAATGAAGATTGATTCCGATCCATTGCAGGTGGCTGAGACCAACTATGTGGAACCTTTCCATATTTGCATGGTCGATATTTCTGAAAAGCTAGATCTGGGTCTGACACTCGGGGAGGCAAAGGAGAAAAACACTGCAGTCGAGGAACCAGAGATCGAGAAAGAGATGAGCTTGGATGAAGTTTACCCCAAGGCTGGAGAAACTCTTGTCGAATTTCTATCCCGCAGCAAAGATGGTGAGAAAGAAGTCATGCTGTGCCCTCGATGCAGCGCAGTCTTCGACAAGTCTGCAGCCAAAGCCTACCAAGATTCTGAAATGAAAAAACACTATCAAAAGAAAGCGCCTGTGTCTAGAAGGCTGAAGTATCCCCACGAGGAGTGGGTTGAGAGAGACCAGGAACTCGATGGCCATAAGGGCCAGAAGTTAAGAGGCAAGGACAAGACTTACGTCCCTGATGCCGGCTTACCAAAAAATCAATGGTTCAGGCCAGCACCTCCAAAGCCAAAACAACACCAAAAGTGGCAGAAAATCGACTTAGGCCAGGGATCTTCTTACATCAACAATTCTCGCGTGTCGCGAAGCTACTTCTATGGCTCCGGGAACTACTATGCTCCTGAGCAAATGACCAGAACTCAGTTTAGACGTTTCCTGAGGAAAAGGAAAGCTGAGAGGGAAAGAGGTGGCAAGTTTCGTTCACTATGGGACAAAAAGCCAGAAAACAATCCTAGCAATGAACCTAGCGTGGCGTCAATTATCAATCAGCTTGGCCACGCCATCAAACAGGGAACAACCGTGCCACCAAACCCAGCCAAGGAAAAGGGGAAAGATGCTGCTGAAGATGAGGATGAAGACATGCTCGAAGATTTCGATGACAATGATGGAGAAGACCTCAACATCATTTGCATAGTGTCTATCTTACCTGCAGAATTCGATAGAATCTCAGAGGTTACTGAAAGCGAGGAAGACTACTATGTCGAGGAAGAGCCAGATGATAACCCTTTGTGTTATTATGTGATGCAAAAAGGGTCTGTCGAGGATGAGAGAGCTATTTTCCAGAGGCCAACCGAACAGATGAAGAGCCATTTGAAGCCACTATTTGTTTGGGCTAAAGTCGAGGAGAAAGGGGTTAACAAAGTCCTTGTCGACGGAGGGGCTGCGATCAATCTGATGCCTAGGTTTATGCTCAAGAAGTTGGGAAAAACTGAAGCAGACCTAATCCCACATGATATGGTACTTTCTGATTACGAAGGAAAGACGAGTTCTTCCCTGGGGGCAATTATGCTGAATATAACCGTAGGAACGGTGGCCCGCTCCACATTGTTCATTGTGGTCCCTTCAAAGGCCAATTACAATTTGCTGCTGGGGAGAGAATGGATTCATGGCGTGGGGGCAGTGCCCTCAACTTTGCACCAACGTATATCCATTTGGAAATCAGATGGGGTCGTCGAAAATGTACAAGCAGATCAAAGCTACTATTTAGCGGAGACAGGCTACGTTGGCAAAAAGAATTTCGAGAAGAGCTTAGCCACAATTGCTCCTTTGGACACAGTGGCCAATCAATATTTCAATCCATACTCAGAGTACTCAGTGACATTGGATCCCATCCGGGGGCTAAACCTCAATGAAGCTTGCAAACCTGATGCCATGAGTGGATGGCACAGTGATGAAGAAAAAGATGCCACTACTGAGTGGCAAAACAATGGTAAAAATGATTAATTCGAGCATAGCTCGAATTTCGGCTTACGCAGTCAAAAATAGAGTAAGAACAGCTTTAGAGGCCGCGAGAATGCCCAAAGAAATGGCTATTGATGAAGCTGATGTCTCAATTCTGCCTGTCGAGATGATACTTCAGGAGGAGGCAACAACAAATAAGGATAACACGCGCTTGGAAGAAGACGAGCAGGGCGTCGAAGAATTCGAAGATCTCCGCAATTTGAGGCTAGATTGCATCTATGATGATAGTCCATTGGGTTTCGAGAAACCAGTGATCGACGTTTCTAAGAAAATGGAAGCACATGATCCTTTGGAAGAAGTGGACTTGGGTGATGGCTCAGAGAAGAAACCAACATACATCAGCGCTCTCATTGACCCGGAGTTAAAGGATAGGATGGTGAAACTACTCAAAGAATTCAAAGACTGTTTCGCTTGTGATTACGATGAAATGCCAGGACTTAGTCGAGAACTGGTGGAATTGCAGTTACCCATCAAGGAAGATAAGAAACCAGTCAAGCAATCACCCAAGAGGTTCCATCCAGATGTGTTAGTAAAAATCAAGGAAGAAATAAAAAGGCTCCTTAAGTGTAAATTTATCAGAACAACTCGATATGTAGATTGGTTAGCCAACGTGGTCCCGGTGATCAAGAAGAATGGAAAGATGAGAGTTTGCATTGACTTTCGAGATCTTAACGCTGCCACTCCAAAGGATGAGTATCACATGCCCATTGCCGAGATGATGGTGGATTCAGCTGCTGGTCACGAATACTTAAGCTTGTTGGATGGTTATTCAGGCTACAACCAAATCTTCATAGCGGAAGAGGACGTGTCAAAGACAGCTTTTCGATGTCATGGTGCCTTGGGGACATATGAGTGGGTGGTCATGCCATTTGGGTTGAAAAACGCTGGCGTGACCTACCAAAGGGTAATGAATACCATTTTTCATGATTTTATTAAAACTTTTATGCAGGTTTACATCGATGATATTGTGGCGAAATCCCCATCAAGGGATGACCATTTATTGCATCTGAGGAAATCCTTTGAGAGGATGAGAAAATATGGCTTGAAAATGAACCCCCTTAAATGTGCCTTTGGTGTTATTGCAGGTGATTTTTTGGGTTTTGTGGTGCATAAAAAGGGCATTGAGATCAACAAAAATAAAGCTAAAGTCATTCTCGATACGAGTCCACCAACCAGCAAAAAGCAACTGCAATCGTTACTGGGGAAGATTAACTTCCTGAGGAGATTTATTACCAACCTCAGCGAGAAGACCAAGTCATTTTCCTCGCTTCTTCGACTAAAGAAGGAAGATGTGTTCCGCAGGGAAGCAGAGCACCAAAAGGCATTTGATGAACTCAAAGAGTACCTGTCCAACCCACCTGTGATGGTACCGCCCGTAAGAGGGAGGCCAATGAAGCTGTATATCTCCGCCACAGATGAAACCATTGGAAGCATGCTGGCTCAAGAAGATGAAGATGGCAACGAAAGGGCCATATTTTACTTAAGTAGGGTGTTGAATGGCGCAGAAACTCGATACACCATGATCGAGAAATTGTGCTTATGCTTGTACTTCTCTTGTGTAAAGCTGAAATATTATATAAAACCAATCGATGTAATGGTTTTTTCTCATTATGATATAATAAAGCACATGTTATCCAAACCTATCTTGCACAGTCGAATTGGTAAATGGGCTTTAGCCCTAACCGAATATTCACTAACTTATGCCCCATTAAAAGCAATTAAGGGGCAAGCAGTGGCTGATTTCTTGGCGGATCATACTCTGCCTAAAGAAATCATAACTTGCGTAGGCATCCAGCCTTGGAAGTTATTTTTCGACGGTTCTAGCCATAAAGATGGAACCGGAATTGGAATGTTCATAATGTCCCCGCAGGGCATCCCCACTAAATTCAAATTTAGAATCAAGGATAATTGCTCAAATAATGAGGTTGAGTATGAGGCGTTAATATCAGGCCTCGAGATCTTGCTAGCTCTTGGGGCAAAGAACGTTGTCGTAAAAGGAGATTCTGAGTTGGTAGTAAAGCAGCTCACCAAAGAATACAAGTGTGTTAGCGAGAATTTAGCCAGATATTATGTAAAAGCAAATAATCTGTTGGCTAAATTCAACGAGGTTGGAATAGGTCACGTTCCTAGAATAGATAACCAAGAAGCCAATCAATTGGCGCAGATTGCTTCCGGGTACATGATAGATAAACTAAAATTGAAAGAATTAATTAAGATCAAAGAAAAGCTGAGCCCTTTGGATCTCGACATTATGGTTATTGATAACCTAACCCCCAATGATTGGAGAAAGCCAATTGTCGAGTACTTGCAGAACCCAGTAGGGTCGACTGATAGAAAAGTCAAGTACAGGGCTCTAAGTTACGCCATCCTAGGCAACGAGTTGTTCAAAAAGAACGTCGACGGCACATTGTTGAAATGTTTAAGCGAGGGCGACGCATTCATAGCCGTATCAGCTGCTCACGATGGCCTGTGTGGCGCTCACCAAGCAGGGGCAAAAATGAAATGGATCCTGTTTAGGCAAGGTTTGTATTGGCCAACTATTGTAAGACCCAAGTTTTTAAGTTTATACCAAGTGAATAAAATTCTTATTCGCGATTAGGTTGATGTATCGTGAAGGGAAACCTGAACAAGAGTTTATCGAATGGAATAAATTTATGAAGGAGAAAGTTCAGGAAAAGTCTTAGGATTGTATCAAAATCGATAAAAGTTATAACACGTTCGAGATGCGCCTAAACCTACGTCAAGATCACTAGTAAATAGCTAGTTTACACTTAAGGGCACGATGGAAACTAATTCCAAAAATCTTCAGAGAAATGTTAGAACTTCTCTTAATCCTTATATGACAATCGTTTCAAGGCGAAACCCTAGAATGTACGAACGTCCGATTCCAATCCTCGGAAGTTTGCCGAAACTGAAACCCTGATAGTTCAAGAAACCTAAAATCAACCGACGATGAAGAATTTTACTATTCGGAGCTTCAAATGAAGATTCCACACGCGTACACCCATTTCTCTTGATGTTTTCAATCTTTCTTCAGAATGAAGTTTTCTCTTCCGACATCCACTGCAAAAAGTAACTTATCGGGTAAAATAGATTTACACCGACTTTGCATTATTTACTTCAATTCCAAGAAAACCTCTTTTGAGTTTTGGAATTCTGTCGCCAAAACCTATCTTAGAATTCACGGAGAATGAAGCCGGAAAAATCGGAATCGCGAAACTTTCATTTTCCCGCGTTTTTCCAACCTCTATATATAGCAAGAAAATGAGAAAAAATGGCAAAACTTCACCATTTTCTCTCCCAAAACCCGCGAGCTTCACAAGAGGAGGAGAAGAGATTTTCGCCATTTCTTGCTTGATCGTTGATTCAACAGTTGCTACTTGAAGGTATCGAGGTATAGTCGCTAATCCTTACCTCTGATCGTCGTTTCCGTAGTTTTTCACTATGTCTTTCGGTGCTCTTAGTTTTGAGGTTTTCGCAAAACTATCCAGATAACTTCATTTTTCTATCTAAACATCTTCCCTACGTGCCCAAGAGCATGTTTGTAAGACCCAAGATTTTAAGCTTAGAATAAGTGGAAGAGATTTCCATTTACGATTAGGGTTGATGTAATGTGAAGGGAAACCTGAACGAAAGTTTATTAAATGAAATATATTTATGAAGGAGAAAGTTCAGGAAAAGTTCAAGGATTTCACTATGATCGATAAAAGTTATAGCACGATCGTTATACGCTTAAACCTAGGTCAGAAACCCTAGTATATAGCTGATTTTCACTTTTAGGCACGACGGAAGTTAATTCCAAAAATCTTCAGAGAAATGTTAGAACTTCTCTTTTTCCATATATCACAATCGTTTCGAGGCGAAACTCTAGGATCTACGAACGTCCGATTCCAATCATCGGAAGTTTGCCGAAACCGAATCCCTGGTATTTCAAAACCCTAGAATTTCTCGACAATGAAGACTTTATCTATTCAGAGCTTCAAATGGATATTCTACACGCGTACACCCATTTCTCTTGATGATTTCAATCTTTCTTCAGAAGGAAGTTTTCCATTCCGACATTCGATGCAAAAAGCAACTTATCGGGTAAAATAGTTTTACACCGACTTTGCATTAGTTGCCAAAAATACAAGGAGACATCTTCTTAGCTTAGGAATTCCTTTGCCAAAACCTATCTTAGAATTCATGGAGAATGATGCCGGAAAAATCAGATTCGCGAAACTTTCATTTTCCCTCGAATTACCATTTTCTATATATAGCAAGCAAGTGAGAAGAAATCACAAAACTCCACCATTTTCTTCCCAAGGAGGCCGCGAGTTTGCATAGGAGAGGAGGAGGAGAGATTTTATTCATTTCTTGCTTGATCGTCGATCAATCAGTTGCTACTTCAAGGCTTCGAGGTATAGTCGCTAATCCTTACCTCTGATCGCTTTTTCCATAGCTTTTCTGTAGAGTTTTCTGAGCGGATAGTTTATGGGTTTTTGCAAAACTATCCTGAATCTTTCATTTCTGATTCTAAACCTCTTCTATATGTGCCCAAGATCACTTCTGCCGGATTAGATTTTCCGTTATGTCGCCGGAATTCCGTCGGAATCAATTTGAACCTAAAATACCCATTTTTGGAGTTTTTGAGGTAAAGCTTCAACCTTTAGGCTAAAAACTATCGCCTTAGCTTAGTGTTAGTAGGGTTAGTTGTCATAAACGTCGTTAGTAACGTCCCTGCAAAATTTGGTTTTTGGGATTTCAGTTTTGAAAATCCTAAGTTAAAAATCATGACCAAAATACCCCTGCGACAGTTTTTGATCCGATAATTTTTCCGAGTTCAGAATACCCTTAGTTACGGCTAATGAAAGCATAGGAACCAAGTTTGATCGAAGAAAAATCGAGCCCCATAATTGTGTAAAGTGGCCGAGCCTATTAGAGGGGGAGGAGGAAAATTTCCTTTTCCGAAAACTTGTCTTTCGCGCTAGATTATCGTACCTTAGAGTATAGATTACTTCGTGTAACCTTAGTAAGTATCGATAGCTTAGTTTTCGATAGATTCTGATAGTATTTCTGTGACTTTGCTTTAAAGGAACTTTCGAGGAATTTCCTGAGGAGCAACGCTTTGCTTGTGAGGAAGAGTTAAAAGATAATCCTGGAGAATCTGCAGGTGAGGGCTTCTCACTGAATCTCTAGTTAATGCTTAGGGTCGATGTTTCGACATTGTTTACTGTTTATGCAATGAGATTGTGTGTGATTGAAAATGTTTTCTGAGGCTTCGGCTGACAATGTAGATGATTCATCTACTGAATGTTTTTGAAGATTGACTTACATGCTATGTGCTATGTGGGTAATCTAGGATGTGTGGTGCATGCTTTATATGCTAAGTGCTAAGTGTTTATGTTGAGATTTCTTGATATATGACATGTTGTTGATTGTGATGATTTAAATATGCTTTACACTGGAAATCTGAGATTCTGAATGGTGAGAAATAGCGGGCAGGTCATGCCGATTTTATTTTGAGAGTTTTGAGAAAGTTTGATAGGACGAACGAGGTTCGGGCCTTAATTCTGTTTAGTGGATCGAGACATCCTCTGGAAGCGACTTGGGATTGGGAGATCCTGCAAATGTATAAGACTTGCGATAAGACAAAAGGGAATCTATTTTATAAAGAAAATTCATAAGACCTTAAATAACCTCAAAATCTTTAAGTAATGATAACAACCTCGAAGGAAGGCATTGGAAGTCAAGTCATAGTTTTGGAAAAACGAGGAGCGTCGTCGGATCCAAGTGTTGAGGAGTTTGGTAAGTTCTGAGTATGTTGGTACTCCTTCGCTCGTTGAGCAGTTTGTTAGCCATCCAAGGGATGAGCCGAGAAGCTTCACTGAGGCGTGAGACCTTGTGAATGCGGGATACTCCACTGAGGCGTGAGACCTTGTGGAAAGCATGGAACTCCACTGAGGCGTGAGACCTTGTGAGAGCATGAAACTTCACTGAAGCGTGAGACTTCGTGCAAGTGTGTAAATTCACTGAGGCGTGAGACCTTGTGAAAGCATAAAACTTCACTGAAGCGTGAGACTTTGTGAATGTGTGAGACTCCACTGAAGCGTGAGACTTCGTGTGAGCATTGATGACTCGAAGAGTTATCGTGAGTGGTTGCACTCATTTTATGATTAATGTACTTTGTCGCAGAATCGACTTTTACCTTAGGGTAAGCTTTTAGAAACTTTAATTTACCTAGAACACGTGGCGACGTGTCGAGTGAGGTCGGAGACGTTGTTTGGCAAATCACATTGCACTCATGCATACATAGGAGGTTAATACACGGCGTGATACCGGACCTCGGGAAATTGGAGGTTAATACACGGCGTGATACCGGACCTCGGTGGATTGGAGGTTAATACACGGCGTGATACCGGACCTCGGTGGATTCCAAAATGGTCATAAGACCCGTATTTCCGCGTAAGAGCGCTATTAGGCGACTCTTAGTAGCAGATCTGGCTACCGTTGTTGTTGGAGTAAGAGGCATCACGGGCCGAAATGGCACCACCGTGGCTGGTGAAGGGCTGATCCGATGATTTCCATCCGTTCCGGATTGCATATTGGTTGACTGGGTTAACCTGCATATCATTTCATGCAACATGCATACTGACATAGTTGATGAGTGTGTTTGATACTTGTTAGTTCTACTTGATGCATGTTAACTGTGATTTACAGTCGTTATATTCTTTATGGAAATATGCAACCCTAGGATGTTATCCCTAGTTATAAGCCTAAGTGGCTATTATCTTATTTATATTTATTGGTGCTATTATTTACATAATTCTTTGGAGTTGACCCTCGCGTCTTCTGTGTGTGCTTTGGCAAACAAACGCCCTTTGTCAGATGTCTTTGGCGGGCTGATTCATGATGGTTCATCCTTCGGGAGGAACTAGGGTTGAGATGCGGGAACTGGAGCGTATCGCGGTAGCGAGAGGAGGACGGATGGTGTACATAGACTAGGTCGTTCTGGATTCAGATTCGGGCGACGATCATGCTAGCATGTAGGTTTTAGTGCTGGTGTGAGCTCCTCGAGATGGGATTAGTGTAGGAGTAGAGTCTTAGCTCTGAACATCATTTGTTTTCTTTGGGGACAGGGTAGTTTCCCACCTATAGCTTTTTGTGTGGTTCTTTACGAGAATCACAGAGAGTTGGTTGGACTTAGGAGGTCTTGCTTCAGGCCGATGGGCCAGCTTATTCTCAGTTTTGAGGGATAGTGTTGCGGACACTTACCTTTAGATTTGGTTTGTACATTTTTCCTTCGGGCGTTACACTTTTCTTTCCGTCACTGGAGGTTTACTCGTGACGAGGTTACTTACAGCGGAGGCTGTTTATATATTGTATATTAGCTCTATTGCTTTTCGCTTTTGGGTTTTATTTAATTCAGTCTTGTCTTAGTTATTATCAAAAAAAAATATTTCACGTTTTTCCGCATTAAGTTTACTTTTGGTTACTAAAGTGACGCCACCGAAATCGGGGTGTTACATTGTGGTATCAGAGCTTGTCGAGTCTTTCGGGAGTCTTTGGGGAATAGGTTTTCTGTGCTAGGTTGTGTGACTCTACAAAGAGTGAAAATTGATTGTCTGCAAGCGATTTTTCGCTTAAAAATTGATTGAAGTTATTGCTTAATCATATTGTATAGTTATACTAGATGCTATCTTATGATGAGTACTAACTGTTTGTTTAACTTAACAGAACATGGTGAATACTAATCAGCTAGCCGAGATGATGGCCACTATGGCCCAAGCGGTAACAGCGCAGGCCCAAGCGGTAACAGCACAGGCAAATGATAATGCCATGAGGCGTGCTACTGAAGAAGCACGTGAACAACATCAACGTCAGAGAGAGATAACTCTGGACCAGAACAAAGGCCTCAATGACTTCAGGAGGCAAAACCCACCAAAGTTCTCTGGTGGTACTGATCCAGACGCAGCGGATCTCTGGATCCAGGAAATCGAGAAGATTTTCGGTGTTCTGCAAACTGTGGAGGGTGCCAAGGTGGGCATGGCGACTTATCTTCTGCTAGGAGATGCTGAATACTGGTGGAAGGGCACCAGGGGAATCATGGAAGCCAACCATGAAGAGATCAACTGGAACTCGTTCCGGACCGCGTTCTTGGAGAAGTATTTTCCGACAAGTGCCCGGGATGAGAGGGAGGCGCAGTTTTTGACACTCCGTCAGGGAGGTATGTCTGTACCGGAATTTGCTTCGAAGCTGGAGTCTTTGGCAAAGCATTTCCAATTCTTTAATGATCATGTTGACGAGCGCTACATGTGCAAGCGCTTCGTGAATGGACTGAGACCAGATATTGAGGACTCAGTGAGGCCGCTGGGAATCATGCGATTCCAATCATTGGTGGAGAAAGCCACGGAAGTGGAGCTGATGAAGAACCGGAGGTTGAACCGGGCTGGAACTGGAGGGCCGATGAGGTCGGGCTCTCAAAATTTTCAGAGCAGAGAGAAATTTCAGAGCAGGGGGCCATATCAGCGTCCTGCTGGAAAAGGATTTACTTCAGGATCTTACAGACCCATGACGGGTACTGCTGGAGGTTCCGGAGATCAGACTTTGACGAAGGAGATGACTTGTTTCAGATGTGGGGAGCCGGGGCATTATGCTAATGCTTGTCCCGACAAGAGGCCCAAGTGCTTTAACTGTAACAAAATGGGGCATAATGCTGGTCAGTGCAGAGCACCCAAGACGGAGTCAACCATGAACACTGCTCGTGGAAAGCGTCCTGCTGCTAAAGCAAGAGTTCACACCATGGACGGTGAGAGAGCTGAGGGGTTTGCCAGAGGAGAGCGCAAGAACGATGGTAACTTTCTAACCATTCTTTCTCATTTCAGTATAATATATTCCATCACTCTCGTAGCGTGTGCAAACACACCTAACTTATTTATACTGTCTAAGCTTCGACCTTATAGTTATTACGCCTATTAATACCTTATTTGACCGTAGCTAGTATTTTAGCTATAGAAGTTATACGAGGTTTAGAATGACCCGCTAAGCTTAGAAAGTAGTCTTCTACCGATGCGTTTAGAAGGAAGCTAGAAGCTGAAGAATGAATCTCATAGAGATTTCTTATGGATAGTATACGTATGATGTCGAGGGCGTGTAGTTCCGTAGCGGAATCGTTGAGGATGTGATGTCAGGATATTTGTGACTATTGGATGATAGGAACTCATTGACTGTTCCAGTGGGCTCTTTCTAAATTTCACCTTCGATGTATTAGGCTTGATCAACTTAATATTGAGGGGGTGATATTCGGAATCACAGCTGGATAGGGACTTTGATAGAAGGATGTGTAAGATGAATTTGAATTGATCGAGGATTAGTCGGATTTGGGAGGAAAGTTCGTGTTAAGTAATTGATTTTCTTTGGGAAGGAGTTGTCGTTGTAAGAGGTGAATGTTCTCTTAGGAAATGTTGGAGAGCTACAGAGCATCAGAGATCCAAACTTGGAAAAGGTTTAGGTTTTAAGTCTATTAATTCTTGTCATAAGTGTATAGGACTTGAAGTTTGTCATAATTTGATTGGGAGATTAAGAAGTTTATCGACAAGATGGTAATCAAGTTACAAGAAGGAGAGTGTTAGTATTAAGATGAACATTTGAGGTGGTCATATCAGGACCAGTTGCTTAAAGTCTAAGAGTGAATGAAACTTGTTATGGATTTTGGTGATGCGAGCTAGAGATTAGCGAGTGAATTTTGTTATGTGGAATGAGAATCTTAGGGTAAAGATTGACTTCAGAAGCTGGAGATCATATTCGAGTAAGAGTTTTAGTGGTGGTATCATTGAGGATTGTAGTTAAACCTCGGCAAGTTGAAAGATGATATGTCTGTTGAGACGCCGTTGGTCAACATTGGGACTAGAAGAGTGAAACAATCGAAGAGAAAGCAGAGTGTTTTAGTGAAAATTATTTGGAATAAAGACACGGACGGTGTTATGTGAGAGTTAGAGGAAAAGATCAAGGAATAATATCCAGAACTATTACTGACCCTTAAGTTTCGAGGACGAAACTTTCTTTTTGGAGGGTAGTAATGTAAGACCCAAGATTTTAAGCTTAGAATAAGTGGAAGAGATTTCCATTTACGATTAGGGTTGATGTAATGTGAAGGGAAACCTGAACGAAAGTTTATTAAATGAAATATATTTATGAAGGAGAAAGTTCAGGAAAAGTTCAAGGATTGCATTATGATCGATAAAAGTTATAGCACGATCGTTATACGCTTAAACCTAGGTCAGAAACCCTAGTATATAGCTGATTTTCACTTTTAGGCACGACGGAAGTTAATTCCAAAAATCTTCAGAGAAATGTTAGAACTTCTCTTTTTCCATATATCACAATCGTTTCGAGGCGAAACTCTAGGATCTACGAACGTCCGATTCCAATCATCGGAAGTTTGCCGAAACCGAATCCCTGGTATTTCAAAACCCTAGAATTTCTCGACAATGAAGACTTTATCTATTCAGAGCTTCAAATGGATATTCTACACGCGTACACCCATTTCTCTTGATGATTTCAATCTTTCTTCAGAAGGAAGTTTCCATTCCGACATTCGATGCAAAAAGCAACTTATCGGGTAAAATAGTTTTACACCGACTTTGCATTAGTTGCCAAAAATACAAGGAGACATCTTCTTAGCTTAGGAATTCCTTTGCCAAAACCTATCTTAGAATTCATGGAGAATGATGCCGGAAAAATCAGATTCGCGAAACTTTCATTTTCCCGCGAATTACCATTTTCTATATATAGCAAGCAAGTGAGAAGAAATCACAAAACTCCACCATTTTCTTCCCAAGGAGGCCGCGAGTTTGCATAGGAGAGGAGGAGGAGAGATTTTCTTCATTTCTTGCTTGATCGTCGATCAATCAGTTGCTACTTCAAGGCTTCGAGGTATAGTCGCTAATCCTTACCTCTGATCGCTTTTTCCATAGCTTTTCTGTAGAGTTTTCTGAGCGGATAGTTTATGGGTTTTTGCAAAACTATCCTGAATCTTTCATTTCTGATTCTAAACCTCTTCTATATGTGCCCAAGATCACTTCTGCCGGATTAGATTTTCCGTTATGTCGCCGGAATTCCGCCGGAATCAATTTGAACCTAAAATACCCATTTTTGGAGTTTTTGAGGTAAAGCTTCAACCTTTAGGCTAAAAACTATCGCCTTAGCTTAGTGTTAGTAGGGTTAGTTGTCATAAACGTCGTTAGTAACGTCCCTGCAAAATTTGGTTTTTGGGATTTCAGTTTTGAAAATCCTAAGTTAAAAATCATGACCAAAATACCCCTGCGACAGTTTTTGATCCGATAATTTTTCCGAGTTCAGAATACCCTTAGTTACGGCTAATGAAAGCATAGGAACCAAGTTTGATCGAAGAAAAATCGAGCCCCATAATTGTGTAAAGTGGCCGAGCCTATTAGAGGGGGAGGAGGAAAATTTCCTTTTCCGAAAACTTGTCTTTCGCGCTAGATTATCGTACCTTAGAGTATAGATTACTTCGTGTAACCTTAGTAAGTATCAATAGCTTAGTTTTCGATAGATTCTGATAGTATTTCTGTGACTTTGCTTTAAAGGAACTTTTGAGGAATTTCCTGAGGAGCAACGCTTTGCTTGTGAGGAAGAGTTAAAAGATAATCCTGGAGAATCTGCAGGTGAGGGCTTCTCACTGAATCTCTAGTTAATGCTTAGGGTCGATGTTTCGACATTGTTTACTGTTTATGCAATGAGATTGTGTGTGATTGAAAATGTTTTCTGAGGCTTCGGCTGACAATGTAGATGATTCATCTACTGAATGTTTTTGAAGATTGACTTACATGCTATGTGCTATGTGGGTAATCTAGGATGTGTGGTGCATGCTTTATATGCTAAGTGCTAAGTGTTTATGTTGAGATTTCTTGATATATGACATGTTGTTGATTGTGATGATTTAAATATGCTTTACACTGGAAATCTGAGATTCTGAATGGTGAGAAATAGCGGGCAGGTCATGCCGATTTTATTTTGAGAGTTTTGAGAAAGTTTGATAGGACGAACGAGGTTCGGGCCTTAATTCTGTTTAGTGGATCGAGACATCCTCTGGAAGCGACTTGGGATTGGGAGATCCTGCAAATGTATAAGACTTGCGATAAGACAAAAGGGAATCTATTTTATAAAGAAAATTCATAAGACCTTAAATAACCTCAAAATCTTTAAGTAATGATAACAACCTCGAAGGAAGGCATTGGAAGTCAAGTCATAGTTTTGGAAAAACGAGGAGCGTCGTCGGATCCAAGTGTTGAGGAGTTTGGTAAGTTCTGAGTATGTTGGTACTCCTTCGCTCGTTGAGCAGTTTGTTAGCCATCCAAGGGATGAGCCGAGAAGCTTCACTGAGGCGTGAGACCTTGTGAATGCGGGATACTCCACTGAGGTGTGAGACCTTGTGGAAAGCATGGAACTCCACTGAGGCGTGAGACCTTGTGAGAGCATGAAACTTCACTGAAGCGTGAGACTTCGTGCAAGTGTGTAAATTCACTGAGGCGTGAGACCTTGTGAAAGCATAAAACTTCACTGAAGCGTGAGACTTTGTGAATGTGTGAGACTCCACTGAAGCGTGAGACTTCGTGTGAGCATTGATGACTCGAAGAGTTATCGTGAGTGGTTGCACTCATTTTATGATTAATGTACTTTGTCGCAGAATCGACTTTTACCTTAGGGTAAGCTTTTAGAAACTTTAATTTACCTAGAACACGTGGCGACGTGTCGAGTGAGGTCGGAGACGTTGTTTGGCAAATCACATTGCACTCATGCATACATAGGAGGTTAATACACGGCGTGATACCGGACCTCGGGAAATTGGAGGTTAATACACGGCGTGATACCGGACCTCGGTGGATTCCAAAATGGTCATAAGACCCGGATTTCCGCGTAAGAGCGCTATTAGGCGACTCTTAGTAGCAGATCTGGCTACCGTTGTTGTTGGAGTAAGAGGCATCACGGGCCGAAATGGCACCACCGTGGCTGGTGAAGGGCTGATCCGATGATGTCCATCCGTTCCGGATTGCATATTGGTTGACTGGGTTAACCTGCATATCATTTCATGCAACATGCATACTGACATAGTTGATGAGTGTGTTTGATACTTGTTAGTTCTACTTGATGCATGTTAACTGTGATTTACAGTCGTTATATTCTTTATGGAAATATGCAACCCTAGGATGTTATCCCTAGTTATAAGCCTAAGTGGCTATTATCTTATTTATATTTATTGGTGCTATTATTTACATAATTCTTTGGAGTTGACCCTCGCGTCTTCTGTGTGTGCTTTGGCGAACAAACGCCCTTTGTCAGATGTCTTTGGCGGGCTGATTCATGATGGTTCATCCTTCGGGAGGAACTAGGGATGAGATGCGGGAACTGGAGCGTATCGCGGTAGCGAGAGGAGGACGGATGGTGTACATAGACTAGGTCGTTCTGGATTCAGATTCGGGCGACGATCATGCTAGCATGTAGGTTTTAGTGCTGGTGTGAGCTCCTCGAGATGGGATTAGTGTAGGAGTAGAGTCTTAGCTCTGAACATCATTTGTTTTCTTTGGGGACAGGGTAGTTTCACACCTATAGCTTTTTGTGTGGTTCTTTACGAGAATCACAGAGAGTTGGTTGGACTTAGGAGGTCTTGCTTCAGGCCGATGGGCCAGCTTATTCTCAGTTTTGAGGGATAGTGTTGCGGACACTTACCTTTAGATTTGGTTTGTACATTTTGCCTTCGGGTGTTACACTTTTCTTTCCGTCACTGGAGGTTTACTCGTGACGAGGTTACTTACAGCGGAGGCTGTTTATATATTGTATATTAGCTCTATTGCTTTTCGCTTTTGGGTTTTATTTAATTCAGTCTTGTCTTAGTTATTATCAAAAAAAAATATTTCACGTTTTTCCGCATTAAGTTTACTTTTGGTTACTAAAGTGACGCCACCGAAATCGGGGTGTTACAATGTTTAGCGAATAATATTGCGCCGATTCTCGAAAAACTACCGTCGAGTTTCAATTCTGCTTCAAATACCCATTTTGGGACAAAGTTTCGTCTTTTGGGCTGAAAACTATCGCCTTAGCTTAGTGCTAGTAGGATTAGTTATCATAAACGTCGTTGGTGACGTCCCCATCCAATTTGCTTTTCGAAATTCCAATTTTGAAATTCTGAGCTAAAAATATTGACCAAAATACCCCTGCGACAGTTTTCGATCCGATAATTTTTCTGAGCTTAGATTCGTCTTAGTTATGGCTAATGATAACCTAGGAACCAAGTTTGATCGAAGAAAAATCGACCCACCTAATTGTGCATAGTGGCCGTGAGCTACCCTAGGGGTGGGGGAAAATTCTTTTTTCGAAAACTTGTCCTTTCGCGCTAGATTATCGTACTTCGGAGTATATGCTACTTCGAGTAACCCTTGTATCTATTGTTTGCTGAGTTTCTGACTCATTGTGATTGATTTCTGTGGTTTTGCTCTAAAGGTGCTTTTGAGGAATTTCCTGAAGAGCAAGGAGTTGATTGTGTAGGAACGTTTGAAGAGAACCCTGGAGAATCTACAGGTGAGGGCTTCCCACTGAACTACTAGTTAATGCTTAGGGTCGACGCATTCGACTTGATTTACTGTTTATGCACTTGTTTGTGTCTGATTGGGAAAAGTTTTCTGAGGCTTCGGCTGACAATGTAGATGATTCATCTACTGACTGTTTTTGAGATTGAAGTACATGGTACGTGCTAAGTGGTTAATCTAGGATGTGTGATGTATGCTTTATATGCTAAGTGCTACGTGGTTATTCTAGGCTGTGTTGATATATGACATGTTTGTTGACTGTGCTGATTTAACTATGCCTTTTCACTTATATCTGTGGTACTGAGGAGTGAGAATAACGGGCAGGTCATGCCGATTTTATTTTGAGATTTTGGGGAAAGTTTGATAGGACGAACGAAGATTCGGACCTTGTTTTGGTTATAGTCGATCGAGACATTCTCGGGGAGTTAATTGGGATTATGGGATGTTGAAAACTCATAAGATTTGCGATAAGACTAAATGGAAATTATTTTATAAGGAAAATTCATAAGACATTAGACAACCTCTAAATCTTCAAATAATGATAACAAACTCGAAAGGAAGCTTAGGATTCAAATCTTAGTTTTGGAAAATGAGAAGTGTCGTCGGATCCAAGTGTTGAGAAAATTAATAAGTTCTGAGTATGTTGATACTCTTGTGCTCGAGAAGCAGTTGTGTTGTTGGGCTATCTGAGAGATAAGCCCGGGAAACGGGTAGTTTCCGAGTATGTTGATACTCTTTGCTCGTTGAGCAGTTTTGACCATCGGATGGAGATGAGTCGGATGATTTGGAGATCATCATGAGTTATTGTGTTCTTGTAAAGAATTGTCTTTTGTCGCAGAATCGACTTTACCTTAGGGTAAGCTTTTAGAGACATTAATTTAGCTAGAACACGTGGCGACGTGTCGAGTGAGGTCGGAGACGTCGTTTGGCTAATAATTTTGCATTCATGCACCATTAATGAGGTATTAACACGAGACAGACTTCGGACCTCGGTGGATTCCAAAATGGTCATAAGACCCGGATTTCCGCGTAATAGCGCTATTAGGCGACTCTTAGTAGCATACCGAAATGGCAGGCCTTCGGGTTTTATGCTGATCTGACTACCGTTGTTGTTGGAGTAAGAGGCACGCGGGCCGATATGGTCCCACCGTGGCTGGTGCTAGGGCTGATCCGTTGATGTCCATCCCTTTCGGAATGCATATTGGTTAACTGGGTTAACCGGCATCTGCATTTCATGCAACATGCATACTGACTTAGTTGCCGAGTGTGGTTGATAATTGTTAATCCTTTTTTATGCATGCTAGTTGTTATTATCGCTTTTTATATTCATTGTGGAATATACAACCCTAGGATGCTATCTTTAACTTATAAGCCTAAGTGGCTATCTCTTATCTGTATCTATTGGAATTATTATCTACATAATTCTTTGGAGTTGACCCTCGCGTCTTCTGTGAGTTTTGGCGGACTATGCCCATTGTCAGATGTCTTTAGCGGACTGGTTCACGATGGTCCACCCTTCGGGGGGGGACTAGATATAAGATGATAGATCAGGATGACCCCGGCGCGTGGGTGGTCGACCCCGCTAGCCATCGCGCGACGTACTCGGGGAGGATCATGGAGGATCGTGTAGACAGAGTAGGACACTTGATGGAAGGAGTGCTGAGGAGGTGCATTGTCAGTTTCAACTTGCCACCCGGCGTGCATTGCGGACCCGGAGTAGGAGCACCGCCACCACCGTCATCTCCTGATGATGAGGACCTCTCAGAGGAGGAGCCTGTGGGAGTGACTTCTTCAGAGTCCAGCACACCCACCGTTGCTATCATTGATGATCATGGTTCGGGCCCTAAGCCCGTGAGGTCAGCACCGGAGCACATTGCGGTAGCTAGGGGGGACAGATAGTGTTTATAGACTTGGTCGTTCTGGATTCAGATTCGGACGACGATCATGCTAGCACATAGTTTTGAGTGTTGGTGTGAGCTGCTCGAGATAGGATTAGTGTAGGAGTAGAGTCTTAGCTCTGACCGTCAGTGTTTTCTTTGGGGACAGGGTAGTTTCCCGCCTATAGCTTTTTGTGTGGTTCCTCTACGGGGATCACAGAGAGTTTGTTGGGCTAGGAGGTCTTGTTTTAGGCCGATTGGGCTAACTTATTCTCATTTTTGAAGGTTTGTGTTGCGGACACTTAACCTTTCCTGTTGGTTTGTACATATTGCCTACGGGCGTTACTTTTCCTTACTTCCCGTCACTGGAGGTTTACTCGTGACGTGGTTTGCTACTTACAGCGGGGGGCTGTAATTATTATTGTATATTAGTTCTGTTATCTTTTGTTGTTGAGTTTCATTTCTTTCAGTTTCTAATTTTTTTATCGAAAAAAAAATATTCACGTTTTTCCGCACTAATTTCTCTTTGGTTACTAAAGTGACGCCACCGAAATCGGGGTGTTACAACTATCATGAAAGATTGCATCGAATATGCAAAAGGCTGTCAAGATTGTCAGAAACATTCAGGAATCCAACACGTGCCAGCTAGCGAATTACATTCTGTTATCAAGCCATGGCCTTTTAGGGGATGGGCAATAGACTTAATTGGCGAGATTCACCCAGCCTCATCAAGGCAGCACAAATATATCATTGTGGCAGTCGACTACTTCACTAAATGGGTCGAAGCCATTCCACTACAGAACGTGACACAAGAAACGGTGATCGAATTTATACAGAACCACATTGTGTGTTGATTTGGATTACCAAAGTCAATCACGACGGACCAAGGCACAGTGTTCGTGGGACGCAAAGTGGCGGCCTTTGCAGAATCCTGGGGCATCAAGCTTTTAACCTCGGCCCCTTACTACGCTCAGGCTAATGGCCAAGTAGAGGCGGCCAATAAAATTCTAATAAGCTTAATCAAAAAGCATGTGGGTCGAAAACCAAAAAGCTGGCATGACTCTTTGAGCCAAGTCCTGTGGGCTTACAAGAATTCACCAAGGGAAGCGACAGGAACAACGCCTTTTCGACTGGCCTATGGCCAAGAAGTCGTGCTGCCCGCAGAAGTATATTTGCAATCGTGTAGAATTCAAAGACAAGAGGAAATCCCAAGTGAAGTTTACTGGAATATGATGCTAGATGAATTGGTTAACCTCGACGAAGAAAGAATCTCGGCACTAGACGTTCTAACAAGGCAAAAGGATCGCATAGCTAAAGCATACAATAAAAAGGTTAAAGATCGATCTTTTGTCACAGGAGACTACGTGTGGAAAGTTATCCTCCCAATGGATAAGAAGGATAGGGCTTACGGGAAACGGACCCCCAATTGGGAAGGGCCATTTAAAGTCGAAAAAACGTTACCTAATAATGCTTACGTGATTAAGGAATTGAGCAGTCAGCGTCAGTGTGTTACGATAAATGGCAAGTATCTAAAAGCATACAACAAGCCAATGTTGCATGAAATCAAAATTGAACAAAAGACAAATGTCGAGATTGCCAAATCGAATTAATTAGTCAAAAAGAGCATTACAGGTATGGAAAAATACAAATAAACTAGAAGCCTAGAACGGAAGACTGGCTTTGTATCCGTCATATCTAGCTTGCATGGGTGCTAATCGATCCACCAGCGCCGCCATCTGGCCCTCAAGTCGAGCCTTCTTTTGGCGAGCAGCCAGGTCTTCAAAGGAGACCGCAGACATCTCGACGGGTAGTCGAACGAGACCTTCCGGGTCTTGCTGGTCCAAAGAGTCCTGGAGAAAATCGAATTTCTCCTTCCATTCATCTATTTGGTATTCCTGAAAGAACACCATGATCGAAAGCTCCCTGAACTCTTCAAACAGGGGCTTGGCTTCCAAGAGTAGCCCCTGGAATTCCTGAAGAGGAATTCTAACACGTGCAATGATGGGCCTGTGAAGCAGTTGATCAATGAGTCCTAAAAGCTCATTAAGGCAAGAAGAAGATTCATACAGGCTCTGGAAAAGGTTATCCTGGAAAGCCAGGTCTTTGATACAACGAAGAATGAGCCTGCTATCCATAGTCAAAGATAGAAGGTCCTCGGTAGCAGGAAGAAAATGAGAATGGAAGAAAGAAAAGTTACTAATGAGAAAAGAGTAAAAAACGGCTTCATTTATAATAGGGATGTAACAAACAGCCGCATTAATGCAGGGCATGCAGTTGCCAAAGCGTCAGCCAAACACGGCAAGCCACGTCAGCCACTACCGTAAGTGGAAGAAGTTCTTAAGTCGTTGAACAAGAACGTGATAAAAAGTGTCATAAATTACCGTGGTTTCCAAGGAGGTTTGGAAGATGAGAAGTTAGATTAGATGCCAAGCTAAATGGTATGAAACTCAGCAATACAACGCAGAAAGCATTTTAACAAGGGAATAAAATATCGACAATAAAATGCAATCGAAAAGTAAAGCATGTCGAATATCACCAATACGAAATTCATTCATTGTTAAATGTCAAACAGAGTTACAAGAATGGACATTACAATATTGGCAACAAAGACCACATAAACCCGTGGCCACTACAACAAGTAAAAATCACGAGATCTAAACCCTCGACTTGAAGGCTTCAAGCTGAACCCTGGCAGCAGCAATCCTGGAATCCAAGCTTTGCTTCACACGCTGTTCCGCTGCAACCTCCTTAGAGAGTTGAGATGTCGATAACATCACATTTGTGCATTCGGCAGCTAGAGTGTTTAGCCAGGAAGTCACAGCCGGGCCTTCATCAATCAACGTTGCTCTCTGCTTCTCGAGCCTTGCCACCTCCCTTTGAAGCTCATCCAGTCGAGCATCAACACTCGACAACTCAGCCGCTATAAGAGTTTTCCTAGCAGTCAGCTTGAGAATTTCATCTTTAGCAGGCAAGAGTCCATTGGTGTTGGAAGCCACTTGTGCCTTTTTGGTCTCGATGAGTTGTTCCACCGTAATGGCCTTGTCAAGTGTGGCAAAGATATCGACCAAGAGAGTCTGAAGCTCGACGAGAGCATCTGCCCGAGTTTGGTCAAGTCGCTGGCCCAATAAGAAGGCAAGCAGCCCTTTAACTTCCTGGCCTGGTTGAGGGTTAGCCCGGATCCCGTCGATGAAGCCTTCATCGAAAATCAGTCCTTTCAACTTACCAAAAGCTTCCTCAATCTGGCTATCATTAACTACCCCACTAGACTGAGCTGTCTCAGTAGTTTCAGCTTGGCGTGGCGGAGAATCGAGATCCAGAGTGCCATCAAAGAAGCTCTGAAAGATGGAAAGAGGATCTTCAACCAAAAGAGCACTAAGCCTCTCACCTGAAGTGTGGGAAGAAGCAGCCGTCCTAGAAGAAGCTGAACCTCCTTTAGCATGAGGAGAAAGCAAAGCGACCCTGGCATCCTGTTGAAGCTGTTGGGGAGAAGGTTGAAGCTGTTGAGGAGAAGGTTCAGAATGAGTCGAGGCCGGAACATCAGCCTTTGGTGGGAGCATAACACCAATCACCCGGTCAGGCTGAATGATTGGGGGCACTTGACCTTCACCACTCTGTACCTCGACATGTGGCGCATTCTCTTCACGAGCAAGGGAGGACACGTTCTGAATATCCTGCGGAGGAAAATTAGAAAGGTTATCTCGACATTCTTTGGTATAATAGGGTTCACAACCAGGATGCTGCCAAGCGATTGGTTTCGAGTTAAAATAGAATGTCAACTTGTCCCACACAGGGTCCGACTCATTAGAGTCAAAACTCGAGCTCGAGGATTCTAAACTGCTCAAAGAGCTAGACGGAACAACTGGTGGGGGTTTAGAAGAAAACCATGTGGCTCGAGGCACAGCCATTTTAGACATGCCAACCCTCTGAAGAATAAAAGTGGAAATGATTGAGAGGGAAAGAAAAGAAAGCAAATTAAGACAAGATGTGAATCATAATGATTTACCTTAGGGCCAGACTCTTTGAGAGGACTGGAACTGGTTGAACTCTTAGAGTGTGGGAAGAGGAGCTGCCAGACTTACGACTAGACTTCTTCCTGGAGGTCTTCTTGGCCGAAGCCATCTCGACAGGAATAGGTGTAGTGCCTTGAAGAAGAGGGCTGGAAGCTTGCTGATCAACACCCCGATCACCACCTTGCTGCATTTCCTCATGTTGGCTGGCTGACTTGGCCGGAGAAGGATTTCCCACAGCAAGTTCACCAGCACCTTTAGTCCTTTTCTGGCTTGCAGAGGTGGTAGGTGTGGCCCCTTTTTTTCGACTCTGAAACAAAAAGAAAAAGATCACAAAGGTATATATCGAATAATGATCAAAGCTTCACAGTTTCAGTATTACCTTAGGCATCTTGAGCTTATCCGCCAAAGTAACATCATCATCATCATCCTCAACCTCGATAGTAGCAGAAGTCACCCGGGGAGAAGCTTGAGGGGTTGGTCGAGGAATTGGCTCAGCTACAAAAGAAAAACAAAGAAAAATTAAGCCATAAGTATCGCAAAGATGCCAGGTCGAAATGATTACCTTGACCAATAAGCGTTCTTATCGATATGTGGTTGAAGATTTCGACCGGCACATGGAGCGGAAAATTCCATAAGTAACGCTTGGTCCAGGTTACCCGCTTCCGAGGGGGCAATGCGCTATGGTAAAAGTTTTTGATGCTTACGTGGTCAACCCATTTAGGAAGCACCACTGGAAAGACCAAAGCATACTTACAAGTAGGCAATGGTGGGAACCTAAAGCCCGTTTTTCGAATAATGAAAGAAAGACCATCCTCATCAGAGGGAATGCTCAATCGAGTTTTCTTGGCTTTAGCTTCCCACATTTGCCTTAGAACTTGAGCTGCTTTGGCAATAGTCTCCTGAAGTCGAGGACCCGGAAAGTATACTACACTAAATAAGTGTTGGAAAGCGTTGATCTCAGACGTATGCATACCTTTGGTCTTCTTCGGAGCCTGCTTCTGCAAAAGAAAAATATTCGTTATGCGCTGGAAGCAATCTTCAATCGGTGTCGAAATATCATGCCAATAAGCAGACCACAAAGCCTTAAACGCCTGGGTGACGTAAAAAGATGGAGCAAAATTGAAAGGGCTCAGGCCAAGCAGCTCCTCCTCGTTGAAGTAGCTAATAGTAGTGTCGAAGGTACTACGTTTGGTGATGGTCCCGGGATAGAGGACAAGGGATTGGTCGAACAAAGTATTGGGCAAATCTTGGCTCAGCCCAAATTGTCGAGACACAAGCTGGGGATTGTAGCCACACAGAGTGAAGTCATTACTGGCAAAGTTGATAGTCAACACCCTGGGGGATAATATAGTTTGCCAAAGCTCGATTTGATGCTGAGAGAGGTTCTCTGAGCCAGGAAGGTTGGGATAAGAATTCCTCAGCCACCGAGGGCCATAAGAAGGTTTGTGATACGGCGCAAAGCCCGAGCGAAAACGTTTTAGCTCAAAAAACATGGTGAAATGCTTCTTAAAGTCAGCTTCAATTGAAGCGTCATAAGGGGGAGTTAGGGCTTCAAGCCTGAAAGCATCAACCCTTGTGTTAGACACCACGGGGGGAGGGTTCTTGGCCGGAAGAAATGATTCGAAGACCGCATTCATCCAAAGCTGAAGTAGCCAGAAAGGACCGGCTGCATTCAAAGACACAACCTTAGGATCTCGAATGTCGGCTATCGCTTCATTGATCATTTGATAAAGATTGCCAAGCACAAGCCTGGCCATAGCGATAGTTCGACCCTCATGTAACAAATTGGCCAAAGGAAGAAGTTTAGCTGGAATCCTAAAGGATTTGGTGCAGAACACATAGGCAGAAAGCCAATATAGAAGAAACGCGACGTGCTCAGCGTCGGAGACTTCACCATTCTCGACATAGTGATCCTTAATAAA
This sequence comes from Lotus japonicus, assembly GCF_012489685.1. NCBI lineage: Eukaryota > Viridiplantae > Streptophyta > Magnoliopsida > Fabales > Fabaceae > Lotus > Lotus japonicus. The sequence continues at coordinate 12,116,040 of NC_080042.1, forward strand.
TTTACTGAAAGCTACGTTGTCCGTCGGAATGGCAATGGGTTTTGTGGGGGCAGCAGAGGAATGGTAATCATCACCCACCACCCAAAGGCCAGTAATGGCAGCAACATCAAGGAGAGTGGGAGAAAGCATACCAAAGGGGACATGGAAGCTATTGGTAGACCGCTCCCAAAAGAAAAGAGAACTCAAAAGCATGGCAGGATTATAAGAGATCGGCGACCTCGACAACTGAATGAGGTCGAAAATCCCAGCGACTTTCCAATGCCCAGACTTACTGGCCTCCACCCTGTCAAGCCATTTCAAATAGGCTCCATCACTAGCAGTTGGATTAGGCGGTGCAGACCTAAAAGTCCTCTTGGGATCTTTCAGGAAGGGCAAGCGGTAAGAGGGTCGAAATGCAAGAACAAGCCCATCCCCACGAACACTGGGGTGAAACTGCTCATAACCCTCAGGAAGACTATTAGGCCTTCCCTTCTTCGCCTTCTTCAAAGGACCTAAAATGGCACGCAGAGTGCCATTAACAGAAATAGGGATGAATACCTGAGATTTCCAGATAGCCCTTTTCTCCACCTCATACGGCGGGTCTGGAATGGGAACGCGTTTGGCCTCGTTCATCTCACAAGCAGCGGCCAAGGGAATAACGTTGTCAGAACTAGAAGACATGGAGACAGTCAGAAAATGCACTAGAGAAGCAGAAACCAGTAGATTGAAGATGATCGCAAGTAAAATCAGGCAAAGCTTGAATGTTTGAAAAGTTGTAAAGCTTGCAAAGGATCAACAATGGCGTATTTATAGGCAAATGAAGAAGCGGACGTGAAGCTGCATTACGGGATGGTGCATAAAATTTTTTGAAATCCAACGGTTATTTTATTATATAACCGCAAAACCCTAACATAAAGGCTAAAAAGGGGCCATGATTACCCTAAACTAGAGACGGCAGATGACAGACGAAGTCAGACGCTAAAGCTTCTGATTAGGGCAAAAGTCAAACGATAAGATCTCTGATGGGACTTGAAGTCAGAAAGTTAAAGGTCGCGAACAGCCGTCAAGCTCCGTTCGACATTCACAAACAAAAATGCTTGATCCCTCCAAGACCTGGTAGTCGAGAATCAACATTTTTGGGGGGCATCTGTTGGCCCAATATTTTGGCCCAAAAACATTCGGCCCAAAGCACACAAGGTAGTCGAAAATGGACTGAAAGAGAAAGGTGAAATGCGCCAAGTTAAAGAAGAGGTCGAATTCGACAAAGGGACAGTGGTGACTGTTGCTACAAACACGGGCATATTTAACACGTGCAGCATTGACTGAGTCAGGTTTTCACCATGATGGCTGAATACGTGGCTAATAGGCGGTTGAAACGGTTGAAGAACACGATCTCCACCACGACGCAGGGAACTTCCGGGGCAAGCATCAGATCGTGGGGAATCAGACCCACTAACCCATCCAGTAAGGGAGAAAAACCGCCAAGAACATGCGGGACATGGAGCTCTATAAATAGGAGAATTCAAGTAAAAAAAGGGGTTCCAAACTCAACTCTGAAAAATTCACTAAAAAGCTCTAATGTCTGCATCAATGAGATTCAAGGAGCAAGACGTGATGATGGAGGAGTACGTTGCAGAACCAAATGTTTATCTTTCCTGCATTTAAGCTTGTCGCGTTACTTGTTAACTTTGCTAGTCCTGTTGTTCAATTTCGTGTCGAAATTTACGTTTCTTGCAGTTTCCTTTTTACTTTGTTACATTTTGATCTTCATGTAATTGGTCCGCGTTTAATGAAATCCAATTTCTTTTGAATCGGTCATTGTTGTCGAAAATATCAACTCACACACAACACTTTGGCAAGACGTTTTCCCAAAAGGACCCTAATTCTAAACTTCCTTTAGTCGAACTAAGAGGATATTTGTTTACCAAAAACCACCGTAAACAATATTTAACGTTCGAAATTTCATCAAAACAATTATGTTGGTTCGTTTGGCAACTGGCCTCTTGCAACCCACCCAGGGGTCGCGTGTTCAAATCCAAGCAACGCAAGGGATTCGAACCCGGTACATAAAAGTAACATAAACAGTTACTAACCACTAGACCAGCTAAAGTCATCAATAACATCGTGAACATTAATTATTATAACTAAATTGTTTATTTGAGAAAGTTTAATGTGAATTTTTTTTTGGGGGGCCCTTCTTTTTGGAGGCCCAGGGCCGGCCTTGATTAAAGATATAAATCAGGGAACCCTTTCGTTCATTGAAAGTGGGGCGTTTATCACCTGGGCTGATGCTTTGCCCAGATACCTGCAGCCTTCTGCACCTTCAGTCACCAAGAGTAGCTTGAGGTTTGGATGAAATAATTTATGAATAACCGCATCGTCATACAGGTCTTCACCCTTTGTGAGAAAAGAGATCTCTTCTTCACTTATCTTAATGATATAATGCTCATGATTCACCTTCAAAAATCAAAACCCACTTTTCAAACAAGATCCACTCTTCAAAATCTCGTAAGATCAATATTAAGCATAAGAGCAGAAGAAGAAAACTGGTACCCACCGCACCACACCCACGACCACCGCACCATACCCATCGCATCCCATAACCGACAACCCCCACCGTGCCCATCGCAATCCCCACCCACCGCAACCCAGAAGCCACAACCCGCAACCCCCACCCCTACCCACCGCAATCCATAAATCGCAACCCCCACCCACCATACCCATCGCCACTCTAGAGACCAAATCGACACAGAAGAGAGGCAAATGATCCATTTTTACTCAACAACCAAGGAGATTTGAGAGATTTGGATGGTGAAATTCGTAGATCTGAAAGTTGGATTTTGAGGAAGAAGAGATGATGAGCAGAGGTGAAGAATAGAAGATCGATTTGAATGGTGAAGAATGAATGAGGGATGAGGGAGAGCAGGGAAGGGAGTGGATGAGATTGACATGAAGAAATGATGATGATACAGATGAAGAAGATGAAGATGATGATGATGATAAGGTTTTTAATTATTTTGTATTAAATATTAAAGAGATTAATTAGTGAGGTTAATTAGGTTTTTGGGGCTGAATTGTGATTCAATAGGGTTCAATTTAGAGATTTGTTATTATTAGATTAGGTTTTTGTTTAGGTTAGGGATTAATTAGATTATAGATTTTATTAAGGTTTTTTTTCTGTTTTAATAAATGAGTTGGAATTAAAAAATTAATTTTAATAATTTTTCTAATTAAAAAAATAAAAAAAAAAGCCACGTGGAATTGCTGACTAGGACAAAATTGAAGACTGACAACATTTGGCCTTAATTGAATTTAAAAAAAAAATTAGGGACCCAATTTGATGAAAAAAAATTTTAGGTCCTGAAACTGATTCCCTTTGTAATCTCATGGTCTATTTGATCATTTAAGCCAATATTTTTCTACTTTTTGTGTACATATGCTACCTTTGAAGCCTTAGAACTGATCACACTGAGAAATATATCATAAACCCATTTCTAGTAGGAAACGTTGCAAACTTGATTATGTTAAAGGATTAGAATGCCTTGTGGTCCTACCAAACTTCGTGGTGTACTTAAACTTAGGTCCATCTTGATGAGGGAATAGAAATTTCAAAGTAGGTAGGACAGTATTACGTTATTTTTGTGTGTGGGATAATTTTCAAGCATATATTCGTCCATTTGTGTATGATTTTCTGAAACTTTAAGCACTGTCTTACCAGTCTTCTACTCATATGATTATATCCTGTGGCAGCATTTTCAATTAATAATGTTTTTCAATATGCTGATAGAAATTCGAGTTGGACTCTTGTCAAGGCTGTTTTCTAGATTGAACATTCAAAGGGTTTGGTTGCTATTTTATTTGATGCATTTTCTCTTTTCTTTATTTTATTTCATTGTATTTTTAGGCCGATTCTTGATGCTCTTTTTCGGGATCTTCATTCATATTGATCTTTTAATAAAAAATTAAAAGATAAAGAACCTTGTTGCTATATGTCTGAGACGCATTGGATACTATTTTTTTTCTCCTAGAAATCAGCGAAGCTTAGCAGGGCCTAAGTGTAGTTTGTTTTTCAAATTGTTTTTGTAGTATTAACTCTGCCATAAACTTGTACACTTAAAAAGCATCCTGTACTTACTCTTTGGACTATAAAACATCCTTGTTCTGCAGTGCCAAGAGAGAAGACACTGGATAAACAGCTCCATGGTCTAATTGAGCAACTAGCCGTGAAACAGGTCCTTTCTTTACTTCATAATAGGGATACTATTCTGTCAAAAATATTGTTTTAATTTCTTCATTTTTCTAAGAGGAAAAAGTATCTTTGGCGTTGGCAATGGCCGGTTGATAAATGATTGATTATTTGCATATGACTTCTGTTAGAAGTCCAACATTTACTAGAGATAGAACATAGATAGTCTTTATAAGGGTAATGCAAACCTCAACTCTTGAGCTAGCTTTTGTGGTTGAGTATAGGTCTTCCAATTTCTAATATGGTATTAGAGTCTATCCTAGATTCATTTGTTGTTTGTTGTGGAGACCTCCCATAATTGGGGCACCTGTTGTTGTTGATCCCACGTTCCAGGTTGTTCAGTCCTGGACGTGAGGGGGTGTGTTAGAAGTCTCACATTGGCTAGAACTAGATTATAGATTGTCTTTATAAGGGTAGTGCAAACCTCAACTCTTGAGCTAGCTTTTGTGGTTGAGTATAGGTCTTCCAATTTCTAATATAATATTAGAGTGTATCCTAGATCCATTTGTTGTTTGTTGTGGAGACCTCCCATAATTGGGGCACCCGTTGTTGTTGATCCCACGTTCCAGGTTGTTCAGTCCTGAACGTGAGGGGGTGTGTTAGAAGTCTCACATTGGCTAGAGATAGAGCATAGATTGTCTTTATAAGGGTAGTGCAAACCTCAACTCTTGAGCTAGCTTTTGTAGTTGAGTATAGGCCTTCCAATTTCTAACAACTTCTGCACTGGTTTTCTACTAAAATGTCTTCCTCTTATGATTTCAGGCTCAAGCTGAGGATCTATTTAGTGACATTCATCTGAAAGAGATGGAGCTGGAAAGATTGAATGGACTATGGCGACGAATGGAAAGCGGCAATTCGGAGGCGAATGCTGCTAGGAATCATTTTGGTAAAAGCTATATGGTTTGTCAGATTATGAGGGTCACCAAAGGTTTCCTTACCATTTGTGCTTTATATTTTAGCTCTTAACATAGTGGTTTTTATCAGGTTATCATTTTGACCAGCATTAGCATATTAAGATGACACGTTACTTTTTTATTATGATTCATGCCTTTGACTGTACTTAATAGATATCTCGTGTGTATATATAGAGAAGTTTGTTCAGAAGTTAATTCTCATATTCTCATTCATGCTTTGAACTTTATTAATGTTACATCTATTATAGTTTCTTCAAAAAAGATAAATACAATAAAAAACAATATTTATTACGGTAAATCTTAGTTAGTACTTAGTACATGTTTGTAAATTCTTTACAATTGATTTGTAAGCTACATGGTAGAAGCTTCTGTGAGTAGCTTCTAAGTGTCTGAATTAATTATAAGAAAAGAAAAATTGATCCAAACAGGCAAACACGTCATTTGATTGTGCTATTGTGAGAGATGGCTTCTCAAAAATGAATCATCTAGTTCAAGCGGTTGCATATCACTCTTCTTCCTATTCCTGGTATTGTTGAAAGTGCTTATACATCATACGTATCCTTTGCTTATAGATCTTGAAAGCACAAGTTCATTCTCCATGTCTTATTGTCTTTATCAAAATCAGTAAAATGCCTTTATATTCAATCAAGTGTGAGATATAGGAGGCTCTCTGTAAGATTGGATACTCTCACCACAAATTGTGTGTGAGGTAGACAATGTTATTTATAATAATAAAAGTACACAATATGCTAGGAATATTCTGAGACATATTACAAAATAAGTTAATAAATAAATAAAGAAATATCTCGTAGGATATTACGCCTATTTATCTCTAACACCCCCTGTCAAGCTTAGCGTTGGATTGAGACCAACTCGAAGCTTGGATTTAAAAAGGTCAAACAACGGACGGGGCAACGCCTTAGTGAAAATATCAGCAAGCTGGAGAGAAGGGGGCACATGGCGAACAACTAATCGACCAGAGGAAACCAACTCACGAATGAAGTCACAATCCAAGTCATGAAGCTCATGAAGAAGATTATGCAACAACACTAGCTCAGAAGCAGTATTGGCCATAGCTCGATACTCAGATACACAACTAGAGCGAGCAACAGTAGGTTTTTCCTTGGCACTCCAAGACAAGAGATTATCACCAAGAAAAATAGCATAACCATAAGTTGAGTGGCGAGTGTCCGTGCAGCGAGCCAATCAGCATCACTATATCCAAGGACAGCGGGGGAAGAGGTATGGCGAAACGTAAGGCCGAAGTGTTGCGTGCCACAGACATAACGAAAAATTCGTTTGACAGCCTGAAAATGATCCACAGTCAGAACCTGAAGAAACTGACTAACCGTGTTATCAGCATATGACAGGTCAGGCGAGTAATAGTCAAGTACTGCAAGGCCCCAACTAAAGAGCGATAATGCATAGGATTTGAGTAAGCCTCACCGGAACTGACAAGATGAGGACCAGCAGCCAAGGGCCTCAAGCATCATAGCACGAGAAAGAAAATCATGTGCATATTTGGCATGTCCCAATAACAAACCATTAGCAGTATAAGTGATCTCATGACCAAGGAAGTAGCCAAGCTTACCCAGATATTTAATGGCGAACTCAGCATTAAGGCGAGCAAAAAACTTAGTCAGAAGAGAGAGATCACTGCCAGTAAGAATGATGTCGTCCACATACACAAGAAGATAAAGAGTAATATGTCCTATGTAGAAAAAAGAACAAAGATGGATCAGCCCGACTACACGAAAAACCATAACGCAGGAGAAAAGAGCTCAAGCGTTGAAACCAAGCACGAGGCGCCTGTTTGAGGCTGTAAAGGGCCTTGTTTAGCCGACACAAATGAGTCAGGAAACGAGGATGAACAAATCCAGGAGGCTGCTCCATATAAACAATTTTAGTGAGATGATCATGAATGAAAGCATTATTTACATCCAACTGATGAAGCTGCCAATCATTAAGCACGACAAGAGATAAAATAAGGCGTATAGTAGTAGCTTTGACAACAGGACTGAAAGTAAGAGAGTAATCGAACCCTGGAAATTGCGTGAAAGCCTGAGCCACCAATTGAACCCTCGACAGTGCCGTCACTATGAAATTTAGTGCGAAAAAACCATTTACTTCCAACAACATTGGTAGTGGAAGGGCGAGGAACCAAAGTCCAAGTACAATTCTTATGAAGGGCAGAAAGTTCATCCTCCATGGCTGTCAACCACTGAGGATGCTTCATAGCAGATTTGAATCCCTTAGGCTCAGTAACAGTATGCAAAGCAGTGAGAAGACCAGTAGGCTGAGCATGAACCAAGGCATAACGCGGATTCAGCCTAAAAATACTATTCTGAGAGCGAGTCCGCGGACGAGCAACAACAGGAGCAAGTGGAACCTGAGCCACAACAGGGGAGTAGCCTGGTGAAGCAGGCAGAGCCTGAGTCCCAACAGGAGGGGTGGCCGGCTCTGCTGGGGAAGTAGGAGCCGTCGAAAGTGGTGCATCGTCAGGAAGAACCGGCAGAGCAGGTAGGGCATCTGAGTCATCACAACATTGACAAGACAGAGTACCAGTAGGCGGTGAACTCTCCGAAACGACAGGAAGAACGGGTTGCGGAGATGGAGGAGAACCTGCAGTCGGTTCACAAAACGTAGAGACCACCAAGTCATTAGGTGAAGAGTGAGAACCTACAAAAGGGAAGTAAAATTCATCAAATTGAGCATGACGGGACACATAAGTCCGAGAAATAGCCGGATCAAAGCATTTAAACCCCTATGGTGACTGTTGTATCCCAAAAATATGCAATGAGTACTCCGAGGACTAAATTTATTTTTCATGTATGGACGCAAGCACGGGAACACCCGATATCAAAAAGGATGAAAATTTGCATACGTAGGCGCAACATGAAACAGGAGCTGAAATGGAATCGGATTAGAGAGCACCTTAGACTGGACCTAGTTAATAATATATACCACAGTTCTGAAAGCATCAACCCAATTGCTAGTAGGGACATGTGAGTGATACAACATAGCGAGACCAAGCTCAAGAACATGTTTGTGTTTCCGTTCAACCGGTCCATTATGTGCCTGAGTATGAGGGCATGAAAACTGATGACGCACACCTGAGGAAGCAAATAAAGTCTGGACTCGGTGCCATTATCACTTTGAAAAACTTTGATCGACCGGGAGAATTGGTTTTCCACAAACGCTTTGAAGCGAACAAGGACATCATAAAAATCAGACTTGCGCTTCAATGGATAAAACCAAGTAAACCGGGAAAAGTCATCCACAAAAATAACAAAGTACGGAAAAGGAAAAACAAGAAGTACAGCAAATAGGCTTAGGCAAAATAGAGGAAATATTGAAACAACAAAGTTTATGCAATTGTTGAATAATTTCAAAATTGGCATGTCCTAATCGTGAGTGTCACAATTCAAAGGAGGCACGAGGTAATGGAGAACTGGTATTAAGCAGCGCCTGCGATCCTTGGTCAAGCACATAAAGTCCGTTATCACATCGGCCCCTTCCCAGAACGACGCCTGTTCTGAATAACAAAAGAATCATCCAGGAAAATAGCTTTAGCATTATGGTTACGAGTCAATTTTCTAACAGAGACAAGATTTTTAGTTAATCGATTGATGCACAACCAAAACATTAGATAAAGGAACATAATGTGAAATAGAACAAGAACCAATATGAGTAATATATAAATCAGCCACATTGCCAACAAGAACACGATCATTACAAGAGTAGTCCTGAGAGTCTGTCAGCTGAGATAGAGAAGGAGTCATATGAGAAGTGACACCTGTATCCATGTACTAGTCGGAACGGTTTGAGTTGTCCAACGAACAACCTGCAACAAATGATTGTGCCAAATTTGCAGACTCAGTAGAACGATCCCAGCGAACCGGACACTTATATGCATAGTGACCCTGCTCACGACAAATTTGACAGCGAGGAGTGTAAGAGCCACAACGACCAGAACCACCATTATTGCGACGTTGGCGAGATCCACCATTATATTTTCCACGATTTCCACCAAGAGAACCTCCACCGGAATTTCCACGGTTTCCACTATTGGAAGACTAATTGCCAGAAGAGCGAGTCTGATTGCTCGCATGGAAAGCAGCAGGTGGAGGGGTCACTTATTCCTGAAGAGAAGCCTGAAAAATAGCATGGCTCTAGACCTTACAAAGAATGTCAGTAAAGAGAGGTAAGGGTACCTGATTAAGCTGACATGTGGAAAAATTCGCATATGAGGGGCAAAGACCGCGAAGAAACCAGTGAACTTTGTCATCATTAGCCACAGGGACACCAATAGCAGCCAATTGATCACAAATAGTGCGGAATTTTCGTCCATACTCAGAAACAGAGAGGGAACCACGACACATGAGTTGAAGCTCATCACGAAGACGCAGTTCACGAGCCTTGCTGCGTGAAGCATAAGCAGAATGTAGAGCAGTCCAAACATCTCGCGAGCCTGCCACTGAGCAAAGAAAGGATTTGGACCTGGAATGCAATCTGTGGGATAAACGCTGGTGGTGGATCAACTGTAGGATCAACAATGTCATAAAGGTTTTGATTCTGAAGAAGTCTTGTTTACGCCAGAGAAGAAAATTATCTGGTTTGAGTTTCACTATAATCATATGCACCAAAGTGTTGAAGGAAAAAGTCGGAGGAGTAGCATCGGAAGCCATGTGGGAAAATAATGATAAATCAACAACCAAAAAATCAACACCCGGTGAAAAGGAAACGTCTGGTCCAAGAAATAACTTGGAAAGTCAACCGGCGTGGAGTCCAAGAGCTGTCAACTGGCACCTGGAAGGAATTAAAAAATGATAAAACTCCTTGCTGTCAAAGCCTTGAAGCGGCGACTGGACAGGGAAACAAAAGAAGGCCTGGTGACGCGGGAAGAAAGGCAGCTGGCGGCACGTGGAACAAGAACTGGCGCGTGGGATCGTCTGTCTGGCAGCTGTCTGGGCTGCAAGTGATGACGCAACAATACTGATATTGATGGCAGCTAAAGAGAAGAGGCTGCGGCGTTGAATCTGATGTGCAAATCGCCAGAAGTGGCGGCTGCACAAAGGACAAAAAAAATGAAGATGGCGGCTGGGTCTCGTGAAGCACAAAATTGGCGACTGCAATGATGACGGGCAGCAGAGAAAACAAGGAAAAAGGGGAGCGTCACAGCACGGAAATCAACAGCGGCGACAGCTTTGGCGGCTGCGGCTGGATCAGAAAAATAAGGAGAGAATGGAAGAAGCGGTGCCGGCACAAATTGTTCTGTGGTTGGTCATAATATCATCCAATTGTTCTGCCCGAATGCATCAACTCAACAATTCCGTGCATGTTTGTTTTTCCATTCACTTAAAAGTCAAAGTACTTTTGTCCAACCCAACTCAAGAGTTCCATTGGGAAAAAGTGCCTGGGAATTCGGGATTCCTACATGGCATGGCAACCCAAGTGATACCAACCTAAAAACAAACATGCCCTCCATCATTTGAGATCCCGAAGGAAATGAAAATGACATCAATACGCTTACAATGCCCATGCATATTACTAGATTTTTCGAAAGTTTAATTGCATAACTACCATCACAACGAATCACAGTTTCCTTGGATTGATTTATACACATTTTCCCAAGCACCATTTTCAACCATATGGCTTGTCATGCACTAGAAGTTGCGCCTATTGAACTTTTGTAGTTGATAGACTCACAATCGGTTGTTTCCTTGATGACCAAGAAACAACACTTGAACACTATGTGAAAACATAACACCAAGTACTTTTCCTATCATCCGAATTCCCTAAACCCTAAACCATACTCACTGTCAGTACATGCAAGGAGCTCTCTGTTTGTTCCCTTCCTCTAGAAAATTCTAAACATAGTTGTTTCGTGTAAATATCTCAACACCCTTTTGGTCACTTGTAAATGCAGCTTAGTAGGGTTCTCCATATACCTGCTAATTAGATTCACCACAAACATTATATCGGGCTAAAAAGATGCCAGATACATAAGACTTCCCACAATTTGTTTATGGTAGGTCTTATCCACCATCACACCAAATTCATCTTTTGTGAGTTTAGTACCAGGGTTAAAAAAAATCTACTTAGCATAAATCAATTATTTGAAAGTAGATTCATTGTTTCCTTTAATAGATTAAAAGTGTGGTTTCACTGATCCCTTTGAAGTAAAATCAGAGTTGCACAAGAAAGGGGGTTTGAATTGTGCCTTCCAATTCTTGGAATTTCCAAACAATATGAGATTTCATCTTCTTCATTCGTATCGTTTGGTGCAGCGGACATGTATGAGTAGGAGAGTAGATGATGCACACAGACATTTTCATCCTGGTTTGCCCCTAGAACGATAGGGCTACATCCAGTCCTCGGCAGCACCGAGATTTCACTATGCAAGTATCAAGGACTTCTCTGTACAAGTATTCGACCCAATGAGTATTATCCATGACTCCTCCAAGTATTTTTTTACTGCCTCTTCAGGCATTGAGTATTATTTGGCCACTGCCTCTCCAAGCATTGAGTATTAGACATGACTCCTCCGAGTATTCTTTCACTGCCTCTTCAGGCATTGAGTATTAGATAGGACTCCTTCTAATGAGTATTCTTCGGGACTCCTCCCACTAAGTATTTGAAGGACTCCTCATTTACAAGTATTAAACATGACTTCTCCCAAATGATCTTTCATCTACAAATAGTCTCTTCTAATAAGAGTGATGGTAGACCTATTTAAGTTCATGAACATTACAACATTCAAGAGATTTTCAACTTTGAGCTTATGCTTTATGTTCGATTACATGTTAGAGATAGAAAGGATTTGACACTAAACAAAATCTACTCTACATGTTGAAGCAGACGATGATAAATGATTTGATCATTGAAATATATCTTCGATGTCTGAGGTTGAGCAAAGAGGCTTCTTTTCACGCTCTTTTTATAGGAAAATGTTACTGGTTAGTTGTTAGTAATTACAAATGCCCATTCTCAGGGTTCGAACCCTAGACCTCCGTCTCCAACACCTATTTCTACACTTAACTCAACCAAGTGAGCTACCCCTCCCAACTCGCTTATTTTCACGCTTAAGTGATTTGCGCATAAAGCTCAATCCATGTGAGCATAACCGCTACCTCTTCCAGTCTTCACTTCTTCTATGAGTGAAAAGTAGCCATTGCGGCTCATTGGAGCGTTGAGTTCACAGAGGTTCTAGCCATTGGTTCAAACAACACGAAATGAACTTTCATCACAGCGGGTACTGTTTGATGGAGACCCTGTCGTAAAGATGTAATATGTCATGTAGAAGGTACCATAGGTCTGAGTTTCTATCCGTTGGTGTAGAGATATGGAAATCAATATCAATATATATTAGAAAAGAAGAACTCCTATCAGGCTGATTTAGTGACGTGTCATTCTCACGTTAATTTTTAGTGACGTGTCATTCTCACGTTAATTCTCATAAAAAAATTTCACATGTCATTCTCACGTTAATTCTCATAAAAAAATACATTTTAAAATTTTAGATTTGATTAGGATTTAGGTTGTTTATTTCTTGATTTTATCTTAATTTATTTTTAATTTATTTTTAGAGTATTAATTAATTTTAATGAAGAACGTGATTTTGTATCAAAATAAACTTCTCATCTCTTTAATTATAGTAATTTAAGATAAAATCTTTTTTTAAATATAGATAATAGATGAACATGATTTTGTATCAAAATAAACTTCTCATCTCTTTAATTATAGTAATTTAAGATAAAATCTTTTTTTTTAGATATAGATAATAGATGAACATGATTCTGTATCAAAATAAACTTCTCATCTCTTTAATTATAGTAATTTAAGTAAAATCTTTTTTTTAGATATAAATAATAGATGAACATGATTTTGTATCAAAATAAACTTCTCATCTCTTTAATTATAGTAATTTAAGATAAAATCTTTTAAATTGACCATGGATTTTTAAATTTTTTTATTATGATGCTATAAATTGTGTACATATAATTTAATTATAGTAATTTAAGACAAATATTTTATAGATTGACCACGATATCAATTTTTTTATAAGAGTGTTATAAATTGTATCAAGAACAAAAGTGTGCAAAATACAGTGTGAGGAAGAAAAGAAACGGGTCATACCAAAAGAAGGAGAAGAGATTTAGGTGTTTATCTTCTATTGAGCAAATTTTTTCAACAGATGACCCTTTATCACCCTATTTAATTTCTTATCCTATTTAATACATGATTGTATATATTTTTTTCTCTCATAACATGAAGAACAAATTCTCTTCGTTGCTCATCTTTTCCCATTAACATGCAATGACCAAAGGTTTGTTCCTTATATACCTTCATCTTGACAATTGACATTTCTTTTCTTCTTTTTTCTAATGCACAATGTTGTATATCTTTTTTTAAGGTTTGTTATTTCGGATCTTATACAACATGCAACGGTACAGTTAGAGTTGTTTTGTTTTATTCACTAACAGTGTTTTTTACTTTTTTTTTCTTTTGCAATTATATAATATGACTATTTAAATTCTTTTTATTGTATATCCAGATTTACTTTTTTTTTTTTGGAAGAAACACAAGAATTTTAATTTTCATCAATTAAAATTAGTTTTTGCAGAAAACAAGGATGAATACCGTAGGATAAGGAAATTGTAACCAATGATAGGTATTCGTTTTTTGGGTGTTTTAAACCAAACACCTAACAACTTGAAGAAAAAAATGGTACATGAATGACCTCAATCATGCATGATTGTTCAAATTGAAAAACAGTTTACTTTAATTAAATGTCTAATTCATAATTTTATATTCTCCCATTTATATTTTAAAAGTTTAAGTAAGATATAGGAGTAATATTTTTCCTACAAATAATTTAAATGATTAAAAATGACAAATATTTCCTACCAAAAAATTGATCACATTTAATAGGTAATTGGAAAATAACCTAAAGTTTTAATAGAACCTGAAACACAAGAAATGAAACAAATGAAAGATTTTACAACCTTTTATTAGTTTTATATTATATGTTTTATTTAGGCTAAAAAGCACTTTTGGCCCCTGATGTTTCAAGTTTGTGCAAATTCTGTCCCTACTCTATTTTTGTCGATGTTTCTACCCCTCATGTTTTCAAACAGTGCATCGTCTACCCCTCATGTTTTCAAACAGTGCAGTGTCTACCCCTGACAGAGGGGTAGACGGTGCACTGTTTGAAAATATGAGGGGTAGAAACATCGACAAAAATAGATAGGGGCAGAATTTGCACAAACTTGAAACATCAGGGGCCAAAAATGCTTTTTAGCCTTTTATTTATTAATTTTTTTCTTGCAAAAATTATATTTGTTTATATAAAACACTATTACTAATAATTGTTAAAATTGTACTTCTACGTTGCACTTCCTAATTCTCACGTTGCAGTTAAGATAACCCGTTTTTCCATTGTTTTGCAACCTTTCTCAAGTCTCAATAGTATATACTATATAGGTACAATTTTGTATGACACTTGCTTTCATGGTCTAACCCATTACACGACCCTGGGCGATGACGAAGGGTGGTGATGGCGGTGAGTGGTGGTGATTATGGGAGTGGAGTTGGTGGTGGTAGCGATGTCAATAATGACTGTGGTGGCAGTAGGGTGGTGGTAGTTGTGACAAGTAATTTATAAGACATAATCTTATTCATTTTAATATATAAGAGTAGAATGATATATTGTACCAAACTAACCCTTAATATCATGATTTTAAATGTTTATATCTTATGTACAATCTTCATCCAAAATATTTTTTTAATGAACATTAGCATCTTAGCTTTTTAAATAATGTGTGTTTATGTTTGCGCTTATAGGACCTAACAAGATAGGAACCCCATGGTCACTATACAATATATATATCAGCTCTAATTAGTAGTTATTTTGGACATGTGCCTTTCAAATTCATACTAATGTGCTGAAAAGTAATTTGAGATTTAAAATCTAAAAATATTAAAAAATTCTAGAACATGCCACCTTTTATTTTGTCAATAGAACATAGCTATCAATTTCTACAAGGCTTTACCTATTTATATTCATCATCTCTTGATTAATCTTGCGGTGATATTCTAGGTGATAAAATTATTTAGGAAAGTGTTAATAATGTAGTCAATTCAGAACTAAAAAAATGACCGTAAAAAAAAAACTATAAAAAATATTATCATCAATTATGATTATGATTTAACTTATTTTGATTATAACCTAAATTTATTAGTGCTAACAAATTAGAGTTACGATATCTCACGGGGAGTAACATTTTACATGAAAAAATAAAATTTGTACGATTTAAAAAAATTAAAAATTCATTTTTTCTATAAGTTAAGTGTATTTTTAATCATTTAAACAATAATTATATATTTATGAATTGTTACATATCTAAAACACAAAAGCATTACCCTTTATGCAACACGAATATACATCTTCATAAACAAAATTCAGTACATATGCAAAAGTTAAAGCTTTTGGCTTATTAACTTATGTGTTTTTCAAAATCTTTATATTAGTTAATTCAGTGTATGCTAACAAAACAATAAAATTGAGTGTTTGAATTTGTGCTCTTTAAATATCTACATCTTTATTATGATTGTTCTTACATTCTTAGCATCTTAAATATTTTATAATTTAAAATATTAATCGATGTATTAAATACAATAAAAAAATTCCCCGTGCAACGCACGGGTGAAAAACACTAGTATGATAGTGACACCACGATGCTTTTCTTCATCATAACTTTTGTGGCAGACACGTGATCTTCATCTTGAAACTTATGCACAAAGCTTTTTCTCGACTTTTTCTTCAACAAGAAGTTTTTGATTGATTTGACTTTGTAGCTTGCTTGAGTGAGACTTTGACTCCTTAGATGATATTCTTCTTCTGTCGTCTTGATTCTACTTTAGACGATTATTCTTCAGTTCTTCAGACGATGCTCTTTTTTCAGCTATTCTTCTTTTAGAAGATTTACCAGTTTGGCACATGCTCCAATCATTCCGTCTGTTGGTCATTTAAAAGCTGAGGCTTTCAGCTCTGACCAAAATTTTTATTCTTCTTCAGAGATGGATTGTCTAACTAGCCTGATTTGAAGAAGGTGTAGACAATAAGCTTTGTTCCATTTCTTCATTCCTTTGATGAGAGAGAAAGAGGAAACTTTGATGTTGACATGCTACTCTAGTTACCTCGGCCATAGTGTTTTGTAGAGTATCACGTGATTTCCTAGCACTTGACTTTCTCCTCAAGAATGTCAGAGATATTTCCATTTGAATATAACGCTCTTTTCTCTGGACATTGCTTCCTTTGATCAGCCTTGAGATAGACGTTGAACTGTAGAGATTGCATGCAGTCTTCTCGGACGATCCATTGCCTTGGCTTGTTCTTGCATAGTTTGTTCTTTCTGAACCTTCTTTTGTAGATGAGCTTTGAAGCTTTGATTGATCTTGCATAGTTGCTTATGAAGCTTTGATCGCTCTTGAAGATATGCGCTTGAAGCTTGAGCTTTTCCTTGAGAAGATGATCTAGATGATTTGACTCTTCATGTATCTTGATCTCTTCTTCTTCTTCTTCATGTTGTCTTTCTTCAGATTGACGATCTAGTGGATATAGCTTTCCTTTGCTAGTCGTGTTGTGTTGTATCTCTGAACATCCTTCTTCTTCTTATTATTAGACGATCTGGAGGATGACACTCTTCTTCACTTGACTTGCCTTGCAGATGTAGCATTCCTTTGCTGACTCTAGATGCCTTGATGCTTTGACTTTTCTTCGGTTTCTTCTAGCTGATTCAACATGCCTTTGATTGCTCCTTTTCACTTGCAGCTTTGAGCTTTGGCCAATCTCTCTTTTGTTGATATTCACACGATCCTTGCAGATGTGACTCTCTTTCTTTGTGTCATCTGCCCTTGCAGCTTTGACTGAGTTGACCGCTTGCATAGTCTTGTAGCTTTGACTGGTTTCTTCCTTGTCATGTTGACTTTTCTCCTTATGTGTGAGTTGTCTTCTTGTCATCTTCATGCGTTGCTCCTTTAGATGATATAACTTGAGGGGGTATAAGAGTAATTTCCTGAAATGCAATTCATACAATATAATTAGTAAGTTCATTTGCACTCTTAAACGTTTCACTCTTAAAAATTGTTATCATTCAAAATAAGATTAACGATGCATTCAACGTTTTGAACTTAACACCTTTGACAAGTTACCTTGAGAACTCAGTGCAAGGAAGTCTAATTAAGACAAACTTGAAAGACCTTTCAATTCTTGATGTAACATTTCTTAGTGTCACCAGAAAACGATATTTGGCTTTGACATAGGAAGCTAGGGCTTCTATAATGACCATTTTTTCAGAGTCAATGTATGACTTAGAATGTGGTTTGTCAAAATTATCTATTAGATCTGATGTCACATGTTCTACAGCTTACCCAGCTTTTGTTCGAAACCCCTTTTCTACCTAAATGCTTTGTAAGCGTGCCAACCTCTGGAAATGATACCAATAGACTTGTATGTGGTCCTACTAGGACAACTAGTTCTTCTGGAAAAGGGTATTGACTTGTCATAGAAAATACTCACACAAAATTTTACTTGGGATTCTCTCCTAAGTCAAAAAGTGGAACATCATCCAAGCCCTCAAAGTATTCAAGCAAGCTCAAGAGTTACATGCTAAGAGATCATGCCGCAAAGGATTGTCTTACCATTCCTTGATCAAAACTGATGCTATCTCTATCAAGGATCGTCTAATTGAAGTATTGTCCAACACTGGACATGAACTGTCTGCTGAAGCACCGTCTAGCAATGAGAAAGAAAATGTTTGCATTCAACGTCTGGATCCTTGCCGTTCAAAATCTTGAAAAAGTACAAACGCATCTAACGTAACTAAATACTTTCTCTCACCCACGTGACTGGAACAATTATCAACTCTCTGCAAACAATAGTCTTGTCACATTAAATGTAGGAGCAGTTATCATGCACTGTGTCGTCTGAACCAGGAACGGGCTTGACTTTGTTTGCTCGAAGAGACGTTCCACCTGCACCTGAACCTGAACCATCATAGTGGCAATTATCTCCAATGTCTAGATATGTGGGAACAACGCCTTACTTACTTTATTATCCAGAAACCTTGGGCTTTCATAGCTCCATAGTTTTCTTGCCCTTTTGTACTATTTCCTGGAGGTTTCACTCATCTTGGTGTTGATGAAATTGATCATTTCCTTCTCGCTCCTCAATTCCAATCAAGATAAGTAGAGCGACGATGCCAGAGAATCTGCAACTGACTCCTGACTCCATTCAAACTGAAATTCAAGAGGAGTAGTTTGTGGTGGAACCAACAGATGATGAAGGAGAAAATTCAGAGGTTGTTCTTATGTTGAACAACTGCCAAGAAGCTCTACTCCTCAGTCTTCGGTCATAATTGAAGAATTAGTTGAAAGCGATGAAGATGCTCCAGAGGATGCTGATGGTGATGCACCACTAGATGAAGATGCACCATTAGATGCGGATCCTACAGCTCAGCTTGCTCAGGCATTAGAGGAGCATAAAGCCCAGGTTGAAGAGGAGCACTCAACCATCAAAGAAGTGTTGTTCAAGATCATGGACAAGATCAAATAGATGCCTCAATAGGATTACGTGATACTCTACAAAGCACACTAACCAAGGAAACAAGTACAAAGTTGTCACAATCGAGTTTCCTTTTTCTCTCTCAAAAGGAATGAAAGGGTACAATGCATGTAATGCACCTGACGAAAGGATCGTTTAATCTAACAGCTAAAACTTGATACGCTCTACACGCTCCAACATCTATCAACAAACCCTAGAAGCGAGTATAAAATGAGGACTTAAAGATTTTCAGAAGTAAGAGATTCAACCCAACAACTTAATAAAATTTAATAAAGTTGAGTTCAAATCAAAAAATGTTGATCATTACAATCACAATTATAGAAATATGTCATATTACCAGTTAAATTATATTTATGACCATATGAAATTTGAAAATAACTTAATTACAATTCATACATTCACTCATTTAAATTAATCATAATTATGAGATTGTATAGTAAAATAACTTGATTACGATCATACATTTCCTAATTTATTCACCCCAAAAAATACATTTCAAAATTTAAATTACTTTTAATTTTATTAAATTAAAATTTTTGGGTGATTATATACAATATTATACTAAGATTTCGGTTCTAAATCAATTTCTACAATTTTGAATTCGTTTATTATTATAGTTTGAAATTTGAAAATAAGTATCAATTTATGTAACAAAGTAAGTTATTTATATTTAATGGATTTCTTAACTTAAATCAATCTAAATTTATTTGTATTAAAATATTCTATACAGTTGGAGCTACTTTTATTACGAGACCATGGTCTTGAAAATTCTTATGACTGATAGTAACGAAAATGTGTGTTTAATAACAACTAATGTAGTTATAAGAATGTTATTACCAATAGTTGATTAACACTTGCTAATTTATTGACTTATATTTGAGTTCAATTTATCTTTTTATTACTCATTTATTCATACTCTTATTTCATCCGTGTATGACGCTAGATCAATACTAGTTTTTATTATGTTATTTGGGTAGCTGAGATCTATTTTTATTGAGTACTAATTATGACCCTATGAAATAGTTTAATATTGGTATTGAGTTATCATAGTTGAAGTTGCACTTGAAAAGGTTTATATTTCTTTCTTAGTTACTTTAGTTTAAGGATTAGCATCTACATCAGTACTGCTGAGATTTTTGGAGGTTCTTTTTCCATGAACTGCATAATATCAAATATATATGTTAAAACCGTACAGATTTGTTAAAACAGTTCTCACGGGCAGGGTCACTAATAATAATAGTAGCAGATTTGTTAAAGTTATTTTCACTTGCAAGTCTACTAATAACAGTAGAAGATTTGTTAAAACTGTGCAGATTTGTTAAACTGTGTGCATTTGTTAAAATTATGCAGATTTGCATTCAAAGGAATGTTAGTATATCGATTTTAATCTTATCAGTTTTGAAGTTCCTTGAAGTTCACACAGCACATTGTAATAGTACTCTTTGGCTCTTTTAGAGTAATTTAAGTTGTTCTTTTTGAAAACTAATGATTACATTCAAAGGAGTGTTAATATCTTAATTTTGTTTGACTATGAGCGCATTTGCTTTGTGAAAGAAATATTTTATAACAAGAAAGAGAATCAAAATACATTCTTTTCGTATTTCAAAAAAAAAAAAAAAAAAAAAAATACATTCTTTTCGGGATGGCTAAGGTAAGGATCAATGCCTCCATGCATTAACCATTTTAAATTGGAAAATGTTTTACTCAGTTATTCCACGTCCGCCTTTAGAAAGAGATAGTGTTAGAGCAGCAACCAACCAGTAAGTAAAAAGTTGAGTGAGAAACCCACAAAAACTTTGATCACGTAGTTTGACTAAATTTTCTACGTCTGCGATTATAGAACGCCGCTCCACGGCCTCGCCCCTTCTCCCTTTGTTGTGTATCAAGTGTGAGTAAGTCCCACACTGAAAGATAAGGATAGATATGAGTGGTTATAAGTGTGAAGACCCATACACCCATAGACTTAAGGTTCTAGGTGAAAGATGTGGTGTCCGGTCCACTTATGGTTTGCTCTTTAGCCCAAAGTGGAGTTTTATCCCCCAGTTTTAAACCATCTCCTTTGTTTGGCTCTTTCTTTGGCCCAACAGTGGTATCAGAGCCGATGGTTGTCTGACCATGGGCCTGGGCCTCTAAGACTCAAGAGCACAAGCCCAGAATGACGGCCTCTGAGGTTCTGGATGAGTACAGGCCCAACTTTCGTTTGAGATGGACTCACACTGGAGGGGGAGAATGAGGACCCATACATCCATTGTCTTAAGGTTTTGAGTCAAAGATATGGTGTCTCGTCCACTCATGGTTTGCTCGAAGCTCAATGTGGAGTTTTATCCCCCAATTTTAAAATCATCTCCTTTGTTTGGGTCTTTCTTTGGCCTAACACCCTTGACATTACCCATGAACCATACTCAACTGATAGGAATGAAATAAGAAAAAAAATAGAGATATATGAAGTAAAAGTTATTGGAAAGATGTGTTAGAATATAATATTAGAATAGAAAAAAAAATGCAGGTGTTAATGTATCCAAGTTGTCTATATAAGCTGTTGAGCAAGTTTTGATTCAGACTTCAGGTTTTCAGCCATGAAGTTTCCTATTGATGATGTTCTCAATGGGAAGTACAAGGCACGTGTAAACATTCCAAGAAGTGTTGTGCTGGTACCGTTCACTATGCTCCTCCTTCTGCTTCCTCTTTCTCTTATGAGAAACTCATCTCCAGTGTTATCTTCTGTCAGCAGCAGTTTAAACACCACAGAAACAAAAAGATGTGACATCTTCTCTGGGAAATGGATTCCTTACCCTCAAGGACCTTATTACAACAACGAAACTTGCAATTTGTTAATAGACCAGCAAAACTGCATGAAACTTGGAAGGCCTGACAGAGATTACCTACATTGGAGATGGAAGCCAGAGGAATGTGAGCTTCCACTTTTTGATGCAACTCAATTCTTGAAGCTTGTCAGAGGAAAGAAGATAGCCTTTGTTGGAGATTCAGTGGGGCATAACCAGATGGCGTCTTTGTTATGCCTCCTTAATCATGTAAGTGGTCAATTCATACTTTGTTTCTTCTGGCATTTTAAGAGAATAGAAACTATAAGTTTCTACCCATGTTAGATATAAACCATGAATAGCAAGTTTGGATTGTTTCAATTTTCTTATAATTTATAAATTATGACAGTCAAAAGCTACTTTCAAAAGTTCTTACCAAGTATTAATTTCAACTTCAGAAACATTTGTAGAAAGAATTTGAAAAATCCTTGTTCAATTGAAAAATCGAATTAATTTTTGGGAGAAGCTTCTCTGAGTAGTTTTTAAGTTCCAGATTGATTATGAGGAAAAAGAGCTAAACCAAACATGCAAACATGTTTTGGCCCAATAACTTGAGCTTGTAGGGGAGTTGATTTCTGAACTAATCAATCACAAGTTATTAGAGAAATTTTTGTTAACAATCCCTTTGCATGCTTATGTTACCAAGCTAAATCAGATAAAGATAGCAATCCTAAAGAAAAATAATATATATCCACACCCCAGTTTCATCTTACAATGAGAAAAAAATAGGAATAGAAAAGAGAGAAATGCGAGATATGATGAGTGATGTGATAAGAAAAATTAGAGATAGCAAGAAAAAGTAGAGGCAAATGAAAATGTTTGACAAAACATAATTTTGGTTGACATTCGATATCATATGCACCGCAAACAGTTGTGGCACTTATAAACCGCCGCTAAGGCGTACTTAGCCCAAAGTTTGGATGCCTATGTATCAACACGGCGAGGATCCATGGACCAAGTCCGAGGGGAGACACCAAGGAGATCTTGGACAACACATCTTAAGCCAAAATCTTAAGGCATTAGGTTTATGGGTCCATCTCCTTATAAACTCTCCCTCTTGCCCTGACTTCTCCAATGTGGGACTTGACTCTAACACTTGATTCCAACAATCTCCCCCTCAAGTGTGAGTCCCTCAACCACATCACTCATGATCCTCTCGTCTGCGGAAGCTATCCACCCTTGTACCGTCGTTCGTCAACGGAACCTGCCACCTAGCCGCGCATTGCTAGAAAGACTTTCGACACAAGGAGCCGTCATGATCCCACGAACCATCGGCTCTGATACCACTTGTTGGGGAGAGTCACAGCGAGGACCCATGGGGCAAGGCCTAGGGAGACACCAAGGAGATCTTAGACACCACATCTTAACCCAAAACCTTAAGGCATTAGGTTTATGGGTCCATCTCCTTATAAACTCTCCCTCTTATCCTAACTTCTCTGATGTGGGACTTGACTCTAATACTTGATTCCAACAATCTTCTTGTTGGGGAGAGTCACAGCGAGGACCCATGGGTCAAGGCCTAGGGGAGACACCAAGGAGATCTTGGACACCACATCTTAACCCATGCACAATCCCCTTAAATCAAATCCTAATAAACTGAACATATTTAACCCAAAATAAAACATAAACAAATCTGAAACAAATCTTTCTGATTTTTTCTCTTTCTAATGAGCTAAAAACCCAACAATCTCCACCTTGGCGAATTCTCGAACTGCCTGTGAAGATATCTGCCTCAGTCTTCAGAACTTCGATTCCTTAGGATTGTACTCCTCCTCATACTTAACATTGAGAACTTTGTAACAAGTCCAAGCCCGGCTCGAACATGTCACTGGTGACTGGCATGGTCAATAGTCGCACTACCTTGCAATTGAACTCCACCTTGCTCAATACCCTGTTGCTTCACTCCTCCACCTTGGCATCCATCCACTTCTCTTTCCCCAACGTGGCCATCGCCTCTTGAAAGTAGACAGATCTTCATCTTGTTCCGTGTCTTTCTGATCCGTCGGTTTCTCCTCTCACAACGACTTATGCAATCCTTGTTGACCTCCCTTCGCAGCGGAAGATATCAGCCGTCACTATGGTTACTAACCATCGGCCCCTCCGCAGAAGTTACCTGGCCGTTACCATGGTTACTAACCATCGGCCCCTCTGCGGAAGTTGTCTAGCCGTTACCATGGTCCCACGAACCATCGGCTCTGATACCACTTGTTGGGGAGAGTCACGGCGAGGATCCATGGGCCAAGTCCGAGGGGATACACCAAGGAGATCTTGGACACCACATCTTAACCCAAAACCTTAAGGCATTAGATTTATGGGTCCATCTCCTTATAAACTCTCCCTCTACCCTGACTTCTCCGATGTGGGACTTGACTATAACACTTGATTCCAACAGTATGAATCCATGCATGAAAACTTATATGTGGGCTAACTTATTTTTATTTTTCTCTTTCAGGTGTCTCAACCTGAGGACATTTCTGAGAGATATGCATCAGATCTGGCATATTCCAAACGGTATTTCTATCCTGATCACAATTTCACCATTGGAAATTTATGGTCTCCATATTTTGTGAGAGCTAGTGATGCTGACAGGAATGGTCATTCTTACAACAGCATCATGAAGATGTATCTAGATAAGGTAGACGAATCTTGGGCAAGTCAAGTGGAAAACTTTGACATTGTAATTATCTCAGCAGGACACTGGTTCTTTAGACCTCTATTGTACTATGAAAATGATCAACTTGTAGGATGCAATAGGTGTGGGATGGAGAATGTGACAGACCTTACTCACAACTATGGATACAGGAAAGCATTCAGGACTGCATTTAGAACTCTTACAAATTTGAGAAATTTTAAGGGGGTCACATTTTTAAGGACATTCTCTCCATCCCACTTTGAGAATGGAGATTGGAATAAAGGAGGGAATTGTGTGAGGACAAGGCCATTCACTAAGGAAGAAGGGAAGTTGGATGGTTTTTTTCTCGAGACATATTTGTCACAAGTGGGTGAATTTATAGAAGCAGAAAAAGAAGCTAGAAAGAGGGGTTTAAAGTTTTTGATACTGAATACTACTCAGATCATGCTGATGAGACCTGATGGGCACCCTAATATATAGTTACGGATATTCGAATGACAAAAATATGAGAATAAATGACTGTGTTCATTGGTGCTTGCCAGGTCCAATTGACATATGGAATGAGTTTTTCCTCTATATGCTGAATATGGAAACTCAATCATCTGATGGAACTGGAAAAAAGCTAGAGATCTAGAGTGTTCTAGAAGATCAGATTTATCATGTTAAACATTTGAAAAATATTGGTTTGTTTTTTTTTTCAATATATAGTGATAATTTTTTAGATTAATGGTCAAATTAGTTCCTGAATTTATAAGCGAGTTTGATTTTAGTTTTTTGATAAAAATGACAATTAGTGGCAGTCAAAAGCCGCAATAACTGTGAAAATGACTGCCACTAAACGTCATTTTTTCATCTAATTGACTAAAATCAAACTCGCTTGCAAACTTGGGGACTACTTTCATCATTAACCCTGTTTTTTTATATTTACAAACAAAGGTGAGGGAAACCAATGGGGAAGAGCTCATCGAATGTATTCATCTGTTCTAGATAATAACATATGGAATGTATTTATATAAAAGGACTTGTATCTTGAATTTTGGAAACCTAGAATTGACACTTAAAATGTTTTCATTAAAGAACTCAAAGAGGATCAAAATCCAACCTCTTCATTAAGATTTGGATTTCTTACTATTAAAAAAAAAATGGGTAAACAAAATTCCCCGCTAAACACTTTTCTTTTCTGCTCTTCACGTTTAACAATGGTTAAAAACCGTCGACACTAAACATAGGGGCGGTGCCAGAATTTCAACTACACAGAGGCCGGGATCGAACAAATTACGTACATGTTTGAATATATGATAAAATATCACTACAATGCAAAATTATAGTGGACAAAAGTAAAAATTATTGTAAAGATAAATTACAGTGAACATAAACAAAAATTACAAAACATAGTTCTATCCATCCTAATTTTGAGTCACCGTAATTTTCTTCTCCATATCTAAATATGGACTATGAGTTATAAGATTTTTTTCACAAACACTATATAAGTAATAATTTTTATAAGCATATGAAATATATAATTAATTTCAGTGTAATAGATGTTAAATTGAAACGATCCGTGTGTGTATATATATATATATATATATATATATATATATAATAGTGATTATATATATATAAAAAAAAACTAAAACTAAAACTGGCCTACAGAAAAAGAAAAGCCCACGATGGTACCCACCCCACCCAATACAATACATATTCATTTTTCCTATTCTAAAAAGTTAAAAATTAAAACCTATTCCCATCACCCTGTGCGTGACATCTCTCCCCTCTCTTTCAATTTCTTTTCTTTTTCTCCCCTCTGTACAGAACGCATGGCCTCCTCTCTTTTCTATTGTTCCACTTCCATTCTTCATAGAAATCAAATCTAAGATTTCTTCATAACCCACAAACTCTTGAAGATAAATTTACTCTTACAAACGTGGAAGCCACTGTGTGGAAGCAATTGAATTAATTTTGAAAGTTAGGGTTTGTGCTCTAAGGAAGAGAAGAGTAGCACCCCTTCAGATTTGCTCTTTGGATGTTATTGAGGTATACCCACAACCTATAAATTAAAGAATAGTATGATTGCATATGTTAGAATTAAAAAGAAATACTTTTTAGGACTTTGAGCACGAAACTGATGATTCCATAGTTGCTCATGAGTTGTATAACATGAGATAATAACATCTGAAGGTTTGAATTTATTATTTGGTAGTTCAGATACGCTACTAGTGGTTCGTTCGTGAGTCCGGAAGTTGTTGGGAGCAATCGTGTTGATTCTTTGTAACTGTGAGTGGTTTCCAACTACTGTGACATATTTTTAATTGTCCTATAACTGATATTTTAATTACTTTACCATATTGCCTATTTATCTAAATTGGGGAGACATGTTTTTATATGTTTGACTATCATTCTAAACTTCTTTGAAAACTGATTTTATAAAGTTGATTTTGAGCATGTTTTATGAGTTCACATGAGAAGAGAATGACATTGGTTTAATTTTGAAATGATGTGAAATTGAGATTGTGAACTTGAAAAACTTTTATGAGCATTAAAAAGTTGATGTTGAGAATGTTATGTTGAAAAGCTTTGATGAGCATTGGAAAGCTGATTTTGAGACTGTTGACGAGACTTGATATGATTTGAGAAAATTGTTTTGGGGATCCTTGATAGAACCCCGTAGCCGTTAACGGAGGTAACGGCCTAGGTGCACCTAGCTAGTTTGATTCCGGGAGGAGAGGGCTATCCGTTAGATGGAGCCGCCAGTGCACGGAAAGGGCTATCAACGAGATGTAGCTTCCCCCGATGAGATTGATGAGACATGACATAATTCCGGGTGGAGAGGGCTATCCGTTAGATGGAGCCGCCTCTTGTTCCGAGGATGCCACCAAATTTTGAATTTCTATTTGAGGAGGAGTTAGTGTATTAAGACTCTTTTTAAGGCGGTTGTTGTTTGCGTTGTAGTGTAGGCCAAGGACCATCGTCGATAGGCGCTAGTTATTCACTGATGTAGCCAATGTAAGGTGTTCATATCAACGTACTGAAATTCAGGGATGACAGAGCTTACAATTGTATGGAGTAATTATAACATGATTTACAATAACATGTTGGAGTTGTTGTTGGGTAGCAATAAGCGAACCTACATAAGGAAATTTATGAGCGTCGACTAGAGTTTATACATTATGGAGCTGCTTTGGAGATAGTAGGGTGTGTTGTCACGTGTCATATTAGGAATCATTGTCTTGTGGTTGTGGTTCAACTTTCCGCTAGTCACAGATAAGCGTTATTATGAGCAATTTTAGTATCTTCTCTGGCTTCTTCTATACTAATGAGGAAAGCTTTGAGTTCTTTCAGCTGGGGTCATGGAATATCTTAGAAGAGCGTTAAAGGATTTAGTGGTCAAGGTTGGAAGTCAAACTTGAGTCTTTGCTTTGACTCATTAGGATGATCGGAAACCAATGGAGTGGTTACAAGATTACTATCTATATGTTCTTGAGATCTTCATGTTTGTGTGATCCTGAAGCTATGCACCCTTTTGTGTTGTTGTTGTCCTCTTCTTAACTAGGTAAATTATACTTTTTTCCTTGAATATGATGTTGGTTGTTGTTACACCTCTTGATAAGTTATTGATAGTCAGTTATGTTCACCGCTCATTTGAGTTATTCATTGAAGATTGAGAGTTGTTGGTAGGCATCTTAGTTATTAATCGTTTATTCCTTCAATGGAATTTTTGAGTATGGATTGGTTGGTCTCTTGTCATGTTACTTTGGACTGTCGTAATCAAGTAGTAGGATTAAATTACCTAGAGAATCATCTTTCCGGGAGACCAAAGTTGGACCATATAATCTAATGTCAGTATTGAGAGCTAGCATATGTTGCTAAGGAAAGATGTCAAGGATACTTAGTCTTTGTAGGGTGTACTCAAAAAGCTTTAATGAACATAGTGTGTGAAGTTTTTATGCAAGTCTTAGTGTACCGCCCACATGGAGATAAAGTTTACCATAAACTTGGTTCCTAACACTAGTTTATTTGTGCAGAATAAAGATTGAAATATGCAGTTATGTGTTGATTACCAAGGGTTGGGTAAGGTGACAACAAAGAATAAATGTTGTTTACCTCGCGTAGATGAGTTGTTGATCGGCTGCAAAAAAAAATATCTGAATAGTTTGAAGAAAAAAAAAAGACTTGCGATCTTGGAACGCACTTGATCAGGTATACTTTGGGAGACAAGAGAAATGGTTTGCACACTAAGACCACCGACTAAAGTGGTGCATATGAGAATTTCTAAGAGTTGATGTGTCGTTCTATGGTGTGACAGTTAGTTACTTGATATTCGTGTGTTTTAGCTTATTGACAATGGTTGGTAATTTGTGTTACAATATGTGAAGTAGGTGGTTTCACAAGGGTCAATGGTTTGGATGGTCCTATTTTGCGGAGTTGTGTGTGAGGTTGAATGTAAGTTGTTGTCTTCTTGGTGGGTAGCATCATTACTGT
The DNA here is from genome assembly GCF_012489685.1 of Lotus japonicus. NCBI lineage: Eukaryota > Viridiplantae > Streptophyta > Magnoliopsida > Fabales > Fabaceae > Lotus > Lotus japonicus. The sequence goes on from NC_080042.1 coordinate 12,144,739, forward strand.
TAATAGTGAGACGACGGAAAAAAAAATTAATTGAATATTAAGAAGAAAGACATTTCAGAGACGGATTTCATAATGTTGTTCTGGTTATAATTAGTTATTAGTCACGCCTTTGGACTTAGTGATGTTACTGGTGTTTTAAGGATTCAATGGACGATCATTCTGTGAGCATTTTGTGACTGTGTTTATTGATGATATTACTGTATATTTTGAGGATGTAAAAAAAAAGAGCTATAGAAGCTTGTTTATTGTAGAGTTTAGTGTGGGCATGCCCATTCCAACTCATTGCTAACTTATGTGCAAATTGGTTTTAGTTTGACGGATGATTTGGTTGAGGATATTGAACATGATCAATAGGTGGTGAAGATGGTAGAGGATTTTTTTTAAGGTGAAAAGGGTCCACATTTTCTAGTAGACTCTGATGTATTTATGACTTTAATGTCGGTTGTGTGTGTCTAATACAAATAGTTTGTGGAGGAAAATATTAGAGGATGCTTATTATTATTTTTAGATCATACATCCAGGTTTTAATAAATGAATTAAGATATGAAGAAATTTTAATTATGGGAAAGGATGAAAGAGGACATAGAAAATTTGTTTCTGAAGGTTTAGCATGTCAGCAGGTGATGGATGAGCTTAAAAGCAAGCAATGCTGCTTCAATCTAATAAGATACCATAGGAAAAGTGAGAAGGTGTTGTTATGAACTTGGTGAGAGGGTTACTTAGGAATTTAATGCGTTATGATTTTGTATCGGTGATTATGGATCAATTGACTGAGTATGTACGCTTTTTCCTATAAAGAGTTCTTATACTACGACATGGTATACTAAGATTTTGTTGGATGAAATTGTTTGTTTGCATGGTGTAAGCATGTCTATAATTTCAAATCAAGGAGCTTAATGGTATGCATTTTTTTTGAAGACTTTCAAGGTCGTTGTGGGGTCATATTTAAATTTGAGTAATACTTTCTATCCTTAAATTGATGGCTAACTTAGGAGGATTATTCAGATCTTGAAGAATATGTTTCGTGCTTATGTTTTAGGCTTTAGAGGGAGTTGAGAGCAGACTTTGTAATTAATGAAGTTCGCTTATAGTAGCAAGCTATCAATCTAGTATTCGGAGGACACCATTTGAGGCCTTGTATAGTAGGCGATCACTAATAGGTTGGTGTGAAGATAAGGAAGCTAAGCTTGTTGGTCCAAAACTTGTCAAAAATGTAGTAAAGAAAATTTAGTTGGTTCACGATTGTTTGGTTACCTTATAGTGGAAGTATGAAACTGGTAGGAGGTGACGACCTAAAGGTTGCAGTTAGAGATCATGTGTTGTTACGCGTTTCTCCAATGAAATGAGTGATACTGTTTAGTAAGAAAGGGAAGTTAAGTTCAGGGTTCATGGGATCATTTGAGATATTTGAGAGGGTGGCTTTGTAGCTTATCAATTGATGTTTTTCTCAGATGGTTTTGAAGTTCACCCAGTTTCATGTCTATGCTTTACAAATACCTATATGTTCCTTCTCATGTTATATGTCATGAGAATGCACAACTAGATGAGCATTTATATCATATGGAGCATCAAGTAGCAATAACTGGTACACGAATGAAAAGTCTATGTTCCAAGGAATGTTTGGTAAAGAGATGACTCTGAAACCGAGGTAGTCATGCCCAAGACTTAAAATTCGAGGACGAATTTTCTTAAGGAGGGAAGATTGAAACGATCCGTGTATATATATATATATATATATATATATATATATATATATACAATAGTGATTATATATATATATAAAAAAAAAACTAAAACTAAAACTGGCCTACAGAAAAAGAAAAGCCCACGATGGTACCCACCCCACCCAATACAATACATATTCATTTTTCCTATTCTAAAAAGTTAAAAATTAAAACCTATTCCCATCACCCTGTGCGTGACATCTCTCCCCTCTCTTTCAATTTCTTTTCTTTTTCTCCCCTCTGTACAGAACGCATGGCCTCCTCTCTTTTCTATTGTTCCACTTCCATTCTTCATAGAAATCAAATCTAAGATTTCTTCATAACCCACAAACTCTTGAAGATAAATTTACTCTTACAAACGTGGAAGCCACTGTGTGGAAGCAATTGAATTAATTTTGAAAGTTAGGGTTTGTGCTCTAAGGAAGAGAAGAGTAGCACCCCTTCAGATTTGCTCTTTGGATGTTATTGAGGTATACCCACAACCTATAAATTAAAGAATAGTATGATTGCATATGTTAGAATTAAAAAGAAATACTTTTTAGGACTTTGAGCACGAAACTGATGATTCCATAGTTGCTCATGAGTTGTATAACATGAGATAATAACATCTGAAGGTTTGAATTTATTATTTGGTAGTTCAGATACGCTGCTAGTGGTTCGTTCGTGAGTCCGGAAGTTGTTGGGAGCAATCGTGTTGATTCTTTGTAACTGTGAGTGGTTTCCAACTACTGTGACATATTTTTAATTGTCCTATAACTGATATTTTAATTACTTTACCATATTGCCTATTTATCTAAATTGGGGAGACATGTTTTTATATGTTTGACTATCATTCTAAACTTCTTTGAAAACTGATTTTATAAAGTTGATTTTGAGCATGTTTTATGAGTTCACATGAGAAGAGAATGACATTGGTTTAATTTTGAAATGATGTGAAATTGAGATTGTGAACTTGAAAAACTTTTATGAGCATTAAAAAGTTGATGTTGAGAATGTTATGTTGAAAAGCTTTGATGAGCATTGGAAAGCTGATTTTGAGACTGTTGACGAGACTTGATATGATTTGAGAAAATTGTTTTGGGGATCCTTGATAGAACCCCGTAGCCGTTAACGGAGGTAACGGCCTAGGTGCACCTAGCTAGTTTGATTCCGGGAGGAGAGGGCTATCCGTTAGATGGAGCCGCCAGTGCACGGAAAGGGCTATCAACGAGATGTAGCTTCCCCCGATGAGATTGATGAGACATGACATAATTCCGGGTGGAGAGGGCTATCCGTTAGATGGAGCCACCTCTTGGGTAAGATAATCCTTAAGAGGAAAGGGTTATCAACGAGATGTAGCTTCCCCCGATGACATGATGTGACTTGAGAAAGGAAAGGGCTATCCGCTAGATGGAGCCGCCCCTATCGGAGAGGCCATCACTTAGGAGGAGAGGGCTATCAGCGAGATGGAGCCGCCTCACGGTTCTACATGTGTGACCCTATTTCATTAAATTTCAGATTTTAAATGTCTTCATTTATTGACATGATTTTAACTTATCTATTTGACATGATTATCTATGATCTTTATGAGTTTCAGTACTTTCGACATTGAAATCGTTTGAACTGATATTGTTGGTGATAGAGATTATCTAAACTGAGTTGAGAGCGAAAAACTCGTGCCTCTAATGTTTCCCCTCCCTGTTCATGGTGGTTGTTGACTGCTCACTAAGTCTTTGTGACTTACCCCATTCATTATTTTCCCTCTACAGATTTCCAGGCAACTAAGTAGCAGACTGTTGTCAGGTTCAGATCATTCAGCTCATTTCGTTTATAGGCCTCTTTTGGCAGGTGGTCATATTTGTATCTTTGTTGCTCTTTGTTATTCTGCAGCTATAGGGGAGTCTTGGGTGAATTCAGTTTGAGTTGTTATGTATTGTTTTAATTTAGGAATTAACACTTTAGTGCTGGATTTGGAATTCGTGTATTTTTAGAATTCTAGTTATGATAAATCTCAATTGATAGATTTTATTATTTTGGAGATATTGATATTACAGGAGAGATTATTTTTTTATAAATTATAGTAAACATGTATAATTTTGGAAAATCATTTCGGGAAGTGGGTTTTGTTAAATAGGCTTGTCAGGCTAAGCTGTTAGTCTGTGCGCCGGTCACAGCTTAGGATTTTGGGTCGTGACATAAATGTAATAGATATTAACCAACTTATAAGCTTGTTGACGGTGTACATAAGGATAAAAAAACCAACAAATGTGTTTTCAAGTAGTAGAAAAGTACGATTCAAAAATATAGTAGAAAAGTACAATAATAATTTATTCACATTCATTCAGCTCACACTCTAAGAGAGAGATATGAATAAAGAAAGAGAAATGTAAGATACTAGTATATAAGCTCGTGCTTTGCACGATTAATATGTTACCAGAATTTGTGTAAAACAATAGGTTTCCTACATATATAATATGACACATAAAAGGAATTGTCCAACATATGCCATTGCATTTTAATTAAAACAGCAACCTTTGTCTAATGCATGATAAAAACCAAGAGATACAAACCATATCGTGAAGGGAAAACATACAAGCCATTCTATTGGGTCTTAATGTGAATTAATACATCAATAAGCTAATCTTCAAGGGCGTAAGATATTATAGTAATCCTACTCGGCTCGAAATAGTAAAAGTAATTGAATACACCAAAAAATCGATGAAGACCCCATGGATTTGCTAATCACTTGAGTTAACGAATATGAGAAATATTAAAGGTAAACAAAATAAGACAAATAGGCTCAACTAATAAACGCACCCTACGATAAAAGTTGCTCAAAATTAAATAATCTGATTCCCATTGGACACGAATATGAGAGGGTTAGTGTTCACATGGAGGAAGATGGTTCAATTTGCACAAAACTTTGGGATAAAGTTATTAACCTCGACTTCATACTACGCGCAAGCGAATGGACAAGTCGAAGTTGCTAACAAAGTACATATCAATTTGATAAAAAAAACATATTAATCAAAATCCTAGAAGGTGGCATGAAACTTTAAATCAAGTTTTATGGGCCTACAAGAATTCTCCTAAAGATGCAATTGGGGTTACACTTTTTCGACTGACTAATGGGCATGAGGCGGTTTTGCTTGTAGAAGTAAATTTGCAATCAGTTAGGCTGCAAAGACAATTTGAAATCCCTTGTGACCATTATTGAAATATGATGTATGATATTGGAATATGATGTACGATGAGTTAGTCGAATTGGATGAAAAAAGGTTGAATGCTTTAGATTTAATGATTCGACAAAAAGAGAAAATAGCCCAAAGTTATAACAAATAAAGTAAAATCGAAGTCATTAAGCGTTGGTGACTTGGTGTGGAAAGTAATTTTTCCCATAGATAAGAAGAATCGTGCTTATGGTAAATGGGCTCCGAAATGGAAAATACCCTTTCAAATTTTTAATTGTTATTCTATTAATGCTTATTCAATTGAAGAGGTCAGAGCAATAACACAAATAATAACTATCAACGACAAATATCTAAAGTGATTCAAACCAAAGTTGCATGAAATAAAGATAAACGAGGAGACTTAGATAAAAAAGTCAAAATCAATCATGGCAAAAGACTTGCCATGAAAAAGTACTTATAGCATAATAGAAAACGGCACAAGTGCCATAGTCGAAAATTAAGTAAAGTACAAGGGAAATTAAAAAGGGTGCAAATTCCTCATTGGAAGATAACAACTTTTCAGCTTGTTAGGGCCATTCTTCTGCTATGACTTTCTTCCCTTCGATTTCAGCAATTTCAGCTTTTATCCTCGACCCATTTGTAGCAGTGGCAATGGAATTCTTGGCTATTTCCTTTTTCTGATTCTTGAGCTAGCCGAGTGAAAGGTTCAGAATGAGTCGGATTTGAAGAGAAGTTACAATTTCATTTAATGTGAGAAGTTATCCTTTTGAACTCTTTGGGAAAACGTGTGGCAGTTAAAACCCATGATTAATTTGGGTAAATATGTTGCATTTGATTGGACGTGGAGAGATGATGGAGTGAATGGGAAGTTATGAAAGGTTATTTTAGTCTTTTTAAATCTCTCAGAATGCCAAAGGTTAGAATATACATGAAAGTCGAATTAAAGACAAGGTTCCATGCTAGAAAATATAACTTTTTCTTAAGTTATAAACACATTGAAAATGATATTTTGGGGGGCATTTATTAGCTTGATATTTTGTGTATTTTTACTTTCATTATTTAGGTTAGTCGAATCATATTTTGATTAGTGTTGGAGCTTTATTAAGTCTGGAAAAACAGATGTCTGAGGTCGAGTTAGGCAGACTGGATGTTCGATCAACCCATAAGGAAGTTATTGAAAGTTGGAGCTCAGTAAACACGTGTGAAGCCAGAGACAAACCGGAAGACATAGGTATATAAATAGGATCTCTGACATTGTAATCAGGGTTCACAATTTCATTATGCTCTCATTACTCTCAAAGCTTTATGTCGAACATGAAGGCGAGCAACAACAGAGGAAAAAAGTATCAATCTTTTGTAAAACTCTTTTATATTTCATCTGAATGTTATCAATAAAACATGATATTTGCTCTTACTTTATGTTTAGTCAAATTTTATCTTTGTTTGATTGCTTTAATTTACTATTTTTGAAACATTGATTCATGATTTAAAACTTACAATATTTTCACCAAAGAATCCAAGATGACTCAAATTCAGTCACCAGATTGATCTTTGGGTTCTCTTATTTGTTTACCGAAATTTGGTATAAACGCAAGCGCTCAACTTTTAGGTGTCACCCTACCGAAACCCGTCGACAGATTGTGGCAGATAACAAAGATTTCCGGCTGCCGTCAATTTACACCTCCATTGAGTATGTGGAGGCTATTGGCGTGGCGTGTGGTGGTTTCTGTCGGGACGGGTATGTAAGGTTCACATGAGTTCTCCCTCTAAAAATAAAATATGAGTTTATATGTTTTAATGGTGACAAAGACTATATGGAAATAATGACACAAAGCTATGAAGAACATAGAAATGTAGCGGAGTCCAAGCGAACCCAATAAAGACAAGAAGACTGAATCAAAGCAACAAATGATAGAGAAAAAGCTCCATCTTAAGGACAGAGATAAGATCTACATGAAGAATATGAATATCAAGACAAGTCCAAACAGAGTAGACTGCAACAAGGCAAGGTCAACGCAAAGCAAAGAAGATCAAGACAAAGCAGACCACAGTCAAGGAAATGCTAGGGATCAAGACCAAGAGTGCCTTAAAGAAAGGAGATAATAAGCTCAAGACAAGCTCAAAGAAGAAACATCAAAATACTTGATGACAAATGACAAAGCATTGAAAAGCAATGAAAATATTCAAAACCAACTGGACAAAGTCCATGGTACAACATCGTCTGCATGTCCAACAAGTCTAAGTCTGCAAGCTTCGTCTGAAGACTTCATACATCAACCATTCATAGTGTGATCTGTTGAAGCACTAAAACCAATACAATGTCCAAAGGTGTTGTACAAGTCTCCACCAACATCTGATCTCCCAAGTTCAGAAAGACCAAACTCAAATCGTCCAAAGCTCAAAGTCTCACAAAACCACAAGACACTGTATAAAATGAAGGTAATTTCCCACTACTCACAAATTCCATCATTTTTTTCCATTTTGAATTAAATAAAATTTACAAATATTCTCGAGAATCTTAAATACTAATCAAACACACTTGTCTTACCAAAAAAATGATATTCTTAACGATCATATTCCCGAAAGAGTTTAATTTTGATGCACCGACGGTGTAAAATTTTTTTACACCGTCAACCAATCAGATTTCAAGAATATGACATGTCAATTAAAGAAATTAAATAAAAAGAGATATTTTCTCACATCCTTAAAATCTGATTGGTTGAAACTTTACACCGTCGGTGCATCAAACTTTTTCTCTTCCCGAAAATATTATTCGTGAAAATGTGTTTCTCAACCATCTATCAAACGCAACCTAAGATAAAAGCTGCTCAAAATTAAATAATCTGATTCCAATTGGACACGAATATGAGAGGATGTGTTCTTACCAAACTTAAATCGAGTGAGTGAAAAGAAGGAAGGAAGAAAGAAGTGAGAGATGGCGGGGTTACTGGCATGGGCAGCGGACGTGGTGGGCGGCGGAGGCGAAGAAGAGGAGGGATCGATCCCGATCATATGGTCGGAAGATCAGAGGAAGTACGTTTGGGAACTGGACCAGAAGGCGTCATCTCTCCGCCGTTCGATCGATGATCTACGGCTCAGATTGCCTCCTCCTGATATCTCACAGAGCCTCCCTCATCTCCACGCTCACTCCCTCGCCTCCAACAATGCCCTCACCCTCCAACTCAACTCCCACTCCACCACCCGCCAACAGGTCACTTTTCCTCTCCACACAACAATTTCATTTTCATTTTTATTATTGCTTTTTTCACCTAATCTAATCTAAGGAATAACCTCAATTATGAAATTGAATGATCATAATCTGTGCTTTTACATTGTTTTGCTCTATGCTAAGGTGGCCAAGACAATTTAGTTTAGTAGTTATACACTGTAAACACTTGAATTTTAATTCGGTTTTTGTCTAGAAGTGAAATGTGTAATTACCAACGGGTGATTGTTGCTTCAAGTGATACATGTGTTATTCCACTTAAGCAAGCGTCTCGGGTTTTAGTTTCATGAATATAAAAATTCTTCACTTGCTCTGCTATGATGTGAATGTTCTCGACTCAAACAAGATTTGTATTACATGAAAATATAATTAGATACTTGTAATTGGATGTCTTTGTAAAATTTTAAATTATGAGTGTATACCAAATAAATTCAAAGAAACTAGGTTATGCAAAAATTAATATGGAACATTGTTACACATATAAATAGGGATTGGCCTTGTAATTGAGATATGTTGAATATTGTTGAGATAATGAAACCCCTTTTATCCCTTTGTTCTCTCTTCTCTGTCCCTATACTCTCTCTTCTCCCTCTCTGAGATTCTGGTTGTATCATTGGTATCAGAGCACCGATCCGGTGCACCTGAACCAGAAAAAAAAAATGGATGCGTGGTGGATTTCATTCGAACAGATGTGCGAGAAGAACAAGCGAGAAGATGAAGAAAGACGCCGGCGCTTGGAAGCGGCAGCGGCGTACGAGAGACACGTCGCAGAATACGAGCGATACATGGCGGCGTATGAGCGATACGAGGCGAAAGCAGCAGAGGTCGCTGAACTTGAAGCCACGGCGGAGCGCGAGGCCATAGCCGCAGAGGAGCGAGAAGCGGCAGCGGCGGTAGAACGAGAAGTGGAAGCAGAACGAGAGCGTGCTACGGCTGAGGCTGAAGAAGATGCAGCGGAGAAGTACGAACAATCGGCGACGGTCACCGTCTTTTTCGGTTCTTCATAGGAGTTTTCGTTTGGGTTCTTGAACGAATCCAGCGTTCTTCCCAAAATCAACGCCGTTCTTCCTCAATTCAATGTCGTTCTACCCCAATTTCATGATTTAGGGCTCGAAATCGTTTTCCCCCAAATCAGCGATTTAAGGTTTGCGGTTTCGCCCAAAATTGGGAACTCTGTGCTCAGCGGCGATGTTCTTGGTGATTGTGGTGGTGATTCAGCGATTGACGGAGCAGGAAGGCCTCCACGGAAGCCTCCAGATTCATTCTTTTGCAGCGGCGACCTGTGCTTCTTGGTCGCAGATTCTTGGCAACCAGTCCTTCGTCCACCGCGGAAGCCGCCATACATCTACCTTTACAGCGGCAATCACGGTTTCTTGACCGGCGACTCTTGCAAGAAGGTGATGGGGAGGAGACCACCGGCGAAGCCACCGGACTTGGCGAAGGACGGCGGCGGAAGAACGGGAGATGAAGGCGTGAAGGGCCACCGACCTTGCTGTTGCGGCAGTGGAAGCCAAGAGAGGGTCTCGATTCTCGCTGTTACAGTGAAGGGGAGGAGGCCACAAGTGAGTGGGAAAATGCTGGACCCCTCTCCCATTCGAGTGGGCTAAGCCCAAGCTGTTCAAAGAAGGAGCTGGGCCTTGCTGGTGTTGGGTCTGGCAGGAAACAAAAAAAAACAAAGGCTTGGAGATGCATGTCTGTATGGGTTAGATTTAGAAGACTATTAGGCAACTAGGAAAGTTGTTGCTACTTTTGCTTTCTCTTTCTAGTTTTGGAGCCCGTTTCAATATTTTGAGTCTTGTTTCATTTAGTTGTTTGGATTTGTTTGTATGTTTCCTTGAGGACAAGGAAAATTTTAAGGGGAGGGATATGTTACGCATATAAATAGGGATTGACCTTGTAATTGAGATATGTTGAATATTGTTGAGATAATGAAACCTTGTTGTTAGGATTAAGTCCTTATTTTTATGGAAATGACTCAGTAAGGATGTTGCTGATTTTATCCAAAAGTGTGAGACTTGTCTCAGGTGTAAGTATGAGAGAGTTGCTAGTCCAGGTTTACTTCAACCACTCCCCATACCTGCTGGGGTTTGGCAGAGCATTGCTATGGACTTTATTGACAAATTGCCTAAGTCTCATGGAAAGGATGCTATATGGGTTGTCATTGATAGGTTGAGCAAGTATGCTCACTTCATTCCCCTCACTCATCCTTATACAGCTTCTACTTTGGCTGAGATTTTCATCAAAGAGGTTTATAGGCTTCATGGTGCTCCCTCCAACATTGTCAGTGATAGGGACCCTCTTTTTACCAGTACATTTTGGACCGCTTTCTTACAGCAGCTGGGCATTTCTCAAAGCCTCACCACTGCTTATCACCCACAGTCTGATGGTCAGAGTGAGGTTCTGAATAGGTGTTTAGAACATTACCTTCGAGCCATGACTTGGCAAAGACCTAAGGAATGGGTCACCTGGTTGCCACTGGCTGAGTGGTGGTATAACACCACTTATCATTCAGCTATCCAGACTACTCCCTATGAGGTGGTGTATGGTCAGCCACCAGCAATCCATCTTCCTTATTGTCCTCAGAGCACTATTGTGGAAGCGGTGGACAGGAGCTTTACAGCTAGGGAGCAAATGATTCAGAAGCTTCATGCCAATCTCATGAGGGCTCAAGCCAGAATGAAAATACAAGCTGACAAGCATAGAACAGATAGGGAATTTTCTGTGGGAGATTGGGTTCTGTTGAAACTCCAGCCTTATAGGCAGAGTTCCACTCAACACAAGGCTTCTGAAAAACTATCTCCAAGATTTTTTGGACCCTATCAGGTGCTTCACCGTGTTGGCAAGGTTGCTTACACTCTGGCCCTTCCCCCTGAGTCCAAGATCCATCCTACATTCCATGTTTCTCTGCTGAAGCCATGCCCTTCACCAGCTATGCCACATGTACCACTTCCTTTAGAGTGGGGTAATTTGGATCAGCCAAAGGCTCCTTTTAAGATCCTCAAGAGATGAATGGTTCAGCGCAGGCACAAGGCAGTCACTGAGGTGCTGGTTCAGTGGCTAGGTGAAATGGAGGAAGAAGCTACTTGGGAGGTTCTGTATAACCTCAAACTGAAGTACCCTACATTTGATACTACTGTTGTTGTCCCTGAGAATTCTCAGGTTATTCCTTGAGGACAAGGAAATTGTTAAGGGGAGGGATATGTTACATATGTTTACTGTTAGCTGGGTTGTTAGTTTGTTAAGCTGAGTTGGTTAGTTTGTTAAGCTGAGTTGGTTAGTTTGTTAGCTGAGTTGGTTAGTTTGTTAGCTGAGTTGGGGTTAGTGTAAAGGGTGTTAGCTAATCAATTGTAATCATGTTGAATAGTGAATAAACTTTCTCTCCTTCTCTCTGGTTTTCTCTCTCTTTCTCTCTTCATCTCTTCTTCTTCAACCTTCTGTCCTATCATTGCATATAAATAGGGATTGGCCTTGTAATTGAGATATGTTGAATATTGTTGAGATAATGATACCCCTTTTATCCCTTTGTTCTCTCTTCTCTGTCCCTATACTCTCTCTTCTCCCTCTCTGAGATTCTGGTTGTATCAAACATTTTGTGAAAGTTGGGATAGATAGTGGGGGCTTTACTCCAAATTTCGATTACTCAAGCACTAATCTGAGACCTTTTTTTTTGTGTGGCTATGTGCAGGCCCAGCTGAGAGAGGTGACATTGAAAGAAGAAAATGCTGCTTTTGAGAATGCAATATCAAATTGCGAGAACAAAATAAAGGAGAAATTGCAAGAGAAGGATTTGCTGCAGAGGAGGTTAGAGGTGAGCATTTTGTTTCACTTTATTGTTGGTATTGGATAAGGTTCCTCTAAAAATAAGCTTTTCTATAACGTTTGCCATTTCAATTTAATTTGCTTTGGAATCATAATTTCAAAGATCTAAATAAGGAAACACTCTTGCTCGCTCACTTTAGAGACAAGCTCAATTTAAAGGAGCTCTATTGTATGCTGTTTGTGTATGCTATCAAGTGAGGTTCTTTTTTGTGGCTTGCAATATATTTTTGTTGCTTGGAGTGTAGTACTTGATCTTTTTCTCTTTCCTTTCTTTTTCTTTTTTGATTTTTGTGCTTTCTGTAACAGGAGATGGATGAAACTGAAAAGAAACTGAGAACTGATCAGGACAGTGTGCAGCAGCTGCAAGCTTCGCAAGATGCTGGCAAATCATGGAATTCTGGTGCTTGGGAGGAAGAAACCAAGACAAATTCGAAAGCTGGATCAGATGCAGATGTTGATGTAGAAGCGGCAAAATCGGCTATGCTAGAAGAATTGGAACAGAGAAAAAAAGATCTGGTTCGTTGCATCTTTAATCATGCAACTGTCTTTTGTATTCGTAGCCAAAACATATCATTGTTCAATATTCAATGAGTAGTCGTGTAACAATGTCGGTCATATTAATACATGATTGATGGAAATTACTGTTGTTGCCTGTGAATACACATTTCATTGGTCAAATTAACTCCCAAATAAAGAGATATTGAGACATTTTGAAATGCACATTCACAGACTAAATTGACCAACTAAACATATTAAGGGACCTTTGATGTAATTTTCATCATATAGTTGTTAATATGATCCATGTGGTCTTTTAGAACTAATATGACACTTTACTTGTATTGAATTATTGCTTGTGATAAAATCAATAACTCTTTTTCCTTCCAGAATTCAATGGAGGATACTGTGAGAGAGTTGGAGAAGAAATGGGCAGTACTGCAGGAAAATGCACATAAACAGCCATCACCAGGTATTATATCTGGCTTTTATTTATAATTATTATATTTTTTTTTGTTGGAAGAGTCCCAAGAGAAAGATTAAATAAACTAATTGGAAGGAGAGATTAAAGATATAAATCAGGGATCCCTTTCGTTGAAAGTGGGGCATTTATCACCTGGGCTGATGCTTTGCCTAGATGTCTGACTGCTGTCACTTTTTACTGCTGCTTTGAACCTTATAATGTATGCTGAGTTACTCATAATTGTTAATGTGCAAATTATGTTTATTTGTCCGTAACTCCGTATATTATTATTTTTTCGTTTGTGATTGCTAAATGATAAATTTTGAATCTGAAAGCATGTTGATGTCCTTTTTTTGTTGTTTGTTTCTTTTTACTATTTTCCCTTTTTTTTGTTTATGATGCCTTTTAGAAAGGTGGTATATATTTTTCTACTTTTTGTGAACATATGCACCCTTTGGAGCCTTTGAACTGATCACACTGAAAATATATCATAAACCTATTTCTAGTAGAAAACGTTGCAAACTTGATTATGTTAAAGGATTGGAATGCCTTGTGGGCCTACCAAACTTCATGGTGTAGTTAAACATAGGTCCATCTTGATGATGGAATAAAAATTTCAACGTACGGAGGACAGTATTACAAGATTTTTGTGTGTGGGTGTTTACACCAAATTTTGGTAAAAACAAACAGAGAATCCAAAGATCAATCTGGGACTGGATTCGAGTCCTCTTGGGTTCTTTGGTGAAAACGTTTGAGTGTCAATTCCAGATTTTTTCATGAAGAACAAGATAAAGTAAAGAAATTGAGACAAATAAAGGCAAAATAAACGGGAAAAAGAAGAAAAGATGAAACAGTATGAATTGAAATGCAAAGTGGATGAGATTACACCACAATCATGCTCATGGTCTCCTAATTGCCATTTGTCTGTGTGATTGACTTGTTGGCTTTCAGAGTCTAAGAGCCTAAATGTGTGAAATCTTATTATTCTTAGTTACAACCTACTATTTATAATGTTTGAAATAAAACTGCTAACATAATCCTATGGTTAAGATTTAAACATAGAAAATAACTTCCTAATCAGAGCCTTTGATTTCTTGTAACCACCATCTTCAGTTCTGCTTCTGCCTTGCTAGATCTCCTTTCTTCCATTTTGCTTCTAACACTGTTGCATTTCTTCTTTTGCTATCGAAATCCTTTGCCTTTGGTCGAAATATACTTGTCTAGTGCCACACAAAGAATGTCGAAATATTACTCCATATACTACAAGCACCCAGACTTAAGTTCACAATATATATTAAAGGTCGAATATTATATAACATTGTCTTTGAATCATGATGCCACTATTTCGACCTTGGGAAACATAAACAAAGTCACTATATAATTCCAAGATTAATGATCGAGTATATCTTAACTTCACAGGCAACATGAAACTTAAATTGTCTTTGGTTTATTGGCTTATCAATTTGGCATGAGAATTTGACCAATAATGAGTATGAATTTCGACCCAGCAAGCTATAACATTCGACATGTATGTATTTGACAATAATTTAGCAGTAAGATAGACACTACACTAAAACATAACATGTATCTATGTGCACCATATCTCAATAATTAATTTCTAAACCTGAGAATTTTGGTGTAAACAGTGGGATAATTTAAGCATTTGTGTTACATGATAACTTCAAACATTTATTCATCCACTTGTGTATGATTTTCAGAAACTTTAAGGACTGTCTTACCAATGTTCTACTAATATGGTTATATCCTGTGGCAGCATTTGCAATTAATAATGTTTTTCAATATGCTGATAGAAATTCGAGTTGGACTCTTGTCAAGGCTGTTTTCTAGATTGTTGAACATTCAAAGGGTTTTGGTTGCTATTTTATTTGATGCATTTTCTCTTTTCCTTATTTTATTTCATTGTATTTTTAGGACGATTCATGATGCTCTTTTTCGTGATCTTCATTCTTAATGATCTTTTACTAAAAAATTAAAAGATAAAGAACCTTGTTGCTATATGTCTGAAAAACATTGGATACTATTTTTTCTCTCCTAGAAATCAGCGAATCTTAGCACGGCCTAATTGTAGTATTAATTCTGCAATAAATTTGTACACTTGAAAAGCATTTTGTACTTACTCTTTGGACGATAAAACATCCTTGTTCTGCAGTGCAAAGAGAGAAGACACTGGATAAACAGCTCCATGGTCTAATTGAGCAACTAGCCGTGAAACAGGTCCTTTCTTGACATCATAATAGGGATACTATTTCTGTCCAAAAATTGTTTTCTTCATTTTTCTAAGTTGAAAAAGTATCTTTGGCAATGGCCAGTTGATAAATGATTGATTATTTGCATATGACTTCTGCTTCTCTGGTTTTCTACTAAAACGTCTTCCTCTTATGGTTTCAGGCTCAAGCTGAGGACCTATTTAGTGACATTCATCTGAAAGAGATGGAGCTGGAAAGATTGAATGGACTATGGCGACGAATGGAAAACAGCAATTCGGAGGCGAACGCTGCTAGGAATCGTTTTGGTAAAAGCTCCTCTGATAAGTTATATGGTTTGTCAGATTATGAGGGTCATCAAAGGCTTCCTTACCATTCTGCTGGCAAAACCGAAAGCCAACAGAGGCTTATGCTCCTCAGGTCTGCATTTGTGCTTTATATTTTAGCTCTAAACATAGTGGTTTTTATCAGGTTATCATTTTGACCTGTATTAGCATATTAAAATGACATGTTACTTTATTATCAGTATTCATGATTGAACCTTTGTTTGTACTTATTAGATATCTCGTGTGTATATATAGAGAGAAGTTTGTTCAGAAGTTAATTCTCAAAATCAATTCATGTTTGGAAATTCTTTACAATTGATTTGTAAGCCAAAATCAATTCATGGTAGAAG
Organism: Lotus japonicus; assembly: GCF_012489685.1. NCBI lineage: Eukaryota > Viridiplantae > Streptophyta > Magnoliopsida > Fabales > Fabaceae > Lotus > Lotus japonicus. The sequence continues at coordinate 12,160,537 of NC_080042.1, forward strand.
CTTATGCGAGTAGCTTCTAAGTGTAGTTGATTATGAGAAAAGAGAAATCAATCCAAACACACTATTTGATTGTGCTATTGTGACAGATGGCTTCTAAAAAATGAATCATCTAGTTCAAGCGGTTGCATTTGACTCTTATTTCTATTCCTGGTATTATTGAGAGAGCATTCACGTTTTGAGTACCATAATCTTCAAATTTATTGATGCAAAAATTGAGACGCAGGTTTACTAATTCGTGGTTTTGTCTCATGAAGTTAATGATGTGCAAGTTAATATCGTCATGTAGGCACAAATGAAGCTGCTTATATATATATATAGATGGTTAGATCTAATGGTCGTGATTTATTCTCATTTTCTCACATAAGATTACCTTTCTCATAAGATACATCATATATATATATACCTTAGTCCATTGCTTATATTTTTTTTTACATCGGAAAGATAAATTGTACCCGCGAGGAATCGATTCCTAGACCTCTCCCTACCCAACTCATATGTCCCTTAGCTCATACCACTCGAGTTATCTTATGAGACAAGTTATTTATCCATATTTTATTGTTTTTATATAAATCAGTAAAATGAAAAAGGTGGTTGTTCTTCCCACCACCCCACATCTAGTTCCACCACTCTTACAAATGTGTAATCCGAAAACACCCTTATAAAAAATTTTGTCCGCACTTTAAAGTGCTTCGGTTACGCATGTTGAAACTGCGTGAACTACCCACTTTAAATTGTGTAGCCTACGCACTTTAAAGTGCGTAATTCGGCAGCAGACGCCTATAACAGAAGCAGACAACAAAAATGGATCACATAAGGGACAAACATATAACATAAATTGAAATGCATGAAACTACGACTAACATTACACATTACAAGGTCACTACGACAAAGTTCTATTAAACTATCATTGTTTAACACATTATATTACAACATTATATGAGCTTAAACTCAGTCATCAGTAAGATATACTATTTCTTCGCTCTTGATTGCGTTTTGTTGTGCAAGAATTTATTGATATGTAGTCATGCGCTCTATGTATGGTAACTCTTAAGCAAGAGCTTAATCAGTACCAAGATTTTTCACTAAGCAAGTATCGAGTATTTCTTCTCACAAGTACTATATAGGAGTAGGACTTCTCCTCAACAAGTATTTTCCAGGACTACTCCCAAATCCAAAAGAGTATTTTTCTTCTACTTAGATCCCTTCACAAAGAGTGATGTAGAAGGATTAATATTTGAGAAACTATTTTTCAAGTGTGTATACAAGATATGACACTAGAGAATATCAAAAGTATTTCATAGAGAGATTTAACGTGTATGTGCTCTGATGATGTTGAGCAAGAGATTTCTTAAGACTTTTCGCTTTAGCTTTCAAATTGTGAGAAAATTCGATGATGTTTCAGTTCTTCGAGTCTTCCTTTTATACTTATCACTTTAGGTCAAGATACGTTGTATCGTCTGCTCTTCCATTGCTTGGCCATCCACAGGTTCCATAGTACAAACAATCATCTTCTTTGCATTTAATGCTTTTACCTGTTGTTGTACTTTGGTTCAAAGAAGACTTCCAAAAAGGTGATTGAAAAGGTAGGTACAATGTGCAGTGAATCTTTCCTCTTTGAGTGAAAGTTGGAGTTGGTATATATATAGCTGTCACAATGTTGTACTTTCACTTTGATCAACTTGCCTTTTGTAGCTCACGTGATACAATCTAGTTCCTCAAGCTACTTATCACTTAGACTTTTCTTCAGTTTCTTCAGCGGACCATATTGCTTCATCAAGAGTATGGATAACAGTTTTCTCGTTGACTGGTCAAATGATCATTGGTTGATGCTTTCTTCTCACATGTAGTTGCAGGGTATTGCTGGCAGTAGGCTTCTGTTCCAATATGGAGTGGCATACAGGAGAGAGAATTTTGCTTCAATGTTCTGGAGCTGTATTAAGTCTGGTAGTATGCAAAAATGTGAAATATGCATCACTTTGAAACTGACAGTAGGTGGCTCGTGGTCTCAAGTCTGGTAGTATGCAAAGTTTTTGGCCTTGGTTTAGTGAAATAATTGATAGTATCTTGGTGTGGTGCTATGGAATGGTATTTTCTATTTGGGATATGTTTTTTGGTACAGGGCTGTCTTAGTTTCAACATGTGGTTTCTAACTTTTTGAGGTGTTTACTGTCTTAGGTGTGTTGGGTATGGCACTTTTAGCGTTTGGGTACTCTTTTTCCTACTCTAGGTTTTTATCCCACTTGGGTTTTTCCTAAAGAGGTTTTAATGAGGCTCATCGCTGATTGTGGTTTCGTTTTTTAGGTGAGTATTTGGAATTGTCTTATACATGAGAGGGCTGTTCTCATGAATCACTTATTATCAATAATATCCATTTATGTTGTCAAAAAAAAAAAAAGAATATGATAAACATATGTAATGTACTTACATTAATGAAGCTCAATAAAGAATTTATTGTACACTAATTTTTTAGTATTTTTTTGTATAAACATTTGGTACCGGTCACCCTTTGGATATACCGACAGATTTGAGATTTAGTCACAGTTAAGGATTCTCATCCCTCCCCAGAGTGTATTGTGTAGGGATCGAACGCGAGAGCTCTTCACACACACTCAGCCTGCGTTGCCAACTAAGCTCCTCACGCGAGAGCTCTTCACGCACATGTTTTATATTTTATGTTTGTTTAATAAAAATTATTTTCAATTTATTTGGTGATTATATGTTTAAATAGTGATGATGCACTGTCAATATTAAGTAAAATGATGAAAATATATAATTAGAGCTTAATAATTTAGTCTGTGTTTGTGTAAAATCATCTATAAAGGTAAAAAGACTTTTATAAAGTGGTATTTATCTCTTGCTTTCATGTTTTAGCCATGAAAGTAGTGTTTCCAGTTGAAACTTTATGAGAAGTGTGCTAGTGAAAGTTTAATGTCGAAACATATTCTTAGTGACACATATAAAAATTATACTATTTATTGCATAATGAGTATTTAATTAGTTAATATGTAGTTTGTAAGAGCATATATTTTTTAACTTAATTATGAATTAAGATAATAATTTATTTTATTACATAAATTTTTATAGTTTTATAGAAAGTAAAAAATTATAAAACCTCATAAGACAATTTGAAAACACAAATCGTTCAACCTGAGATTCCGTTCTTAAGGAATGAACTTTATAATAGACCTTTAACTTTCACTACACTTGAGTAGTATATGATTCTCATAGTAGAGGATACATATGGTTAACACAAATAAATTATAAGGACTTAGTTAAAAAGATTCTTAAGAAGAAATATTGCATACTACATGAAATATACTACATTGCATACTACATCAAATATTGCATATTACATTGCATACTACTTATAAGGACTTAGTTAACACTTGAGAAGAAATATTGTAGCTATATCAAATATAATTTTATTTAGGAAGTTTATTAAATACTTCATTGTATACTACATTTTTAGCCCATTGTACAACAATGATAAACCTCATAGGAGGTTATAAACTCATATTAAATATTAGTAGAAAACATATTTTAAATCAAAATTATAACTATAATCGACCAAAAATTTTAAATTAAACTATTTTGACAAATAAATTTAACTAAGCTATTCTATTATCTTTGATAACTAACATGACATGCATAACATATTTAATATATATCTCCTAATTTAATTAACTTAGTTTTTAATATATTTAATTTATTTATCATCATATATGTCGTTAAATACAAAAATTACTCTATGATAATTTTAACTATCAATAATTATTTAATAAAAATATTTATTAATTTTAAATATATTTTATCTAAATTAATTAATTATAAATATTATTTTGTGAATGTTTAATGTAGGTAGTTGAATAGCTTTTGACAATATAATTTTTTTTTCCAGTTTTTAATCTTATTATTTAATATATTTATCACAAAGATAATTTTTTATTACTTAATGCATTGTAATACATGCAATCTTTACTAATGTATTTAATGTAATGGTTCAAGTGTGCTTTCAAACCGTGCGTTGCACGCGTTTGTTTTTAAGTTATGTGTTCATTATTTGTAAAAATAATTTATGTAATATGAAAAATAATTGAATAGTAGATAATTAAGAATATGATAAACATATGTAATGTAATTACATTAATGAAGCTCAATAAAAAAATTATTGTACACTAATTTTTTAGTTATTTTTTGTATAAACATTTGGTAACGGTCACCCTTTGGATATACTGACAGATTCGAGATTTAGTCACAATTAAGACTCATCATCCCTCCCGCAGAGTGTATTGTGTGGGGATCGAATCCGAGAGTTTTTCACACACACTCAGTCTGAGTTGCAAACTGAGCTACCCCTCTTGAGTTAATTTTTTAGTATATTAAAGCACATATTTTATATTTTATGTTTCTTTAATAAAAATTATTTTCAATTTATTTGGTGATTATATGTTTAAATAATAATGCACTCTCAGTATTAAGTAAATGGATGAAAATATATAATTAGAGTTGAATTTAGTGTTTGTATAAAATCATCTATAAAAATAAAAAAGACTTTTTTAAAGTGGTATTTATCTCTTACTTTCATGTTTTGGCCATGAAGTTAGTGTTTTCAGTTGAAACTTTATGGAAAGTGTGCTAATGAAAGTTTAATGTCGAAACATATTCTTAGTGACACATATAAAATTTATACTATTTATTGCATAATGAGTATTTAATTAGTTAATATGCAGTTTGTAAGAGCATATATTTTTTAACTTAATTATGAATTAAGATAATAATTTATCTTATTCGATACATTTTTATAGTTTTATAGAAAGTAAAATATTATAAAACCTCATAAGACGTACAATTTGAAAACACAAATCGTTCAACCTAATGAATGTCTATTACAATGGTTAAAATTAACTCTTTGGATCCATGAGATTCCGTCCTTAAGGAATGCACTTTATGATAGACCTTTAACTTTCACTACACTTGAGTTGAACATGATTCTCTCAGTAGAGGATACATGCGGTTAACACAAATAAATTATAAGGACTTAGTTAAAAAAGATTCTTAAACTCGTGTAGCATAATAATCTGCAAAAGTGAAAATTGGTTAAGAATGATTGTTATTTTTTATCAATGAAAAAATATTGTAGATATATCAAATGATTTCATTTAGGAACTTTATTAAATACTTCATTGCATACTACATTTTGTCTATTGTATATGAGTGCAACAATGATAAACCTCATAGGAGGTTATAAACTCATATTAAATATTATTAGAAAACATATTTTAAATCAAAAGTATAATACCAAAAATTTTAAAATTAAAAAAATTTGACAACTAAATTTAATTAAATTATTCTATTATTTTTTATAACTAACATGACATGCATAGCATATTAATTTAATATATATCTCCTAATTTAATTAACTTATTTTTTAATATATTTAATTTATTTATCATCATATATGTAGTTAAATAGAAAAATTACTTTATGATAATTTTAACTGTCAATAATTATTTAATAAAATGTTTTTCTTAATTTTAAATCTATTTTATCTAAATTAATTAATTATAAATATTATTTATTATTAATTAATTTTAATTCTTAATATTTGTCAACTCAAGTTATTTTTTAAAACTATAACTATTATTATTTAATATAGATATTTTTGTGAATATTTAATGTAGGTAGTTGAATAGCTTTTGACAATACAATTATTTTTTCAATTTTCAATCTTATTATTTAATATATTTATTACAAAGATAATTTGTTATTACTTAATGCATTATAATACATGCAACCTTTACTAATGTATTTAATGTAATGGTTCAAGTGTGCTTTACTTATATATATAGATTACACCTAAGTTAGAGGATCATTTTAAACCCGTGGTAAAGTAATTATGTAGGTTTGAGTGATGTAAATATATACAGAAAAATCATAGGTAAGTTTATGCATTAGTTATGTTATTAGATGATGAAGTTGGGCTCGGGGTTTGCCCGTTTTCTATTACAGATTGCCAAGTTGGTGTTTTTCACACATGAAGGATTGTCGCGCTTGATCTCCTGTCCTCACAATGATAAGAAATGTTTTCTTCAAGATATGTTTCACTTGGAATCTAGTTACAAGCCTAATCTCTAGTACCCCTCAAACAATTTTTTTTTCTTCCATTCAAAAAAAGCCTTCCCGTGTCTACCAATATTTGATTGAGTGTTGTGCTTCAATGATGAAGATAGATTTTCTTGAAATATTTGGGAATGACATTTCTTATGAGTATTCCATGCAAAAAAAAAAATGTGAAAATCAAATTGATGTGATGCATATGAAAACATTTTAAAATTTGATGATTAATTAAAGTGTTTACAAACTACTTATTTGTTCGGGGCAAGGTGAATTCTGTTAAACATTCATGCTAGTCATTGTAGTTCATAATTCTCTCATTTTAGGATATTGTGAAGCCTGCTAGGATTTGCGACACTTAACTCTCTAATATTAGGGTATTGTGAAGCCCGATAGGTAGTGTGATGCTTATTTCTCTTATTTAGGTTATGTTGGTCCATAACTTTGGCCCATTATGTTCAACTTAGGGTTAGAATTAACTCCCTATAAAAATCACTCATTTTCATATTCACAGGAGACATGTAACCAAAAAAATATTCACAGGAGACGCTTCCTTCACTTTCTACCCTATCTGCCCCCGCTGCCCCTCGATTGAGCCGCCGTTTCAACCTACCCGATTACCACAATCTCCTTAGCTTCCACCCAAACAAAACAACAAAATATCAACACCACCTATCTTCATTCCCTTCACAACCCATCAACCCCATCTCTTTCCACTCATTCTTCTTCTTTCTTTCATGATCATAACACTTCACACCTCACACTCCAAAACATACCCGTGAGCACCATCCAAGAGAACCATCCAACCATCATCATCGAACCAGATCTGTAGCCAAGATTTTCTAATCACCATATTTTATTCTTCTATCATCTTCACTGTGCGCGGTTTCCCATCCACATCCATAATATTGGTCACAAAAAAAGGTTCTTCCTTTCTTTCCAATTTCAATATCAGATTTATTCTCTTTCCGCGTAAAAAATCTCAGATTTATTCATGTTCTCATTCATTGGTTTGATTATAATTAGTTTATCTTATTTATTGTTAGCTTAAATTAAGGTTTTCCAGGGCCATCAATCAAAAAGAGCTCTACTTATCCCTAAGCCTTTGCTGCGAAAAGTAATCAATCAATTGTGTTGGAAGGTAATTTATCAATGGCTCTTATGTAAGATCGGATGAGGATTTGTATTATGCTTTTTGAATAAATGATTCATTCATTTTTCCTGTAAATTGGTTCACTATGTTTTGTATTATGCTTTTTTTAGTTTCAATTGATTTGATATCATTTGTTTCCTACTTTGCTTTCGGTTTTTTTTGGCTCTACTATTAAGTTAATTTTTTGACTTCATTTTCTCATTAATTGGATTCTAGTATAGTATTTTTTAGATGAGATATGAGATGAGATTTAGGTTTTTCAAAAATTCAAATTTGTTTTAACAATGTTTGATTTAATTTATTTTGTTTTAATAATCCTATAGAATAATATTTTTTAATTACTCAGATATTTTAAGATAATGCTAAGAAGTAATTTATTTATTTATTATAAAAAAGGCATGTACATATCGGCCATGAGCAATTGAAAACCTAGCCATTCAAGTAAATTTATTATACTCTTGCTTTATGCCGATGACATGTTGATTTTTGGTCATAGCATGAAAGAGATTGAAAATTTAAAAAGAGAGTTGAAAAGGTCCTTTGCTATGAAGGATTTGGATCATGCAAATACTCCATTTGCAGGTCATTTCAAGTTAAGCTCCAAACAATGTCCTTCAAGTGTGAATTAATATAAAGAAGAAATGCTCAAAATTTCGTATGCAGCTGCGGTTGGCAGCTTGATGGATGCGATTGTATGTACATGACCAAATATTGCTCATCATGCATTTGGCGCGGTTAGATATTTCCTCTCTAATCCTGGTAAAGTGCATTGGTAAGCTGTGACTTATACCAAGATATACTGATATTATGACTATGTTTGGCATGTCATTTCAGCTAATTTATAACTTATTTGACTTGCTTAAAAGCTCTATAAAAGTATTTGGTGAAAAAGCTTATTTCAGTAGCTTAAGGCTATGTTTGGCATGTCATTTCAGCTAGCTTATAGCTTATTTGACTAGCTTAAAGCTTATTTGACTAGCTTAAAAGCTCTATAAAAATGTTTGGTGAAGGAGCTTATTTCAGTAGCTTAAAACTTTAAGCTATATGCTACCTCAGGTAGCTTATAGCTTATTGAATTTATTGTCATTTTTATCTTTATTATTTTATTAAAATTCCACCATATAGATATTAATGTTAAAATAAAATAAGTAAAAATTAATATTATATTTTTAAGATGATTTTTTTTGTTCCTTCGAAAACCTATTTTTTAGATGATAAATAAACTGAGTCAGATTAAAATATTTAAAGTTATAATAATTACAATATTAACATCCTATAGGTAATAATGTGAAAATAAAATAATGTTGAATATAGAAATAATTATACAAGTATGTGCTTTTATGTCATTTTACAATTTTGACTTGTTCAACAGCTAGTTTTACCAAACACTTTTGTTACAATTACGTAGCTTTTCAGCTTTCAGCTAGCTTATCATCTTTCAGCTATGAGCTATCATTTCAGCTATCGGCTAGCTTTTCAGCTTTCAGCTAGCTTATTAGCTAAATGTGTCAAACATAGCCTAAAGCTTTAAGCTATAAGCTATCTCAGGTAGCTTATAACATAAAACTCATAGCTTATTAAATATATTCTCATTTTTATACTTATTATTTTATTAAAATTCCACCTTTAGCCTTATATGTTTTTGTACTAAATCTATTTACTTATCAGTTATCACACTTGTCTCATATGCACACCGCTCCCGCACACAAATAATTACTACTTTGAAATAAAATAAATAATTTTATATTACAAATTACTAATTATTTGTTTTTATTCTATTTAATTTAATAAAAATATAGAAAATTAAATAAGTAAAAATTAATATTGTATTTTTAAGATGATAAATAACTTGAGTGAAATTAAAATATTTATAATAATTTTAACATTAATATCATATAGGTATTAATGTGAAAATAAAGTAATGTTAATATATAAAAAGAATTATACAGGTATGATACAGCGGAAGTCATACTAGGATTGCAAGCGCAAACCCTAAAAGAAATGGTTTATGGAATCCACTTGAAAGGGAATTAGCCGCCACTAAAACCCTAGAAAATAAACTGGAATCTACCAGAGTTGATAAACTAGAATCCACCAGAGTTGATAAACTGGAATCCACCAGAGTTTGAGAGAAATCTCATTTTAATAATAATCAAAAAACTGTCTTTGGCTAATGTCTTACAACTGCTTAAATAGAAATCTTAATAGAAACAAAAATAACAGAAAATCTTAAAAGATCCTAAACTCAATTAGAATGTAAATTAAAATAACAAATCCTAACAAATTAAACCTAACTTAATTAAAAACATAATAGATCCTAAATTTATTTAAAAATACTAAAAATAATAAATTACTAATTAATCTGCTCTTACATCAGGCTCCTCTTCTTGTGAAGAACTCGACCCCGAGTTCTAATGTAACAGAAAAAAGACGCCTCTGTCCGAAACTCATGAACGACTTTAAGAATGCCAGGGTCGAATACCCAAGTCTGTGTAGAACTATCCGATGCCTGCATAAATGCGTCATAACCAAATGCCTTTGATGTCTTTACATTCTCCTCTTTTTCCAAAGAACTTGACCACAAGTTCTCTTCTAAATAAAGGGCTTCAACATGCAAACTAACCAAACGAACAACACCAGTTTTAAAACTCTGAACTCTTTTTTTATCATTTCCTTCAACAAATATCCCATGAGAACCATCACTATCTTTAATCAATCCAAATCTCTCTAGTTTCTCCAAAATCACCTTGGGAGCTTTTGGATAACAGGGGATAATTGTGCATTGTATTCCTGTAGGAAGCGGAGTTGAAGATTTGATTTCACAAGTAAGAAACTCTGAGGACTTCATGCGGCCAAAGTTTTCATCTTTTGTAACATCAACTTCCCTTGTTTCTGCGCAGATGGTACCCCGCCGCTTGTTGTGTCATCGCCGTAGAGGTTCGTGTCGGCTTCGGTTCTGTTCGTTGTTGTTGACGTCGTGTGGGTGTCGCGCTGGTCGTCTACTAGACTAAGGTTCACTACCTTGGGATTGATTTTACTGAGGTTGACGAATTTTGCCCCAATCTGCTTGTTGTTGCATCTTGTGAAGTTGCCTCTCGAAATTGATTCTTCCTTCAATCTACGAGGGGGAGGCTCGTCTCTTGAATCATCGAAATTGGAACTTCGATGGTTGTTGTCGTCGTGCGGAAACCTACGCCGTTCTCCTCCCCTACCTTGTCGGTTCTGATTCACGTTGTAGGTTTTGTTGATCTGCGCCGTTATAGCCATCGTGAACGTTGCCATCTGTTGCATCAAAGCAGTTAGGGACGGGGCAATACCCACGGTAAAGCCCTCAAGGTCTGCTTTGGTTGTTGTTTGATCTCCCATGATTGATCAAGCTACGAAAAGAGACAGGAGAAAGTCTGCTCTGATGCCACTTGATACAACGAAAGTCATACTAGGATTGCAAGCGCAAATCCTAAAAGAAAAGGTTTCTGGAGAAATCTCGTTTTAATAATAATCAAAAAAACTGTTTTGGGCAAATGTCATACAACTGCTTAAATAGAAATTTTAATAGAAACAAAAATAACAGAAAATCCTAAAAGATCCTAAACTCAATTAGAAAGTAATAAAAATAACAAATCCTAACAAATTGATCCTAACTTAATTAAAAACAGAATAGATCCTTAAATGAATTTAAAGGGTTAAGAGTCATATTAGTCCTTGTGTTTGTAAAACTGTTTGATTTTGGTCCCTTAGCCTAAAAATGACGATTAGTGGCATTTTTTTTACAGTTATTGGCGGTTTATAATACAGTTACTGGCAGTTTTTTGACTGAGGGACCAAAATCAAACGTTTTTACAAACACTGGGACTAATATGACCCTTAACCCGAATTTAAAATACTAAAAATAATAAATTCCTAATTAATATGCTTCTGCATCAAAGTATGTCCTTTTATGTCATTTTACAATTTCAGCTTGTTTAACAGCTAGTTTTACCAAACACTTTTGTTCCGGTTACGTAGTTTTTCAGCTTTCGGGTAGCTTATCAACTTTCAGCTAGCTTTTCAGCTATCAGCTAGCTTTTCAGCTAGGCGTGCCAAACATAGCCTTTGTCTCGGTAGCTGTTTGAGTTTTTAAATTTAAGTTTTCATTTTTATTATGATTAGGTGTGAGTCAGTTCCTAAAATCATGGACTTTTATCTTCTATTTTGTTATTTTCTAGTGTATTTAAATAATTAAGTACCATCGATAAAATTTTATCCTTTATAACAATTTATTTTATTTTTTCTCATCTCCTCTTCTAATGATACTTTCCTCTTCACATTAAACAAAAAACCAACAAGTGGCATGGATGTTGAATCAAATTTCTCCAAAGTTGCACCTCCGGTCTTTGACGGAGGATACTACGATCTATGGGGTGTCAAAATGGAGACTTATCTAGAGGCTTTGGATCTTTAGAAAGCTATAGAAGAGGATTATGAAGTCCTTCTACTACGGTCCAGATCAAAAAGCACAAGGAGAGAAAAACCTGAAAAGCAAAGGAAAAATCGTGTCTTTTTGCGGGTGTTTCATGCACCGTCTTCACAAAGATCATGAGTCTCAAATCAGCGATTTGAAATTATTTGAAGGATGAGTGTGCTAGAGATGAAAGAATAAGAAGCATGCACGTGCTCAATGACAGGTCATGTTGCGGTGGATCTAGCTAGTCCAGTTTTGATTTGCAAAATCTAACCTGGCTCAATATATAATGGATTGACTTATGAGTGTAATTGTGTTGTTCATACCACATTCTCATAAAGTTGTGGATGCTGAAGTATTTAAAAAGGTTGAGGCTGATTTGGAAGCAGTCATGGTGACTACAGCTAATATACAATATATATATACAGCCCCCGCTGTAAGTAGCAACCTCGTCACGAGTAAACCTCCAGCGACGGGTAATAGAAGAGTAGCGCCCGTAGGCAATAGGTACAAACCGAATGAAAGGTAAGTGTCCGCAACACTATCCCTCAAAACTGAGAATAAGCTGACCCAATGGCCTGAAAATAAGACCTCCTAAGTCCAACCAACTCTCTGTGATTCCCGTAAGGCAACCACACAAAAAGCTATAGGCGGAACTACCCTGTCCCCCAAAGAAACAATTGAAGCAAAGACTGTCAGAGCTAAACTCTACTCCTACACTAATCCTAACTCGAGGAGCTCATACCAACACTCAAAACTATGTGCTAGCATGATCGTCGTCTGAATCAGAATCCAGGACGACCAAGTCTACCAACCCTATCCGTCTTCCCCTCGCAACCGCAGTGCGCTCCGATGCTGGACTCACGGGCTTAGGGCCCGAACCCTGATCATCGATGATCGCAACGGTGGGTGCACTAGACCCTGCCGAAGGCACTCCCACTGGAATCTCCTCTGAGGGATCCTCGTCCTCTGAAGATGACGGTGGCGGCGGTGCTCCTCCGAGTCCTGGTCCACAGTGAACGCCCGGTGGCAAGTTGAAGCTGATAGAGCATCTCCTCAACACTCCTGACCTCAAGAGTCCTCCACTATCCACGTGGTCCTCCATGATACGCCCCGAATACATCGCTCGATGGCTCGCGGGGTCAACCACCCACGACCCGGGGTCGTCCTGATCGATCATCTCGTACCTAATCCCCCCCGAAGGGTGGACCATTGTGAACCAGTCCGCAATGGACATCTGACAAAAGGCGTTGTCCGCCAAAACACACACAGAAGACGCGAGGGTCAACTCTAAAGAACTATGTAGATAATAAACCCAATAGGTACAAGTAATAAATAGCCACTTAGGCTTATAGCTAGAGATGTTATTCCTAGGGTTGCATGTTCCATAATAACATAAACGCAATAATAGCAGATAGCATGTTCCAAATAGGTTTAACAATTACCAATCACACTCAACAACTAAATTAGTATGCATGTTGCATGATATGTATGCAGGTTAACCCAGTCAACCAATATGCAATCCGGAACGGATGGACATCAACGGATCAGCCCTAGCACCAGCCACGGTGGGACCATTTCGGCCCGCGTGCCTCTTACTCCAACGACAGCGGTAGTCAGATCAGCCGTAACCCGTAGGTCTGCCATTTCGGTCTGCTACACGAGACGTCTACAGACGCTCTTTCACGGAAATCCGGGTCTTATGACCATTTTGGAATCCGACGAGGTCCAGAGTACGTCCTGTGTTAATACCTCATTAATGTTGCATGAATGCAGGATGATTAGACAAACAACGTCTCCGAATCTCACTCGACACGTCGCCACGTGTTCTAGGTAAATTAAAGTCTCTAAAAGCTTACCCTAAGGTAAAGTCGATTCTGCGACAAAAGACACTTCTTCACAACAACACATAATCCACGATGATCTCCAAATCATCCGACTCATCTCAATCCGATGGTCACAACTGCTCAACGAGCACAGAGTATCACACTCTCGGAAACTAACGGTTTCCCGGACTTATCCCCAGGATAGCCCAACAACATATAGCTGCTCCAACAGCACAAGAACATCGACCTACTCAACACTTCTCAACTTCCTCAACGATTGGATCCGACGACACTTCTCGTTTTCCAAAAACTAAGATTTGCATCCAAAGCTTCCTTTCGAGTTTATTATCTTTATTTAAAGATTTAGAGGTTGTTTAATGTCTTATGAGTTTTCTTTTCAAAATAATAACCTTTTTAGTCTTATCGCAAATCCTATAAGTTCTCGGGATCTCCTAATCCCCAAATGACTCCAGAGAATGTCTCGATCCATAAACATCCTAACAAGGCCCGAATCTCATTCGTCCTATCAAGCTTTCTCAAAACTCTCAAAATAAAATCGGCATGACCTGCCTGCTATTCTCACCGTTCAGAAACTCAGATTTCATTGCATAAGTATAAATAACTCAGCACAACCAATCAACATGTCATATATCAATATATTAAGCAATAACCACATAGCACTTAGCATATAAGGCATGCACCACACATCCTAAATTACCCAATTAGCACTTAGCATGAAGATTCAATCTCAAAAGCATTCAGTAGATTCATCATCTACATTGTCAGCCGAAGCCTCAGAAAACATTTTCCAATCACACACAATCCAATGCATAAACAGTAAACAATGTCGAAAGCATCGACCCTAAGTATTAACTAGAGATTCAGTGAGAAGCCCTCACCTGCAGATTCTCCAGGATGAACTTCCAACTCTTCCTCACAAGCAAAGCGTTGCTCCTCAGGAAATTCCTCAAAAGCTCCTTTAAGGCAAAACCACAGAAATACTATCAGAATCTATCGGAAACTAAGCTATCGATACTTACTAAGGTTACACGAAGCAATACATACTCCGAGGTACGATAATCTAGCGCGAAAGGACAAGTTTTCGGAAAAGGAAATTTTCCTCCTCCTCCCCCTATAGGCTCGGCCACTTTAGGTAATTAGGGGACTCGATTTTTCTTCGATCAAACTTGGTTCCTATGCTATCATTAGCCGTAACTAAGGGTATTCTGAACTCGGAAAAATTATCGGATCAAAAACTGTCGCAGGGGTATTTTGGTCATGATTTTTAACTTAGAATTTTCAAAACTGAAATCCCAAAAACCAAATTTGACAGGGACGTTACTAACGACGTTTATGACAACTAATCCTACTAGCACTAAGCTAAGGCGATAGTTTTCAGCCTAAAGGTTGAAGCTTTATTCCAAAAACTCCAAAAATGGGTATTTTAGGCTAAAATTGATTCCGGCGGAATTCCGGCGACATAACGGAAAATCTAACCCGGCAGAAGTGATCTTGGGAACGTAAGGAAGAGGTTTAGAATCAGAAATGAAAGATTCAGGATAGTTTTGCAAAAACCCATAAACTATCGGCTCAGAAAAGTCTACAGAAAAGCTATGGAAAAAACGATCAGAGGTAAGGATTAGCGACTATACCTCGAAACCTTGAAGCAGCAACTAACGGATCAACGATCAAGCAAGTAATGAAGAAAATTCTTCTTCCTTCTTCCTTGGATGAACTCGCGGCCTTGAGGAGAGAAAATGGAGGAGTTTTGTGTTTTTTTCTCACTTGTTTGCTATATATAGAAGATGGAAATTCGCGGGAAAATGAAAGTTTCGCGAATCTGATTTTTCCGGCGTCATTCTCCGTGAATTCTAAGATAGGTTTTGGCGAAAGAATTCCAAAACTAAAATGAGGTCTCCTTGTATTTTTAGTGACTAATGCATAATCGGTATAAAACTATTTTACCCGATAAGTTGCTTTTTGCATCGAATGTCGGAATGGAAAACTTCCTTCTGAAGAAAGATTGAAATCATCAAGAGAAATGGGTGTACGCGTGTAGAATCTTCATTTGATGTTCCGAATAGAAAAAGTCTTCATTGTCGGTTGATTCTAGGGTTTTGAAATACTAGGGTTTCGGTTTCGGAAAACTTCCGATGATTGGAATCGGACGTTCGTAGATCCTAGAGTTTCGCCTCGAAACGATTTTGATATATGGAAAAAGAGAAGTTCTAACATTTCTCTGAAGATTTTTGGAATTAACTTCCATCGGCCTATAAGTGAAAACTAGCTATATACTAGGGTTTCTGACCTAGGTTTAAGCGTATAACGATCGTGCTATAACTTAAATCGACTTCGATAAAATCCTTTGACTTTTCCTGAACTTTCTCCTTCATAAATCTATTTCATTTGACAAACTCTTGTTCAGGTTTCCTTTCACAATACATCAACCCTAATCGTGAATAAGAAATTTATTCACTTAGCATAAACTTAAAAACTTGGGCCTTACATTACTACCCTCCAAAAAGAAAGTTTCGACCTCGAAACTTAAGGGTTAGTAAAAAGTTCTGGATACTGTGCTTGAATCTTCTCCTTCAGCTCCCATGTCGCATCACCGGTGTCTTTATTCCAAATGACTTTCACTAACTCGATCTCTTTTCCTCTCAACTGTTTTATCCTGGTGTCACCGATGCTAATTGGCGGTGTCTCGAAAGACAGATCATCCTTCAACTCAATGTCATCCAGCTCGATAACATGTGTCGGATCCGCAATATATTTCCTCAGTTGTGACACGTGGAATACGTCATGAATGTTTGATAGAAATGGAGGTAGTGCAATCTGATATGCGACTGGTCCAATTCGACGAGTGATCTGATACGGTCCAATAAACTTGGGCGTAAGCTTCTTTGACTTGATTGCTCGACCAACTCCCGTCGTCTGAGTAACTCTCAGAAATACATGATCTCCTTCTTCGAATTCCAGAGTTCTGCGCCTTTGATCGGCATAACTCTTCTGTCTACTCTGAGAAGTCTTCATCTTCTCTCTGATCTGCTTGATCTTCTCAGTTGTCTGTTGCAGAAGTTCCGGTCCTACCAACAGATTTTCTCCGTTTTGGTACCAACACAAAGGTGTTCTACACTTGCGGCCATACAAAGCCTCATACGGTGCCATACCTATGCTCGTATGAAAACTGTTGTTGTATGTGAACTCAATCAATGGCAATAAGGTATCCCAACTGCCCTGGTTGTCTAACACGCAAGCGCGTAGCAAATCTTCCAATGACTGGATTGTCCTCTCAGTCTGTCCATCAGTCTGCGGATGATAAGCAGAACTTAGTCTCAGTCTCGTTCCCAAAGCCTCTTGAAGAGCTCCCCAAAAATGTGATGTGAACTTCGGGTCTCGATCAGATACAATACTTGTCGGTACTCCGTGAAGTCGTACAATCTCGGATATGTAAATCTCTGACAGTTTCTCCACGTTGTACGTAGTCCTCACAGGTACGAAATGAGCCGACTTTGTCAGTCGATCCACGATTACCCAAATAGAATCGTATCCCTTCTGAGTTCTTGGCAAAGCTACAACGAAATCCATCGATATGCTATCCCATTTCCATTCTGGCACATCCAAGCTTTGTAGCATACCTGAAGACTTCTGATGCTCCACCTTTGCCTTCTGACATGTCAGACATGCAGCTACATATTCAGCCACTTGTCTTTTCATTCCTGGCCACCAAAAATTCATCTTCAAGTCTTGGTACATCTTTTTCATTCCAGGATGAATGCTTAATTTGCTCTTGTGACCCTCATCCATAATCAATCTTCTCAAGTCAGGATTGTTAGGTACACAAACCCTATCCTTGCACCGTAGGATATTGTCACTTCCTACCTTGAATTCTGGGTCTTTACCTTGACTTACCAAATTCCTTTTCCCGAGCAGAAACTCATCTTGTAACTGTTGGTCTCGGATTTCTCCCATCAATCCATTGGTAATTCTGATCATCCCAAACTTCAGTTCTCCCTCGGATAATTTCACATCCAAGCTCAAATCTCGGAATTGTTCCAGCAGTTGCAGCTCCTTCACCATCATCGACGAGATGTGCATCTTCCTGCTCAAGGCATCAGCAACTACGTTCGCCTTTCCAGGATGATATTGCAGAGTGAACTCGTAATCTTTGAGAAATTCCATCCACCGACGCTGCCTCATGTTCAACTCCTTCTGCTCAAACAAGTACTTCAAGCTCTTATGATCACTGAATATGGTGAAATTGCATCCATATAAGTGATGTCTCAAAATCTTCAGCGCAAATACGATTGCAGCTAGTTCCAAGTCATGGGTTGGATAATTCTTCTCATGCACCTTCAGTTGTCTTGAAGCATAAGCAACCACCTTCCGATGTTGCATCAGCACACATCCCAAGCCTTGATATGAAGCATCACAGTATACCTCATAAGGTTCCTCTGGTTGCGGTAAGACGAGTACAGGTGACGTCGTCAACCGTTCCTTCATCGTCTGGAAACTAGTTTCGCACGCTTCAGTCCATGCAAAAGGTTGGTCCTTCCTCGTGAGTTGAGTCAACGGTCCAACAATCTTCGCGAAATTCTCGATAAAGCGACGATAGTATCCCGCTAAACCGACAAAACTTCTGATCTCAGTCACAGTCTTTGGCCGTTCCCATGACAATACGGTCTCTACCTTTGCTGGGTCCACAGCTATTCCCTCCTTAGAGATCACATGGCATAAGAATTTTACCTCTTCGAGCCAAAACTCGCACTTAGAAGGATTGGCATACAACTCCTTCTCCCTTAACACTTGTAAAACTTGTCGCAAGTGCTCTTCATGGTCTTCAGCATTCTTTGAGTAGATTAGAATATCGTCGATAAACACCACGACGAATCGATCCAAGAATGTATGGAAAGTCATATTCATGTAAGCCATGAATATTGCCGGTGCATTTGTCACCCCAAATGGCATCACTAAGTACTCATAGTGTCCATAACGGGTTCTGAATGCCGTCTTCTGGATGTCCTCGTTCTTGACCCTGATTTGATGATAACCCGACTTCAGGTCAATCTTCGAGAATATTGTAGCTCCTCGCAGTTGATCCATCAAATCGTCAATTCTAGGTAATGGATACCTATTCTTAACGGTTACCTTGTTCAATTGTCGGTAGTCGACACATAGTCTCGATTTCCCGTCCTTCTTCTTCACTAATAAGACTGGCGCTCCCCAAGGTGAAACACTTGGTCGAATAAATCCCTTCGACAACAGATCTTCTAGTTGGGACTTCAATTCCACTAGCTCCGCAGGTGCCATACGATATGGTGCAATCGAAATCGGCCCTGTTCCCGGTGCGATGTCTATAGCAAACTCAATGTCGCGTACAGGCGGCAATCCAGGTACATCGCCAGGAAAAACATCTGCGAACTCTTTCACCACTGGAATACTATCAACTCCCGGATTCCCTTTACTCTCCAAGCTCAGCAGAACGGAATACTCTTGAGATCCCTCGTTCAAAGAGACGCCAATGTGATTGGCAGATAGATACTCAGAAAGATCCGAATCAGGAAATACCACTCTCTTTCGGTTGCAGTCCAAAAGACAATGATAGCGGGACAACCAATCCATTCCTAGGATAATATCTAGGTTCTTAAGAGTTAGGCATACTAGGTTAGCTTGGTAGATCCCATTGTTATATGTTATCGAACAATACATGCATGCTGAATTAGCAAGTAAAGTCTTGGCAGGAGTAGTAACTATCAGATCGAAGCTCAAAGCAGTAATAGGAAGTTTTAATCTGATCGCGCATTCCCTAAAGATAAATGAATGCGTTGCACCGGAATCAAAAAGTACGGATAGGAGGTTACCGTCAATCTCGCAGTCGCCTCTAATCAGTCCATCGACCCCCTCAGCATCTTCACCATCCATGGTGTAGACTCTCGCCTTTGCAGCAGGACGCTTCCCACGCGCAGTGTTAACGGTTGGTTCCGCCTTTGGTACCTTGCACTGTGCCGCAGTATGCCCCAGTTTGTTACAGTTGTAGCATTGAGGTCTCGTGTCGGGACAATCACGAGCATAATGCCCTGGCTTCCCACACTTGAAGCAAGTCAGTTCCCGGTTCTGAGTCTGACCTCCTGAACCACCAGCAGCACCCACCATGGGCCTGTAAGATCCCGAAGCCGCTCCTCTACCAACAGGACGCTGATACGGCCTCCTATTTTGAAACCTTCCTCTGTTCTGAAAATTATGAGAGCTCGACCTCATCGGCCCTCCAGTTCCAGCCCGGTTTAACCTCCGGTTCTTCATCAGCTCTACTTCCGTGGCTTTCTCCACCAATGATTGGAATCGCATGATTCCCAGCGGCCTCACTGAGTCCTCAATATCCGGCCTCAGTCCATTGACAAAGCGCTTGCACATATAGGGCTCATCCACGTGATCATTAAAGAATTGGAAATGCTTCGCCAAAGATTCCAGCTTCGAAGCAAATTCCGGTACAGACATACTCCCCTGACGGAGTGTCAGAAACTGCGCCTCTCTCTCATCCCGTGCACTTGTTGGAAAATACTTTTCCAAGAATGCGGTCCGGAAAGAGTTCCAGTTGATCTCTTCATGGTTAGCTTCCATGATTCCCCTGGTGCCCTTCCACCAGTACTCAGCATCACCGAGCAGAAGATAAGTCGCCATGCCCACCTTGGCACCCTCAACAGTTTGCAGTACGCCGAATATCTTCTCTATTTCCTGAATCCAGAGATCTGCTTTGTCTGGATCAGTACCACCAGAGAACTTAGGTGGGTTTTGCCTCCTGAAGTCATTGAGACCTTTGTTCTGGTCCAGAGTTACTTCCCTCTGGCGCTGATGTTGTTCACGTGCTTCTTCAGCAGCACGCCTCATGGCATTATCGTTTGCCTGCGCTGTTACCGCTTGGGCCTGCGCTGTTACCGCTTGGGCCATAGTGGCCATCATCTCCGCTAACTGGTTAGTGTTCACCATGTTCTGTTAAAGGAAGCAAACAGTCAGTACTCATCATAAGATAGCATCTAGCATCACTATACAATATGAGTAAGCAAAAACTTCAATCAATTTTTAAGCGAAAAATCGCTTGCAGACAATCAATTTTCACTCTTTGCAGAGTCACACAACCTAGCACAGAAGACCTATTCCCCAACAACTCCCGAAAGACTCGACCGTGCTCTGATACCACAATGTAACACCCCGATTTCGGTGGCGTCACTTTAGTAACCAAAAATAAACTTAATGCGGAAAAACGTGAATATTTTTTTTTCGATAATAACTAAGACAAGACTGAATTAAATAAAACCCAAATGCGAAAAGTAATAAAGCTAATATACAATATATATATATACAGCCCCCGCTGTAAGTAGCAACCTCGTCACGAGTAAACCTCCAGCGACGGGTAATAGAAGAGTAGCGCCCGTAGGCAATAGGTACAAACCGAATGAAAGGTAAGTGTCCGCAACACTATCCCTCAAAACTGAGAATAAGCTGACCCAATGGCCTGAAAATAAGACCTCCTAAGTCCAACCAACTCTCTGTGATTCCCGTAAGGCAACCACACAAAAAGCTATAGGCGGAACTACCCTGTCCCCCAAAGAAACAATTGAAGCAAAGACTGTCAGAGCTAAACTCTACTCCTACACTAATCCTAACTCGAGGAGCTCATACCAACACTCAAAACTATGTGCTAGCATGATCGTCGTCTGAATCAGAATCCAGGACGACCAAGTCTACCAACCCTATCCGTCCTCCCCTCGCAACCACAGTGCGCTCCGATGCTGGACTCACGGGCTTAGGGCCCGAACCCTGATCATCGATGATCGCAACGGTGGGTGCACTAGACCCTGCCGAAGGCACTCCCACTGGAATCTCCTCTGAGGGATCCTCGTCCTCTGAAGATGACGGTGGCGGCGGTGCTCCTCCGAGTCCTGGTCCACAGTGAACGCCCGGTGGCAAGTTGAAGCTGATAGAGCATCTCCTCAACACTCCTGACCTCAAGAGTCCTCCACTATCCACGTGGTCCTCCATGATACGCCCCGAATACGTCGCTCGATGGCTCGCGGGGTCAACCACCCACGACCCGGGGTCGTCCTGATCGATCATCTCGTACCTAATCCCCCCCGAAGGGTGGACCATTGTGAACCAGTCCGCAATGGACATCTGACAAAAGGCGTTGTCCGCCAAAACACACACAGAAGACGCGAGGGTCAACTCTAAAGAACCATGTAGATAATAAACCCAATAGGTACAAGTAATAAATAGCCACTTAGGCTTATAGCTAGAGATGTTATTCCTAGGGTTGCATGTTCCATAATAACATAAACGCAATAATAACAGATAGCATGTTCCAAATAGGTTTAACAATTACCAATCACACTCAACAACTAAATTAGTATGCATGTTGCATGATATGTATGCAGGTTAACCCAGTCAACCAATATGCAATCCGGAACGGATGGACATCAACGGATCAGCCCTAGCACCAGCCACGGTGGGACCATTTCGGCCCGCGTGCCTCTTACTCCAACGACAGCGGTAGTCAGATCAGCCGTAACCCGTAGGTCTGCCATTTCGGTCTGCTACACGAGACGTCTACAGACGCTCTTTCACGGAAATCCGGGTCTTATGACCATTTTGGAATCCGACGAGGTCCAGAGTACGTCCTGTGTTAATACCTCATTAATGTTGCATGAATGCAGGATGATTAGACAAACAACGTCTCCGAATCTCACTCGACACGTCGCCACGTGTTCTAGGTAAATTAAAGTCTCTAAAAGCTTACCCTAAGGTAAAGTCGATTCAGCGACAAAAGACACTTCTTCACAACAACACATAATCCACGATGATCTCCAAATCATCCGACTCATCTCAATCCGATGGTCACAACTGCTCAACGAGCACAGAGTATCACACTCTCGGAAACTAAAGGTTTCCCGGACTTATCCCTAGGATAGCCCAACAACATATAGCTGCTCCAACAGCACAAGAACATCGACCTACTCAACACTTCTCAACTTCCTCAACGATTGGATCCGACGACACTTCTCGTTTTCCAAAAACTAAGATTTGCATCCAAAGCTTCCTTTCGAGTTTATTATCTTTATTTAAAGATTTAGAGGTTGTTTAATGTCTTATGAGTTTTCTTTTCAAAATAATAACCTTTTTAGTCTTATCGCAAATCCTATAAGTTCTCGGGATCTCCTAATCCCCAAATGACTCCAGAGAATGTCTCGATCCATAAACATCCTAACAAAGCCCGAATCTCATTCGTCCTATCAAGCTTTCTCAAAACTCTCAAAATAAAATCGGCATGACCTGCCCGCTATTCTCACCGTTTAGAAACTCAGATTTCATTGCATAAGTATAAATAACTCAGCACAACCAATCAACATGTCATATATCAATATATTAAGCAATAACCACATAGCACTTAGCATATAAGGCATGCACCACGCATCCTAAATTACCCAATTAGCACTTAGCATGAAGATTCAATCTCAAAAGCATTCAGTAGATTCATCATCTACATTGTCAGCCGAAGCCTCAGAAAACATTTTCCAATCACACACAATCCAATGCATAAACAGTAAACAATGTCGAAAGCATCGACCCTAAGTATTAACTAGAGATTCAGTGAGAAGCCCCCACCTGCAGATTCTCCAGGATGAACTTCCAACTCTTCCTCACAAGCAAAGCGTTGCTCCTCAGGAAATTCCTCAAAAGCTCCTTTAAGGCAAAACCACAGAAATACTATCAGAATCTATCGGAAACTAAGCTATCGATACTTACTAAGGTTACACGAAGCAATACATACTTCGAGGTACGATAATCTAGCGCGAAAGGACAAGTTTTCGGAAAAGGAAATTTTCCTCCTCCTCCCCCTATAGGCTCGGCCACTTTAGGTAATTAGGGGACTCGATTTTTCTTCGATCAAACTTGGTTCCTATGCTATCATTAGCCGTAACTAAGGGTATTCTGAACTCGAAAAAATTATCGGATCAAAAACTGTCGCAGGGGTATTTTGGTCATGATTTTTAACTTAGAATTTTCAAAACTGAAATCCCAAAAACCAAATTTGACAGGGACGTTACTAACGACGTTTATGACAACTAATCCTACTAGCACTAAGCTAAGGCGATAGTTTTCAGCCTAAAGGTTGAAGCTTTACTCCAAAAACTCCAAAAATGGGTATTTTAGGCTAAAATTGATTCCGGCGGAATTCCGGCGACATAAAGGAAAATCTAACCCGGCAGAAGTGATCTTGGGCACGTAAGGAAGAGGTTTAGAATCAGAAATGAAAGATTCAGGATAGTTTTGCAAAAACCCATAAACTATCGGCTCAGAAAAGTCTACAGAAAAGCTATGGAAAAAGCGATCAGAGGTAAGGATTAGCGACTATACCTCGAAACCTTGAAGCAGCAACTAACGGATCAACGATCAAGCAAGTAATGAAGAAAATTCTTCTTCCTTCTTCCTTGGATGAACTCGCGGCCTTGAGGAGAGAAAATGGAGGAGTTTTGTGTTTTTTTCTCACTTGTTTGCTATATATAGAAGATGGAAATTCGCGGGAAAATGAAAGTTTCGCGAATATGATTTTTCCGGCGTCATTCTCCGTGAATTCTAAGATAGGTTTTGGCGAAAGAATTCCAAAACTAAAATGAGGTCTCCTTGTATTTTTAGTGACTAATGCATAATCGGTATAAAACTATTTTACCCGATAAGTTGCTTTTTGCATCGAATGTCGGAATGGAAAACTTCCTTCTGAAGAAAGATTGAAATCATCAAGAGAAATGGGTGTACGCGTGTAGAATCTTCATTTGATGTTCCGAATAGAAAAAGTCTTCATTTTCGGTTGATTCTAGGGTTTTGAAATACCAGGGTTTCGGTTTCGGCAAACTTCCGATGATTGGAATCGGACGTTCGTAGATCCTAGAGTTTCGCCTCGAAACGATTTTGATATATGGAAAAAGAGAAGTTCTAACATTTCTCTGAAGATTTTTGGAATTAACTTCCATCGGCCTATAAGTGAAAACTAGCTATATACTAGGGTTTCTGACCTAGGTTTAAGCGTATAACGATCGTGCTATAACTTAAATCGACTTCGATAAAATCCTTTGACTTTTCCTGAACTTTCTCCTTCATAAATCTATTTCATTTGACAAACTCTTGTTCAGGTTTCCTTTCACAATACATCAACCCTAATCGTGAATAAGAAATTTATTCACTTAGCATAAACTTAAAAACTTGGGCCTTACACAAAAACTCTGCGGCTTTAATCCAATAAATGCCCTATATTTTGTTCCTCTTGATCTTAATGGATTGGCGGAATATAGGGCATTTATTGGATTGAAGTCACAGAGTTTTTGCACACTCATTGCACATACACTAGAAAAGAATCACCACTATTACTTCTCTCGAAGACACATTGTGGGGGTGCATGTGCACTTAGCATGAAATCTCCAGGAATTTCGTCCATTCAGGGAGTTGTCAAACATGTTTCAACCATATTATAAGAGGAAATGCATCTTCTTCCGGTGAGGACTTTGAAAGACCTTTGTCTCAGCAAGCTTAGAAGAGCATCCGAACTCATTTGGTGATATAAACATATTCAAAGAGTTTTGAAGAACTTGTGTGGGTGTTGATCATGGAATCGGTGTGTTGTTCTTGTTGAACAAAGCTTGTGTCAATAACCCTATAGTCACCATGACTGCTTCCAAATCAGCCTCACCCTTTTTAAATTCTTCAGCATCCAACTTCCTGAAAATGTGGTATGAACAACACAACTGCACTCATAAGTCAATCCATTATATATTGAGTCAGGTTAAATTTTGAACATGTTATATTAAATACTTGGACTCTTTATTTAACTAATGTGATATCATTTATGAAAAAATTGATAATGATAATTATAATAAAAAATTAATTTTGCTAAAAACTATTTCAAATGAATATGATATCAAATTTTCAATATAAACAATCTAATGCAGGTTTCCATAAGGAATGATTGAATTCAAACTTTTAACATAATATTGAATATCTCTATAAAGTTCAAACGTTAGATATCTAATTCTTTAAAAGAAAAATTGAGGAATGAAACTTAGATGGGCCATAGCCCATGTAATGCAATTAAAGGGTTTATACCCTTATTAAACAACAGTACATTTTTGAAAAAAAAAACAGTACGTTTCGACAAAAAAAAAACAACACAAGAGGGGAATTTTTTTCTAAATTGAGAAATTCATAAAAAAAACATGCTCTCTTTTAGGTGAAATTATAGTATGTGGATCATGTTAGTATGTCACTCAGCTAGTAATTTTAGTCTTTTTGTTATGGTGTTTTGCAGTCTTTTTGTACTGCTTCAGTGTACCTTTAGATTAAATTTATTATGTTGTTGTCTATCGGTGAAGATTGTATTTGCTCTATCTTTCTTTGATGGTTCCAAATGACTTGTGGTGTACCATTAATTTTATTAATGCAATTTTACTGGCTTAGTTGCGTGGGTTTTTTCCTTCAAGGGTTTTTCCCACATTAAAAATTCTGATGTCTTTTGCTTATTTATATGTTTTGTTCTGTACATATTATTGTTGCCTGAGCTATTTGTGTGGAATACATTTTAACTAGAAATAATACCCGTGCGTTGCACGGGTTGATTTACAATATTCTTAAAATTATATATAATTATTATAGTTTTAATAAATATATAAATATTAAAATATTTTTAATTATAAACTATAATAAATTAAATAATAATGGAGGTGAGACATTTCATTGAATAGAATTAGAGTTCGCTAGATCTAAATAATTAATATTACTCAAATTTAATAATTGATATTTTTTTTTAAATAAAACTTTATTGAAACGCAATAAAAATGAGAACAACCTTCTCGTTTAGGTAATTACATTAGGTCACAACATACCCATATCTGTTGTTCCCTACCACACCCTTGGTTTGCCAAAAAATTTGCCACAATGTTTCTCTCACGCAATACACGCACCACACTAACACACTGAATTACAAACAACAAATGATCTATATGATTAAACACTTGTTCCCATTTCCATGACGTCATATCTCCCCTAGATACTCACCCAACCACTAAGGAGGAATCACTCTCAACCACTACATTTGAAAATTTAAATTGCTGGCAAAATAATAGAGCATGTAACACTACTTGAACCTTTGTCTCAAAAGCACCCAGCATTCTAGTTCCTTTTGTAAAGTAACCTAACACCTTCCCTCCATGATCGCTCAAAACCCCACCAATACCACTCACCTCAAGGTTCCCTTTCGACGCCCCCATCCATATTAAACTTCAAAACAGTGACTAGCGTTGGCTCTCAATACACTATTTGTGGCATCTTTTGTGTTCGTGACATATATTTTTTTAATACTTTATATCAACAATAAAGTAATTTTAACTTTTAAAACTATAATAAGAAATAATTTTCTTGGTGTAAAGAATTATTTATTAAATTTAAATTTATTCAACTTTGGTCATAGTTATTTTATTTTGATATTCTTTCTTAAGTCATTTCTACTAATATATAATAGATCAAAAATTCTATTGAAAGAATTTTTTCATCCAATACACACATATTATATTTAATAAATACCTATCGAGTAATAATTTTTATTTAAAGACTTGTCGTAATTATTTTTTAATAAATATTATTATAATTAATTTTAACTCTCAATCTTTTTTACACATAAAAATATTACTAATTATTTTTATTTTTATTTTCTCCACTCCAACTTATGGTTGATAATTAATATTCTAATTTTTTCAATTGATATTGAATAAGTTATTTTTGTATAAGTAACTGAAAATTTATAATTAATAGTTAATACAATTAATACAAACATGATTTTTTATTATTTAATGTATATAATATTTTTATTATTTAATATATAGTACTTCTAAATGATTTAATGTAGTTTTTTGTTGTTGATGATTTTTTTCCTGAAATAAATAAATAAACTCTTATATTTAATGTTGTTTTTTGTTGTACGAGTAAAGTAAAAAATAAATTCAAAATTTAGTTTATAATTTTAGGCTTAAAGGGTCCAAAGGCCCCTGAAATTACAAAGGGAATCAAATCCAGGACCTAGAAAATTATTTCATTAAATTGGGTCCCTAAAAAAACTTTTTTAATTCAATTAAGGCCAAATGTTGCCACAGCTCAATTTTGTCCTAGTCATCTTTACCACGTGGCTTTTTTATTTATTTATTTAATTGAAAAATTATAAAACTTTATTTTTTTAATTCCAACTCATAAATTAAAAATAAAACTTTAATAAAATCCTAATATAAACCTAAACTTAAATAAATCCCTGAACTAAATTCAAATTAAACACATAATCTTCATCACTCTTCTTTCAATCTCCATCTCAAGAACAAAACCAACACAAAATGGTCTTCATCTTCTTTAGCCTCTTCTTCTTCCTTTCTTAACTGTAAACCCACACCCAAATCCAGAACTGTAAACCCACACCCAAATCTCAAAGGCTAAATTTGTTTTCCACTTAAAACAGTACAGAGCTTCAAATAGAGGGCCTTCCCAACGGAAATCAAAACTACATAACTTTTCCATATCAGAACAATGTCATATGCATTTACCTCACTCTTTGATCCCTCAACATCAACCCTTCTCTTCCAACCCTATCTTCTTCTTCATCTTCTGTCACAAAAAGCTCTTCAGTTTCTTCATCCCCATTTCCAAATAACTAGATCTAAAAGCAATTACCAACATGCCCCAGAAGAAGCAGAACAAAAATTATACAGCCACCGACGGTTAACAGCCACACCAGCGGCGCTCCCGCTGCAACAGGTACACTGGCCACCATAGAACCATAGCTAAATTCAACCAGCCACCACTTCTCCCAGGCAACACAACCATCGTTTTTCTCACCCACGATCCGGTGCGGCTCCGTTGCTGGTGAGTTGGGGTTGCCGTGACTAGTGGGTGGTGTTGGTGTGTGGTGGTTCGAGTTTTGCAGATCTGGTGGTGGTGGTGGTGGTGAGAGAGAAGAAGATAGTGGTGTTGGAGGTGGAGAAAGGAGGGGACGGTTTCAGATCTGGGAAAAGGAAGGGGTAGAGACGGTGGTTGTGGTCTGAGGTGATGGTTGCAGCAGATGGTTGATTTCAGGCCACACACAACCACCACCAAGATATGTCTTTCCTTCCTTCCATTGATTTAGGTTTCCTTCCGGCCGGAGTTGTGGTCGATGCTTTGAGGAAGAAGAAGCAGATACGGTTAATGTTTCAATGGATCTAGGTTTTTGTTGTATATCATGAAGAAGATTAGGTTTAGGTTTAGGGGAAAGAGTTATAATAGGTGCTGAAGAGGGTTGAGGATGCAGAGGGTTGAATTTGGGGCTGAATTGAGGGGAATTAGATTAAGGATTTAATATTATTAGTTTAGGTTATTGTTTAGATTAGAGATTTTATTCAGATTATGATTTTATTCATTTTTTTCTGCTTATTTAACTGACTTGGAATTAAAATTTTATTTTTAATTAATTTTTCAAATTAAAAAAAAAATAAAAAAACCACGTGGTAAAGGTGACTAGGACAAAATTGGGTTGTGGCAACATTTAGCCTTAATTGAATTAAAAAAGTTTTTTTAGGGACCCAATTTGATGAAATAATTTTCTAGGTCATGGATTTGATTCCCTTTGTAATCTCAGGGGCCTTTGGACCCTTTAAGCCATAATTTTATTATTTAATGTAGGTAGCTAAATAGTCTCTACTTAATTTCTTTCAGTTTTCAATCTTTATATTTAATTTATTTTGTTTTTTATTACATAATTTAATACAAAGGTTATGTTAGTAGTTTCGGCCAATTAAAAACCCAAAGAATACCTTACGTTTGGACGCAAGATATGAAGGTAAACGACAAAAGGTATACATGTAGCACCCAAATATCTCATCAAGGTTTTGTGCATTTTTCAAAAGTTATGTTATATTGGAACGTGTAAAGTCAAAAAACAAAAAGATTGAGATATTTCAAAAGTTATATTATTTTGAATGTTCAATAGAAATTTAATTTGTTCAACTTCATTACTTAATGCATTTAATACTTTATAGCTCAAGTGAGCTTTACATATATATATATATAGATTGTAAGGAGGGAAAATCAATCCAAGTGCTTGCTATTTGTTGTTATTTCATTATTTGACATCTTTTCCCAACACATTCACACTTTTCTTGATATTTTTCTTTTTTTACTACTATTTTTCATATCTTTCATTTCTTTCTCTTATTTTTCATATGTGATTGCGATAGGAGTGTAAAATGATTGAAGAGAAAAATGAGATGATTCAAACATGTATATGATATACATATCATTACTGAGATTTAAATGCCTGAAAAAAACCGCTACTGTTAAGCACTATATTATATGGTTTTTTAGCCACTTAACTATCATCCTAGGCAGGGGCGGATTTACTGCTGGCGAGCTTGAGCCTTTGCCCAGGCTCCAGGGAAAAAAAATATTTTTTTATTTGGACCAGAATACCTTTTGAGCAAAAAAAAAAACAAAAAAAAGGTCAAAATTTTAAAGCAAGGGCAAAATTGAGGGACTGAAGTGAAACCCTAATCTGGAGCCAAGGGTAATTTCAGAAAATCAGAAGATGAAAGGGGAAAATCAGAAAACCTAATCTAGCTTCATGGGGGAGGGACTGAGGTTTGAGGGTGAGGCCGTGAGGAGGGTGAGCGGTTGTGTCATGTGTGAGGCAAAATTGAGAGGCAAGGATATGAATTTAGTGAGTGAGGCAGAGAGAGTTGCGAGTGAGTGAGGGAGATGCGAATTTAGTGAGTGTGAGGCAGACTGGCAAAGAG
This sequence comes from Lotus japonicus, assembly GCF_012489685.1. Taxonomy (NCBI): domain Eukaryota; kingdom Viridiplantae; phylum Streptophyta; class Magnoliopsida; order Fabales; family Fabaceae; genus Lotus; species Lotus japonicus. The sequence goes on from NC_080042.1 coordinate 12,190,921, forward strand.
AGTTGAGAGTGAGTGAGGAAGATTCTAGAGAGTGAGAGGCAGAGAGTGATTAAGAAGTGAGAAGACTCATGTAGATGCCATGGAACCATGAGGGATGAAGATGCAGTAGACACAAGTTTCTATTCAAAATGCCAAACGAAAAAAAAAAAGACTTGAAGATGACTTGAGGCTGCACCACTGGAATAAACAAGAAGAAAAGAAACGCTGAAGATGATACCACTGTTAGAGTCGTCCAAGTTTAAAAGAGTTAGGCCCATTTTTCATTTTACATAATCTATTTAAATAAAGACAAAAAAAAAGGCATGGAATAATAACATACGTACTTCAATGTGGTAGGGCCTTGGGCCATCTTTTATCAATTAAATGCATATCTTTAACAAAAAAGACAAAAAAAAAATACTCCCTCCGGTCCTATTTATAAGCAACAAAAAAAAAATTCACATAGTTTAAGAAATTTAGTTAAACTAGATAAAATGCATTAAATTTGTCTTAAATCAAAATAAACTTCCAAAATTACCCTTTGTTATTAGTGTTGGAAAGGGGGAAAGAGAGAGAATAATTAATGAGACACATTTTACAAGTTAGAATTAATAAGGGCATCATTGAAAAAAATTAATTAATATAGCTCAAACATTCATTTGGTTCTTATAAAAAGGACCAAATTTTTTCTTCTCTTTCATGCTTATAAATAGGACCGGAGGGAGTACCTAATATAAATAATTTTTTTTGAAAGTACCTATATAAATAAAATTGATACAAGACATAAGAGATATGAAATTATTTATGAAAAAGGAATAGTTAAATTAATATTATAACTATTATGTTATATCTAGTAAAATAATTTCATCTAAATTTATTTTTAATTCAATTTGAACGAACAACTCGCGAACCGATTATGTATATCATCCTTGTATTACGTACCGGAGCATATGGCAAAGCTGGTAATAATTGATTGTACCTATATATTTGAGTTGGGTGTTTAACTGAGAATGAGAGATATTAACTATTGCAACGGGCTACTCACGCTGCAACACTACAATCGCAGCACCTACAACCGCGATCGCAACCGCAATTTAAAACTTCGCGTCAGACGTTAGGTATGGGTCGTTAGACTTAGCCGTAACCTTGCTCAGGCTCCACAAAAATCCTGGCTCCGCCACTCATCCTAGGCCCGGCGATAATCTCATAGCAATTCTTGGTTAAAGACCATGATTAATGAAAACATTCAAATAAGATATAACACCACTTTGACCACAAAAAAAAGATATAACACCACAAATTCCTTTCCATAGTTTATTATCAATAATAGATGTATACATTCAATGAGTTCTTCCCCATGGGTTCCCCTGCCCTTTATGTGTAAATATAGAAAAATTACACTATACTTTGAAAATCCAAAAAGTAAATATCAATATCTTTGCTATGTTTAACATGATAAATCAAATCTGATCTTCTAGAATACTCTCTCTACCTTTGATCCAGTAGATGTCTGGGTTTCTATATTCATCATATACAGAAAAAACTCATTCCATGTGTCAACAGGACCAGGCAAGCACCAGTGAACACAATCATTTAGTGTCACATTTTTATCCATAGAATGTCCATAGCCATTGGGGTGTCCATCAGGCCTCATCAGCATGATCTCTGTGGTATTCAGCATCAAAAACTTCAAACCTCTCATTCTTGCTTCCTTTTCTGCTTCTTTAAATTCATTCACTTGTGTCAAATATGTTTCAAGAACATAACCATCCAGCTTCACTTCCTCCTTAGTGAATGGCCTTGTCCTCGCACAATTCCCTCCCTTGTTCCAATCCCCATTCTCAAAGTGAGATGGAGAAAATGTCCTAAAAAATGTATCCCCTTTATAATTTTTAAGATTTATAAGAGTTCTAAATGCAGTCCTGAATGCTTTCTTGTATCCATAGTAGTGACCAAAATCTGTCACATTTTCCATTCCACACTTGTTGCATCCAACAAGTTGATTATTTTCATAGTACAATACAGGTCTAAAGAACCAGTGTCCTGCTGAGATTATTACAATGTCAAAACTTTCCACTTGACTTGCCCAAGCTTCATCTACCTCATCTAGATGCAGCTTCATGATGCTATTATAAGAATGACCATTTTGGTCAGCATCATTGGCTCTCACAAAATAGGGAGACCATAAATTTCCAAGGGTGAAATTGTAATCAGCATAGAAATAGCGTTTGAAATATGCCACGTCTGATGAATATCTATGAGAAATGTCCTCTGGTTGAGACACCTGAAAAGATGCCCACATTAGCATGTTTTAGAATTGTTATCTTCATCTGATTTGGACTTGTAACATAAGCATGAAAAGGCTATCATTAGCAAAAGTTATTGGACCAAAACTTGTTAGCGTGTCTTGATTAATTTTTCTTTTCTTCGAATCAATTCTGAAACTCATAATCTAGTCACACATGTTTGGATCAGCGTTTGTCAAAATTGATTTTCGTAAAAGTCATGTGAAATTAAGTGATTTATTTTTTGATATATTTATGATTATAAAAAAGTGAGTTTTGTTAGTATTGTTGTAAAATTTAGTTGTAAAATCCCACAATTAATCATGTTCATCAAAACAAGCTACTATCCCTAGATTTTACAAAAATTCATTTTGGGTTTGAAATCAATTGTCCAAGATGGCTCTCAAATATCAATATTTCATCCAAGGTTAACGAGTTTTCTAACGGAAAACAAAACATAGCTCAAGAATTGATTTTTGGTTTAGAATAAATCTTACAAGGGTTTTCGAAAGTCCTTCTATAAATGATTCTATACTCAAAATCAAATTTTTAGAGAAGTTTTTGTGAGTGGCCTATGGGTGCAAGAATTGATTATGTGCTAAAATTTGTTGGGAAAAAATAGAAACTGATTCAAACATGTCATTATTGGTTTTATATCTAACATGCATGTGGTAGAAACTTATAGTTTCTTTTCTCTTTATATGCCAAAAGAAACAAAGTAATGAATGATCACTTACATGATTAAGGAGGCACAACAAAGATCTCATCTGGTTTCTCCCCACTGAGTCTCCAACAAAGGCTATCTTCTTTCCACTGACAAGATTCAAGAATTGATTTGCATCAAAGAGTGGAAGCTCACATTCCTCTGGCTTCCACCTCCAATAAAGGTAATCTCTATCAGGCCTCCCAAACTTGATGCAGTTTTGCTGGTCTATGATCAAATTGCAAGTTTCATTGTTGTAATAAGGTCCTTCAGGGTGAGGAATCCATTTCCCAGAAAAGATGTCACATCTTTTTTCAGTTTCTGTGATGTTCAAATTGCTGACAGAAGATAACACTGGAGATGATGATTCATGTGAGTTTCTCATAAGAGAAAGAGGAAGCATAAGGAGGAGCATAGTGAATGGTACCAGCATAACACTTTTTGGAGTTTTTATACGTGCATAGAACTTCCCATTGGGAACCTCATCAGTGGAAAACTTCATGGCTGAAAAACTGAGGCTGAATCAAAAGCTTTGCGCTGAACAGCTTATATAAAACTTAACTTTATTATGATGTTTGTTTGGATAAGCCTTTTAAGTTTCAATAGTGTTTTAAACTAAAGTTTACCTAAATCACCTTCTAATTCATGTTGTGTCCCTGTCTTGTTAAAATGTCTTTATTGATAATGAGATATTACATAGATTGAGGACTGAGGACTGAACAAAGGCATAAAAACAAAATGTACAAAACTTGTTTACCATACTACTATTTGTACTGTTGTTAAATGAAAAGCTCAGTCACTTACTTTTAAAATATTTTATTCATTTTCTTTATCTTATTAATGTGACGACTTCCCTCAACTTCTAATTTTTCAACTCACGCGTAATGTTTAATCAATAAAAAGTAAAAAATACATGTTTAGAATTGTTTCTGAACAAAAATCCCTTTCCCATTTTGTTCACTTTGCCCACATTCAATGACTTTTTGTTTTAAAAGGGGGAATTGCTTCTTTTCCAAACAAAGAATTCAAAACACTATGACTTCTATTCTTCTTGATTTAGATAAACGATGGCCCTTGTGCTAGATTCAGCTGAATTTAGTATGTATAAGGAGACATGTCCCTTTGTGTGTTTTAAACTCTTCAAAAAGTAGAAATAAAGGGAATGTTCAACATAGTCTAAATGTTAAGGTTAAACAACCCATCACATGTTGACCAATAATTGATTTTAAAACCACCAGATGGAATTCAAGTGTAGCATATAAGTTTCTTTTCCACTCATTGTTTATCAGTAGCTGCCAGTTCCATTATGGGAAAGCCAAAAATTAAAGGGAGAAGAAACTAAGAATGGAACAGAAAATTTACCAATGTACTTTTTCGTTTAATCAATCAAAGCTTATGCAGAATGATAAAGACAGAGATTCACCAATTTTTTTTGTAATTCCCCAAAAATCAAAATGATGCAGGCAGAGAGATATGATGTTCAAACAGGGCATGTACTAAACCAAGATTACCCAATTTTGTATGTTTTTTATCAAATAAAAAGCAATTTGGTTTCAATCTGACCGAAACGAAGAGAAAGGAAAGCACAATTAGTGTCTAATTCTGATGAACCTGTCTAGTTAAAAAATATTCACTTCTATAATATCACATTGTATCTCAACATTCAAATAGTAACTCTTATCCTTATTATAATAACTAAATTACAGGTATACTTTGGTTTTTTTATTAGAGTCAACTCGAATTCTACACTGCATACGTTAATATAAGTTAAGGATAAGTTCAATCCTACTAATGACATTAACTATATTTTTTTATTGGAATACAAGATACCTTTGGCCATGATACCTTGTTGAATTGCACATAATTTATCAAATCATTAGTAATATAACAAGCCCCTTTGGGGAGACATTGATATTCGGTGATTTTCTTATCAAAATCAATTACATGAGGAAATTATTAGTGATCATTTGTATCTTCATTTTTGTTGCTCTATCATTATTCACAGCTAAGGCACACATGACACTTATATTTCTAAGGTTTGGAAGAGAGTGGTGGTTCGGGAGATGAGAATATTGCCGACAGATAATTGAGTTTCAACAGGCAATTATGTTGAAATATTGCTTTTAGAAAGAATGACCAAATGGTTGAGAATGCTAGCTGATGTTGGCTGAGTTTGGAAATTGGAAGGATGTGGAGGGTAAGGGAATATAAAATATTAGCATATGGGAGATTGAGAATGAAACATCTAAAAGCCAACAAGACATTTTTGTTGTTTCTTTTTTGGCAAATCCTCCTCTCTCATCAGTGTACAAATCTACTGATCGAGACGGATCATATCATCAAGTGATATACACAGATCGATATTCACAAGGTTTCACATATTTAAGATTGTGTTTAAGGTGTAAGACTCATTTTCCTTTTTAGTACCATATATTAGGATAATTTAGTCTTTTACTAGTGAAAGGCCCATGAGGCGCTTTCACATCGTAAAAAATCACATATATCTAATATCTATACTTATGAAAACAGATATATCCACAAAATCTTAATATAACAGTAATATTTTAAATTTTCACATTAGAGAATACCGACTAGAGAGTTGATACTTTCTGATTATGTATGGTTATTATTACGTTATAATACATCCAAAAAGCCAACAAATTAAACAGTTGTTCAGCTTTCTTTTCATAATATATTGTATTTTAAAATCATAGACGGTATTCCTTAATTATTAAAGTAGTCTTTAAGCCCTACATATGAGTAATCAATCAAATTAATCACTTTGTTCAAATTTCTTTTCATAATATATACATGCAATATATGGATTTTTTTAGTTTTAGATGGGTACTCCATAATTATTGAACCTACAAGTGTAACATAAAATATACATTCAATGATAATAAACATAATTAGTTCGATTATATGGTAAAGTAGTTTTGGTTTCATTAATTACTAACAAAAAATATTACTCCCTCTTTTTCTTTTTATAAAAACCGAACAATTATTTCACACACCCCTTAAGAAATATAGTTAATATAGTTAGTAGTAGTAAATTTGTTTTCAGTTTAGATCAAATTTCCAAAATTACTCATAACCCACATTTCTTAATTTTAATGTATCATTACTGCTTTTGTGAGTTAAAAGAAATTGAAAACTTATTTAAATAAGAGTACCTCACCACAAATTTAATTTTAAGTTGATTCTTATATAGAACCAAAATGCACCTCCAACTTGATTCTTATAATAAGAAATGAGAGGAGTAACACAAAATTCTTCTTTCTGATCTCTATGTATACAAAACAAATTCATATAGCAACTTTATCACAATATTCCTTTGTTGAAATAAGTTTTACCACTACTTAGATGAAGTTCCGTATTGGAGTCAGGGGTGGGGTATGAAGAAATTCGATGACAACACAAAGGGTCCCCAACACAAAACAATGTCGAAATCTTGGTGGTTAAGAGTAAAGACATGGTGGTTACGGGTAAGCATTATATCGGAAGCTTAATCTGAGATATAAATAATTGATCAATCAACGAAATTGATGACTTTTGAATAGTGTCTTATATGTTATCATTTCTATAGAAAATGATTTGTTAACATATATGGTGGGTAGGGGTGATACGTTTCGGACATATACATTTGCGTTAATTATTAATCTCCATAAATTATTGTTTGGAAAAAGTATCACCCTAATATTGTGCGGAAGTGATTCGTGTTGCACAAAATTTTGAGGTGATTATGCATGCATGCTCTGTGGTTTGTGCTCCCTCCATTGATTGTGTGGGGTATGCGGGTGTTGTCTCTAATTCTAGTCTCGTTGTTCGTGATGAAGGTACGCCCGAGTTAGAGTCTAACGGTGTTGTCATGTCTGACATTGATGAGTTGAATGGTGAGTCAGTGGTTCCTATAGTTCCCCCGCTCAGTGCGTTGTGCCTTATGTGGTTCCTTTGGATGTTGTATTCTCTAATTTCAATGGATTGTCATGAGAGGAGACAATACAAGAAATGGAAGTGTTGCTAATGTGGATTTCGTGGAGTCAATACCTTCTTGGGCACCTTGTGGGAGAGGCAAAGGCGGCCTAAGAAAAAGCTCAAAGGGCGAGGACGGCCTACGAAGAAGCAAGATCTCTAGGTCTTGGTAGCAGAGCATAGAGAGGTTCCAGTTATGGTAGAATCTTCTTTAGCTCATGAGGGTCTAGAGCTTCCTGATTACGGTTTTGATAGGGCACGAGGAATGCTAGAGAAAGGGAAATTATGTAGAGTTGTGTATTCCGATACTTACAAGGAGGCTTTGCAAGCTTGTGTGGAGCATATTATGGCTACTCATCTGAAGAGGTTTGGAGCATCTCAACCTCCGCACTGATTGCGTGCGTGTTTTTGCGTTTTTTTCGTTTTTGTGTGGTATCGTTTTGTTCCTTTCGTTGCTTTGTATTGTACAAAATCCATTGTCAATTCAATATATATACTTTTTCTTTCGAAAAAGAAAATATGTATGCATGTTTAGCTATGTATAAGAACTCCATTTCTAATTAAAAAAAAAAAACTCCATTTCTAATTATGGTTTTTGAGTTATATAAAATCATGTTGCTTTAGGAATAAATCGAGAAATTAACAATCATAAAGCTTTAGGGTGCGTTTATGCGGGAAAATCACACCTGTAAAACAAATGTATTTAAGGAGCAATTGAGAACTTGGATCAGGTCTTGGAACTTAGGGTATGGGTTCTGTTTATTCGGTGGCTTATTAGTTATGAAAATGTGTCAGTTATTAGATATGCAGTTCGAAATGCCGTGAGCTTGCCAAAACAAGTTGAAAACCAACGAGTTATTTATTGATAACTCAATAAGTCCAGGCTCCGTGAACCCAAAACTTAAGTTTCACAATGGTTGGATGAATCCCCTATATACATTAACTTTGTGTAGCCATTTATCTGTATGGTCGGCGTGTATACATTTAAGAGTGTGAGTATCAAGCATCCAACCCCTTTTCTGAATTACATTCATCTATTTATAGTGCTAGAGCTTAAACTAAGAAACCAATCCTACGCATTAGACTTCCAGTAAAAAAAGCCCTAATCTAAGCCACTCCTTTGACATAACTTATCTTCCCTTGAACTTGTCCTTAGGAATTTCCACCTTGACTGGGTCTCTCTGCCCTACTTGTGGTGGTCGCTTTCATCGTGGTTGAGTGGTACAAGTCGGTGCGCGAAGCTTCTAGGTCATGGGATTGTGGGTACCAATTGTGGAAGGTTCTAGTCATGGCTTCGAGCATAAAACCCCTTTTGCGCCCAAGTGTTGAAATTTCCTCAATCAGATACTTAATGATATTATTAATTCCTTCAAGTGTCTCTCCTTCGATCCAAGTTGTACCTTAGGGTTCATATATTCAACTAATTCTGTAGTTTCTAGTGACCAAAGCCTCATGCTTCACCATCCATCAATATACATTGAACTAGTTAATACTTGATCTTCGATACCTCACCTCGAAACTAGTGTTTGTCTTATCCTCTAAATTCAAAATTTTGGTTAGTAAAAATTCACACATATAAACCGTATAGACACTCATAAACACCTTATTTTTCTGTTCTCTCCCACTTCTTAACTCAAAATATTATATATCACATGTATTATTTATCTCTCTTCTCTTTCTTTTTCTCTGAGTGTCTACCACTAATAGATATCTATAAATCATAACTCAACTTTGGTTGTAAAAATGTGGAGATAGGTGATGAGTGTTTTTGTTTGTTTCAGGAAAAAAAAATCATTTCATTTCTTCAACAATCATTAGGCTCTTGAAAACTTAAGATTTAGGTCATTTCGTACTAGTACTTTCAACTTTCAATCTCATAAAACTCCACCAGCTTTAGCTCTTGATCCCTGGCTTCGCTTGGCAGGGAAGATTTTTCGCATTTCACGTTGTGTGACGTTGCTTTCAAAAAATCACACGTGTCGTCCAGATTCATTCTACCATGACCATCATGGCATCATGTTCCGGGATTGTATTGCTAAAAAAAACTCACCTAGATGCTTTTACGTTTGGCTGTACAAATTTTTTGTTGTGATAAAGAGAGTAAGAAAGAAGGATCAAAAAAGAAAATGATATTGGGAAACATGCTTTTGTTGTTAGGTGCGAAAAGAAAGAAAGGTTGGGAAGAATGGAAAACTGAAGATGTCCCACAAAAATTATTTGGTAATCTCTGATGTTATCTTAGGTTTTTTCTTTCTTAAATAATGTGAATAAAATATTTTACCAAAAAGGGCAAAAAAATAAAGTTATTATTTACCACAATGAGGTGGATTTTGATAGCATGGCAGATGAGTTTTGTTTCGTGAAGGGTGACACGAATTTAGTTAGTGATTTGCATGGGCTGAGACCAAATCAAATAAGACAAAATTATATTGTATCATTTTGTGCTAACTTGATGCGAGACAGGGAAGCAGAGATTGAATTTGCGTTGATTAAGATTAATCAAACATAATTCAACTTAAATAAAGTGAATTCAAGAGATTTCGATAGGATTTTTTTTTTTGAATTCAAGTACGAGGCCTTTTATTCATGATAATAATCAAAAGTGTCTACAAAGATAGTCTCAGCCAAAACTCTAGGGGGATTAGGGGGATTGTCCCACCAGACTTTTGCTCAAAAATCAAAAGCAAGAGAAGCTAAAACATGAGCAACATTGTTTGCTCTTATATTAACATGTTTAATCATCAAGGAGTGAAAATAGCTCATTATATTTTTGCAATCAGCTATGATAGGATCAATGTCTGGCTGCTGCACTTTGAGTTAACTGCATTTATAACAATCAGAGAATCCGACTCGATAATTGCGTCTTCAATTTGCAATTCCGCTGCAGTCTTCAAACTCCATTGAAGAGCCATAGCCTCTGCCATCGTTGCATCCAAACGATAAGGTTCAACAGCCGAATTTGCGGGTTGGACGGGGCATTCCTCCACCGGTTTTGGGATGGTCGTGCGATCACATGATTTCGATACGATTTTAAATAAGGCGAATTCAAGAGAATTCAAGCTGCATCCCATTATCCCAATAAATTATGTTAGAGAAATTCCTACCAACATTATATACCATGTATTTTAATTAAATACGTCGATATACATCCTCATTTCTCTACTTCATCGACAACCAATGCTGCTATGCAAAAGGCTGCTTCTCCCCCCCATTTTAGATCAATTTATATTTATCCAAATCGGCAATGAAGTGTGGTCTCAATTAAATGGCTACCTAATTGATTAGTCAAATCGAAGGTACAAGTGGACCTATGAGGGTGATGGAAACAAAGAGAACAAATCTTGCGGCTTATGGACACGCAAAGGGCTGTGATCACTACCACATACTCATTTTCAGACACATTGACAGAATGTTGAATTTTTAAGTGAGTCTTGAGTCTCATATTATTTAAGGGTTAACTGAAAGTAATATAAGATATATGCCTACATACTCCATTATCTTAAAATTTTGAGTAAAAATGTGATATTTTATTTTTGGCTTAAATATGTTTTTCTTCCTAAAAAATTAGGGTATTTTGATTTAGGTCCTCAAAATAATTTTTTTAATATACATCCTTATTTTGAAAATAACATGGAGGGGGATAAGCCTTTGTCGTTACCTTTCCCTAACTGACGCTGACGTGACATATTTTAGAGGAACCTAAATCATGGAACTATGATTTTAGAGGGACATAAACCAAAGAACATGATTGAAGAGAACCTAAAACTCAATTTTTATCTTGTCTTAACGTACGTCCCCCCAAATCATAGTTCTTTGGTTTAGATCCCTCTTAACGACGTAAGGTGACGGCAGAGGCTGAAACCTCAGTAATATTTTGCATTTAGGGTGTATATCCAAAAAATTATTTAGAGGGATCTAAACCAAAAGTCCCTAATATTAGAGGGACCAAAAACATATTTAAGCCTTTGTTCTTTTGATATTTTTTTCAGTTGGCCAGCTATCTAATGCATGTTGTCAAGTTTTGGGATTTTTATTTTCACGCTTGTCATCCAAGCTTACTAGATGGAAAAGCAACAAGAGCTAAATTCCACATAACAAATAGCTGGTATTTGTTAGGATGATAGTTCCATCTACTCTTCATGGACAAATTAGTACTTGGCTGAAAGGCTAACACACTCTTGTTTGATTTTGAGGCTGTTAGTTGAGTGCTATTATTTGCGGGTGATGTTTCACTAGCAAATTTGTTATGGTGGTTGAATATTTTATTTTATTTTAGTAATAAAAGGATCTCACAATTTTTTTTTACATCGAAAAGAGAAATTACACCCGTCAGGAATCGATTCATGTACCTCTCTGTACCCAACCCATATATCTCCAGCTCCTACCACTTGATTTATCCTACGGGGACACAATTTCGAACCACATGCGGTAATTAAATATTAAATATCTCGTTCAATCTATGTTTTAAAAGATTGAATTTTCTACCTAATGATTCAAATTATTTTTAACAAACTGCAAGCGACCACCATTTTTATGGTGGTTCCATTATTGAAATGTTTTTTCTTTTATATTAGCAAAGACAAGATATGTATTTTCAAACCAGTTGGTTTATAGGGGAAAAAAACCAAAGACAAGATCTAATAGCTATCTTCACTATTTACACTATTTACACACCTTAATTGACATATTTTTTTACTAAAAATACTCTTTCAATTGTTTGTGTCCCTTTGCCAAAGGTTCTCAATCGATCACCTAGAACAGGCCATCTCTCAGTTTTCCGCCCACTTGAACTTGGTGTCGCTTCTCAACCTTTTTCTCAGTACTAAGTCACCAAACCTAATTGATCTTGGAATCACCTTGGATTCAAATGCACATTATGTGACACTCCGGGATGATGAGGGCGGGGAGTGATCGCCGGTGCAATGGGGTACGGACAAGGAGCGGCTCATGGCAGGTTTCTAGGCGGAGGGACACATGAATTAACCGATCTTGCACCTGAACAAGAAGTATTCCGAGACTATATAGGTATGAGACTATACAGTTGAGGGGGGCATAAAAGATTTGATTGATACAACTCATAACAACAAGATGCATCTTCTTTTCGGGAGCCCAACTCATAAAAACTCCAAGGCTAAGTGTGTTTGCCTTGGAGCAATATTGGGATGAGTGACACTCAGGGAAGTTTTCCCAGGAAGTGTGCGAGTGAGAACAAAGCGCACTGAAAAGACTCGTATTGTTAGCATGAGACAAGTCATCAGATCGGGATGTTAGAAATGATATCAGAGTCAACATCTCCAGTACTGTGTGGTTCGAGGACCGAACCAAGCAGAAGCTAATGGGCATGTGACACTCGGGGCCGACGAGGGCGGGGAGTGATCGCCGGTGCAGTGAGGCACGGACAAGGAGCAACTCCTAGCAAGCGTCTATGCAGAGGGATACATGAATGAACTGATCTCGCACCCAAGAGTTATTCATAGATTGTATAGGTATGAGACTATACATTTGAGGAGGGCATAAAAGATTTAGTTGGTAGGTAGGAATCAAATAAAGGCAAATTAACAAAAAAAAAAAAGTAAAAATAAACTGCTTAAGATTATGATGGTCTGTTAAAAAAAAAAAAGATTATGATGGTAATTGATTCAGATTCCCACAATTTATATTTTACTGTACCAAGTTACCTAACCTTTGAGCCTCACTTACATTTATATTCAGATTCCCCTGTTTTGGTTCTTTGCTTTTCCTTCTTAGCCCGTGTTCTTTCTTTTCTGTTTGGCCTTGTGCCTGTACCTTTTACGGGTTTGTACACTACAAAAATTTCAGGTTTTAGCGGCGGTTTTTTAGCGTCGGTTGGTGAAGCCGCCACTAACGTTTAAAATTAGGAATCAGGAGCGTGGTTTAGCCGCGGCGGTAAAGTTGATAGTAGCGGTTTTAACCGCTTTTAAGTGCTATAATAACAAATTCAGGAAAAATTTCGCGTTTTGCACAAGAGCACGATTCACTGCCTACTCGAATTCACTTCCCACCTTTTCCTGCTTACCTAAAAAAAACTTCCCACCATTTCCTCTCCAAGTGAAAATTGAAAACCCTAAACCTCGGTACGTTTCACCCGCCTCAATCTTCATCGCTTCACCCAGATCTGTCTTCCCCTCATTTGCACCGCTTCACCCACCCTCTTCACTCCCTCTATTGTCACCGTCGTCCAATGACCTTGGTGCTGCGCCCTAGCTTTGCTTTGCATTTGTTCCATCGAACTGTCGTCGTCCTTGGAACTGGGCTCCACCGTCGTTGTAGTGGCGTCATGGTTTGCCGTCGTGGTATTGGCGATCTCTATTTTTCTCTGCCGTCATCTCTTCTCTAAGGTTTATTTTCTTATTCAACTAAACTGAATCGGTGATTGTTTCTTTTTCTTTCTTTGTTAGGGTTTGTCACCCAATTTAGGATTTTTAGCTTTCCAATTTTATTTTTATGATGAGATTTGATTTCATTATGTTGGGGTTTTCCTGACACTTATTATGTTTGAGCATCGAATCTGATTTCCTTGGCATTTAGGGTTGATGGAGTTTCAGGTTTTCTTTGTGGGTCTTGGTTTTATTTCTGTTTCATGTAATTGGCTAACAACCTTAATTAGTTTATTGAATAATACACATTCCTTCTGTGCAGTTTAAGCTTGGGTAGTGGCTGCTAACAGGGACGACGACACAGGGGTTTGTGGCGAAGACATTCGTGGAAGCTTCCAGGACCTTAACGATGGAGGTTTCTATCGGTGCTGGCTGTTGGGACTGGGTTCTTTCCGGTTCAGGTTGGTTCTGGATTAGGGAGTGGTTCTGATCTAGTCTTTTTTTTTCTTTCTATCTCATTCAACAACTTCTCTGTCTAAAACTTGTTTTAACTTGCAATTTCAGAAGGAGCACAAAACAGTAGAATTCAAAGAAGCTAGAGGAAAGGTTCATGGCTTATGCATTCTTTCGGTTTTACTTTGTAAGGTAAACATTGTAGCATTCATGAGTTCATGATTTGGTGACCATTATTTAATAAGTGGAGCGTTGTTCTTATTTTGGGATCGTAGTTATGTATGCTCTCTTTGGTCTTCTCTTGAAATATTTTGATAGTTCCAAAAGAAACATGGTTGTATCAAACATGGCTATTTTGATAGTTCCAAAAGAAACATATGTTCATTTGTTATATGCACTTGTTCAATTTGTGGCCACAGTTCTGTTCTGTTTGAGACCAAATTTCACCTCCTTTTGTTGTTCTACTTGCTCAATCATGGCATTGAAGAGCATCCCGATCATTTTCCAAGTTGTTGGGGATGTAAATCATGTAACATTCTGTGCTGATAGTCTTAAGTCTCTTTGACATATTATAACAACTACCAGCTACACCATGTCAAGTGCTCATGTTGTAAGAAAATAAGTTGTGCTCAAGTTTTATTAGGCATGTATGGACTGATTTGTATCTAACTTCATTGCAGTGGTTTAGGTTGTTGATGGAATGTTTGAAGTGTTGTCTACTTCCGATGATACATACTTAGGTGGTGATGGATTCGATTAGGTCTTGTTTCCTTTTTAGTGATGTGAACTATAAAAGTTATACTTCGGTGTATGCCATGATCAACATTTGTTTGCTAACTTTCTTATAATTTCTATTGGCTGTAGAGAGTTGTTGATTGACTGGCTGCAAGCTTCAAGAGAGATAAGGTATTGACTTTTTGAGAGATAAACAAGCTCTTTAGCTTCTTGATAGTGATAACATTTTGCTTTCCCATTGGTGCACTTTGATAGTGATACCATTTTGCTTCTCTCTATTTCCATACTAGTAATTAAGTACATCAGTCATTCTCATTTCTCTATCCAGTGAGTTGATAAATAGCTGCTAAATTCATACTAGCTTAATTTTTATTTTGGCATATATAACATATTTTGTGTGCTTGTTGTGTTTGCTGCCAAGAAACTATGCTTGCTTTATAAACTGTTAGCTCTTAAAAATTCTTGCTATCAATTTGCATTTGATAGCCTTCCTCTATCAGTTTATTTTTGCTTACACGAAACTATGCTTATTGTAAAACTTTTAGCTCTTAAAAATGCTTGCTATGAATTTGCATTATCTAATATTTATTGACCTCACAACTTTAGTGGCCCATAAAATTCACAGAAACACAGTTCTGGGTAGAAAAATAAAACTGGAATTGCATACAAAATATAGCGGCGGTTTAACCCGCCTCAATAATACAAATTGAAGTTAGGCTATTTAGCGGCGGTTTAAGCCGCCAACAAAAGACAAAAACAACAAAAACATTCCTCATTATATGGCGGCGGTTATAATCGATGCCAAACAGCCACGAACATATAGCAGCGGTTGTAACCGCCGCCAAATATTTAGCATCGCCAAACTTAGCGTCGCTTTTTTAACCGCGCTAAGTGTTTTTACCGGCTTTTAGCGGCGGTTTCAACCGCCGCTAAATCCCGGTTTTTTTTTGTAGTGGTAGCATCCCTCATTGCTACTTCAATTTAATTCATTTTTTGGCTGTTCAAAAAAAAAACATTTATAAAACAATTTGGGTCTATTCTGGACGTTATTTTTCAATTTTAGCTTCACCACGGGCATCCCAAACATCAACCACGATCCTACTTCATTAAAATTGTTGTAACATCAAAGAAAGGTGAGTAACCGGATACCCTGATAGTCGATGTATCATATCTTTGATCTCTCCGAGATGAGAAGTGCTCTCATTTTTCACACTACTTCAAGTCAACCTCAACATAGTGGCGCCATTTCATTCTGTTTTGGAAACATAGTCATGTTTGATTTAAACCTACCACCATCTACGAGAAGCTAAGTACTATGCTTTATTGAAAATCACTATTTATCTTCATAAGATTCCATTGATTATCGTTGAATTCTCAAAGGCTAGCAAGCCCTAATCATCTATTTGAGAAGGGAAATACGAGTTTGATGAAAGGAGTTTGGTGGTGCAAGAAGCATATATAGGAGAGATAACTAAGCATAGGTGGATCATCTAGCAAAGTTTCTGATGTAAACACTAAGAGTAGCTAACCTAAGAGGGGGTGTATTAAGTTTCAAGAATTTCACATTTCAAACAATTAACTTCCCATTTAATCGTTATATAGAACGTTAATCTCTTAATAAGAATGGTATCACATTACTGTTTCAGTTAATGTATTAACCAGAAAGAAAATTGACAAGAACTATAAGAAATCATGCAAAGGAAACAAAATTGCAACCATACACATAATTCACAATATGATAAAAATGATGTAGAACAAGTAATATGTACTCCCTCCATTCCTTTTTATTTGTCCACTTTAGGTAGTGGCACATAGATTAAGAGTGTAATTAATTTTGTTGAATGTTAGAAAAGTTGAGCATGCTTTTACTATTATGCCCTTTAAACTATGTTTTATCTCTCCTCATTTATTGTTCTGAGAAAGGTGTTAGTTGTAAAAACATCATTTAATGCTCTCTTGAAATGCTAAATACACAGTTAAATAGGAACGAATTATTTTTCTTAAAGTGGACAGATAAATAGAAACGGAGGGAGTATGAATTACTCCAGAAAAAATAAAATCCTCAAATTGATCAAACCCTAAAGCTTACATACAAGATCATGCAAGAATATAAAAGAGATAAGAGTATAGAAGATCACACTAGAGATTTATCCCGGTTAACCGCAAATAGTTCGATAAGAGACTACATCCAATTCTTATCTTGATATATGACATTTTTCACTATAATAGAAATTCAATTACAAGCTTACACCAAGCCCTAATGAGTCTTCTTTCAAAACCCAACACAAACCATGCAAGAACCCTACTTGAACAACACACCAAACCCTATGGTGCAATCAATTCACGGAATTGAAACAAGATGAAGAATATTTCCCCAGATAAGGTATTCTAATTTAGAAGAATTTAAAACCCAATGAAGAGATTCAAAGAAAAAGAACTGAAGGACGATGTTGATTTTTTTTTTTTTGATAAGCAAGGACGATTCATAGTAACTAATACGAAATTAAACTTCTAACTATTTTAAGCTTCGTGAAAACACGAGTAATTTTTTTAAAACATAATAGATGCAAGATGGATAAATAAGTCACAATGTAAATAATAACATAACCATAATTGGACAACACTGTTAAAAGACATGTTTGCCCTCAGGCCAAATAAGACACTCGGATTTCAACTCCATACAAAAAGGAGAGTACACCACGCATGGACAACTCCATACTCATAAAGCTCCCCAAAGTACCATGCAAGGGAACGATAGTAAAGCACTGCGCCGAACTCTACCCATCAACACCAAAATGAACAAAAAGGTATAATAGAACTTACCCAGACCAAATTTAACCACAAGACTAACGCTCCCAGGAGACTAGTGAGACGCTCTCTCTGATGGATTCGCCTCCTCCTCGCTAACATTCTCTGCAAGCTCCTTCTCCGCCGATGTGAAACCCTCAATAGAACTCTCGGGTTAAGATCGAAGATGGCCCGCTCCAGATCAATATGCACACATCGAACAACAGTCTCCTTTATAGTAGTCGGATGAATGAGACAATATATCATCGGTGATGAAGAAGTGTAAAAGGGATCTTCCTTCACCAAAGTCGGTGGAGCAAGAAAACTTGACTGAGTAAAGTCAGCACTGGTCTCGGTCGGAGGGCTTGAAGCATTAGGAGTAGAAATCATGTCGACGAAATCCATCGAAGAAGGAATAGGCCAATAGAGTAGTCTCTAGTCTTGTGATAGAATTAGGAATATCAATTTGTTACATTGAGATAGAGTTAGAATCAGAGAGCAATTGCTCCTCGTCTTGTATAAATAGACGTTTGTTGTATAGGAAAGATATAATACAAAGCATAATACTTTACACAATATTCAACTATGGAAATAACAAATTTTATCTTTGTAAAATTACAACAATTTCTGCCAACGAAATTATAAAAGGAATTTTAGGTATAGTACTTATACTTACAAGTGAATTTAAATTATAATTGATTGTCACCTTGTCTGCAAATTAATTAAACCTCTCAACTTCAGTAGTAGAATTCACAGCTTCCATCTTCAACATTTCTAGTAGGAAATCACTCCATGTATCTATGGGCCCTGGCAAGCACCAGTGCACACAATCGTTATACATAGTCACATTCTCATGTGGCCAATGCCCATATCTACTTGGGTGACCATCTGGTCTCAATAACATTGCTTGTGTAGTGTCAAATAACCTGAATTTCAAACCTTTATTTCTAGCAATTTTGAACTCCTCCAATTGGATCATATATAATTTCATAAAAATGTCTTCTAATTGTGCCTCACTGCTCCTAAATGGCTTGGTTCTAACACAATTCCCACCCTGATTCCAAAACCCATTCTCATAATGAGGTGGTGAAAATGTTCTAATAAATGTTACACCCTTGAAGTTTTCTAAACTATTAATGGCTCTAAATGCAGTCCTAAAAGCCCTTCTATATCCATAGTAAAAGGTTAAGTCAGTAACATTTTCTAACATGCATTGATGGCATCCTACAATTTTTTGATTCTCATAGAACACCATTGGCCCAAAGAACCAATGCCCTCCATTGAGAATGATATAGTCAAACTCTTCAATTTGGGTTGTCCATTTCTCATCAAACTCATCAAGGTGAAGATTGAAGTGACCACTGTGGCTTGGACCATTTGGATCTTCATGTTCAGCTCTGACCAAATGAGGAGTCCAAAAATTTGCCATGGTGAAGTTGTAGCTTGCAAACTTCCATCTCATAAAATAGTTATCCGTTGTGTATGATACATCTATGGGCTGTTCCACCTGATAAATTAAAAGATGTAAGATTTCCTAATATCTGGCCATTAATGAAATAATAATAATACCAAATTACTTACCAGTAACTACTAAAGCAACTATGATTAATATCATATATTAGAAAGATGAACTAAAATTCTTTGTCTCTATTTGGTCTCCTATTCTATGTCTCACCAATCAAATTTTATCATATCATTTAAAAATACTAATATACAGTTATAATTGTTATACTGAAATCTACACGTTATAATTTGATTGGTGAAACAGAGAATGACATGCCAAATTAATAGAGAAGATCTCCCTAAGCATAACCAATATTTAAAAACTGATGAGGTAAGGATATAATAGGCTATTCAAAGAACTAGTGAAATCCTTTATATTAATTGTTCCTTCTTTTCACCAATCAAATTATGTTATGTATTTCATTTAAAAACCGCTCAGGTAAGGTTATAATTGTTAACCTACATGGCATAATTCGATTGGTGGGACAGGTCAGGAGACAACAAATGGGGATAGAAGATCTCCAACCCGGAAAGAAAAAGCATAACCAAGTTAGACATGATAATAACAATTGTGGCATAGTTCAGAAGTTTTAATCTTGAAGAAGGCAGAAGAGACTTACACTTGATAGGAGGCAAATCATGGATTGCATATGATTCCTGCCTACAGAGTCTCCTACAAAGGCCATTGATTTCCCCCTCACAATTTCTAGGAACTGGAAGGGATTGAATATGGGGAGTTCACAAGCACTTGGCTTCCACCTCCATTTCATGAACTCAGTGTCAGGTCTACCATACTTCATGCAATTTTGGTGCTCATGAATTACCCTGCATGTTCTGTTTGTGTAATATGGTGCATTAGGATTTGGAATCCATTCACCCTTGAAAATGTCACACTTCTTGATAGATGCTGAGGGCAAGCTTACTGGTTCATATGCAGAGGATGATGATTGCTTAGGATTATTGATCTTGAGATTGATCTTCAAGAGTGAAGAGCAATCAAACGAAGGATAAGACAAGACGGTGATAGAAAATATAAATATTGCAAAGATTGCTAGTAAAGTTACTTTAGGGATAATTTGTTTTCGGTTTTTGTTTCCAAAGTGGTGCTCAATATCTTGAAACTCCATTTGGCTGAGGTAATGAAAGAGGGAAAACAACAGAGAAAGGGATAAAGTAGGAATGAGAAGTGTTTCCCTCTATGCAGTACTTTGTGTGATATAACTTGTCTCTTGATTTGTTTTTGGTTCTAATAGAGTATTGCTTTCTTGCTATAAGTCACTAATAATGCTAGAGCTTGTTTTCAGAACCATGTACTTGACAAATTAAACTATTTTATCATGATATATTACTTTGCTATCTGTGGTCCTAGGACAACTCGTTTGGTGGTGTTTTCACTGTTTTGTGTCATATAGTTCCAATTAAAGAGCTTCACTGGCCTGAAACTTCTTGGCATACAACACTAAATCTAGAATCAAAAGCTTTGCTAAAAATCACTAAAAAGGACTTAACCCTGGAAGTTAGCCTAAAGTGGAATAGCACATTTAGTAGATTAATGCTAAAAAAGTGTTCAAGTTGGAAGCAAAGATATTTACAGTATTTTACATGATAGTGGTGATTATGGGAATTTCATTTTTTTTATGTGTTTAATGTGTGACATTTTATGTTATGCTGTATTACTCACATAAAGATTTTTAATTAAACTTAATTTTAATTAAGTTTCGTTTGATTTGGACTCAACACTTACTCTAATTTTTTGAAGAACAGAAAAAAGATGGGTTCAGGATTGAAGGACATGAGTAAAAATCAACAATAAAATATCTTATTTGTCTTCTTTATTCCTTTTTTTTATAAAGCTACTTCCACAACTTATTTTTGTATAATATTGAGTGCAGATCTAAATGTAATCTAATCAATTTGAACTTGTGGTTGGAACATGCCCCCTAGGGAAAAGATAGATGTTTGCTATTTTTTTTTATCCAAATCAAAGACATGAAGGAGCTTCCATTGCATCTCAATAGTTGTCACTATCTTTGTTCATTGCGCACATGAGACCTATATTTCTAATGTTTGGAAGAAAGTGGGATGAGAATATTTCCAGACAGATAAGTTTCAACAGGCATTTTTGTCCAATATTTGCTGCATTAAAGCATACAAAAACTCAAAACTAATAATTGATAGGCATGTTGGTCCAATTATATGTTCTATCAATCACTTGCAGAAAATTTGACCAAATGGTGGGTTCTGAAGAATGTTACCTGAAGCTGGCAGAGTTTGGAAGGATATATGGAGAAAAAAAAATATTACATAATGAAAGCGAAACATCTAAAACAAAAAAATGTCCTGTCCTACAATTATTGCATAATTTGTTTTTCTTGGTGACGAGTAGGATTCAATTTGTTTATGTGTGTTTTCATGACATTAACTAGAACACATCCAAAACACCAATAAATCAGTGGTTTGAATTACTTTTCATAACATCTGCCATGCAGTATTCTTTGAAGTTCTGGATAGCATTGCTTAATTATTGAAGTATTTTTATTTTTATGGCCTACATGTGTAATAAAAGAATAGACATTTAATGAAATAATAATTAATAATAATTTCAATAATACTAATAAAAAACCTACTTGGCAATTGGAAGATTAGCTTGAAGCTAATTCACGTGATTGCAATGCCTCTGCAGACTTCATTGTCAAAATTAGTGTTAGCATGTTTTCATCTGGTGCAACTTTGAAAGATACTCCTCCCCCTGAACTTGAGACTCCATAGTTAAAAGACTCTTTAGAAGTGGCTTAGTAGTTTTATTTCTTGTTTTATATTTGCTATCTTTTTGAAGCACCGAAAAAATAATATTGTAATTTTTTTAAAATCAAGGTATCATCCACTAAGGCATCATCCCGATTGAGTCTGTTGGAGTTCCTCCTTAATTGGATTTTCCCTAATTAACCTCACATCTAAACCAAACTCATCATATAAGGTTGAAGAGAATTTTATTGTTGATTTTTATGGAAACGAATTAGACAAACATGTAAAATTATGCAAAAATGGATAAAGTCACTAATTAAAAAAATTCAAAATAGGACTAAATAATTAAAAATTTACGACATTGATGCATTCGTATATAACCTTTCAGGCTAGCTATCAATCATTATCCAAGAAAATACTTATAATTATATAATATTAATATATTATATTTTTTATGATATAAATAAATAATAAATATATCAAACAAAATTCCATGTAAGGAAATACTTATAATTAAAAAAGACCCAAAAAGCTACTTATAATTATCATCATTGGACTTTTTTTTTGGGTTACATAATGGAATGAAAAAACAGAAACAAGAACTAACTAACAACTCCCTGCACTAGCACAGGGACTAAGCTTGATGGAGGCTGGCTCCATTTACGCGTTGAGTCGCAATCTCTTGCCGCTTCCCGCGCCAATTTTTCCATTGCCATGTTGTGTTCCCGTGGAGTATGCGCCACCGTTACACGCCATCCCCAACCAAGCATACCTCTAACACGCACAATGTCATCCCTTGCCCAGAATTGTTCCACTAGTATATCGTTTAGCGTTCGTTGGCAAAGCTTCCTTGGCTATAAACCAGAAAAAAAATTGAGCCTTCTCTGGTACCTTGCTCCTCCATATATGCTTCCAGCATGTGTGATATGCTTCCCCTCCATTTCCTGCAATCAAATTATAAGTTGAGGCAGTAGTGTATCGTTATGAGTTTCACGTCATCGAATCCTGTCCGTGCTGGCAGCAGATTGTGGAACATGAACATTGCAAATTTCAGACTTGATTTCATGTGGGAGGATAGTGTACAGTTAATTGAAACACCAAGTACCATGTCTCCAAATACTAGCAACAATAAGTTCAGTATCCGCAATGTTGACAAAAGGGACCGGTAAACATAATTTTCCAGTGAATAATGTTAGAGGTGTGTAGAGGTGGAAGGAAGAGAGAGATAGGAAGAAAAGAAAAAGTAAGAGAGAGAAAGTATGAGATGTGATAGATGATAAGAGGAGAGAGATAGAAATAAAAATAGGTGGAAATGAAGTGTTTAAAAAGGGAGGTGTGTATATATCATTACTCTTTTCCGGTACCCAACCAATTATCATACCAAAGTGAAGAGTTGCCATTGCCCAACAGTGCCCCATAGCCACGTCGTGAGATGTTTTTCTTGGCTCTAATGATACCCTTCCAAATATAGGAGTCACCTTGCTTATAATTCCCCACCAAGATCGACTCATTGTGTAGGTATTTCTGAGCAAGTGCCTTCACCCAAGTTTTATCTTCATTATTTACAAAGCTGTCCTCAAGTTTACCAAGTAATGCCACATTGTTTTGACGAGCGCTTCTCAACCCAAGGCCTCCCGCTGCCTTAGGTCTACTCACTTCCCGCCATGGAACCAGGTTCCAACACCTTTTGCCCAAATGCAGCTTCTGATTTTCTTATCAATGAAATCACATGTTGCTTCAGGTAACCAAAGAGCTTGCATGGCATAAACAGGAAGGGAGGACAACACTGATTTAGCCAAGCACAGCCTTCCCGCTTTGTTAAGGAGCTTATTCTTCCAAGAATCCAATCGTGTACTTACTTTAGCAATGATAGGTGAAAAATTCTATTTAGTTACCCTGCCTTTAAGAAGAGGGAGGCCAAGATAATTCTCCAAATCACTTGCTCTACCAATGCCCAGCACATCAGAAAGCACTTGTTGGGTCCCCTGATCTACTGCTTTTGAGCAAAACATACTTGTTTTTTCAAGGTTCACCTTTATGCCTGAAACAGTGCAGAAGTCCTCCAAGGTTTTGGCTATCAGCTGCATTTGTTCAAATATTGGCCTGACTAAAAGGAAGTACATCATCAGCAAAGAAAAGAAAAAGATGAGAAATATTTAAACCTTCTTTCGTGATCTTGATGGGCTTCCATGCTCCTTCATCCACCAGCTTCTGACTCAAATTTATTAATAATTTAAAATAAGCAGTCCAAAGTCCAAACCATGCAATTTTTTATTGCTAATTGCATTCTTTTTTTTTTAAACGCACTTGATTTGAACTTAGATCTCACCGGCTGGGCCAATAAATTTACGGGTTCCTGATTAAACTACCTGAACCCACACGCCCGAGTATCAACACTATGAAAAGTTTCAAAAAAAATAATTATAGTTTACAAGAAAAGCTCAATAGCCCACTATCTAAATGTTTTATGAAAATTCTTATGCGATAATTTCCCTTAAATTAAATTCCACATTTTTAATCCACGTGTCATGTTATAATTGGATAACAGTAAAACCATACTTAGAAATTGCATGCCCATCATAGCATATCAATTTTTTTTTCTATATGAAATTAAAAAAAAAATACTGTCATTGATAGTTTACAAGAATAAAACAGGTATATAATGATAATAATTTATAAATCGAAGTGATTCTCAATTTGTCTGCAAATGAATCCCATGTCCATGAGTAGATCTCACACCCTCCATCTTCAACATCTCCAGCAAGAAATCACTCCAGGTGTCTATTGGCCCTGGTAAGCACCAATGCACACAATCATTATACAATGTCACATTCTCATGTGGCCAATGCCCATACTTGCTTGGGTGACCATCTGGTCTCAAAAACGTTGCCTGTGTGATGTCAAGCAACCTTAATTTCAAACCCTTCTTTCTTGCTTCCTTCTCAGCAATTCTATATTCCTCCAATTGGATCATATATAACTCCAATTCAGTGCCATTTATTTGTGCCTCATTGCTCCTAAATGGTTTGGTTCTCTCACAATTCCCACCTTGATTCCACAACCCACCCTCAAAATGAGATGGTGCAAATGTCCTAAGAAATGTTACACCCTTAAAGTTTTCTAGACTATTGATGGCTTTAAACGCTGTCCGAAAAGCTTTTCTGTAGCCATAGTACTTGGTTAAATCAGTGACATTTTTTAAGAGGCAGAAATGGCATCCAACAATTTTTTGCTTCTCATAGAACACCATTGGCCTATAGAACCAGTGTCCTCCATTGAGAATGACATAGTCAAAATCTTGAATTTGGGTTGTCCACCTCTCATCAAACTCATCAAGGTAGAGATTGAAGAGACCAGTGTTGGTTGGGCCATTTGGATCTGCTTCTTTGGATCTGACCAAATGGGGTGTCCAAAAATTGGCCATGGTGAAGTTGTAACTTGGGTACCTCCATCTCATGAAATTGTTGTCTGATGTGTATGATTCATCTATGGGCCACTCCACCTGATAAATTAATAAGTGTAAGATTTCACCATTTAAAGAAAAAAGGTTATCAGAGAAAGAATATTAACACTTAAATATAGTTTCATTTTTCTGAAAGGATTTTTAAATTCTTTTGAATATTTAAGAAATGATAGCAAAACATTAAAAAAAATATTTGGTCTCATTAAACCAAAAAAAAATTAAACACATAATATTCATATACTTGGAGTCAGTGTGCATCTCGATGAAATCTATGTACTATATAGAGATCTGAAACTTCCAAACTTAGCCTGAAATTATTTTAAAAGTAACATCAATTGGAGAATCTAGCCAATATGAGACTTCTAACAGAATCATTTTATTTAGCCGCCATTGATATTTAACTATTTAAGTCAAACTCCAAGGATTGAGCCCATGGCTCACTTTCACACCACGCTACCTGAGAGCTAATACATTGTGATATAAATTTAAATTTAAAAGATTTTTATTAGTTTATATATCACTCCTACTGCTTCATGTGATATCAGAAATAGTAAATAAGATTTATATTCTAATTTGGGGTTGTGTGTCGTAATGAAAAAAAAGTTGATTCCTTCACTTATTATAACATATGATTCAGTGATAATATAAAAAAGAGAAAATAGGAGATGCACTGACAGTGTAAAATAGTTTTACAAAGTCATCCAATCAAAGCATGCCACATAGGAGAGATAATTACATTTGACTTTAATTTTAATTAAAAGAATAAGATATTTTCTGATTTGACGGAATTCAATTGGATGTCTGTGTAAAACTATTTTACACTGTCAGTGCATATGCATTAAACTCTTTATTTATTTATAAATATTTATATTGATTCATTCAGGTGGAAAAGTTACCCTTATTGGTCGTTTAACTAACCCCGTGTTATATTCACTCAGTAAAAACTTTTATATTGCATCTTCTAATTAGTTATTGTTGATTTTTCTTAATTAATTACAATTTTGCCCCTCACTTTTTTTGAAGTTTTGTCCGTGATATGATCATCATATCAGAACTTTTTGAGGGAGATATGGTCCCAAATCTGAGAGAACGGGGAAGGTTTTGGGGAGCAAGAGAAGGGTTGGTGCCGGTGGGTGACCCTAGAGATTTATGGTCATTAGCCCAGGAGTCTTGGGCCTAGTGGTAGGTTTCGGCAGTCAGTTGAGAATACAACATTGTGTCAGGTTTGCAGAGGATTAATGAATTAAGGAGATCACGACTACTCATGCTAAATGCCACATTTGCATAGACATGGCCGACTCTAAATTATAGCATAGGCCAGGATGACACTATACTTGAGCCAATTTTAAGCAAGTCTAGGTCGACCCTAACCTAGTTAGCAAGCAATCACTTCAAAATCACTTTCCGTCCATCAACAGTTGGTTGAATTTTGGCTCACGCAAAACATCTAGCTTAAAGCATTTTGTATCGATTTTTAGCCATTAGAGATTTAGAATTGACATACAGTTTTTTTTAAGAATAATGTTATATACACACCTCTTCCATCTCTTTCACACCTCTTTGAAAGAGATGGAAGGAAGAGAGAGATAGAAAGAAAAGAAAAAGTAAGAGAGAGAAAGTATGAGATGTGATAGATGATTTACACCAAATTAAATCATAGAAAAAAAGCCAAAAACTGACACCATGTAATAAAAAACACTGACCAGACCTTGATTCATGTGGCTTGGTTAGGTATACAAACAACATAGTATACTGTATTCAAGGGGTTGACAGAGTTTCCACTGCAAAAGAATCCATTCCCTACTACTATATGCGTGTGTACTAATTCACCAAATCACTCTTTCTTTGGTGAATAACTCACCTAATAACCGAAACGCATATAAAGGCCCCATGTAAGGGCATGTTTGTGGTATCAGTTGGGTTGTCATGCCATGGAGGAATCCCAAATTCCTAAGCATTTTTTCCCAATGAAATTATTCTTGAATTGTGTTGGAGTTGGACAAAAGTATTTTCACTTTCAAATGAATGGAAAAAAAAAACCGGCACAAAGTTACCATCCTTGGGTAAAGGACATTTACAGTAAAGTCAATAATAATTAATTAGCTGTACTAAATGAGTGCTGAAAGACTGAAATTAATGTTTATCAGTCAAACAATTAATTTGGATTTCCTGCATTCAAAAAGGCTATTCAGTTCTTAGTGCAGTGAATTCAGAAAAATTCAATTGCAATGGGGATTGAACCTTAATGACTATCTCTCCATGAATCTATGAGCTTGGTTGAGAAGGACAAGATGGCTTTCGATTAGTGTGAAAGCACATGTATGTAACTCTGCTGGTATGTGTATGATATCTAACTCAAACCAAAAGTTATTTTGAAATTACTCTATTGTTATCATGATTTTTTTGGTAATAACTCTAATTTATGTGGGACCTTAACATGCTCTTAAGTTTGGGTACAGATTTGTCATGTAATCAGATATCAAGTGAAGTACCAGCAAAGCAACCATAATTGATATGAGTAATCAAAGAGAAAAAAGAAGAGGAAAAAACAAAAGCAAGTGATAAAAATGATGATAATAAGTAATAACTGTGGAGGCAGAGTAAAAAGGCAGGAAGGACTTACTCTAGAAAGGAGGCAAATCATAGACTGCATCTGGTTCCTGCCAACTGAATCTCCAACAAATGCCATTGATTTTCCCTTCACAACTTCAAGAAACTGGAAAGGGTTGAAAAGTGGTAGCTCACACTCATTTGGCTTCCACCTCCATTTCATGAACTCTGAGTCAGGCCTACCATACTTCATGCAATTCTGGTGCTCATGAATTGCCCAGCATGTTTTGTTTGTGTAATATGGTGCCTTTGGATCTGGCACCCATTCCCCATTGAAAATGTCACAATTCCTCAATGATGTTGAGGGCAGCCTTGCATGCTCAGTCAATTTCAAACCATCATCATATGCAGGGGATGGTTGTTTATTCAGTGAAGAACCAAACAGAGGGTGAGAGAGTGGGGTGATGAAAAATAAGAATATGGCAAAGATTGCAAGTAGAATCACTTTTGGGATGATTTGTTTTGGGCTGCTGTTCCCAAAGAGAGACTCCAACTTCATCTTGGGGGGATGGAGATGGGAGACAGAGAAAAGGGGGGAAGGGACAAAGGGTGAGGGAAAGAAGATAAGGGAATGGAAGCAGTTTTGGTCTTTTATGTTTTGTCTGTGAACTTTGAAGTAATTCGCAGTTTTCTATAGTTAGTGTTGGGTTTTAATTGAGTTTTGACTTTTCTGATATATTGCATTAATAGTACTTGAGGTTCTTTTAAGAGCCTTAATAAATAAGGTAAAAACTATGTTGACAATCCTTTCACCCACACATATACTGCCATAGTTTCAAAATACTTTCTCCTTCATCATTTATACTATTTAATTTTTTTCCCTAAATAAAAATAATTTTTAAAATATAAATGAAGCATAAAATACTATTTTTCCAAAATTGCTCTCATATTTTTTTTCCAAAAGAACTCATCTTAAGTAATCAACTCAAAAAAAATAATTGGCAAAAATTCAGTCCTTATAGCAATAACCTCTTAAGAAAAAACTCAAGAAGCATAGAAGAATGCTTTAACACCACACCAAAAACCCCTAAAGCCTACACTATCCCGAGGTCTCCACTTGAAAATGAAAGCAGCGACACAGGTTCAACCGAAACAGGAACATTCAAGTCGCACGACACCTGCAAATATGGATCCAACCCAGTCATGTAAATTTAATATTTAATATGAAAGAAGTTGTGTAAAATTGAAAAAAAAAAATAACATGGAGAGAGAAATTTAGGAAATTTATTACTAATAACTATTTTACCAAATTAATCTAGGAAAGTTATTAAGACTTTTTACAAATTTATTACTATTAACTATTTTTCTTAATCATAAGGAATTAAGTAAAAGTGCCTTATAGATAGAAAGCAGTTGTTTAAAAAAAGAAGAAATGCAGATATTAAGAAATGCAATTAATATCGTTAACTTTTTAAAACATATTATTTATTTATTTTGTTTTACCCATTTATTCCTCTTATAGGGGAATTATATGGAAATACATTAATTAATACTCCCTCACAATTCTAAGCAATAATGTTATCTTCACACCTCTCTTTGAGGTGGAGAGATGTGGAATGAAGAGAGAGATAGGAAGAAAAGAAAAAGTAAGAGAGAGAAAGTATTAGATGTGATAGATGATAAGAGGAGAGAGATAGAAATATAAAGATGTGGAAATGAAGTGTTTCAAAGATGAGGTGTGTATATATCATTACTCACTCCAATTCTAAGTGGAGAGTTAGGAGATGAAAGTTTTTTTCCTCTAAGTTGACAATTATTTTGAAACATATTGAATATTAGTTTAGTGACATGTGCAATGCAAGACTAGAAATTTTACCTTCAATCTAGAGTTGTGTACCACAAAATAATAACAACATTTATATACACTCTTTTTTAATCACTCTTTCTAACGCATTACATTATATATCATAGGGGACTTCTATCAAGCACAAAGAAATTCTTGTGCGAAATTGCCCATGGACAAAATGGTGGACCTTCTACAATAAGTTATGAGTTTATTACCTTTTTAGATCAACAATTTAGGTCCCGTTTGAAAACACAACTTAATTAAGCGCTTATGGTATAAGCGCTTATTCATAAGCTATTTTAAATTTTTTATTGAAATAAATTAAAAAAAGCTATATATAAGCATAAGCTCTTTTTCATAAGCTACCCTAAGTAACTTATGAAAATAAGCTCAAAACAGCTTATGGTAGGCCATAAGTTGTTTGCATAAGTTCTCCCAAACACTGACATAGGAACTTATGCTATCAGATAAGCTCAAATAAGCTCTTCCAAATGAGATCTTAATAGGTTCAACTTTTGTCTCAAATTTCACTTAAATTAGAAATCTCACCTCAAATTTTCCCTCCTTTTCTCCGCCAACCCTTCTTTCCTCCACCACATGCTTACGCAAAAGTGAACTAAATGAAGAACCATAAACTAGAACCACCATCACTGCCACCTTTCCCTCTGCAACAACCACTACCACCACCATATCTGAAACTCATTTTCTCTATGGGAATTGTTATTCAACCCCCCCCCCCCCACACACACACACACATTTATTCCAACTCTCCTTTAAAGTGAGAAAATACTAAAATACCCTTAATGACAAAAATTATAAAAATTCTCCACGCCCTCATCCTCACATTCTCTTTCTATAACACCCTGACTTTCAGGACGTCACTTTAGTAACCAATTATAAACTTACAGCGGAAAAAGCAGGTATATTTTATTTGAAATTAAAACAAGACTTGTCCTACGAGGACTTAAAAATAAAACTCCAGACATACCTCGATAAACTATACATATATATATATGTGTATATATAACAGGTACAACCCATGTTGCACCATAAACGTTACCAGATCCTGTGAGTGACAGAAAGTATGTCAGAAGGCAAGTGTACGCAAAAGTGATCAAAGTAAGTGTCATAATTACAATCCTCCAAATATGACAGAGTCAGCCCAAAACAGCCTCCTCAGACCTCCTATCGCCCGACTACTCCCTGTGATTCCCATACAGAGAACCACACAAAAAGCAAAATGTCGGGAACCTACCCTGTCCCACAGTGTACAACTGACGAACCAGAACTACGACTATATACACCCTAACCCAATCATATAAAGAAGCGGGTCTCCCAACCCTCTTCCTCCTCCTCGCTCGTGTAGTCATCCTCAGTGTCTGAGTCCACAGTAATCACATCGACATCCAAGTCAAGAACCTCCCTCCTCACCGTCTTAGGTGCCACCCTAGTCAAACCGGTCTCCAGGTCGAATACGTCGGTAGCGATCTACTCCTCAACCACGCGAACCAAAGGTTGCACGCGGTATCCACTGTAACGCCCCAATTTCTCAACTGAGGAATCACATTAGTAACCTAACAAAGTCTAAAGACTATTTCGCAATCCTAAAGAAAACATGATATATTTTTTATAAAAAAAAACAAACTAAACATATCAACCATAGAGTTCAAAACATAATGTAGCCTTAATTAAACATCTCCTTCCCGACATATAATAATAGTGACTTACAATAACATAAGCAGGGTTCCAAAATAAGTACGCACACTTAAACAGTGGCAAAAACATGGTTTAGTAATAGAGTTTCAGAAGATGAAGAAGACTCAGAGCATAACCTACTAAGAGAAAACTAAACAACTTCTTTCATCTCTACTTCGCCGCTTACTATCTCTCCTCCATCTCGTACATGGCTAAGCATCGCCTGAAGGCTCTTCACCACCTAATAGCGTTAATCGCCCAAAAAACAAGTAGCAAACATAAAGGGTTAACTCCATGCGATGGCCCTAGGGTCCCTCGCCCAGGAGCGCTGGCCTAAGGCGAGGAGTGGACCAGGGACTTGCGCCTTCATCCCGGAGGCCCAACTAGCCCATTAGAATGATTTAGAGGCGCTAAGCCCAACTCTCTCAACTATAAATAGGGGAGGGATACCAAATGTAAAGGTCTCTTAGCTCATTTGAGAAATAACAAACTTGAAATTCAGTTGCACACACTCTCTCTCTCTTTCTCTAAGCGGTTACGCTCTCACTTTCTAGGAATCTCACACCACGTTCCTTACACCTTGGGTACTATACCTCATCTCAATGTTCATGAAGGAACATTTGGCGCCGTCTGTGGGGAACGGTAGATTTCGATTCCCGGAATACGTGGTTGTGGTTTTGCTGAGTGAAGTTCGATTTTTCGTGCAATTCTCTTTGGTTTTTGATTTCTTAGTCAACTTCTTGATTTTTTGGTGGCACTTGATGGAAGCGCAACGTCGACATAGCGAACGAAGGATGGAACACGCACGTGGTTCACGTCACGCGTATAGAAGGCGACGCGAGAAGGAGGCGGAGTCTTCAGTCTCCTTGTTGAAACCTTCAGAAAAAATACCGTTGTCACCTCAGTCGTTGGACACTCTCAGAGATTGGAGGTGGCTGATTCGCGACATAAGTATAAGTTTGGAGCAGCAGAACACAGAAACCCGGGGAGCAAATACAGCGGCAGAGCCTCGGACATCGCAAAGGGAAAGTTATTGGAAATGGAAATCCTCGGAGAAATGGAGAAACTCATCTCCAAAAGGAAAGCTGGTGTGCCTACACAAATCGTCTAAATCGGAAATCTTCCGAGAACCGTTAGCAACGCGAATAAGCGGCGAGCCGGGAGGCGAGTGGTGCGTTTATCACCAGGCCATGGGCCACGTCACAGAGGAATGCCGCACGTTGCAGCGTGAGGTGGGAAAACTGATAGCGGCAGGAAAACCTACTAGAATACGAGGAGGCAATACCCCGATATCTAAAAGAGTGCACACGATCGCCGGAGGATTTGGAGGAGGAGGAATCACCAGTGCAGCTAGAAAGCGGTACGCAAGGGCGGTGAACACGGTAACAGAGGTTCCTTTCGGTTTTTCACATCCAGACATTACCTTTTCATCTGATGACTTTGTTGCAGTAAAGCCACATCTAGACGATCCGATTGTAATCCTCCTTCGCGTCAACCAACTTAATGTGCAACGAGTACTTTTGGATCAAGGGAGTTCAACGGACATCATTTACGGCGGGGCATTTGATCGGCTCGGTTTGAATGAAGCAGATCTCACTCCTTATGCAGGAACTCTGGTGGGGTTTGCGGGCGAGCAAGTATGCGTGAGAGGCGTCTTTGACCTTGATCCCACATTCGGCGAGCGAGAGAACGCTAGGACGCTAAGGGTGAAATACTTAATCCTAGAAACAGAGGGATCTTACAACATGATAATTGGCAGAAACACCTTGAACCGGATGTGCGCTGTGATTTCAACGACACACTTGGCGGTTAAATATCCTTTGCCGAATGGGCGAGTTGGGAGAGTGGTTGTGGACCAGAAAACTGCGAGGGAGTGCTACTGCAACGCGGTAGACCGGTACGGGAAAAGGAACGCCTCGGTGGGGCACCGATGCAACGAGGTCGATGCACCAGAAGAGAACCTAGATCCAAGGGGCGAGGGGCGAGTCAACAGACCCACGCCGATTGAAGAAACCAAGGAGCTGAAATTTGGCAAGAAGATACTCAAAATAGGGACCCGAATGACTGAAGCCCAAGAACAAAGATTATCAAAGCTATTGGGCAAGAACCTAGATCTTTTTGCTTGGAGTCACAAGGACATGCCAGGAATAGACCCGAACTTCATTTGCCACAGGCTAGCGCTAAATACCGGAATTAAACCAGTGACCCAGACACGCCGGCGAATGGGCGATGAAAAGGAAAAGGCAATCCAGCAAGAGGTAAACAAATTGCTGGCGGCAGACTTCATCCGAGAAATTAAGTATCCTACTTGGTTGGCGAATGTGGTAATGGTAAAGAAGGTGAACGGAAAATGGCGAATGTGTGTAGACTACACAGACCTGAACAAGGCATGTCCGAAAGATTCTTATCCATTACCGAGCATAGACAAGCTAGTGGATGGAGCGTCGGGAAATGAGCTGCTGAGTCTGATGGATGCCTATTCGGAATATCACCAAATTAAGATGCACCCGTCGGATGAAGACAAAACGACCTTCATGACCGCTAGGGTAAACTACTGTTATCTAACCATGCCCTTCGGGCTGAAGAATGCGGGGCGATGTATGAGCGGTTGATGGATAGGGTATTTGAGGGCCAAGTGGGGAGGAACACGGAGGTATATGTCGCTGATATGATCGTAAAATCGGTTTTGGGATCAAGTCATCATGAGGATTTGACGGAAGCTTTTGGCAGGCTCCGAAAGCATAATATGAGGCTCAATCCGGATAAGTGTTCTTTTGGTATACAGGTTGGGAAGTTTTTAGGCTTCATGATTACGTCAAGAGGAATTGAGATCAATCCAGATAAGTGTAGAGCGATCCAAGAAATGAAAAGCCCCAGCAGTGTGAAAGAAGTGCAGCGCCTGACGGGACGGATTGCGGCCCTGTCCAGGTTTCTCCCTCATTCAGGTGACAAGTCGACCCCATTCTTCAAGTGCCTAAAGAAGAATGCGGCGTTTGAGTGGAGTTTAGAATGCGAAGAAGCTTTTAAACGTCTCAAAGAGATGTTGTCCGCGCCACCCGTGTTATCAAAACCTTCCCAAGGCCTCCATTTGCACTTGTATTTTTCTGTCAGCGAACATGCAATCAGCTCCGTCATTCTTCAGGAGATAAACGGAGAGCAAAAAATAGTTTATTTCTTAAGTCATACACTTCAAGGGGCGGAGATTAGGTATCAAAAGATAGAGAAGGCGACGCTCGCCGTCCTTGTCACCGCCAGACGCCTAAGACCTTACTTTCAAAGCTTTCAGGTAAAAGTAAGAACTGATCTTCCTTTGAGACAGGTGTTGCAGAAGCCAGGTTTGTCAGGGAGACTTGTCGCATGGTCGGTTGAATTGTCAGAATACGATTTGCAATACGAAAAAAGGGGGAAGGTCGGTGCGCAGACTTTAGCTGATTTTGTGGTGGAGTTAACGCCGGAAGGCGGTGAGAAGGTGAGCACGCAATGGACATTGTTTGTCGATGGGTCATCAAATGACAACGAAAGTGGAGCAGGGGTCACACTACAAGGGCCTGGGGAGTTGGTATTAGAGCAGTCCCTCAGATTCCAGTTCAAGGCCAGCAATAACCAGGCAGAATATGAGGCCCTGATCGCCGGGCTGAAGTTAGCAATCGAGGTACAGATTGACAGTTTGCTGGTTAGAACGGACTCGTTGCTAGTGGCAAACCAAGTAAATGGGGAATTCCAGGTGAAGGAGCCGACCTTGATAAAATATCTAGAGCGCGTACGATTGCTGATGGGTCGACTCCAAGAGGTCGTAGTTGAGTTCGTGCCAAGGGCACAGAATCATAGGGCGGACACCCTAGCGAAATTGGCAAGCACTCGGAAGCCTGGAAATAATCGAAGTGTGATCCAAGAGACGCTCACCAATCCTAGCATAGAAGAAGAGTTGGTGGCCTCGGTTGACCGCCAAGAAACTTGGATGGACCCCATCGTAGACATCTTGGCGGGAGAACCAAGTGCAGTAGTAAAATATTCGAAGGAACAAAGGAGAGAGGCAGGACACTACACTTTACTCGATGGGATATTGTTTCGACGAGGATTTAGTTCGCCACTCCTGAGATGTCTTCCGCCCGGGAAATACGAGGCTGTCATGGCAGAGGTTCACGGGGGGGGGGGGTTTGCGCTCGTCACATCGGAGGAAGGTCTCTAGCTAGCAAAGTCTTCAGAGCAGGTTTTTACTGGCCTACAATAAGAAAAGACTGTGTAGAATTCGTGAAAAATGCGAAAAGTGTCAGGTGTTTGCAGATTTGCCCAGGGCCCCAGCGGAACAGTTGGCCACGATTAGCTCCACATGGCCCTTCGCCATGTGGGGAGTTGACCTCGTCGGGCCCTTCCCCACCGCCAGGTCACAAATGAAGTTCATCCTCGTAGCGCTGGATTACTTCACCAAATGGGTGGAAGCCGAGCCCCTAGCAAGCATTACTGCAGCCAAGATCGTAAGTTTTTACTGGAAAAGAATCGTATGCCGATTTGGAGTACCAAGGGCGATCGTTTCAGATAATGGGACGCAGTTTGCAAGTAACCAAACAAGAGAATTCTGCGAAGAGATGGGTATTCAGAGAAGGTTCTCTTCAGTGGAACATCCTCAAACTAACGGGCAAGCAGAGTCGGCGAATAATGTGATCTTGCGAGGTTTGAAGCGCCGGATCTCGGAGGTGAAGGGAGCCTGGTTGGATGAACTCCCGGTTGTAATCTGGTCTTACAATACAACGCAGCACTCAACCACTGGGGAAACTCCATTCAGGATGGCCTATGGGGCGGACGCCATGTTGCCCGTAGAAATAGCAACAGTTCTTGGCGAACAGCGCCACGGTTTGAGGGCGAGAATTCTGCCAACATGGCGGTAGAGTTAGATTTGTTGTCGGAAACACACGATGAGGCTCACATCAGAGAGGCTGCGATGAAGCAGCGAGCTACGGCGAAGTATGACTCATAGGTGAGACCGAGGGCGATGCAGGAGGGGGACCTGGTGGTAAAAAAACGAACCGGGAGCACTGGGAATAAGTTGAGTCCAATCTGGGAAGGCCCCTACAGAATTTTGAAGGCCTTAGGGAAGGGGGCTTATCACCTGGAGAGCTTGGACGGAAGGCGAGTGCCACGTTCCTGAAACGCGGCGAGCCTGAAATACTATTATAGCTAAAGGATTGACAAGGCGTCTCGCGAAGATTAAAGGTGTAAAAACAAAGACATGTTCTTGTTCTCCATTTCGAGAGTTTGTTGGACAAAGCGCCTAAATGGTAAAAACAAAGACACGTTCTTGTTCTCCATCTCGGGAGTTTGTTGACTATCACGTCTGATTGAAAATACAAAAAATTTATCCAGCAATTTCAATCACACTAAATTGCGGCGAGAGCTAGGTGGGAAAATTCCCTGAAGGTGGCGATCCCAACATGACCTTGAAGTCTGGGGATCGCTCCGGAAAAGTCGACGCAGCTCGCCGTCACTCGTCGGCGATGTGTGCGGATAAGCTTCTTATCCCAAAAATCCCCCCGAAATATGGGCGCGCGAACATAACTAGGCATAAGTCTGGGTAAACCTATATGGTCATTGGGTCCCTAGCAACGATAAGTCCTTGCCGAGGCAAAACCGGCGAGGCCACACCTGCTCTTATGGGAAATATTGGTGTGACGAAAGCCTCAGTTCAAAAATTGAGCAGAAGTTCTAGTTAAACAAGGCACACCATCAATGTCATCAGACGTAATTCAGGAACAAGGGAACTATGGGGGGCGTTGAGAGAAAAGAAAAACTCCGGAAAAGCGCTAAAACAAACATAAAACGTAAATAAGTAAAGCTGAGTCGATCAAACTTGAAAGTAAAATACAAACAAAGAGTTTTAAACGAAATTAAAAAGGTGCAAAACGTTACAATAACTTCAAACAAGTTAACATTACATCTTTTCTTTCTTATTCCACAGCGTCTCCAAGGTCAACGTGAGCGACTTCCGGCGGATCTTCCCGACCCACCAGTCCGGCAGGGGTAATCCTTTTGAAAACTCCCATGGGTTCAAGGTTGACATTTGGATGGAGGTGCTTGACCTAGGCTTTACAAATTAGGAAGCCGCGGATACGTTCGTTGGCCGTCGCAAAGGCAGCTTCTCTCCTTATCTGCTCCTCCAGGGTGATGGCCTGGGCATCCTTCTCGGCCAAGATTTTGCATTTCGATTCCAAATCTGACCGGGCCTCAGCAAGTAACTCACCTTTGCCGCCAGCCCTTCGCCCAGATCAGCAATCTCCTCATCTTTAGCAGCAAGGTTTCCCTCCTGAGAAGCAATAATGGCCTCCTTGGCGCTAAGGTCCTTACGGAGTCCCTCAACCTGGTTCTCAAGTTCCTTCTCCTTTTCGTCCGCAGCTACCTGTGCAAGCTTCGCTTCCGCGAGTTTTTTCTGCATCTTCTTTGTCCTTTCCATCTCAGTGGCTAACTGGGCGGACAGCTTGGAGCAGGTCTCGTTGGCTTGAAGATTGATGGAATGTAGCTTTTCCACCTCTTGGCGGAGCCTCGCAATCCCAATGAGAGGACGAGCCTGCCAGGCCACCTGGGCGAACAGACAACCGGCGCGAAGAAGACTTGACACAGCTTCTTGGGCAACCTCCTGCGGGTTTTGGCTGGGAACTTCCCTCAATTTCTCAAGGTAAGGGTGAGAAAGCAAGAAGGAGAAG
The DNA here is from genome assembly GCF_012489685.1 of Lotus japonicus. NCBI lineage: Eukaryota > Viridiplantae > Streptophyta > Magnoliopsida > Fabales > Fabaceae > Lotus > Lotus japonicus. Next base: position 12,228,670 of record NC_080042.1, read on the forward strand.
GGATCGACGGAAGAGCTGCTGGAGGGGTCCTTTGGGCGGCCTGGGGGAGTTTCCTTTTCCTCGCCGCCAACCTTTGGGGGTGGTGGATCGTGAGTAGTCTAGACGGGCGGAGGAGAGAGCGAGCGGTCAGAGGACGGAGGCTGCTGGCCCGCCATCGAGATCAAGGGGCAAGAGGTATCCACAACAGGGGGAGTGTTCGCCTCGCCATGATGATCGAGCACCAAGGAGTCACGTGTGTTATCCGAGACAGCCGGGGCGGACGCGATGTGTTCCTCGCCCGCGTCAATCAGAGGTGCGACTTGGGAGCTTGTTTCACCCAGTTTCTTTTTCGGGGGTGAGCCCTCGCCCATCGACGAGCTTCGCCTTTTCTCTCCAACTTGGGTCGGAGAAGGTGCCTTAACGTTCCTGGAGAGGAAGGCCTCCAGCAGTTCGGAAGTAGAAAACTTGATATTCCCTGAAAAACAAAGGAAAGAATCATCAGAAGCGAAGAAGATTAAGAGGAAGGTGTGAAGAAGGCGGTAAAAGGGAAAACCTAATCGAGGAAGCAGTTTGGATCCTGGGGAAGCGCAAAGCAGGTCAGCGCAACGGAAAAGAGGAAGTTGGGATAAGACACCAATGGCGGAATTCTCTCGAGAGGAGGAACGCGTTTCGAGGGAATTGGATGTGGTTTTGGGACATTGTGTCCAATAAAAAGGGAAAAGGGTCTTCCCATCCTTCTGTGTAAATGATGTAGGGTAAGCCGGGTGGACGATGACCCGGAAGTACCGGCGGGCCAGGCAAGATTCGGGGCCAACCTGGTAAGGGGCAAATCGTTCGCGGCCCGGCTGGGGCACCAGAATGACCCAACCATGGGTCTCTAGAGATCGGGGATCTGCTTCGAAGAATAAAGAAAAGAGGGCAAGGGAAGGTACCACATCAACGCTGCGGCAGAGAATTTCAAAGCACTTCAGATAGGCCCAGGAGCAAGGGTGAAGTTGGCAAGGAGAAACATTAATGTCACACAACACTTGGGTGAGAAAGGGTGAAAAGGGAAGTTTAACACTAAGATCAAGAAACAAGTATTCGTATACAAAAAAGAAGTGGGAATACTTGGGGTCATTAAACACACGGTGTTGCCAAGGGCGATCTTTCTCTTGGCAGCCGGCGGTGCGAAGGAGGCCCTCTAATAGCGGAGAACAGCAAAGCCCACCAGCCCTATGGGCAAGGTCAGAAAGGGATTCGCAGGTAGAAAGTTCCGATGGTTGGTCAAGAACCCCCTGGTCAGGAGCCTCAGAGATGGGGGAAGGGAGACTGGCAAAGGTTGCCAAGCGATGGGCTTTGATTTCCTCTACGGAGGAAAGGGCCCCTGCGGAAGGCATCATAAAAATAGAAGGAGAAAGAAAGGATAATAAACTAACCAGGAAAAGACTGTGAGAAGAGGAGCAAGAGGGGTCGGAGCTTTAAGTTCGCAAGATCGGCAAAGGGAACCAGTGTGAGAGTCACGAATGAATGTGGAAACAGTTGATGGAAAGAGATAAGTGATGGAAGGGGAAAGGATTTAAAGGCTGGGGAGAGTAGCGGTTGGGAAACCGTGCCTTGACGTGGCAGGATAAAATGATTACTCAAGGGAGTGCAGCGCGAGTTTCGGGAAGAGGAAAAACAATGCATTAAACGAAAGGTTACAACAGTTGAAGCTTATTGGTTTAAATTCAAATTGTCAGGCTCTACTGTGATTCGAAAGGACGTTTCAAAGATAGCGGTTGAGATTCCTTGGATTCGCTGACTTTTGTGTCGCTTCAGGGCGCAACGCGTGGCGAAGGCTCGAGACATGTCAAGGGGACACGATTCAGGACACTTCGTAGCTATGGCGGGGCGAGCAGATCCAGTATCGTCGCCACAAGCTTGCTTGTGGACTCAAGTCGCCAAGGAAGCGTGACGAGGCGTTCAAAACTTTAAATTTTTAAACTTTAAATTACAAAGCCATGTTGGCAATTGCTCTTTATTTTCGTACCTTATTTTTTAGCACTAGTTAGCTTCTTATGGCCATGGCCTTGTTTCTTCTTGTTTAAAGACACACTTAGCTTTCATGCTTTGAGCTCGGTGTCTTGTGGACTTGTGGACTGGGCGAGACCCCAGGGTCCTTCGCCCAGGAGCGCTGGCCTAAGGCGAGGAGTGGACCAGGGACTTGGGCCTTCATCCCGGAGGCCCAACTGGCCCATTAGAATAATTTAGAGGCACTAAGCCCAACTCCCCCAGCTATAAATAGGGGAGGGATACCAAATGTAAAGGACTCTTAGCTCATTTGAGTAATAAAAAACTTGAAATTCAGTTGCACTCTCTCTCTCTCTAAGCGGTTACGCTCTCAGTCTCTAGGAATCTCACATCACGTTCCTTACACCTTGGGTACTATACCTCATCTCAATGCTCATGAAGGAACACTTCTGAAAATAAGCTCAACCATAAGTTGTTTGCATAAGTTCTCCCAAACACTGGCATAGGAACTTATGCTATCAGATAAGCTCAAATAAACTCTTACAAATGAGACCTTAATAGGTTCAACTTTTGTCTCAAGTTTCACTTAAATTAGAAATCTCACCTCAAATTTTCCCTCCTTTTCTCCGCCAACCCTACTTTCGTCCACCACATGCTTACGCAAAAGTGAACTGAATGAAGAACCATAAACTAGACCCACCATCACTGCCATCTTTCCCTCTGCAACAACCACTACCACCACCATATCTGAAACTCATTTTTTCTATGGGAATTGTTATTCACCCCCCCCCACACACACACACGTTTATTCCAACTCTCCTTTAAAGTGAGAAAATACTAAAATACCCTTAATGACAAAAATTATAAAAATTCTCCACACCCTCATCCTCACATTCTCTTTCTATAACACCCTGACTTTCAGGACGTCACTTTAGTAACCAATTATAAACTTACAGCGGAAAAAGCAGGTATATTTTATTTGAAATTAAAACAAGACTTGTCCTACGAGGACATAAAAATAAAACTCCAGACATACCTCGATAAACTATACATATATATATGTGTATATATAACAGGTACAACCCATGTTGCACCATAAACGTTACCAGATCCTGTGAGTGACAAAAAGTATGTCAGAAGGCAAGTGTACGCAAAAGTGATCAAAGTAAGTGTCATAATTACAATCCTCCAAATATGAGAGAGTCAGCCCAAAACAGCCTCCTCAGACCTCCTATCGCCCGACTACTCCCTGTGATTCCCATACAGAGAACCACACAAAAAGCAAAATGTCCGGAACCTACCCTGTCCCACAATGTACAACTGACGAACAAGAGCTACGACTATATACACCCTAACACAATCATATAAAGAAGCAGGTCTTTCAACCCTCTTCCTCCTCCTCGCTCGTGTAGTCATCCTCAGTGTCTGAGTCCATATTAATCACATCGACATCCAAGTCAAGAACCTCCCTCATCACTGTCTTACGTGCCACCCTAGTCAAACCGATCTCCAGGTGGACTACGTCGGTAGCGATATCCTCCTCAAGCACGTGAACCAAAGGTTGCACGCGGTATCCACGAGAGAAAGTAGACGATCCAAAACGAGTCGGAGGCATGGCGACAGACTCCTCCTTTGGCTCAGCAAGCCTCGAAGAAGACGCAACGTCTCTAGGGTCCACGTCAGCAGGCGGTATTGGTCAGACGATGTCTCAGCAGCAGCATCTATCTCGGAAGGATCCTCCTCATCAGACGTCGATGACGACAATGACGACGATGGCGTAGGTAGTCACAATCCACAACCAGGTCCGAAACGGACCATCAGCAGCAGGTCAAAGGCAACGGTGTACCTCCGCAGAACTCTAGTAGTCAGATCTCCATGTCCATCAATCACGTTCTCCATCAATCTCCCCTTACATGTCGCTCGGTGGTTGGCGGGGTCCAACTCCCATGCGGCGGGATCAACTCTGTCAATCATCACGTACCTGATTCCCCCGGAAGAGCGAACCAATGTGAACCACTCCCCCAGCGACATATGGCAGTTTTCCGACCGCCCAAACACAAATAATGCAAACAAGGCAAGGCGCGAGGGTCAACTCACAGAATAGGGTAGATAATACAGAGAAAAAGTAAAGCATAGGGATAGATATATATAAGTTCGATAAATCTTATCATGGCATATAATATCATATCCTCAAGTTACTATATTGATGAAAGGGATTTGGTGATGAAAAGAAGAATCTTCAACTAACGAAAATCAAATCTCTTTCAAGACTCAATCGTAGCATAGCATCGGGTTTTGTCGTCTCCACAGGGATCGTGTTGCTACGCACTAATCTCTCTAACTAGATATTACTTGAGGAATTCAAAAATAAAGATTTATTAAATTGAGATAGATAATAAAGATTACGAGAAAAGAAAGAACAAACCTAGGAAGTGATTTCACTTGATGCACAACTTGTTCTCAACCCTTATACTCATAGAACATGGATTAACATTCAAGAATGCCGATAAAAGCTATCCACCCACTATTCTTAGCTAGGTAAACCTTCCCGTTGAAACCCCAGCCTCAATTCCTTGTAGTCCTAGTGATCTCTAAAGGAGCATTGTACTCTAAACCTACTCGATGAGACATACCCAAAGCTCTGTTCCAATCCAAAGAAGTTCATGTTTAGGTGGAAGGAATCTAAAACTGTCACTCAAAAGACCCCTCTAGCTCCTAACAAGACAATCCTATCTAAGCGGTGAATATCTCGACTGTCACTCGGTTTCGGCCTCATTCCCAACTCGAGATATTATTACCTAAGGGTTTTAGTTCTCCATTGTCACCTTGAAAACCTCAACCCTGCCCAAATACAAACATATCCTCTGATGACTAAAGCAAAGGGCAGTTCCTTTCATCTACTAAACTCACACCCATCTTCCGATTGTCATGTAAGCCCTAGAAATCATCTAAGGGGCGATTGATACATGAAGCACAAAGAGAATAAACAAACCTAAGACATAGGTGTCTCTCCCCTTTCTATGAACTAAGCAAACGATAACCCATATCAATCTTCCAATCTATTTATGAATTATGAAAGCTCTTACGACATCAACCAACCAAAAGAAGCAATAAGCATGGAAAGGAACTCCAACAATGAAAAACCATAATATAATTGCATAAGGGTTTGTTGAATCAAGAGTGAATCAAGTTACATCAGAGAAATCTGAACAACCTACATGGAAGGAAGGAGAGGAAAGAAGAAGCCCAAGGTAGATTGGACACATGGCCTTCCGGAGGAGCTCTCATCTTCCTCCATGGTGCACAAGCACCAACCCCAAGGGGTCAACCTCCCTCTCCACCAAGCAAGCCTCTCAGCTCTGGAGAAACTCCTCTCTCTAGGTTTTTTGGAATGAGAAAAATACAAAAGATACCAAAGAAAATGATTAGAATCTTATTTATAGGCAAAATAGGCGAAACCACCATTGTTTCTGGAAGGCTGGCGCTCAAGTTCTAGACATGAGCGCTTGAGCGCTAGTCATACGCTCAAAAGACTTTAAATCTTCTCCTTAACTTTCTTTGAATGCTTTCATCAACTCTCCATGCTTCTTGGCATTCCCTCTTCATCAGTTATCACCTGAAGTACTTGTTGCCCAAGCTTGGAGAAATATCTAAAAGCTCAAGAGGTTGATAGCATAATAATCCTCACATTTAAGTGGACAATAATGCAAGTCCTAAACTTACTTAAAATGCAAGAAAGATCCCTAAAGAACCACCTAATTACTCAACATTGCGAATGCAAAATAAAATGGAAAAATGCATGAAAGAGAATGAAACACTACATGAGACAAGGAAAAATACTAAAAAGAAGCGAAGCAAAGACCCTAAAACATCATATAAACCCGGGTCAACATATATCAACATGTGTAAATCATCAATTTAGCAAAACACATAACGATATTTATCAACATCAAATCATCAAACTCATAACAATGTTTATCAACATCAAATCACCAAATGCATGGTATGAAATGCAATGTTATGCTAAAATTATGCTCCGGACAGGCTGGACACGTATTTCGAGTCGGTGTTTTCACCGGCCTTTGTGTTAACCATAAGACTCGGTGTCGCTTATAACCTAAATGTAGTCAGATCAGCCTTAACCAATAGGTTAGCCTCTAAGTCTGCTACTTAAGATACACTCTTGGTGTCTAATGTGGAAACCTGATCTTTCGATCCCGCTGGCTCCACCGAGGTCCGACATTCCGTCGTGTATCCTTAAACATGAATGAATGATGCAATATGGTTAGCCAAACATCGAATCCTCATCACAAACGTAAATTTATAGCAAATTCCCATAACAAAGAGTGCAAACACCCTTGATGACTGCTCGAGTCATTTGACTCATCTTTTGGATGGTCAAACTACTCTGAGAGCAAAAGAGTACATCGTACTTAGAAACTTATTGGTTTCCCAGAATTATCCCTTAGGTAGCCTAAACATTAAAATGCTGGTTGGCAAAAGGTGCACAAGCACTCAGGGTTTCCCCTAAACTAGGATCATCGACACTTCTCATATTCCCAAACTCTTATCAACCTCTAAGTCTTCTTCACTAAGTTATTAATACTTTAAAGTGCTTGAATGTTGTTTAGCGTATTATGAATTTCATTTGTAAAACGATTTCTATACTTTTCGATCTCTAACTCTTATAAGTTCTAAGGTTTCCCTTAAACCTGTGTATCCCCGAGAAGGTCTCGATCTCCTAAAACAACAAGGTTCAGACCTTGGTCCGACCTAATAATCATTCTCTTAACAGTTTCCGTCACTAGCATGGCATAAACTCTCGTTACCCACACTCTGACGATACCACAATATACAAATAAATAATTGCATAGTCAGTTAGTACAATCCAATAAAGCATATTCAAATATATCATCATATTCTACAATTAGCCACTTAGCACATAAAGCATGTGATTCAGTCAACATCAATCATAGAAAAATCAAGGCATAAACACATATGTCGGCCGAAGCCCTAGAAAACGGAGACACAAGTCTCAAGTTTTAACAACGGCCTAAGCCTCAGAAAACATTTTCCAATCCAGCTCAATCAATATCAAAACAACCAAATCAACAAGTCAAAGTTATCGACGCCTAAGTTCTTATCTAGTAGAGTAAGTTTCCCTCACCTCTAACTCGTCCAGTTTCACAATCCACAAGCTGCTCACATGATTCCTCAACAACTCCTGAAGTTTCCAAAGCTAAACCTTTGAGCAAATGAAACATTACTTAGTCAAAAGCAATCAAAACAATCCAAACAATATCAACTAATGTCTAACGAAACTTTAGAAGTTTCAGAGTATGATAATCTTGGACAAAAGACAAGTTTACACGAAAAAGAAATTCCCCCCCCCCACAAACATGTTCTCGGCCACTCCCCCATCTTAGCGTTTCGATGCTTTTTCTTCGATCTAATTTAATTCCTGGGTAATCTAGGGGAATAACTAGGGTATGACAATGCTCGGAAAATTTTTAGAAATTGAAATGCGATTAGGGGTATTTGGATCAAGACTTTCAGCTCAAAAACTCAAAGTTGAAATATTTGAAAACTAATTTGATAGGATCGTAGAGAATAGCGTTTATAGCAACTAATTCTAGACACACTAGGTGAAGTCGTCAATTTTTGGTTCAAAAAGCGGAACTTTGGTGAAAATGGGTATTTCCACAGTTTTTCAGATCTACAACGACTTAGAGAAAATCCGTGTGCACCGGCGGTGAATATGGAACGCAAGAAAAGCATAGAAGATGATTGAAAGAAAAAATCGAATTAAAAAGATGTTTGTGGAAAATGGTCAAAACTTTGATCACAGAAAGACATAGTTTAAAGCAATAGAAAGTAGAAACGAAGGAATGGAATAGCAAGATTACCTCGATGTCGATCCAAAGAAACTGAAATCGGGTCGATCGGACAAGAATCGACGAAGAACTCACCCTCTCTCTCTCTCTACCCGCAGCCTCTCTCTTTCTCATTTCCCATCTTTTATAGCAGAGGTCGAAAAAGTAAACTTCGAGCTTTTCCGAATTTGGTCGTCCTGGTACTTTCATCTGTCGATAAGAAGTGAATACATGGCGAAAGAATGCCAAAACTCAAAATGAGGTTCTCAGAATTGAAGAAAACGATATAAACGCACTATGGATCAAAATACGCCGGAAAACTACTTTTTGCAGTTGGCGTCGGATGAAGAAACTTCATTCTGAAGAAAGATCGCAATTGTTGAAAGAATTGTGATTCCGCAGATGGAAACTTCGTTTAAAGCTCTGAATAGAAAAATCTTCATTCAGGGTCTTAATTAAAGTCCCCGAGAAGATAAAACCTAGCTTCGACGGACTTTCGGGAAGCCAAACCTATCGTGTGAACAGTCTAGAGTTCCGTAGCGAAACACTGGTTATGGGAAAAATACTCGGAGGTTCTTATTCCTTTAACGATTTTGAATTTCGCGTAAACAGTGCTCTAGGAGCGGAAATAGCCTTTTACAGTCACTTACGACCTAAGCCGGGTGTTGAAATGGCTCGAACTATAACTTAAACTGACTATAGTACCATCCTTAGTCATTTCCTGAACTTTCTTCTTCATAAAGTCATCCAAACCGGCATACACTTGATCAAGTTTCATTCACGTTACATCGAAACCTAAGCGTGAATAGGAAATTAATTATTTAACCTATAAATAAAAACTAGGGTCTGACACTCTCCTCTCTCCTCTCCTCTTTCCTCACCAACACCAACACCAACACCACCACCACCACCACCACCACCCATACTTATCTTCATACTTATCATCTTTCACATCATCATACTCATTATCCATCTGCTCTTCTCTCCTCATTCTGCTGTCGTCGTCTGTCAGGATCTTCATCTCTGAAACCGTCGTCGTTTTCAAATTTGTATAGAACTAATATCTGATGATTTTTAAAAATTATGAGACCACCACAGTAAATCAAGATAGAATATTTAGAGATTTATGGTGGAATAATTTTTTTCCCAAATTCAGAATAGAATACCAGATGAAGGAATTTGGCTAAATTTCACACAGTGTAGGACCAAAGATGCTAAGAGACCAATTACTTTATTTTTCTCTTCAACTTTGTAGTTGGTCGACATCACATCTGAGACAAAAAATTGTCAATTTTTCCAAACCGCACCGCTTCTGATAGCGACTTCTAGAAAATGGAGGAATTTTGGAATTCTGACTGCAGATTTGAGTGCATAAACACAAACACTGAGAATAAAAAAGGAAATGGTGGTCTTGATAAGGTTGAACTTGTAATGAACAAGGGAAGCAGGGCAAGAAAGGTAGTAGATCTGATTGACTTCGAGCAAGAGGGGTTCCACAATGTCGTGGCTGATGAGCTCAAACCTAGGGTTCCCGAAGTGGTGCATCATGTTCTCTTTCCTCCCTGTGAAGAAATTATCCACCCCCTCACGTTGACCCGAAAAACTGCCCCGCCAATCACCACGATCCGTAGCCCTTTCCTCTTAATCCCCAGCAACACCTTACCCATCGAGTGCACGAGGTGGTGGAACGCTGGCTGCCTCGACTCGTGCTCGAAGTAAGAGATCAGGACCGACCTTGAGTAGGAATTTTCAACGAGGTCGGGTCTCGTTATGCCTTAAGTAATACAAATCCAAACCCATTCAATTCTCAAACTTCCGCCACAACCTTCTACCTTCTTGAGATCCACTCTTGTCGTCAGTAGTAGTCTCTTCTCGTGGAGCTCCCTCACCGACACTATTCAATCTCCCAACTCTCTTCCATCCATGGCGTTCCCATTCCAGTATCGGAATGTGATCGTTGCACCGTCGTGAATGAAGAAGAAGAAAGGGGGTGGTTCCTTGTTGGACACAATGGTCGATGGTGTAACACCCTCTAAACCCCGCACAATTATTATAGCACAAATCAGAGTAAAATGCATAACACAGAGGGTGTCACATTTATTCTGTAGAAACATAAATCAAAACACATGTCATGCTCATAATATATAAATATAAATTTTCAACATTGATGTCTCAACATCATATGCATATCACAGCGAATTTATTTTCAACTCCAAAATTTAACATAACCAAAAAATAAATAAAGAGAGTTCATAAAATATTTCTTAAGATCCAAGTTCAATACTAAACGTTTCCCCGTGTTACATAACAGAGCAGTCCCCTAACTAAAAACATATCTAAAGACTAGCTCCTCCGACTAAAGCTTGAGAGAAGCTCCACTATCCTCGGTACTTGAGCGATGTCGCATAGAACATCATTCCAACAGAAGGATGTGAACTCATATCATATGGATAAGCATAATAATAAGTAATGCAAAAACTTATAAAAATTATCCATAAATACCTCATACACAATTAAGAAAATAAATCATGAAATTTAATATAATCAATTAATTTCACAATATGTCAATATTCCGTAATTATAGCTCAGATAAAGAAAATATAAATATCTCAAATTACCACAACAACAAATTCTCCAAAAAGATCGCAATTATCATGATTTAATGTCAACAACTCCCTACGGTAACATATATGACTCAAGTGTAACTCCGTGCAAATGCCTTTGGTACCAAAGTTGTTATCCTTAGCGGTATCACCGGTCCACTCCAGACAGATAACCACCACTGAAGCCCTCGCTCTAGGCTTTCAAAACCACTCTAGTTTTGGGACGAGTCACTAGCCTCCACGAGAACTAGCAAACATTGCCTCTTGACAACTATGCAGTATATTGTGCAAAACTCAACTAACATATGCATATTCAGATCATCTCCAAGTCTTAATTTTTTAGCATATTCATCACCAGCTCAACAATTCAAATCATCTCCAATTTCATAAAACACACACTTACATGTTATCAATCACACAACTTACAATCACAGTAACTTAACAACTTAACACATAACATCAATTTAGAAATAACATCATATAATGAACTATTAAACATATGTAAATTAAATATAATTCATATATAACAGGTTCTGCAACTATTATACAAAAACTGGATTCTTCCTAATTTTCCCCAAAAACTCGTCATCTCCCTGCACCATCCCCTCATGCGAGCGCTACCGCGCACACCACTACCTACATGCGCCACCTCCCTCGCGCGCAACCACATCTTTTTTCGAAAACAACATTTGCACATAAAATGACTCATTTTATTCAAAACGGTTATAAATTGTAGAACAACCTAGGCGAATTTTTAAATACCTCAAATACACTCAGAAAACTCCAATATTTTTATCATGATTCCCTATACAAGTTTTGTAAATCCCTGTAAAATTTCAAGTCCAAATTCGAAGTACAAAATTCAGGACAATTCTAACACTAACAACAGTTCGTGAGAAACGAGACAACTTAACCTATCCTCACTAAAACGCATATAACTTGAGCTACAGATGTCGGAATGACGTGAAACCAGCGGCAAACATTTTATAACAGAAAGGGCTACAACTTTCATGAAGACTACTTCTTCAAATTCGGTCATTAATACAGCTCGAAATAGGGTTCAAGAGCTCATAAATTTCTGCAGTCCCACGCGCGCTACACCCTCTCTTCCACCCACAATTCATAACCCTAAATTCAAACTATCCGCTTTCATTTTAGAAAATATTCATCCCAGGGTTCCTAAATCAGACTTTCTATCATTACCCACTATCATACCAATCCAAAGAACATGAATTCAAACCCTTACCTCTTGTAGATCGACTCTAGGTTTTCTCCACTTTTCTCTTCTCCTCCCTTTTCACGTGTTTTATGTTCTGCTCCTCTTCTAATCCTTATTTTTCTTTTCTTCTATTTATTTCACTCCTAACCCTAATCTAGTGGTACTAGTGGGCTCCACTCCATATATCACCTATACCCAACAACCTTATCTAATTTAATCTTATCTCACTCAAATACAAATTAAATAAATTACTCACTCCATATATCACTTAATTATCTAATAAAATCACATAATTACGCTATATCACAATAATAATTAAAATACAATAATAAATAACCTAATAACGAAAAGTGGGGTGTTACAGATGGTGGTTGTGAGAATGGGGTCATCTTCCAATACATATTCAAATATGTATGGGCCAAATTTATAATTAGTTTTTTTTTGAATTAAATTTAATTAAAAAATAACTGGCTAACCCACAACAATGGGTAAAGAGTAACTTGTGCAAAACATTACACCAGTTTTTCCTTGTGCTTATTAGAGGGTATCTACATCATATCAATTTTTTTGCTCTTTTCTCTTCTGGGTCTACGATAAAAAAGTGATTTATAAGAAATGTAAATTCATAAGAAAATAAAGAAAAAACATGATTTTTATTTTTGGTCAACGAGTTATATTCAAAAAGAGAAGGGCTAAGAAGACGAGGCCCAAGCATGGGCCTCATGGTGAAACATGAGTGCAAACCTTCAACCCTTCCAACCCAAGTAGATCATCTCTCATCCTTCGTCTAGGGTTCTGCTTGTGCAAGTGCAACTGAACGTAACAAAGAGGCAAAGAGAGAAAGAGAAGCATCAATTCATCAAAATCAAAATGGGTTAGTTACTACACGATTTCGATGTTTTATCATTATTGTCTGTGCATTGAATGAAAATTCGAACATGATGAGATTGAACTTTGTTGTGTTTGAAAATTGAAATGCCAAAGTCGCAAAGCAAGACAAGAAGAAGAAGCCTCGTGGACGCGCTCACAAGCGCATGCAACACAATCGCCGATTCGTCACCGCCGGTAACGTTTCTCTTCTCTTCTTCTCATTTCCAAATCCACAATCTTCAATTTTAGGGTTTGTTAATGATGTGGATTTTCAGTTCAGTAATTTTATTTTATTTCTTGTTTGTGTGATTGTAGTGGTGGGATTTGGTAAGAAGCGTGGACCAAACTCATCTGAGAAGTGAGGAAAATGCTTCATTGGAGGTTGTTTTTTTGTTAGCTTTTGTAATTTGTTGCTTATGTTTTATCTTGATTGATGAAATGAAAGTTAGAAGTTTTTTATTATGGAAAAATGAACAAGTTTTGTTTTACTATTTAATATTGAAGATATGTTTCTTCTCTAAATTCAAATTGTTTTCTTGTTGCTTGTGTTTTGTTTCTTCCATTACTTGAATATCACACACATTATCGGGGGAAAAACAAATCATTTTGTTCACCTTCATTTTTATCTCGCTTTCCATTATATTGTAGTGTATTAGTGTTGTGTTTTGACTTGGTGCTGTTATCAATTCATTTCTTTTCGCATTTTGAAGACCATGAGGTGTTTTCAAAATTCAAATTGGATTAATACTTGTTGGACTCTGCCATGTAATGCTTTCAAGGAGCTAAAAACTTCTGCATTATATGCAAAGTTGTGTTAGTGTGCTATGTGGATAAATCCTTCTGTAGCATAAGGAAAAGGTTTATGTGATAATGGTCTTCTCATTTTAATAGCAATGGTTACCGGTGGTTGGTCAGTGATAGACTCTCAAATAGAGATACTTGTGTAATGATCAGAGTTAACCTGATATTTTACCTCTGGATGCATCTTTTTGTATGTATGGATCAGTGTTTGCAGAATTGATTCTGGCAGAATTGAGTATTGTAATTGAGTTCAAATGATTGATTATGTTTAAGCAGAAGTAATTATTTGTTGTGGCAAGTAAAATTGATTATGTAGAATTGATTTTGTTTTATTGGTGCACCCAAACATTGTTTCAACTGGTTAGAATTGATTTTAGTCTTAAAAGCACTTTTGGTCCCCACAAATGACACTTTTGGTCCCCATAAATAGGTAATGGTGGGAATAAAGTTTATGCGAAACTGAAAGTAGCCCACTTAAACCTTTTAATTTTTGTTCGGTAACTGAAAAAGGGGAGTTAAAGATCCAAATCAATTTCTTGAATGTCATTATTCCAACAATCCCCCACTAATGTCAAGCAAGAAAGTGAAAAAAATTCTGAGCAAAGAAAGTTAATTTTTGTGCTTAAGTGTTAATATCTATATGATTGAATTAACACATAGTGAAGTGAGGCAACAACTTTTGTTAAAAGAGTAAACGAATCTTGAACTAATTTGACTTGGTTAGAACCCTCACTACACACATTAACTTTGAAATGTAGAGACTCTGCGATAGTAGATTAAAGCCATTCTCTGAACCTTGTGATACACGTGAGTGTTTTAGAAAGATTGCCTAAGCCTTTCATAGGTGGCGGTTTTTACCATTTCACTCACATACTTAATGATGTCAAGGACGGGTTTGCATATTTAACGATGTAGAGATGAGAAGATTGATCTTGGAGGAAGGTCACAAAGGAAAGCTCAATATTCACCTAGGAATGAATAAGATGTATCAAGACTTGAAACTTCACTTCTGGTGGCCAAGAATGAAGAAGCAAGTGGCTGAGGATGTTGCTGCCTGTCTAACCTGTCAGAAGGCAAAAGATAGAACATTAGAAACCCGCTGGAATGCTACAATCGTTGGATGTGCTAGAGTGGAAGTGAGATAGCATTTCAATGGACTTTGTAACGACTTTACCTACAACAAGGAAGAGGCGTGACTCTATCTGTGTCATAGTAGATCAGTTGACGAAGTGTACTCATTTCTTACCTATTAGAATTAGCTTCAAGGTGGAACAATTAGCAGAGATTTTTGTTGCGGAGATAGTACACTTGCACGATGTACCATCAAGCATTATTTTCGATAGAGACTCATGGTTTACTTTGCGTTTTTGGGGAGCTGTGGGAACGAAGCTGAGACTTAGTTCTGCTTATCATCCTCAGACGAATGGACATACCGAGATGACTATTCAATCGTTGGATGATTTGCTAAGAACATGTGTGCTAGATAACCAAGGAAGTTGGGAAGAGATGCTACCTTTATAAAGAGTAAGGTAGAAAGTGTGTGCGGGTATGAGGCGGGTTTGGTACTATAGTACTCATACCCGCACCGTACCCATGATTTTTTACGAGTAATTACCCATATCCAATCCCATTCCCATCTAGCAGGTTTTTACCCTACCGATTATGAGTATTTTTAGTGGGTGCTCAATGGGCCTGAGACCCATTGCCATCCTAGCTGGGCGTGAACCACATCATATTCCCTGGGAATATTCCTTTCTTGCCTTGGAAGGCACTCTCATTCCATATATAAGGGGGGTTATTTTGGTAAAATGCATTATTTTATTTTTGAGATTTTATTTAATTTATTATTTTAAAATTTTTGAAAATAAAATCTGACCATATGGTGATGGTGGGCGGTCAAAAAAAGGGGAAATTTCCTTTCTTGGCCAAGAAGAAAGTTATTTTTGGAAGTTTCTCCTTTTGATCTCATTAAAAGGGGGACTTGAATTTGAACTTTCAATCTTCTAAAGGATTTCTTTTAGAGTCTTAAAAGACTTGTTTTTGACTATTTTAAAAGTTGGGTTTTAATGACAATTAAAAGAGAGATTAAAGCACAATTAAAAAGAGGGTTTTGAGCAGTTAATCAAAGAAGAATTTTTTTCATTTTAAGCCCCTTGGGCTTAGGCTGGCCGTGGAACCCTCTAGGGTTTGGGGGTAAAAATTTCTCTTTCTCCTCTCCATTAATGCATTGGGCCTAGCCTACTACTATAAATAGAGAGCTTCACCTCTTCATTTTTCACACCAAAACTCTCCACTCACTCTCAAGCTTCACGTAAGCTTTCTTTCTCCCTCCCTTGTTCTTAATTTTCTTTCTTGATCTTAGTGTAGTTCTAAGCCTTGAGCAAGATCATCCTCATTATGCTTTGTGGTCGTAGTGTATGCTGATCTTCCACATCTACAAGAGAATGATCATTTGATCAAGTAGACATCCTTTAGAAGATTGAGAATTCAAATCCAAGTCGCCATTTAATGAGATCAAAAGGAGAAACTTCCAAAAATAACGGGCTCCTCAGCAGATAGAGTAAACTGTGGAGGAGGCACCTCACCCTCAAATGCCTTCACGTTCTTATGGTGCCCATCTTGAGTGTAGGTCGACTCCATTATTAGACCCTTATATACATACCGGTCTGAGGAGTAGTCAATCTCCCAGGTGGGATCAGCGACAGCGTCAGAGGGTACGATGCTCATCAACCCGCGAAGATACCAAATCGGGGTGGTTGTGTGGGGTAGAAGGTAAAGGGAAAGAGGGGTAGGCCCAAGGGAAGCAAAGAACAAATCCAACCAGTAGTTCAACCTGCTTGGTTAAATTAAATTAAAATAATTAAGAGTTAATTTTTTTTCTTTCTAGTTTAGTAATTTATTTTAGTAATTTTATATTCATCTAGTAATCTGGAAAAAGCTACAAACAAGAGTTTATTGGAGGCTAAATAGAAAAACTAGAGGGGAAAAATGTCGATTTTTTTCTGTGTCAAAATCCAATGAACCGAGTCTCTATCTATAGACAAAAAAAATGATGAATTTTGGTGAAAAAAAAATTAATTTACTACGAAATAATTGACCCCAAATAATTAGGATGAGATAAAAATCTGGAGATTACAACAACCAATGAGATTATGCCATGTGTGTTAAGTGAGACCGGTTAATGTTCAATCTTGAATATTCAACACCCAATTCAACTACTTCATTGGACCCCTTCAACTGTTGAATCATGGATACGACAGGTCTATTGCAGATGGCCTGAGTAGTAAAATCTATCCATCTACTATTAGAAAATCAAAATCAATGATAAGTCTTTCTAACAATTACTACCTCAACTATCCATTATTGCAATAAGTTGCGGTGATCGGCAAAGATCGATGTTGAAGCGGCTGAAAAGAGAAATGAGACAATTAAGGGTTCAAACTTCAAACTGCTTAACAAATTGTACTTTCAATTTTAACCCAAATGCAATTTAGAATTTTATTTAGTATTTAATATGATACCATTCACTAATATTATAAATTCCAAAAATAAATAAATGGTAGACAAATGTAGCAGACTCAATATTGATAATTCATGGCAATTTAATAGTTTAAAGAGTTATAAAATAAAATCATTTTTTTTTAAATTATAGACTCAAATGATGAGAAAGAATAATTTGTTTTTTTGTTTTTATATAAATATATTTCCGATTGCAAAACATTTATATATATATATATATATATATATATATATATATATATATATATATATATATATACTAGTTGATTGACCCGTGCAATGCACGGATGACTTTTGTTATACAAATAAATGAAGATGGTAATGGAATAACATTTCTATCATTTACCTTGACTACCCATTTGGTAGTATACACAACTTTTAGATATGAAATCAGAAGTAATGTAAAAATCTCCAAAGCCTCAAAAATCCTATTCTTGGATTCCTCAAGTCTTCCATTTCAATCCCAGCATCTTCTTGCCTTACATTTTCAAATCTGACTTTTTCAAGCTTTTCAAGTCGAACTTTGACTTCTTCAAGTCTTCTTGTTTAGTCCCGGCTTCTTCAAGCCTTCCATTTCAACTCCGGCTTCTTCAAGCCTTCCAAATCAAGCTTTCTCAAGTGGCTATTGGCAGAACTATGTAGCCTTGATGTCTCTTCACAGAGAATACGTAGGTTGGGAAGCACTTCCCCTTAGGCACCCCAAATAAAGACCTTCCTTAAGGTTCACTCTCAAAATCAGGTTTTTTCAAGTCTTCAAAATCCTAAAAAATAATAAAATATAAAACACAAAAACATCAATCTTTTTCTAGTCAGATCTACGTGAAGGTATGAAAAACGGTAGAAGGGGGGGGGGTTTGAATAGCGTTTTCAGAATAAAACTTCCACCTTAAGATTTTACCAAATCTTTCGAGACACAAGTAAAGTGCTTAAGATAAGAGATGAGAAAAGCACACAAGGATTTTATCCTGGTTCACTTGATGAATCACTCAAGCTAGTTCAGTCCACCCGTGAAGGTGATTTCTTACTTCTTAGAATGAAGGCAATCCACTAATCAGAGAATTGTTACAACTGCACTTGAAACCTATAAGTGACTAATAATAAACTGACTTAGCTCACACTAAGATTCACTCTCTTAGTCTTCTTTAGGATCCGATCAACCTTGATCTCCTAAAGGTAACCTAAACAACTGTTTAAGAATATTGTTTACAAAGAAATTGCTTCTGAAAAGCTTGTAGTAAACACAATGAATTCAATGAAGAAAGAATGCTTAGAAGATTTGAATATATCTTGCGCGTGTAAGTTTCTTCCAACAACATCTTTCAGTCTTCAGCCTCTATATATACTCCAATGATTAGGGTTTGAACATTGCATGGGAATGCTACCGTTGGAGGGCAGATATGAGATTTCCAGCTTCTGCTGTGGCTGATAATGTTAGGTTAGGTCGTCAGGATAGTACATTTACTTTTGTACTTTGGATAGTGACTTGACCTTTAACCTTGTAGACTTCTGATCAAAGGAATGCTTCGTGTTGGAACTTGTGAAACTTGTTGATCAGAGTCAGAGGGAAGCATGGATCCTCTAACCGTTGTACCTTCTGATTCTGAACTCAGAGGAGAAGTACTTGGTCTTCAGAGCCAGTTTGCTTCTGGACTTCAGAGTCTTCACTTTTCAGCTTCTGGATCTTCAGAGTCTTTTAAACCATCAGAGCTTCTGAACCTTCAGAGTGTCTGGTTATCAGAACGTCTGGATCTTCAGAACTTCAAGTGATCTAAGTCCACATCAGAGCTTGATTAACTTCAGAACTTCTGAAGCTTTTCTACTGTTCAGATTGAACATAGATATTGCGAAAGCGTTGCTAGGGTCACTCTTTAAGCAAAGTGCTTCTGATTTGTGTGAGATTATGTTAAGGTCAGAGCCTGTTAAGAACATACTCAGAAAACACGTTAGAGTACCATAATTGTTCATACTAAAACGTAAACTTGTAATCATCAAAACATAGAGTTGTACTACTAGATCAAAACTTGATCTTACACTACGTGGCTTTGAATTTTCCTTTGCATTTGGGGGATACGTAGGAGCGGGCATAAAAAACCGTCAAGCAAAAATTGTAAATAATTTTTTCTTAATCAAAACACATAAAAAACAAATAATACAAAAATCAAAAACATTTTCTTTTGGGGTAAAACAAATATTTAGAAAGCTAACATAATTTTGCATAATTAATTAGAGTTAACCGTTTTATAAACGGACGCTATGAGGTGCTAGTACCTTCCCCACACGTAATAGACTCTCAGAACTAGATATGGTTTCGAAGACCATTTTCTTTATGGGGTTTCTGATGTTTTCCCATTTAAAAAATATTGGTGGAGACTCTTCTGTTTTACACTTCTTTGTGTGTCGTCCCGCCGCGACCCCGGTTGCAACATAGACGACATTAATTATTTTGTCATATGCATGCCTTTGTTCGTTAGTTATTGAAGAGAGAAATTGGTCAAAGAATTCACACATTACATTCCTATCATAATTCTGCTCCTCTACAATTAGTCTTTGTCCAGCGTCTTCCACAACAATGTCTGAAGGATAAGGTATGGAAACAAAATTGTGTAGACTCCTGCCATTGTTTTGTAGCATGTTCTTGATAAGTGCCAAATTTACCTGATTTTCTATATTAATTTGGTTACTTATCTGTTCTAAATGTGTAAGTTATCTTTCAAATCATCCCTCAAATAGGTTAATTTAGTAAGTAGATAGTTTATATATAGATATTATGTAAGATATGTTCGTTTTATCATTTAGACTCTTTGGTATTTATTGTAGGAGAAAAGTCAAGAAGATCCAACCATTTGAAGATCAAAAGAGGCTAAAAATATTGAAGTTCGCTTAAGCCAAAAGTTGGCTCGCTTAAGCCAAAATACATGGCAGTAGCAGTGGCAGATATATTGAACTTCACTTAAGCCAAATGTTGCCTCGCTTAAGTCAAATTACATGGCAGTAGCAGTGGTTCTGGAAGACAATTCGGCTTAAGCGAGAAATTGTCTCGCTTAAGCCAAAGACCTTACCTGAACGTGAAGAAACCTACTCGCTTAAGCGACACCTTTATCAGCTTAAGCGAGATTGCTGTCCTGTTTTTTAAAAAGCTCGACCAAATCAGAATTGAACCATCTTTTAACATATTTTTGTACCTCTTGGAGAGAAAATTGCAGAGAAAAGGAAGAGAGAAACATTGGGAGCTTTGATCCACCATCCATCGTGCTGGAGACACATCGAGGACGGCACGGGTCGCCGCTTTCACCTTAGTTTCCTCTTGTAAGCTTTGTAAGCAATCAGTGGATATGGGTTGCTAAGTTTCTTTGTTGGATTTGGATGTAGCCTTTAACCATGATTTGTTCTTCTTGATTTCTATATGAAAATATCGTTTCTATTACATGATTCAACGGTTTTCTCTTGTTCTTAATGCTATGTTTTAGTTTGCGCACCTAGAACATATCGATTGATTCGGCGTAAGAGCGGAGGCTACAACGTCTAGAGTCCGACCTAGAGTTAATCATCTAATAAATCTAATTGCTAGGAATAGAGTTAGGTTTGTTAGTCCCTTAAACATCTGAGCTTAAAGATAACTTAACTTTTCTATGCATGTGAGGAATCAATGTTTAGGAAAGTAAGTTATAGATATCCACTCATGTGAGGAATCAATGAAGTAGGGTAGAAATGGTGTAGATGAATCATGGATAGGAATGAATTTGCATATAGAATCATAGGAAACTAGTAGTTAAACGGTGAACTCCAAGTCCAACAGTTTTCTCATCTTGATATCCAATCGTTTTTATCTCGCTTTGTTTAATTTGCATGTGTTTTGGTCACTAAAATCATCAACCATTTTAGAAATCCATTGCTTGAGTAATTTCACTAGAGAACGGCATTTGTATTAGCAATTCCCTGCGGATACAAAAAAAATCCTATGCTATACTACAATTGAATCTTGAGGATTTTTAAATGTAGTATCGGTGTAGAAAAATCTTTCAACAGTTCTCAATCTCAGCAAGTGCAAGATTTTTTTTTTGATTATCTATTAAATTCAATCCTGCAAACATATAATTAGATTAGTTTAGCAAGTTTTGCATGTGCAATTTAGAAAGAACCAAAATGAAGGAGATTACCTGGGTAATCTAAACGTCTTCTTTGTCTGTAGAGAATATCATCTGAAAGCTCTTGCCAGCACTTATCCCAGTACAATAACCAACCTTGGAGGCAAGACACAGGACCATCTTCCAGCAGGGTACCACCAACACCGTACCAAAATCAACAATACCAACATAATCAACCATTTCAACAACCATCACAAGATAGGACTTCCAAACTGGAGGATACACTAACCCAATTTATGCAGGTTTCGATATCCAACCAGAAAAATACGGATGCATCCATTAAAAACTTGGAATTACAGGTTGGACAGATGGCTAAACAATTGAGTCAGCTGACTATTGAGCAGAAAGGGAAGTTCCATGCCAATACAGAAGACAATCCCAGGGAGCATTGCAATGCAATATTCACAAGAAGTGGGAGAGTAGTTGGTGGAGAGATTGATGTGGATGAAGAAAAAAATGAGAGCCATGATCCAAAAGAGAGTGAAAAAGAGGAAGAGGTTGAAAAAGAAGAAGAAAAGAATAAAAGAGAGGTTGTAGATAGAGAGGAAAAGAAAAAGAGTGAAAACCATGAGAAAAAGAAAGAGAGTGAGGAAGTCAGGTGGAGTCCGTCTATCCAACGCTTGCCATATCCTCCGAATTCTAAAAAGATTGATCATGAGAGGAAAAAGAGGAGATTTCTAGATATTTTCAGACATTTGAACATCACAATGCCATTTTCTGAGGCATTGGAGCAAATTCCCTCCTATGGAAAGTACATGAAAGAGCTTTTGAAAAAAAAGGACAAGTTGAAAGCACTGCATGAAGATGAGGTGATCCAGCTCAATGGACGTTGTAGTGCAATTCTACAACGCTTACCACCTCCAAAGCATAGAAGTTCCAAGAGTCTTGTCTTGCCGGTTAAACTTGACAACAATCAATCCTGTAATGCACTGATAGACTCTGGGGCTACTATCAATTTAATGCCTCTTTCCTTGTTGAAAAGATTGGGAGATGTGGAAGTAGAGCCTACAGGGATGACGCTGCAACTAGCTGATAAATCAGTCAAATTACCTCAAGGAATTGCAGAGAATGTGACTGTGATGGTGGAGCAGCTGAATTTCCCAATAGACTTTGTGGTTGTAGATGTTCCTGAAGACAAAGAGATCCCAATCATTTTAGGGATGCCATTCATTATCACTGCCAGGATAGCATTTGATGTAGATATTGGGATCCTGAAGGTGAGACAAGGTGAAGATGAGGTACATTTTACAGTTTTTAGTGATAATCATCACCGACAAAGCAAAGGTATGGTTTCTTTAATTAAAAATGTTGGTTTTGATTTGGAAAAATTATTTGATGAGCATGATCCATCATCATCTTCAATTGATGCATCAAATCACTTGTCTGAGCTTGAAAATGCAAAAACTAAACATTCTGAAAATAAAAACTGTGATTTTGATGCTAAAGAGGATGTGAAGAATGGATTAGGGAAGAAAGGAAGGATAAGAAAGAAGAAAAAGTTTTCTAAGATGTGGAAGGTTGTGACTACGTGTCAAAAGTGCTTCAAAGAACTTCTGAAAAAGGAGAAGGAACCAAAGAGGAAGAAGGGAACCATTCTCTCCTCTTGTCTTTGGTCTCCTTGACAAATTGAATTTCAAAGCGTCAAGCTATTGACGTTAAAGAAGCGCTTCCTGGGAGGCAACCCAGTGTTTTAATGTGATTTTCTTGTTCTCATGTGTTTTCGGTTTTTAGTAAGTTTTAGTGTGAATTTGTGAAGTTCTGCTTAAATCCGTATACTTATGTGCTTCACAAGTTTAATTTAGTGTTTTGAGTGTGTTCAAAGGTTTGGAAATCAATGGTTTGATGGATTTGTAAAAGATAGGGTTGTGACTTGTTTTTGCATGTGAACTTGAGTAAATTGTGCATCCTATGATTTTCTGTTTAAAACCTGAGTTTCAAAGTTATATCAGGTCTAATTTGATGCTTACCATGCATATGAATTGATGATTTTTGAGGTTGGTGTGTTTTGAGAAAATTGAGGTATGTAGTAGTGTGCTCATGATGAAAAACAAGTCACTCTAGCTGATTTTCTGCATTAACTGTGCAAAATTGCTTTCCATAACTTTTGAACAAACTCATGTTTGTGTTTTAATGTTAGTTTTCAAATATTAGAATAGGAACCAATGTGAAAATTTAGGCTTTGAAGTGAAAGTGCATTAAGATTGCTCATTGTGTAGTTTTCTTGATCTTGGAGTGTGCCATATGGGGATGTGTTTCAGCTGTGAAGTTTAAGGCCTCTCACAAGTTTTAAGTGATATGAATGGTGAGTCTAAGGACTTAGAAAGCTAGGAAAAATGAGAAAAGAAGAAATTGAGGTGTTGGGTTGTGAAAATAGCAGAAATGTGTGTAAGGTATGAGTTAGAATGTGAAATAAGAATCTTGTGTCTCTTTTCATGATTTTAGTCTTCACACAAGTTTCTTAGATGATAAGTAAGTGGTTTATCCTCTTATGAAGCATTGAGAATTGATGAATCAAAATTTGAGGTATCCACTTGTGTAAATAGTCAAAAATAGTGCTAAATTGAATTCATGTTCTTTGATGATTAACATGTGGAATTCAAGTGAATCATAGGTTTAAATTGAAGATAGAAATGCCTCATTATGATTGAAAATCAAGGAAGAAGAGAAATACAAATTTTGAAGATTAGACTTGTGAATTTTGGCAAGACTTAACAGTATTATGCTGCATAATTGCAGGTACTTCGCCTAAGCCAGCCAAATGAGCGCTTAAGCCAAAATCAAAAAGCAGTTACAGTGTACCAGGGTTCAATTTCGCTTAAGCCAGAGCAAGTTCCGCTTATGCGACACTCTAGAAAGAAAAGATAGCACAAGAACTGGTATGTTCGCTTAAGCAAGGAAATGTCTCGCTTAAGCGAGATACCTTTTAAAAACAAAAAAAAAATCAGTCACTCTTTAAAAACACAAACCCCACCTCATACACAAAATCACCTATCACTTCCTCTCACACACAAGAGCACGTAACTTAGTTCCATTGCACACACATGAGCAGGATTTTCAACTCTTTGGTTCAGTTTTCTCCATTCTCTCATTTTCAATTGTACTCGTGATTTGGGGATTTTGGTTTTCTACTTCTCAGGTAAAGTTTTCCCCTTTCTTCCTCAATTTGATTTCACATTCTAGAGCTCTAAATTTGGGGATATTGATTGTGCAAGCACTGATGAGCATTGAGGAATTTGTGGTCTCATTGGGAAAAGAATTGCATGCTTTGAATAGGACTGTTTGGGGCTCTTAAGTTTGGTTACAGGATTGTCAACTCAAATTGTTATATGCTTCATATGTTAAAGGTTGTGCACCCTAGGTGTTTAAAAAAATGCATGAATGAAAATGTTAAATCGTCATCTACCTAACGTTTGAGATCTAGGCTGTCTAGGAGCAGATGTTGCAATACAGACACTCAAACAGGATCATGATGCTTGGCTTGAGGACAGGCCAAATTCCAGGGAGGAGGAGAGAGCTGCTGGACATGGAGATGGAGATGAAGCTACTACTTCTGCAGCAGCTAACTTGAGAGCTGATGATTACATGTTTGATGATCAGGAGCAGGATGGAGTTGGGGATTGATGACCACAACCACTGATCCAAGTTCACTTTTATTTTCTGTCATTTCATTTTCTAGCTTTATTACTTTTATTCGTTTATAGTACTTGTTAGTCTGAATTTGGTACTTTGTGTTATTTTCTTGTGTTCTTAATTGCTAGCACATGTTTGGATTTTGGATTAGCAGTTTGTTTTGCTCACTGTTCTGAATTGCAAATGATTGGTTGTTGGTTTAGGTAATGAGCATGGGCTATGAAAAGCTAGGTTGAGCATGATGTGTGTTTTTAAAAGTTCATAGTTCATTGTGATTGCACTCACTTGGTGTCATTATATGATATGAATGCATCATTCACATGAATGTCATAGGCTCATTTTGAAAATGCTTGAAATCAGGGACTCCTAAGCCTAGTGAGGAGTGTAGCCAAACACTTGGTGAGATTCGAGAGATTCGCCATTGTTTTGCACAGTTTTACTTGTTTGATTCTCTAACTGTTGAATTGCATGGGAATGACAGAAAATGATCAAGGCAATTTTGTTCTTTAGTGTACATACACTACTTAGCCAAATAAGCCTACCATTGATTAGGAATTCCAATTGCACCCCTTTTGAGCTTGAATTAAAATTTTGTTGTTCTTTGTATATGATCCCGAACTTAAATGAAAAAAAAAAAACAATGTTTCTCCCATACTTTTTAAGTTAAGAGAGCATTTATGTGAGGATTGTATGCTAATGTGCTAAGTTGGGGGGAGTGAAGGCTTTGATATCTTTTTGTTTAGTTTTCTATCCTTTGCACATATACTGATGGAAAAAAAATGCTTGTGTATAGTCTATCAAAAACAAAAAACAAAAAAGACAACAAAAAAAAAAGAAAATGATTGAAAAAGAATGGAAATGAGAAGAAAAGGGGTTATGTGCATGAAATTGTGTAAAAGGGGTGAAAAAGAGGATTGGTAGAAGGAGAGCGAAAAAAAAAATCATAATTATTGTGTGAATCCAAATGTAATTGCTCTCTTGACTTGAAAGTATCTTGAAAATCAAGAAAAACCAATTTTCTTGATAACCCTGGCCACATTACAACCCAGAAAGACCTTTGTGATTCTTGAGTTTCCATGCAGTTTTAATAGTTGATGAGACAGGTAAAGGGTTTGACATGTTGTGATTCAACGGCTGAATAGTGTGAAACACTTACCTCAGAGAATTGAAGAGTAGTGAACAGTTTGATGAGAATTTGAATGGTTCCCTGATTGAATAGTATTAGATTCAATGTTATGCCAATAGTTTCATGCTGGTGTGCTTTTGTATCATTACTGTAACCATTTTTGTGGGCTTCACATGTTCTTGTTGGTAATTGATAGTTGAATCATGCTTGTGAAAAGAAACTTTGAGATTAGTAGTTCATAAGCCATGCTCGTTCAAGAACCTTTGTGACTATGTTTTTTTTATAGCCAATACCTTTTGTTTGAGGACAAACAAAGTTCCAAGTTTGGGGGAGTTGATAAGTGTCAAATTTACCTGATTTTCTATATTAATTTGGGTACTTATTTGTTCTAAATGTGTAAGTTATCTTTCAAATTATCCCTCAAATAGATTAATTTAGTAAGTAGATAGTTTATATATAGATATTATGTAAGATCCAACCATTTAGACTCTTTGGTATTTATTGTAGGAGAAAAGTCAAGAAGATCCAACCATTTGAAGATATATTGAACTTCGCTTAAGCCAAAAGTTGGCTCGCTTAAGCCAAACTACATGGCAGTAGCAATGGCAGATATATTGAACTTCGCTTAAGCCAAATGTTGCCTCGCTTAAGCCAAATTACATGGCAGTAGCAGTAGTTCTGGAAGACAATTCGGCTTAAGCGAGAAATGGTCTCGCTTAAGCCAAAGACCTTACCTGAACGTGAAGAAACCTGCTCGCTTAAGCGACACCTTTATCAGCTTAAGCGAGATTGCTGTCCTGTTTTATAAAATGCTCTACCAAATCATAATTGAACCATCTTTTAACATATTTTTGGACCTCTTGGAGAGAAAATTGCAGAGAGAAGGAAGAGAGAAACTTTGGGAGCTTTGATCCACCATCCATCGTGCTGGAGACACATCGAGGACGGCACGGGTCGCCGCTTTCACCTTAGTTTCCTCTTGTAAGCTTTGTAAGCAATCCATGAATATGGGTTGCTAAGTTTCTTTGTTGGATTTGAATGTAGCCTTTAACCATGATTTGTTCCTCTTGATTTCTATATGAAAATATCATTTCTATTACATGATTCAATGGTTTTCTCTTGTTCTTAATGCTATGTTTTAGTTTGCGAACCTAGAACATATCGATTGATTCGGCGTAAGAGCGGAGGCTACAACGTCTATAGGAGTCCGACCTAGAGTTAATCATCTAATAAATCAAATTGCTAGGAATAGAGTTAAGTTTGTTAGTCCCTTAAACATCTGAGCTTAAAGATAACTTAACTTTTCTATGCATGTGAGGAATCAATGTTTATGAAAGTAAGTTATAGATATCCACTCATGTGAGGAATTAATGAAGTAGGGTAGAAATGGTGTAGATGAATTATGGATAGGAATGAATTTGCATATAGAATCATAGGACACTAGTAGTTAAACGGTGAACTCCAAGTCCAACAGTTTTCTCATCTTGATATCCAATCGTTTTTATCTCGCTTTGTTTAATTTGCATGTGTTTTGGTCACTAAAATCATCAACCCTTTTAGAAATTCATTGCTTGAGTAATTTCACTAGAGAACGACATTTGTATTAGCAATTCTCTGCGGATACGACAAAAACCCTATGTTATACTACAATTGAATCTTGAGGATTCTTAAATGTAGTATCGGTGTAGAAAAATCTTTCAACAGTTCTCAATCTCAGCAAATGCAAGTTTTTTTTCTGATCATCTGTTAAATTCAATCCTGCAAACATATAATTATATTAGTTTAGCAGGTTTTGCATGTGCAGTTTAGAAAGAACCAAAATGAAGGAGATTACCTGGGTGATCTAAACGTCTTCTTTGTCTGTAGAGAATATCATCTGAAAGCTCTTGCCAGCACTTATCCCAAACCACCTCGGGATTTGACATGTTGTTAGACATCAACAACACCACAAACAGTCTTCTAAGGTACTCTCCTGACGCCCGGAAGCTCGCCTCCTTTATTGCGTCTACAAATTCTGTGTCATCTTGTAGCAAATCAAGAACACAACACACACCCTTAAAAGTATTGTAGGTCATTTCTTTCACAATGAGAATATCTTTAAAACTCGTGCAACCTTTTTGAACGTTCAAAAGAATCCTTAAGTAATAGTCCTCACCGCATGATAGAGGCTCATGTGAAATTCTACCAATTGAGAAAACCTGTTTTCTAGGACGCCATTCTCTTGTGTCGTCTTTCCAAACAAATTTGGTGGGATATTCTGAATAAGTAATGTCTCGCCCAGCCGCATAAAGTTGATTATCCTCCATCCAACCCATAAACTTGTTTTTCTTAATGTCGGTCTTTTCAATTGCATCCTGAACTGTCTCACCGTCATTGTACACAACGCTCTGCTCACCCGGAAGATGGAATGGCAACCTCACAACTGGAGGCCCTCTATAATGGACTTCAAATCCAAACAATCTCCATGCCGCCTCACACGCAGAGATTTACCTGCAGTCATAGTAATTTTTAATTTCATCAATCACCGGGGATGGGTTACTTGAATCTGATGTTCGGTAAAATTCAGATGTCACTCTGTCGTTGCCTTTATGGACAAACTTGAAAAGATATTTTATTGCACTTTTCTGGCATGTGTACTCAACATTAATGTGAGCTCTATATTTTTGGAGTAGCAATGGGTTGTATGGTACAACGTATCTATTATCCAGCACAGTTTCCTTTCATCTTCCATATTCCCTTCTTCTATATTTAGGAAAACCTTCATCATCAATAATGGTCCTCGTCCTAAACTCTTTAGGAAAGAACTTGGAGCATTTTCCATTGTTCATACACGGTGACTTCAAATTTAGTACTGCATGGTCCGTAAATCATATATTTCTGCACAACTTCAAATAATTTAGGACTTTTGCTACGATATGGAATATCTGAATTATAAAACAATATAAGAAAAATCACTTTGAAATATCTGAATAAGATGGCATAAAAAGTCCTAATTCTACAGTTATTTTATTTCAATTTCTATGTTTTCATTTAAATTTTTATTTATAAATATTTTTGAATTATCATATTTGAATTAGAGTTTGAAAGTGATCATCATTAGAATTAGAGTTTATTTGGGTTGAAATTTGAAAATATGAAAAATGTAATTTGATTCAATTTTAACATTGTCGTATGATTGCAAAAATAAAACAACTTATTTGATTCAATTAAATAATTAAGTAATTAATTTTATTTTTCTGTTAGGAGTTCTCAATGATGAGTGCGTTTCTTTAGATGTTGTAGTTTATGCAAATCACAATAGCTTGCTGCCTTTTGTTTGCCATGGGCTTTGGAAAGCTAGGAAATGATGTATTGTAGGGGTAACAAAACCCCTTTATGAGAATTTCTAGACTCTTTGTGATGATGACTTTTTGTATAATATTTTTTAAAATAAATATCCATCTTAAAGAATCAAATTAGTTTTAATATTCACGGATATATTTTTTTTATACAAAGGGTTTTTTAAGGGATCAATTTTTTTTTTAAAACTGAATAACATATTATTAAAAAGCCTCCAAAACAAGGCCAGCAACGAATCACATGTCTGTGTCGCATACAAAACCCCCACCCAATGACCACATAATGACTTTGAGAGAGAGCCTCATTAAAATCTTAGTAGGAAAAAACTCATTGGAAAAAAATCCTAATAAGAAAAAAGAGTACTCAAATCTCAAAGGGGTCAAAACATCATAGTACATAGCCAAAAAACCCCATACAAACACCCAAAAGCAAATGAAAATTACACGCTCAATATAACCAATACATTATCCAACTATCTGATAACCTGCACCTCCAAACAAATAACTGCTTCAATCAGTGTATCTCAAGCTTGAAATAATTCCTCCAGTAAAAAATGAATCCATGATATCATGCTTCAAGCCACATACCTTACATCTCATGTTTAAGACGCCTGCAAAGACAGCAAAAAATACAAGCCTTCTCCATCCCTTGTGCACAATCACGTACACCAAAGTCCAAAAACTCATTTAAGTAACCCCACCCGGTCAATCACACACGTATACAGGTATACATCCTCTGCATCAGAATAAGTACTTGCTAAAAAACCCCCACTGTCCCAATAAAATTCCAGAAGTAATCCAGACATACACCCCCTCATTAAATATACCCCAACTATTACTCTAGACCACTTAGCTTTATCACAGACAGTACAATAAAAAGCTGATATCAGTTCAAGACTAGATCAGAAGACAGGGAATTAAAAATAGAACATGATCCCTCAAACAGGTTCAGATGTCCATGTCTCATGTATGGGTTTTTAAGGGATCAAATTAATTTTAATATTTACGGACATGTTTTTTTTTTAAATATATGGGTTTTTGATTTTTTTTATACAAATACAAATTAGTTTTAATATTTAAGATATGTTTTTTTTATACATAAGTTTTTTTGATGTTTTTATACCAATACAAATTACTTTTAATATTTACGGATATGTTTTTTTTTATATATATAGCAATGTGTTATTGGTTTTTTGTTTTTTGTTTTACTTGTTTACCTTTTCACGTCATTTTCTAGCCTTTTTTCTAAGGTATGCCATGTTGTTGCTAATTAGTAAAGCATTAGCATTCAAATGAGGTAAGTTTGAAGAAAGAAATAAATAAATATATAAGAAGTAAATCAATGTAGTATAATATAAAATTTTCTTAATAATTTAAAAAATCCAACCTAAAACAAAACAAACCAAATGTAAACCCTGCTCAAAATTCTGTACCACTTGATAGACTATAGATACATCAACAATATTTAATTCTATATGTTGAAACTTGAAACAATATATATCCCCTTCACGGATGCCTTTCGATGTGCAAAACTCTTTCCACCCCCAGATCCAAACTCCAGGCTCTCCTTTCCCTTACGACCCTTCAAGATTTTGCATGTATGTTGAGTATCGACTTGATATCTTAGTTGAACTGAATCAGTTGTATTAGAAAAACAATTGTGGGCAATTTGTTTTGGAATTGTCTTCCTAACTGTACCATTGCATGTGGTATAAGATCAAAAGTAACAAACCATTGAACTAAATATATTTTTGAAGAAGATTGATCAAATAAATAAGATAAATAACACTGTAATGAAAAAAGAAGAAATTAAAATCTCAATTGTCAAGGTGTATGAATACAAAGAACAAACCTCTGATCATTAGATGTTGATGAGGCAAAGATGAACGGCGAAGAGAACTTTTTCTCTTTATAATATGAGAAGAGGATAGGTCCAAGCTTCTCAGGAATCATCTACAACTCTTCAAAAACAGAATATGTACTATTTTATAGAATGTGATTTTAAAAATAATATAATATTTGAGAATACATTTATTTTGAAACCATATCTAATTTTATCATGAAGAGATTTCTTTTATATTTTCCTGCCTACTCATTTCAAAATACACATATAACTATCTTATGTCAAATTTAATATGCTTCCGATTCTGGTATCAGAGCCCGGTCCCGTGAGGGATTAGGGTCTCTGGTTGATAAAAAAAACAAAAAAAAAGTTTTTCTTAATCAAAGCCAGTTTTCTGAGGGATTAGTATAAGGATAGTGTGAGTTACCCCTGCAGTCTAGTGGTCCCGGCAGTAAAGCCTTGGATAGGTAGTGAGCCCGTTGGTTTAGCTAGATTGGGAAGAAGCACGAACCCTGGTACAAACCTCATTAAAATATGGCAAGATTAATTAAAACCTTAAGTGAGATAAGTTTGGGAAAACCTAATAATAAAATGATAATCCCACCTTCAGCCTCTAGTACCGAGGAGATCAATAGATTGTCTCAACAAGAACTAGAAATAGCATCTATAGAAGAGCCCTTCAAAACTGGTCAATACCCATAGTCAAGAAAAAAGAAATTTACAAACAACATACTTTGTTCAATAGGTCTGACGACTCTATTTTTACAATAGAGTGTTGTCAGCATAGTTCTGATCACAAGAGTACCATAAAATTGTTAAATGAAGATATTTTAGATCAACATGTAAAAAATGGATATAATTTCATTCACATAGGTTTAGTGCAAGTAGCTGCAAAACCTAATTTCCGTCTAGGAATCAATTCTCCAATAATTGTCATGTTGAGAGACATGAGATTGTTAAAACCGAAAGATTCTTTAATTGCCGTTTTAGAATCAAACCTTCATGATGGTCCTGTTTTCTTTAATTGTTATCCAAACTATGCCATGAATTTACAAAACAGTTGGACTAAAAATGATGTGCAGCTAGATTTGTTGGCAAATGATGACATATTTGAAGAAGAAAGTGATCCTTTTTTAATAATATATAGAGTTTATTATAAAGTTTCAAAAATTAATTATAATTTTAAAGCCTTAAGATCATCACCAAAACAAGAAACTATTATGTTAGAAGCAAATCTAAAGAGATCTTTAGTACAAGTTCCGAAGAAGCTTACTCATGATGAAATTATGAGTAAAGTTCCTGAAGAATGGGTATTCAAGAACTCTTTACCTCAACAAAAAGTTCATAATACACAAGTACGAGAACTAATTCAAGAAGGAACAAACCTAACTCTAAGGATGAATAGATCAAATTCATTTGTTGTTAGAACTCCTGAACAATTATACAAGGTAGATATCCCAAGGTCCTCTGTATCCTCAACAGAGTCAACAATAAAACTTAAAGGGTTAGACAATAGTTTTCCAAACCTCTCCCAACCAGGCTATCAAACCCATCCAGATTCCCCTGAATACTCTCCAACTGCTTCTCAGGTTTTAAACACATTAGCAAGAGATTACCCTTTTCAAATTGACTAGAAATGGATTAAAGAAGACTTTTTAGCAGGTTACAATAAGCCAAAAAGA
Source organism: Lotus japonicus (assembly GCF_012489685.1). Classification (NCBI taxonomy): domain Eukaryota; kingdom Viridiplantae; phylum Streptophyta; class Magnoliopsida; order Fabales; family Fabaceae; genus Lotus; species Lotus japonicus. The sequence goes on from NC_080042.1 coordinate 12,261,290, forward strand.
GATTGGTATTCTGCAACCTTTTCAAAAGAAGAAACAGAAAATTATAGGATACTGTATTACCAATCTATGGAAAATCAAGAGCTTAACTATTACTTCTTTGATTGGTTTGAGTCCTTCTGAATCGAAAATCAAATTGATTATCCTTTTTCAAAAGAAGTTAATCCATTAGGAAAAATAAGTTCAACCTGGAAAACTGTTCAAGATAAGGAAGTAGTTTCAGAATATCCACCCCAAGAAGGAGTAAAAATCCAGGTGGGAGATCTAGAAGTAAAAGCTTCTCCTTACAAAAAATAAGTAAAGAAGGAATAGTCGATAAAGAAGATATTGGTAAAATTCATCAACAAATGAACTATTCAAACCTTATGTTAACTACCATGACAAAACAGTTAACAAAGATAGAGTCAAAAGAAGAAAAAGATATTTCTAAATTTCCTATCCTTTCCATGACTGGAAAAGGTTTACAAAGTCCAATTCTAAAAGTCCCTAGTTATACAAAAGAAGACCTAAGATCAATAAAGATTTCGAAAACCCAAGACTTGGAAGATACTAAAATTGCAAAAACTTACTTTGAAGGATTCAACAGTAAATCATCTTGAAAAAGAAGATTTATCGATTAATAAGATAAAGGGAAATCAACAACATTATCCCAAACTTAAAAATTATTACACTAGGTCAACCTATCCAGATGTCCAATTCGAAGAAAGAGGAGAACTTGTTCAAAATCATTTCTCAGGATCTGGAATCAATGAATGGAATTTAGATGGCATGAGTGAACAAGCCATTCTTGATCTAACCAATCAAATGGTTATGGCCGCCATGGCTTATAAGGCAAAAAATAATTCTGATCGGGCTGCTGCCATGGTTATCACTCAGGGTTCACTGGTCAGTTAAAAGGTTGGTGGGATAATTTAATAAGTGAACAAGACAGAATGATAATTTTAACCAAGACAAAAGAAAATGGTGAAGAAGATGTTGTTTCAACACTAGTTTATACAATAATATTACACTTTGTAGGAGATCCCAATATGTTTAGAGAAAGAGCCAGAAATCAGCTCGTCAATCTTTACTGTCCAACCATGTCTGATTACCAATGGTATAAAGACATGTTCCTTTCAAAAGTAGTATTAAGAGAAGATGGGTCCAGTGCATTCTGGAAAGAACGCTTCATAGCTGGACTTCCGAGACTAATGCAAGAGAAAGTCTACCAAACCATTCAAACCTTCAGTGATAGCTCTCCTAACTTTGACTTATTAACCTTCGGCCAAATTCATAATGCAATAATTCATACTAGTTTGCAAGTCTGTACCGACTTCAAACTCCAACATAAAATGCAAAAGAAAGTTTCAATAAGCCGACGAGAAGTACGAAACTTCTGCCAACAATATGGTGTAGAACCCATTAGGGCTCCTACCACACAACAAAAAAGAGTTGCTAAGAGAAAAGCTCAAAAAGATTCCTCAACAAATAAGAGACCTTTTAGAAGAAGATCTAATTTTCAAAACTATCAAAAATCAGAGCAAACCAACAAAGGCTCTAGTAAGAAGCCTACTAAAAGCTCTAATAATAATAAGAAAAATGTTTGTTGGAAGTGTGGCAAACATAGTCACTACGCCAATAAGTGCACAACCCAGCAAAAAATTAATAACCTTAAACTAGATGACAACATCAAACAAGGTTTATTAAGTGTTTTAATTAACACTGAGGAACCTGAAGATTTGTCTACTTCAGAATATGAAGAAGATGACGAGGTCAACCAAATTGAATACTCAAATGAAACAGACTCTAATTTTTCTGAAAATGAAGAAAGGGAGTGTATACGTCAAGATGGAACAGGTCCTTGTGACTAATCAAGGTGTCTCAGACAAGTTAACGTACTCACTAAAGATCAAACTCTCAGTTTAATTTCCATAATTGACAAAATGGAAGATTCGCCCCTTAGAGATGAATTCATAAGTCAATTAAATGTTTTAATTGAAAAAACTGAAAAATTCAAAATTGAAGAAGTTAACCCAATAAGCATGAATGAGATCTATAAAAAATTTAAAAAACCAAATGAGATTGCCTCAATAAAAGATCTTCAAGATGAAATTAAAACACTCAAAGAAGAAATAACTATTTTAAAACAAAATGACATTAACTTAGAATACAGGTTAATGGAACTAGAAGGAAAAGAGATCTTAAAAACTCAAAAGTACAAAGCTAGTTCTCCTGGGTGTGAGAATTCAGATAGTAATCAAGAAACATATATTAATATGCTCAATTTGATTACTATACATAAATGGCATTGTGAGATTACCTTGGTAATTCATGAAGAAAGATTTGACATTGTTGCTCTAATAGATAGTGGAGCTGATGTCAATTGCATTCAAGAAGGATTAATTCCTACCCAATACTACGAAAAAACTACAGAAGGAGTTAGTAGTGCCACAGGGTCAAAACTTAATATACGATACAAATTATCTCAAGCAAAAATTTGTAAAAATAAAATATGTTACACTACCTCATTTGTTTTAGCAAAAAACATATCAAACAAAGTTATATTGGGAACACCTTTTATAAGCTTACTATACCCATTCAAAACTTCAAGAGAAGGAATAATTACAAAAGCTCTTGGTCAAGAAGTTTTCTTTGAATTCTTACAGACTCCAAGATTAAAAGAATTAAACCTACTACAAGATGCGTCAATTTCAAGAGTCAATCTAATTCAACAGAAAAGAAAACATATTAATATGTTGAATAAAGAAATTCAATATAAAAGAATTGAAGAACAGATTCAGACTCCTAATCTTCAAAAAATAATAACAGAGTTTCAAGATAAAATAGAAAAAGAAATTTGTGAAACGAATCCAATGGCTTTTCATCATCGCAAGAAGCACACAATTACTTTACCGTATGAACATGGTGATAACTCCTAAGCAAGTGTACTTATTCGTTATGTAGTAATAAAAGATATCGAACTCAAGGATTGCGATTGCCTAAATTAATTTAACCTATAAATCACTAAAAAGACTAAGTAAAAGGGTTTGGGGGTAAATAATTGTTGTTGAAAACGAACTTAATTGAAAGTTGAAGAATTCAGTGAAAAGCAAGTACACAGTATTAAAAGCAATCAAAAGGGGAAGTACCTGGGGTAGGATTTCATCAATTTCACTTATGTTCTTAATAGACTAATTAACTCATGAATTATCTAACTTATTTATGGTGCTTGCCTAAGTTTCTACGTGATAATCTCTTAACTACGCAGAACTTCCAATTAAACTGCTAACACTAATCTCTTAGTTCCTAGACGAATTCAATTGGAGAATTAAAACACTTAGTTACTAGCCAACACAATTAGAAGTTACCCTTATCTCTAAGGCGTAGGCGTTCCTAATCAATTCCTCACCGGATCCCTATTTTCTACCGATTTCTCAATCGCATACAAAATAGCAAAGTTAATCTTCATGCATAAAGATTCATAGATAAAAGATGAGAAATTCATAAATAAAAATAGGATTCATGAGTCTAAAAAGTATATCAAAACATAAGATTAAAAGAGTCAAACCAGACACCCCAAGTACCTACGGAGGTTTAGCCAAACATGGCTTCCATGATCAAATAATTTATTGAAATAAAAAAGGTTCTTCAAAAAGCTAAAGTGATACTAGGATTCACTGCAAGAAGAAGGCTCAAAAGCAGCTCTCAATATATCAGTTACGTTCTCCTCTCTACGTTTTTTCCAATATATATATTGCTTCTGTTGCTCTATTTCCGTCTGTTTCCGTACAAATCACGTGATACCTTTCAAAAATACAAAAACCTGCTACTGCCACGTGTCATGTTACAATTGGACCAAACTTATAAGAGGGTAATCCAGTGCTCCGCAAGTCATTGTCTTATGGTGCACCTCTAATATGGTCGCGCCCCGTCCAATCTCCTGCGGGTGCATGGTAACTCCGTGGACCAGCTGTACCGAATCAGCTTCCTTTTTCCTGATTTTCCCTTTTCTTTTTATTCCGAAAAATCCTAAAAAGATAAAATAAATTAGAATAAAATATTAAAAAGATAATAACTCAAAATAAAACATATCAATTAAAAATAAAATAACTTAAATCCTAATAAATCTAAATAAAAATCATAAAAATATATAAAAATACTAAAAACCACATAAAAATTGTAAAATGCATGAAATAATCATGGAGTGACCTAAAATAACTAAAATATCCTAAATAATATATCAAAATGCATGGAAATAAACTAGAAAAATAGCTTGAACACCCGGGTCATCACACCCCTATACTCAACGACAGCTTGTCCTCAAGCGAAAACTTAAGGTTGCTTGTCCTCAAGCTCAAGAAAATAGTTCAAAGTAAGATGCTAGTATACATATTTTCACAAAGATACATGGGATGAGTTACTCACAATAGTTCATGCAGAGAATTAAGCTTTTAAAAACTGAGTAACCTTTAGTAAGTGCAAACAAGAATTATATAAAATACCAAGATGTGGGGTTTCACATTTTATTCCTAATTCCCCAACCTCATATTGAGAATCCACTAATGATGGCCAACAGTCTTATTTTATTATGAGCACACACATGTTATTTCCTTTTCAATTTAGCTTTTTCCCAACCCTTCACAGTTATTACCAACTCAGGGCGAAATTCTTTTCTTTTATTTAACAAGGTCAGAATATGATTGGGGGTATGCTCAGTGGTGCAAATACTTCCCATTCCCTTACTCACATCCTTACCCCATTTTTTTCTTTTTTTTTCTTTAGCTTTACTTTCATATGTGTGCCCCTTTTTTTAACTTCACAGCCAAAAAGAGTTTAGACTCAATATAAAGATTAAAAGGAAAACTACATATTTCATGCATTATCCCCACTAACCTGGAATCTTAATAACCTGACAGCACTTTTCCAAAACTCACTCAAGTCTCTATCACCTAACTCTCCACATATTCCACAAGTTTCACTCACAGCCATGCATCAAACATTTTTTTATTATAACAACTAGCATCAAACCCAGAACAAATATTTAAAACAACGACAAGCATCATTCAAGCACAAAAGTGTGAATACCGAGAATCCAAGGCATGTGCATCCTAGTGTGTGCAATCTAATTAACTAAATGCTAAATGCATGATCATAAAATTAAATGAGAGATGAGTGGTTCAGTAAAACTCCCTGTACTCAGATTGGGTGCAAACTTGAAAGCAACATGACATGGTCAGTTGGGTCCTCTAACTCAGATTAATTCCTGTAAAATCACTTAATCCTTGCAAAAATGAGCACACAAATTAAAACACCACAAAATAACTCAAATAATTCATGAGAACACTAAGACTCAATAAATAAATAAAAAATAGAAACTCAAACTAAAAAGAAAAATCTTTTGTTTTTTTTTTTTTTTTAATTTATAATTTTTTTAAAAAAAATTTCTAATTTTTCCTGAAATTTTTATATTTTTTTTTTCAAAAAATTGAAGAGAAGGGAAATTAAAGAGAGTTGGAGCGTGAAGAAAAAGAAACTGATGAGGAGGGATCATGTTTAATTTCTCAAATTGATTGAAAAACTAATATGTCAATACTGTAGAATTATGTTTTAATAACAACCAAATCTTTCATATTTTTCATTTGATGCCGTCGCACCAATTTTCAACATGAATGGCACCAAATCCATGCTACATTTTCCAGCCCCTCCTCCTCTTGTGCGGTTGCATGAAAATTGTACTTAATTTGCACCAAATTGCATGCTGGAAATTCCAGAAGTTTTTTTTTATTTTTTTATTTTTTTGTATTTTTTATTTTTTTAGATAATAAATTTGAACCTAAACCAAAATGTAATGGAAATTGAAACTAAGGAAATAAATTAAAACGAACACTTGGGTTGTCTCCCAAGAAGCGCAATTTTATAGTCTTTGCTAGACTTCCCTCCGTGATTATTGTGAAGGGGCCAAATTCAGGGAAGTTTTCCCTCGAGTAATTTCTCCACCATGGTATAGCTTCAACCTTTGTCCATTAACAGTGAAAGACTCCTTAGACTTTGGTTCCTCGATCTCAATAGCACCATGAGGAAATACTTTCTTAATAGTAAAAGGTCCTGACCATTTGGACCTGAGCTTCCCAGGGAATAATCTCAACCTAGAATTATAGAGCAGAACTTGCTGCCCTGGGACAAACTCTCTTTGGACAATTTTTCTATCATGCCATTTCTTTGTTCGCTCTTTGTAAATACTAGCACTTTGGTAAGCCTGAATTCTAAACTCATCTAATTCATTCAATTGTAAAAGTCTTTTCTCACTAGCATCCTTAGTATCAAAGTTTAGAAATTTCGTAGCCCAATAAGCTTTATGCTCTAACTCTACAGGCAAATGACAAGATTTTCCATAAACAAGTTGGTAAGGGGACATGCCAATAGGAGTTTTAAATGCAGTACGGTAAGCCCATAAAGTATCATCTAATTTCTTGGACCAGTCCTTCCTAGACGTACCTACCACTTTTTCTAAAATATGCTTCAACTCCCTATTAGATATCTCTACCTGTCCACTAGTTTGGGGATGATAGGGGGTAGCTACCTTATGATTAACTCCATATTTCTCTACAAGAGAATCAAAAGCTCTATTGCAAAAATGCGTACCACCATCACTAATAATCGCCCTAGGAACTCCGAACCTTGTAAAAATATTCTTCTTTAAGAAAGAAATCACTACTTTAGCATCATTTGTTGAGAGGGCTGATGCTTCAACCCATTTTGAAACATAATCAACAGCTACTAAAATATACTGACATCCATATGAAGGTGGGAAAGGTCCCATGAAATCAATGCCCCATACGTCAAAAATTTCAACTTCTAAAATATTATTTAGGGGCATCTCATTCTTCCTAGATATGTTACCAGTTCGTTGACAGCGATCACATCTCTCAACAAATGAGCGACTATCCTTAAATAGTGAGGGCCAGTAAAAACCACTTTGTAGGACTTTCGCAGCTGTCCTTTCACCACTAAAATGACCTTCATAATCAGAACCATGACAGTGCCACAATATGTTTTCTACTTCTTCTTCAGGCACACACTTCCTAATCATACCATCTGAACAAAGTTTATATAAAAAAGGTTCATCCCACAAATAAAATTTCACATCATGCAAAAATTTCTTCTTTTGTTGCCAATTCATCTCTTGGGGTAACACACCACCAACCTTATAATTAGCAAAATTTGAATACCATGGCAAAGTAGAAGAAAGGGAAAAGAGTTTCTCATCTGGGAACTCCTCAGAAATAGGAGTTTTGGAAGATTCTTCGCCTTCAATTCTGGATAGATGGTCAGCAACTCCGTTGTCCTTCCCCTTCTTGTCTTTGATCTCCAGATCAAACTCTTGAAGAAGCAAGATCCATCTGATCAACCTGGGCTTGGAATCCTGTTTAGAAAATAAATGCTTCAAAGCAGAATGATCAGTATGCACAATAACCTTGGATCCTACCACATATGATCTAAACTTCTCACAGGCAAAAACTACAGCTAGTAATTCTTTCTCAGTAGTTGAATAATTTCTTTGTGCTTCATTTAAAACCTTACTAGCATAATAAACCGCATGCAATGTTTTTTCTCTCTTTTGACACAACACAGCTCCTACAGCTATATCACTAGCATCACACATTATCTCAAAAGGTAAAGACCAATCAGGTGCAACTATCACAGGAGCAGTCACAAGTCTTTGTTTAATCAAATTAAAAGCACTAACACAATGTTCATCAAACAGGAATGGAGCATCTTTCTCAAGCAAATTTGTCATGGGTTTAGCAATTTGTGAAAAATCTTTAATGAATCGTCTATAGAAACCCGCATGACCTAAAAAACTTCTAACACTTTTCACATTAGAAGGGGGAGGGAGTTTATCAATCACTTCAACTTTTGCTCTATCTACTTCTATCCCTTTTTCAGAGACACGATGACCAAGAACAATCCCATCTCTAACCATAAAATGACATTTTTCCCAGTTTAAAACTAAGTTTGTTTCTTGGCATCGTTCCAATACAAGAGTAAGATTATGCAAGCATTCATCAAAAGTAGGACCAAACACGGAAAAATCATCCATAAATATTTCAATACAGTGTTCAATAAGATCAGAGAAAATAGCAAACATACATCGTTGAAAAGTTGCAGGAGCATTGCAAAGCCCAAAGGGCATTCTCCTATAAGCAAACACCCCGTAGGGACAAGTAAAAGCAGTTTTCTCTTGATCTTCAGGTGCAACAACAATTTGATTATATCCAGAATAACCATCTAGAAAACAATAATATCTATGTCCAGCTAACTTTTCAAGCATTTGATCAATAAAGGGAAGGGGGAAGTGATCTTTCCGGGTAGCAGAGTTAAGCCGCCGGTAATCTATACAAACTTTCCATCCCGTAACTTGTCTAGTTGGGATCAATTCGTTGTTCTCATTCGGAACAACAGTGATTCCCCCTTTCTTGGGAACCACTTGAACAGGGCTAACCCATTCACTATCAGAAATCGGGTAGATGATACCCGCATCAAGTAATTTAATTACTTCCTTTCTCACAACTTCTTTCATAGTTGGATTAAGTCTCCTTTGAGGTTGAACCACATGCTTATATTCATTTTCCATTAAAATTTTATGCATGCAAATTGTGGGGCTTATGCCCTTAATGTCTTCAATGGTCCAACCTAAAGCCGATTTATGTTCTCTCAAAACTCTTAGGAGTTTCTCTTCCTCAAGAAGAGATAAAGACTTGTTTATAATAACTGGTTTTGTTTCACCCTCTTCAAGATAAGCATATTTGAGGGTAGAAGGTAATGGTTTCAACTCAGTTTTCTCTTTCTTAGCAGGAGTTTCATCATCCCTTGTTAACTCTTCTTTCCAAATTCTCCTTTGGTAAGGAAAAGACTCTAATTGGTTAACAGCAACACTCACTACTTCATCATTCAAATCTAAGTTATCTAACTCTAGACCTTCCATTATCACTGCTTCATAAGGATCCTTCATAGATATTCTCATAAATTCCTTACACACAAACTCATCTACTACCTCAACTCTAAACACATCATCTTCTTTGTTTGGGTGTTTCATATTTTTCCACACAGAAAATGTCACTCTCTCATCAGCTACCCTAAGGTCCATGGTTCCCAATTCTACATCTATTAACGCCCTTCCAGTAGCTAGGAATGGTCTACCCAAAATGAGAGGGACCCTAGTGTCTTCTTCCATATCTAACACCACAAAGTCCACAGGAAAAACAAATTTATCAACTCGTACTAGCACATCCTCTACTATTCCATAGGGTGTCTTAAGTGACCTATCAGCTAACTGGAGAGAGATCATAGTAGGGGTGACTTCTCCTATATCTAATCGTTCAAACATGGTCAAAGGCATCAAATTAATGCTAGCACCTAAATCACACAAGGCTCTTCCACTACAACATCTTTGGCTTTCTGCCGCAGACAGAAAACCGCGGCATCATGTTAAAAAACTGTGGTTGAAAGCTTACGCCGCGGTTTGGCCACGGTTTTTGTGTCGCAGTGTATGTGGCCGTGGCCAAGCTCAAGTGCCACGGTTTTGTGTTTTTAAAGCCACGGTTCGCTCAAAAGCTTAATGCCACGGTTTATGTAATACCGCATTTGGGAAACCGTGGCTATAGAAATTTCAACTACAGTTTATTGAGAAGTTTGGCCACGGTTACTTTTTGCCATTTATGCCACGGTTTATTAATTCCTTTTACGCCATAGTTTTTTAACCGTTGCCATTAAGTGGTTTCTTCAAAAAAAATTAGACCACAAATGCTTTTTAGGACCTTTTAAGCTACTTTTTTTTCACCTACGGTTGTAATCTAACATGGAAATTTTAAGCCTAATGCAATGATATAGATGTGCTAACATGATAAGAAATTTCTATAAATTGACTTAACTGCATATTACCTAGCATGTAGATCCAATTGTCCTCTAAAAGTATTATTGGCAACCCAAAACATTGAATGAAAAGAAAACAGAAACAGAGGTACCAAACAACAATCAAAAGAAACCCACGAACTCAAATAAAGGATGTTATGAAAGACTTCAAATGTTCAGGAAGAAGGTAAAGTGAAGAGAGTCTAGTTTTTATTTAGCCTACTTACATCACATCTCAGCCTATGACAAGCCATAGCAGCAAGCATCTGGGGTTACTCTATAAAATAGCATAGAAAAGAGGATAAAATTCTCACCACGGGTTAAAATTGCAAAAACAAATGGATAAGTATGTGCCCTTTCTTTATGTCCAAATCCGAAGCCAGGAAAAGTGGATATGCGGAGACTTCAAAATCTTGAGACAATAGAAAATGTTTATAGCCATTCCAGCTTCAATTGCAACAAACCAGTATAGTCTGCCATGTAAAAAATGGACAAAAAAAATTTCAACATGATCTAAAGTTATCAAGAGAATATTAACAATTAGTACTAAAAGTTCAAAATAGAGTACTTGTCTGCACAAGTTATCCAGTGCCATAGCTAAACTATATACATGTCAAGCTCATTTTCAATTATCAGGCTATAACCTTCAATCAGAAGTGACCAAACCAGTTCGGCTTAGTTGAGAATTACCTAAATCTTAACAGATTCATTTGGGTTCCTTCTTCACATTTGATGACAACCTGAAAACACAAAATAGGAGGACTTGATGAACTTCTAGTAAAGAAAAAAATCATTGGAGTAGAGAAAACTATAGATGGTGAAGTTGGTATCACATTTTATGCCACAAATAAAAATTCACAAGCAAATGTCTATTGTTCTGAATTGCTAGCTAGATTTTTACAAGAAAATATTCACAAGAAACTTTCTACGATCTTTACCTCTTGTTCCCTTACGTCCTTTATTGAAAGAAAGAGAGGATAGAAGAAATTAATACTATTAACAAGTCCTCATCAACCCGTAACAGGCTAACAGTTAAGGAAAGCATAGGATAAAACGTTAAGAATCTTGCAGCTGCTAAAGATCCAAGGAAACAAACAGCTCCAAGCCTATAGCCCACCCCAACATGAAAACTAGAACAGTATGATTCCAAGGACAGCAAGCAACTATTCAATGATTTTAATGACCCACAAGAGAAGTGATTAAGCTACAGCAGAATTGCATTCCAAGATATCAATTGTGCAGTAAAACCAAGACTATAAGCAAGATATATCAAGGAATTAATGAATAAGCATAACATTGCATCTGCATGACTACAAGGCTCACTTAACAAACATTAAAACCAAAATATAACTAGGCAATAGCATTCCCAATTTTTCCTCAACTAAGTAAGCTGTATCCCTAATTTGCATCATAAGGATGAAATGGACTTCAGCTTCCAATGTCAATCTGTAAGTGCTACTTACTTTGCTTTGTGCTTCGGCTTGCATCTTGAAAACACAATCAGAAATGAAGGGCGAAAATTGATAGCTCTCAGGAAAGAGAACTCTGTATTGTTGTATTATTACAACCAGAGGTAGCACTCGTCATGATCCCTGCATTCATGGAAAAGAAAAGAGTAAAGTAATCATTTTTATGAAAACCCAGAAAGAGAAAAAGGCAGAAACAAGACATAAATACATACCTCAGCAGAGAAGACGACATTACGATAGTTTTTCAGCGTGGAGAGAAGAGTCGCACAGAGGGAGCTTTACGTCGCACTTACATAGGAGAGTACAAAGCGTAAAACCAATTTAAGAAAAAAACATTGAAATTGAAATTGAAGAGAAATTTAACCACCCTTGCACCTTGCAATGGCGCTGCAACCACGATTGTAAGGGTTAGCCAGAGCCCCTGGTCGGCAATTGTAGTAGGAAGCGCCGCGTCGAGAGCAAGGGACGGTGGTCTTCAAAGCGCCGTAGCTGATGTATCTGGTATCAGCTAAATGCGCCGGTTGATCTCGGAATCCAGCTCGAACTCCTCACCCTCTTCACCTTCCAGGACTCCGCGATGGAGCCCTCAGTGTGGCCGTCTCGGTACCCACCCGGTCGCCATGAGGCTGTCCCCTCTGGTGACCACCGTCGGCAACAAACTCGCCGCCACGAGAATGGTAGCGATGGCAGAGATCATGAAGAAAGTTAACAAATTTGACTTGGCCATTCCCTTTAGGGTTCAATTTGTTTTCTGAAGTTCTGATGAGAAGTATTAGGGATTTGAATTTTGATGTTATTTAAGGGTTTTTCTTTTCATATTACCTTTCAGTTTTTTTTAAAGAAAAATTAACCTTTGAGTGCAAAAACTCAAAACGTGGATACACAAAAATTTTTGCGGAAGGATTTTTTTGTGTTGGGCGGGCTTTAAGATGTAAATTTTTATGCCACGGTTTTAGTGGGATAAGGTTTCCACGGTTTGAAAGCTGTGGCCATTACTCATCCACAATTACTAAACCGCGGATCCAAACGTAGATGCCACAGTTTCATTCACTTGTGGCCATCATTCGGGCACATTTACTGAACCGTGGCATATACGGTACTTATGCCACGGTTTTCTGTTCGTTAAAGAGAATAGCGTGGCCTAAAGCCGAAAATGTTGTAGTGTTCCTACGGCTAGACCTTCTATGTCAACAGATATTGTGAAGCTACCAGGATCTTTCAGTTTAGGAGGGAGCTTCTTTTGTAGAATAGCACTGCATTCCTCAGTTAACATTATAGTTTCACTCTCCTCACTTAGTTTTCTTCTCCTTGACAAAATGTCTTTCATGAATTTAGCATAAGTGGGCATTTGCTCCAATGCTTCAGAAAAAGGAATGTTAATTTGAAGCTTCTTGAAAACTTCTAAAAATTTTGAAAATTGTTTTTCCAAATTCTTTTTTACTAAAGCATTGGGGAAAGGGATTTTTCCACAACCAGTAGGAATTGTTTTCTTTTCTTTATTCTCATTCACTAACCTATCTTCACTCTGTTCTTTTTCCTTACTTATCATTTCAGATTCACTTTTATTTCCAACCTCATTCTTATTCTTTTCACTATCTTTTTTCTTTTCAATTTCATGCATCACTTTCCCACTTCTTAGAGTAACAACAGATATATTTTCCTTGGGGTTAGGCACAGTGTTACTAGGAAACATACCTGGAGGTCTTTCAGCGAGTTGTTTTGAGATTTGACCAACCTGGTTCTCCAGATTTTTTATTGAAGCCTCTTGGTTCTTGAAATTATTGCGAGATTCATTGATGAAACTCTTGGTGGTTTGGGCTAATTCCCCCATAATGTCTTCCAAGTTCTTCTTTCCAGCTCCTTCATCTTGTTGAGGTGGCTGCCTTTGCTCCTGATAATGACCCCGCTGGTTGGAATATTGTCTTGGATCTCCTGATTGAGTTGACTTATTTTGCCCTCCCCAATAGAAGTTGGGGTGATTCCTCCAACCTGCATTATAAGTATTGGAATATGGATTATTTTGGGGGTTAGTAAGTATTTTTACCTCCTCATCGAATTTTGCATCATCATTGCCCACATGGCAGTCATCCAAACGCTTCACTATGGCATCCATTTTCTGAGACAACTTCTTATTTGAGGCTAGAACTGCATCATATGTCTCTACTTCTTGAACACTTTTTCTGTTCTGCCTGTCGTTGTTGGAATGCATAGCTCTGGTTGCTAGATTATTAATTATCTCTAAAGCTTCACTAGTGGGCAAAACATCAAAAGCTCCACCTGGAGCTGCAGTATCTAATTTGTCTCTGGTATAGTCATTCAATGCGGTATAAAAAATTAATACCTGATCAGTAAGAGAAATATTATGGCTTGGGCATTTCCTTAGAAGCTCATTGAACCGTTCCCATGCCTCATATAAGTTCTCTTGATCCATCTGGAGAAAGGAGTTGATCTCTTGCTTTAACTTCCTCGTGTGGGTTGCTGGAAAAAACTTTGACGTAAATTTCTTGGCTAGGTCATCCCATGATACAATACTGTGTGGAGGTTGAGACCTCAACCAAGTGGCAGCAGAATCCCTTAAGGAAAAGGGAAACAACATCAACCTTACTGTGTCTAGAGTGATTCCCTGTTTCTTCAATGGGGTGCATTGCTCTGTGAATGTAGCCATATGAGCATAGGGATCTTCGAGTATACTCCCTCCAAATTGGTGTTGGCTCACTAGGTGCATGAAGTGAGTTGGCACCTGGAAATTTTCTGGAACATCAGTAGGTGGAACAATACTTCCCTCAAATTCAAAGCTTATGTCAGGGGTAGTTATCTCCCTAATGGATCTCCTGGCATTTTGTTCTTCTAACTCTCTGTCTCGCTGAATTCTCCGGGCTTCATAATCTGCATCATATCGCCCTTCAAATTCAGCTCGAATCCTCGCCTCAATCTGTTCCGGTGTCTCAGCCATTGTTTTTGCTTGTTTTTGCTTTCTCTGTTGAGCTCGATTCTTCCGAGCAGTCTTCTCGATCTCAGGATCAAAAAGAAGGGAATTACGATCAACGGTACCTCGCATACACTAGCAAACAAATGTTAGTAACACCAGCACAATTTAAGTAAACAAAAAAAATAAAATAAAGTAAAGTCTTAAAAGTAAGAAATAAGTTCTATTATTTTAGACTAAAGCGCAATCCCCGGCAACGGCGCCAAAAACTTGATAACTCCTAAGCAAGTGTACTTATTCGTTATGTAGTAATAAAATATATCGAACTCAAGGATTGCGATTGCCTAAATTAATTTAACCTATAAATCACTAAAAAGACTAAGTAAAAGGGTTTGGGGGTAAATAATTGTTGTTGAAAACGAACTTAATTGAAAGTTGAAGAATTCAGTGAAAAGCAAGTACGCAGTATTAAAAGCAATCAAAAGGGGAAGTACCTGAGGTAGGATTTCATCAATTTCACTTATGTTCTTAATAGACTAATTAACTCATGAATTATCTAACTTATTTATGGTGCTTGCCTAAGTTTCTACGTGATAATCTCTTAACTACGCAGAACTTCCAATTAAACTGCTAACACTAATCTCTTAGTTCCTAGACGAATTCAATTGGAGAATTAAAACACTTAGTTACTAGCCAACACAATTAGAAGTTACCCTTATCTCTAAGGCGTAGGTGTTCCTTATCAATTCTTCACCGGATCCCTATTTTCTACCGATTTCTCAATCGCATACAAAATAGCAAAGTTAATCTTCATGCATAAAGATTCATAGATAAAAGATGAGAAATTCATAAATAAAAATAGGATTCATGAGTCTAAAAAGTATAACAAAACATAAGATTAAAAGAGTCAAACCAGACACCCCAAGTACCTACGGAGGTTTAGCCAAACATGGCTTCCATGATCAAATAATTTATTAAAATAAAAAAGGTTCTTCAAAAAGCTAAAGTGATGCTAGGGTTCACTGCAATAAGAAGGCTCAAAAGTTACGTTCTCCTCTCTACGTTTTTTCCAATATATATATTGCTTCTGTTGCTCTATTTCCGTCTGTTTCCGTACCAATCACGTGATACCTTTCAAAAATACAAAAACCAGCTACTGCCACGTGTCATGTTACAATTGGACCAAACTTATAAGAGGGTAATCCAGTGCTCCGCAAGTCATTGTCTTATGGTGCACCTCTAATATGGTCGCGCCACATGGCATGGAACAAAGCTGCATCCGTCCAATCTCCTGCGGGTGCATGGTAACTCCGTGGACCAGCTGTACCGAATCAGCTTCCTTTTTCCTGATTTTCCCTTTTCTTTTTATTCCGAAAAATCCTAAAAAGATAAAATAAATTAGAATAAAATATTAAAAAGATAATAACTCAAAATAAAACATATCAATTAAAAATAAAATAACTTAAATCCTAATAAATCTAAATAAAAATCATAAAAATATATAAAAATACTAAAAACCACATAAAAATTGTAAAATGCATGAAATAATCATGGAGTGACCTAAAATAACTAAAATATCCTAAATAATATATCAAAATGCATGGAAATAAACTAGAAAAATATCTTGAACACCCGGGTCATCACATGGATTTAATGAAAATGATATACCCACAAAAGCACGACCCATTCAAATGAATCAACAATATTTAGAGTATTGTAAAAAAGAAATTCAAGAATATTTAGACAAAGGCCTGGTTAGACCCTCAAAATCACCATGGAGTTGTTCAGGGTTTTATGTACTAAATGCCTCTGAATTAGAGCGTGGGGCTCCAAGATTAGTCATTAACTATAAACCTCTTAATAAGATACTAAGATGGATTAGGTACCCAATACCGAATAAAATAGATTTGATCAAAAGATTGCATAATTCTACCGTATTCTCTAAATATGATATGAAATCAGAATATTATCAAATTTCGGTGGTGGAGGAAGACAGGTACAAAACTGCGTTTGTAGTTCCCTTTGGGCATTATGAATGGAATGTGATGCCCCAAGGTCTTAAAAATGCTCCTAGTGAATTTCAGAATATCATGAATGAAATCTTTAATCCTTATATGGAGTTTTCAATAGTTTATCTAGATGATGTTTTAATATTTTCAAAAAACATTAGTCAACACATTCAACACTTAAACAAATTCATTGAAATTATTAAAGAGAACGGTTTAGTAGTTTCGGCCAAGAAAATGAAAATATTTCAAACTAAAACAAGATTTCTTGGTTATGAGATTCATCAAGGTACAATAACCCATATTCAAAGGTCATTGGAATTTGCCGATAAATTTCCAGATGAAATCAAAGATAAAAATCAATTACAAAGATTCTTAGGTTGTGTAAATTATATAGCTGATTTTATTCCAAACATTAGAGTCATATGTGCTCATTTGTTTAAAAGGCTTAGGAAAGATCCACCACAATGGACAGAAGAAATGACCCTAGCTGTTCAAAAGATAAAACAGTCAGTCAAATATCTTCCATGCCTAGGAATACCAGACCCTGAAGCCTCTTTAATAGTAGAAACATATGCCTCGAATTTAGGTTATGGTGGGATCCTTAAACAAATATGTCCTAATTCTTCAAAAGAACAAATTGTGCGATTTTATTCAGGAATTTGGCATCCTGCCCAACAGAAATATTCAACTGTCAAAAAAGAGATTTTAGCAATTGTTTTGTGTTACAAAATTTCAAGATGATCTTTTTAACAAGAAGTTTTTAATCAAGACCGATTGCAAAGCGGCCCCGTCTGTTTTACAAAAGGATGTTAAAAATTTGGTTTCGAAACATATTTTCGCCAGATGGTAATCATTACTTTCATGTTTTGAATTTGATATTATTCATATTAAAGGAGATCATAATTCCCTTCCAGATTTTCTAACAAGAGAATTCTTACAGGGAAACCATGAGTGAAAAACTGACTTCGAAAGACCATTATGGTCCCCCACTGGGATCAACTAGAAAACTACCAAATTCAATAGCAGGATTATCAAACCCAGTGGCAGTAACACCACTTAAAATGATTCCTAACCCATCAACACCAATAAAATCTTCTCAGAGGCCCACTGCTTCTCAGATAGTACAAACTCCCTCAAAATCAAAAAGCCTGTTAGTCCCAGTATCCAACAAGTATTCCATACTAGACTATCATAACACAATTTCCTCAAAAACTCCAGGCAAGACAGAACAGTATGAGTATCAAGAAAAACCAGAACGCCTTCCGTCAATCATGATCGAAAAGGCTTGGTTTGACTGTCACCCAAGAGAAATTGCTAAACAAGTATTTCCTCCAAACTTTCATTACATGCCCGGGCACCCTTCAAAAGGAAGACTCTTTTACGAGTTTATCTTGGTGGACACTGACTCAATAGAAGTTACCCATAATAAAGACAAAAATGGAGAAATCATTTACTGAAAGGTAAAGATCCTCAAAGTTCTCAACATGCAAGACTGGAACCAACCTCTGTTCCAATCAAAACAGTTCTCAAGAGTATTTACTCCATCAGGGTACAATTATTTTGATTACATGGATGCATGGTACTACTTTCTATATCTCCGACCATTCCAACATTCATGGTTTGTATGGTTCAAAAAGGGAATTTCTTTGAGATTCCCACAATGGTTCAAATTATGGTTTCATCAGGTAGGACTAGATTTTAGCATCTTCCCTGAAGAAGTCCAACCTTTATTCAAACACTTTGTTCAAAAGACTCATTTTCGTCCAGAAGAAAGGCTTTTATATTTCACAAGCCATCTCCTGGATACTAACCTGGGATTGGTGTTCAGTTCAACTTTATAATGAAACTGATCTCTATCAACTTCAAAAGGCTATCCGAATTAAATGGTGGGCTAAGTTCGACATCAAGTTAATTTAGAAGGCTAAAATTGATGAATGGGCAAAAAATTATCTTCTTACCCAGAAGAGCCAAGCCTAGTTAACTGGCACACCATCTACGCCTCTAATCAACCAAGAGGCCTTATTCTTACAAGAAAAGTCAAAGATCATGGCTGAACTAGCCTCAGCCACCTCTCAAGAAGAATTCAGATCTAGATTGGAGCTAGTTTCGGGAAGTCAAAAATCTGATTCACTAGAAGACGAAGCTTCCTCCAATATTCAAGACAATAATTATCTTCAAGAAAATGGAGATGATTGTTTCAATATGGGCTTCCACTCTTTCTATTAAGTGGAAGACATAATTGCAAAAGACAAGACATTTGGATCAAGTTCTATCAGCCATCAACCCAAAAGAAGAAGCAGCCAAAATAGTCATCAATAATTTTCAAAAAAGAAAACTCGAGTTATTTCAAAAGGTAACCCGAGTTAACATAATCCAAGATACAGTAGTGGTTCAAAGGATGTATGAAAGGAAGCTTACCCATTCGGGGAAGGCATCCGAAAAAAACCCATCTCCTTCTCTCTCTCAATTTGTGTAATATCTCTTTCGCATTGTAATCCATGTTTTGAAGTTCTCAATAAAAGCTCTATTATTGTAAGTATTTTATTCTTGTCATTCTATTTTCCTGCCTACTCATTTCAAAATACACATATAACTATCTTATGTCAAATTTGATATGCTTCCGATTCTGGTATATATATATATATATAGTACAAATATTATGTTCAGATTTAATATTTGTTATGTATTCAAAGTAAAATATTTGTTTTTTAATGCAGATTTAATATTGAAAAACATGCAGATTTAATATTGAAAAATGACATTTGTATATTTTTTATTGGGATGATATGGGGGTTACACATAGCAAAACTTTCTAGAAAAAAACCTTCCTTTAGTATATTATATAGATATAGATATAGATAGATAGATATATATGATGGGAGCATGAACAACTCTTGTTATTAAATACTCTAGAGGTCCCTGAAATTGTCTCCCGTATGAAAATAAGTCCCTGAAAAAAAAATTTGATTCCCAATCCCTGCAATTTTTTTTTAATCAGAATAGGTCCCTACTCGTGTTTCCAGCCTATGTGGCTTAATTTTTGCTGAGTCAATTATTCCACGTGCCTTTTATATTTTTTTTTAAATACACATGGATTAAAAAAAATAAAATTAAACATTTAAAAAAATAAAATTAAACATTTAAGTTTAATTAGATTTAGGGATTTAGGGTTAATTACATTAAAATTTTATTTTTTTAAATGTTTAATGTTATTTTTTTAATCCATGTGTATTTTTAAAAAAATATATAAAAGCCACGTGGAATAATTGACTCAGCAAAAATTAAGCCACATAGGCTGGAAACACGAGTAGGGACCTATTCTGATTAAAAAAATAATTTCAGGGACTCAGAATCGGAAAAACAAATTTCAGGGACTTATTTTCATACGGGAGACAATTTCAAGGACTTCCAGAGTATTTAAGCCTATTATTATATTAAATTTTATGTCAATATCTCTTCATTCTATTAAATGTAAGACACCTTTTTATTATTTATGAAGAGAAATACCAACATAGAGTTCACATGAACTGATTCTAGATTTTAGGGTTTGTGACGTGGATTTTCAATTTAGTAATTTACTTTTATTTTTTGTTTGTGTGATTGTAGTAGAGGGATTCGGTAAAAAGCGTGGACCAAATTCATCAGAGAAGTGAGGAAGATGCTTCGTTGAAGTAATTTTTTTTGTTAGCTTGTGTAATCTACTGCTTATGTTTGTCTTATTTTCCAAGGCATTGTACTCAGATTCACAAAAAGATCAATAGCAAAGAGAATATCTTAAGGTTTTATTCAGTGAATCTTTTTTCGCAAGTTTTTTAAAGAAAATCTATCATGTCGAAAGAAAAAAAAAACATTTCACCTTAAAACAAATTAATCCAAGCATACATTTACCGTAAATGCCAACTTCCCAAGGAAAAAATATCTCATTTGGTTTGGTTGCATGGTGCTGGGTATGCCCCAAGTTTTTACTATTTTGTAAAGTTAAAAGGAGAGAAGAAAAGAAAAGAAAAAGAATTTGGAGACATGAAGTTTCAGCATCCCTCGGGAGAGCCAAAGTTGATATCAGAAAATAAACAAGAAATGAGGCATTTAAAACCTAATAATTTTAACTAAAGCTTACAGACTAAAAGCTTGTTTTATGAAATGGCTTATGAATAAACTAATGATACACGCATTTTCCCTGCCACGACTATGTTACATCTGATCTAACCCTATGTGAATGTCCTGCAAAACTGAAGTCAGTTGAGGAGATCCGAAAATGAGATGAGGTCGATGGCTGCATGGATGAATACTCCTCAAGCATTTATGTTGCTTTTATACACAATTAGCCAAAAGCAAACTCTCATATCTTGCACTTTACAAGTCGTCTTCAAACTCATCAGGTAGATTCAATTTCTCGATGGCAGCCTGTTCGAACAGAACAAGAAGCTTTAATTCACATAGGAACATAAAGAACAATCACAACCAGAAGTTCCAATGTGTTGAAACTGACCTATCAACGATCTATATTATGTAAATGAACATTATTCACCAAAACAATCAGAGAGAAAAATGGTTAGTTAACTATTTGTAAGCCAATCACCTTAATGTTAGCAACATCTGTTGCAGATGGTTTCAAATCCAAAGCAATACCATAATGAAGCATTGCTTTGTCATGCATGTTACGCCTCCTATAAATATTTCCCATCAAAGCAAAGACACTACTTTCGCGTGGAGCGTACTCTTTAAGCTCCTCTAGGACTTCCAAAGCCTCGTCAAATCTTCCCAGGCTCATGAGTATGTTGGCCTTTTGGTACATGGGGAGTGGGTTTTTCTTATCTGCTAAAATAGCCCTCTCCATTATGGCTAACGCTTCTTCACTTTTCTGACAAATCATTGAAGCAATCTCAGAATCTTGATTGCAAAAGCACGAGCAAAAGACAACTACAAATCTAGGTTGTACTACCACAATCAATGCAGCAAGAAATTACTAACCTTTAAAAAATGAAAAGCCGTTCCAAGGTATGACAATATCACAGAAGATCGTGAGTTGATTTGAAAAGCCATACCAAAATGATGTGCAGAGAACTCAAACTTCTCTTGGCGAAGATATATCATTCCGAGTCCATACCAGGCATTATAGTGCCTCGCATCAACACTGAGAGCACTCTGGTAGCTTTTAATCCCATTTTCAAAATCTTCTAGCGCAACATACCTACAAGTGGCAATGAATTAAAGACTCACAAAAGTAGAGTGTATATAAATTAACAAACGGTCAATGTTCTTACTCATGTCCACAAAGGGTGTGTGCATAGGCAAATTTGGGATTCAGTTGAATGGCTCGTTGAAAAATCTTCAGTGCAGTTTCATGATCTTTCTGCAGGCTGTAGCAATTTCCCATCGCACACCTGCCACAACATTTAGCAGGGTCAATAAAACATGATAAAGGATAATAATTAGAAAGGAACAGGCAAAGACAGGAAAAATGGAAGAAAAAAAAATTCATCAAGCATTCAAGCTCAAATTTGCCCAAATCACATTCCGGTAGCCAAATAATGTTCTATCAGCATATGAAAAGGCTTCAAAAGCAGATAGACCAAATGAGCCAAAGTAGACCAATACCACCAATAATAAAGGTAAAAGGTGTATCATTGGAAAAATAAGGGCTTAAACAATTGTGGAGCTGGACCTCCTAGGCAGTGGGCTGAGAATTAATGGGTGGACCTGAACTAAAGGTCCTGTATTAGCTGTGAGTTAAACTGTTAGACAGTTATAACTGATAGTTTGTCAGATTACCTATAATAGATTGAGTAGTTAGGAAGTTCTCTGAAAAAGAATGTCATGAAAACCAAAAGAAGAAACTTGAAGATATAGTGATGGGCTTAGCTCAAGACATACAAAAAAAAAAAACTGGCGATTCAGAAAGATGGTATCAAGAAGGAGTGGAATTCAGCTGGAAGTTCTCCAAGGAGATGAACCAGATGGTGAAGCGGTGACTGCACATTCAGAGGATAAGTGGAGAAAGCTTGAAATTCCTATTTTCGATGGTGGAGGTTTGCATATGGTCGCGTGCAGATTTTTTTCTAATTAGGGGAGCCATGGAGGTGGAGATGAAGAAACCAGTTATGGTGGTTTTGGATGGGTCTGCTCTAAGTTGGTTCCTATGATGGGGGAAACTTGCAATCCCAATCCAACTTGGGATATGTTTAAGGAAGCAATTGTAGGAAGGTTTCAACCTACTTCTATACAAGATCCTCTTTAAGCTTTATTAAGGTTGGAACAAAATCAATTAGTGACGGAATATGTGGAATTGAAGGGTCGGATGAGGCATATTTAATGAGTATTTTTCAGAATGGATTGAACGAAGATATAGAATCTAAATTAAGGTTGTATGAACCTACTACCCTATCTACAATGATAAGAAGGCAAGGTTAATTGAAAGAAAAAAATTCAGTTGCTGTAAGGAATGGAGGAATTGGATTCACAAATTTTGGAGGCTTGAGTACAAGAATGATAACAATGACAAGCATCATGAGCTGGTCACAGTACCAGTGCTAAATGATAATAATAAGAAAAGACTGATGGGTGTTTGGGAACAGAAATATGAATTATAGAGTAGACTAGACTGGAATAGAATTATATATTGATTGTAGAAGGAGAATTACAGAAGCAAAGATAAGTGTATTGCTAGAGAAACTCTAACAACCCAAAGGAGCTCTAATGGCTACCTCCCTGAGAAAGATACCCCTTTCTCTCTCTATAACAGAAATGTAATCATGAGTGCGTTCTCACACCACACCTCATCATACTATATACTAACTTACTAACTAATTCCTCCTTTCCTCATGTGGCTTGGACACCTCAGCACCCTTCCCTCTCTTCCTCTCATAAACTTTCCATATCTTGGGCTTACCTAGGCCCATTCCCCATTTAGTATTCGAGTCTCTATCAACTCCCTCCCCCTTAGAAACAGCCTTGTCCTCAAGGCAGAAGTTTGGGAATTGGCCTGCTAAGATTTCATTGTCTTCCCATGTACCATCATCCACAGAACTGTTTTGCCACTTGACCAAACTCTGTGGAACCTCTCTATCTCCTTGTCTGATGCTTCTGGTGCCTAAGATTACCTCAGGATAAATGTCAGTAGCTTCTCCTACCTCCAATTCTGTAGGTAACTCTCCCTGAACTTGAGAACTTCCTATGGCCTTTTTTAAAAGAGACACATGGAAGACTGGGTGGATCTTGGACTCTGGGGGAAGCTTCAGCTTATAGGCAACAGCTCCAATCTTTTCTTCAATTTGGAATGGACCATAGAATCTAGCTGCCAGCTTCTGATTGATTCTCTTGACCACAGATTGCTGCCTATGGGGCCTGAGTTTCAGGAACACCCACTCTCCCTTGTCGAAGCTCAAGTCCCTTCTTTTCTTGTTAGCATAGCTAACCATCTGCTCCTGAGCCCTTTGTAGATGTGCCCTGAGTTGCTTTAAAGCCTCATCTCTCTCACTTAACTCTAAAGCAACAGCTGCTACCTTTGTTTCATTAGCCAAGAACCTGATAATGAGTGGTGCTTTTCTACCATAGACCACCTCAAAAGGAGTTTGACCAATGGAGCAATGGAAGGTAGAGTTGTACCAAAATTCAGCCCAAGGAACCCACAAAGACCAAGTCCTAGGATGCTCAGAAGCAAAGCATCTCAAATAGCTCTCTAGGCACCTATTTATAACCTCTGTCTGGCCATCAGTTTCAGGGTGATAAGAGGAGCTCATTTTCAACTTGGTCCCCTGCAGCTTGAACAATTCAGTCCAGAAATGACTCACAAAGATTGGGTCCTGTTAGAGTATAATATAAAACCATTAAAGTAGCCCTTACCCAACAGCTTAAGCTTTTGGGATAAGTGGTTGTTTGACATGGTATCAGAGCCTCTATGGCCAAGAGGTCTAGAGTTCGATCCTTGCTCCCCTCACTTTCTAAGTAAAAAGTGGAATTTAATTAAGCACATGGTAGGTGGGCCTGTGCATTTATCCATGCTTCAAGCCCAAAGGGCTCTTGCGTGAGGGGGCGTGTTAGAGTATAATATAAAACCATTAAAGTAGCCCTTACCCAACAGCTTAAGCTTTTGGGATAAGTGGTTGTTTGACAGGTCCCTATCACTGATGATAGTGTTAGGAATTCCATGAAGCCTCACTATTTCCCTGGCAAAAACTTCAGCAATTGACTTTGCAGTGTAGGGATGTTTGAGCAAGATGAAATGACTGTATTTAGAAAGCCTATCAACCACCACCAAGATAGCTTCATAACCCTTAGACTTGGGTAAACCAGTGATGAAGTCTAAGGAGAGGTCTTCCCACACAGCATTGGGAATTGGTAGGGGTTGAAGTAACCCTCCTGGAGACATGGCACTGTACTTTTGCCTCTGGCAAATATCACAAGCCCTTACAAAGTCTCTTACTGTCTTCTGCATCCCTACCCAATATAGGGTTTCAGCCAGCCTCCTATAAGTTCTTAAGAACCCTGAATAACCCCCAGTAGGTGAGCTATGGTGTTCTTCCAGCAACCATGGAATTGATGGGGATGTAGGTGATAAGACTAGCCTGCCTTGATATAAGAGCACCCCTTGTTTGACAGTAAAACCAGGCTTGGCTTGGGGATCATGCTGGACTTCTTGTAACAGTTTCTTGATGTAGTCATCAGACGCAATTTCCTCTAGGAGTTTCTTCCTGTCTTCCCACAAAGGAAAAGAAACCAAGCTAGTAAACTCACCCTCATCATAGCATCTAGAAAGGGCATCAGCAGCCTTGTTTTCCTGGCCAGGCTTATATTTTACCTCAAACTGGTAACCCAAGAGCTTTGCCAGCCAGCACTGTTGGTCAGGGGAAGATATCTTCTGCTGCAAGAAATGCTTAAGGCTCTATGAAAGACTTGCCAAGCAAGTAATGTCTCCAGTGCTGAATACTAAGAACTAAGGCCATTAGTTCTTTTTCATAGACTGATTTGGCCAAATTGCCCTGAGACAATGCCTTGCTGAAATAAGCTATAGGTTGTCTCTGTTGCATTAGAACTGCCCCAATGCCTCTGCCAGCTGCATCACATTCAACTTCAAAAGGCTTGTTAAAATCTGGAAGTGCTAGAACTGGAGAGCTTGTCATGACAGATTTCAAGTTGTGGAAAGCTTGCCTTGCCTCTTCACCCCAATTGAAATTATCTTTCTTGGTCAATTCTGTTAGAGGTTTTGCCAACTTCCCATAATTCTTGACAAATTTCCTATAATAGCCAGTTAAACCCAGAAATCCCCTTACTCCCTTCACATTCTTAGGTTCTGGCAAGTCCACAATGCACTGGACCTTCTCAGGGTCTACTGACACTCCATCACCAGATATAATATGCCCCAAATAATCTATTTGTGCACAGCCAAACTTGCACTTTGATTGATTAGCTACAAAACAGTTAGATAGCAGCCTTGTTAGGACAAGTTTCAAATGCTTTTGGTGTTCCAGCAAGCTCCTACTATAAATTAATATATCATCAAAGAAAACTAAGACAAACTTCCTCAAGTAGGGCCTAAAAATGTCATTCATAATGGCTTGAAAAGTGGCTGGGGCATTCATCAAGCCAAAAGGCATGACAAGGTACTCATAGTGACCATTATGAGTCATGAATGCAGTCTTGGCTAAATCAGCCTCATGAACCCTAATCTGATGATATCCAAATTTTAAATCAATCTTGGAGAACATGATTGCTCCATTCAGTTCATCTAACAACTCATCAACAATAGGGATAGGGTACTTATCTGGAATTGTGGCCTTATTCAATGCTCTATAGTCCACACACATTCTCCAGCTTTTATCCTTCTTTTTGACTAGTATGACAGGGCTTGAGAAAGCACTCATGATAGGTCTGATGATACCTGCCTCAAGGAGTTCAGTAACTTGCTTCTCAATTTCTTCCTTTTGGTGATGAGGGTACCTATAAGGCCTAACATTGACTGGCCCATGCTCAGGATTCAAGGTGATTTGATGAACCTTAGACCTGACAGGGGGCAGCTGAATCTTGTTCTGGAAAACTGCCTGAAATTCTGCCAATACACCCTTCAATTCCAGAGGAACCTCATGGCTTTCTTTCGTTGCTTCAACCAATTGTAGTTGGGGTCTCCACCATTCCAGTTGTTCTCTTCCTTGAATGTCACTCAAGAAGGAATGAAGATTGCTTGAACTGTCTCTGCCCTTGATTCCCTGTAACTTGACCACTTTCTCTTCATGGACAAATTGCATTGTTAAGAGTTTCCAATCAATGATCACTTCCCCAAGTGTGCGAAGCCAGGATACACCAAGCACCAAATCCAAACCTCCCAAATCCAGGACCAACGCATCAATGGTGATCTCAATGTTCCCCAATTTTGCTTTGATGCCCTGACAGATGCCTCTGGTTGGCACCTTATGCCCATCTCCCAATTTAATGCTCCTAGTGGTAATTGGAGTGATGGTCAAGCCCATAACTGAAGTTATCTTGGGAGAGATAAAGTTATGGCTAGCCCCACTATCAATGAGGACAAGAAGCTCCACACTGTCCACCAACCCAACCAGCTTCAACGTTTGGTACTCCCCCATACAACCCAAAACTCCCATTACTTTACATTCTACAACTTCCTCTTCCTCGATCTCCTCAGCCTCTTCTTCCAGCCTTACTATCTATCCATCATCATCCATGCTTTCCCCATCTCCCAGGATCAACACTCGCATAGCACGCTCGGGACATTTATGCAATGTGGGATGGTATTTTCCTCCACACTTGAAACACAGCCCCTTGATCCTTCTGTCCTCAATTTCGTTCATTCGGAGGCTTCTGACCCCGTTCCACCGCTCCGACGAGCCTGCACGGTGGTCGCCGTCGCTTTTTCTCGTCGTCGAGTTCATCGAGGACGACGAATTCACTTGGGATCCAGGTGTGCTTAAGGATCGGGTTTGGTTGAACCCGCTTGGTTTGTAACGGGTTAAATCTTTACTGAAAGGCCCACTCTTATTTGAAGCCGACCCGGCCCAATCGTTTCGACCCGCGCGCTCGAACCCGTTTTTCCTTATCACCCGCTTCCCTTCTTCATCGTCTTCCTCCTTTAGTTCATCTTCCACATCCTTCGCGATCCTCATCATCTCCATCCTCGAACTGGGATTCAAGGTTCGCACCCGTTGTCGGATCGCAGGTTTCAGCCCACTCATGAAAGACCCCAAGTATTGCTCCTCTGGTAACCTTCCCACCTGAGAAGACAAAAGCTCGAAAGCCTCGACAAACCCCTCCACGCTGCCTCGTTGCCTCAACGTCGACAACTCCTCAAAGGGGTTCTCCAAACGTCGCCCTCCATAGCGTGCGATCAACGCTCGCTTGAGCTTTTCCCAAGAAAGCTCATCCTCTGTTTCCATCAGCAAGTTGAACCAGTGAATCGTCGATCCTTCCATACTCAGTCGAGCGAGTTTCACCCGGAGTGCATCGGGAGTGCCTTGCACATCAAAGTAGATCTCCGCTCTGGTAATCCAAGCCACTGGATCGTCGCCTTCAAACACTGGAAACTTCACCTTCTTCCCGGCGAGTCGCGATTCCCCAAGGCTGGAATCTCCGGTTGAAGTTTCCCCATCGAGATCGTGTACTACCTTCTTCCCCATTTGCTTGCTCAGTTCAGTCATAACCAAGTTCTGCTGCTGCAACTGATGTGCGAGCTCTTGCAGCGTCGCGGTCACCGTTCCCATTTGAGTCTCCAACGCTTCCATGCGATCAGTCATCTTGGGTGGCATCTACGGAAACTGATTCTCCGGCGTAATGAAGATCCGGCAGGTCGGACCAATTGATGGGTGTTTGGGAACAGAAATATGAATTATAGAGTAGAATAGACTGGAATAGAATTATATATTGATTGTAGAAGGAGAATTACAGAAGCAAAGATAAGTGTATTGCTAGAGAAACTCTAACAACCCAAAGGAGCTCTAATGGCTACCTCCCTGAGAAAGATACCTCTTTCTCTCTCTATAACAGAAATGTAATCATGAGTGCGTTCTCACACCACACCTCATCATACTATATACGAACTTACTAACTAATTCCTCCTTTCCTCATGTGGCTTGGACACCTCAGCACCCTTCCCTCTCTTCCTCTCAAACTTTCCATATCTTGGGCTTACCTAGGCCCATTCCCCATTTAGCATTCGAGTCTCTATCAAAGACACTTGGGGATATTTCAGAGACATTATCAAAGGAAGAAAAACTCCAACTTGGTCCAACAAAAATCTCAATCGCCTGAACATGAACATGAACCTGAGGCAAGTACTCATAACTCTGAACCCAGACATAACTCTCAGGAAACTAATCTTGATAACCTACATATTGCCTTAAGAAAAGGAAAAAGGTCTTTTGTCAAGTACCCAATAGCTCAGTTAGTGACTACTAAAAAGCTTTGTTCTGCACTAGAGCCTTATTCAACTATTGACTCAATTAGATTCCCAGCCAATGTTGCCAAAGTACAAGAGGCATTACATGTTAAGAATTAGATTCAAGTAATTAATGATGAGGAGAAAGCACTGGAGAAAAACAAGACTTGCAAGATTGTCATGAAACCATAGCATAAAAGGAAAGTAGGTTGCAGGTGGATATATAATGTTAATTACCTATCTGATGGCTCACTTGACCGGTATAAAGCAAGATTAGTGGCGAAAGGATATACCCAGACATACAGTATTTGGTAACAAGGAGACATTTGCCCTTGTGACAAAGATTAATTTGTAAGAATTATTCTCTCCCTGGCAGCTCACTGCGGGTGGAATTGCACCAATTTGATTTGAAGAATGTCTTTTTACATGGATCCTAAGAAGTATACACGGTAAAGTGGTAATAGTGGCCAAAAAAAGAGTCTGACCTGCCGAAATGAAGACATGCAGTGACAAAATCTGGATAACAAAGATGGGACAGAGTTTCCATGAAATTTTTTACACTTGTGGCAGTGGGTCTACCAGTAATCATTGATTAGGGTTTTCTCTGGTTAGGCTCTGTATTGGAAAATAATAGGTAAATGCTGTTCTGTTTTATTCCTCAGCCAAAGGCTGGTATTTATAGAGAGGATACAATTATTACTCCTTGAATTAAGGAGAGAATTACTACTCCTTGAATTAAGGAGAAAATTATTACATATAAAAAAGTCAATAATAGAATCTCTAGAATTGACTGGAAAACAATAAATACTGATATATTTTCCAACACCCCCCCTGAAGTTGGTGCATAGATATCTATCATGCCCAACTTGCCTATCAAATGCTCAAAGGTAGGTCTTGCCAAGCTCTTGGTCAGGATATCCGCAGTTTGCTGACTCGAAGTCAGAAAAGGTAGACATATGATTCCAGCATCTAACTTCTCCTTTATGAAATGTCGATCAATCTCAATATGCTTGGTTCTGTCATGTTGAACTGGGTTATGAGCTATGCTAATAGCAGCTTTACTGTCGGAGTATAATTTCAATGGAAGCTCAATTTTCATCTTAAGTTCTTCTAGGACTCTATGAATCCATAATCCTTCACAAATACCTTGAGCCATAGCTCTAAACTCAGCTTCTGCACTACTTCTTGCCACAACTCCTTGTTTCTTGCTCCTCCATGTCACAAGATTACCCCAAACATAGGTACAATATCCAAAGGTTGATCTTCTATCTGTGACTGAGCCTGCCCAATCAGCATCGGTGAAGATAGACACATTTCTTTCACTAGTCTTCTTAAAAAATAAGCCTTTTCCGGGATTTCCCTTCAAATATCTCAGTATCCTATAGACTGCCTCAAGATGTTCCTCAAGAGGAGAATGCATGAACTGACTCACTACACTAACTGAGAAAGCAATATCAGGTCGAGTGTGTGACAAATAAATCAGTTTCCCAACCAATCTTTGGTATCTTCCAGTATCAACGGGAACACTTCCTTC
The DNA here is from genome assembly GCF_012489685.1 of Lotus japonicus. NCBI lineage: Eukaryota > Viridiplantae > Streptophyta > Magnoliopsida > Fabales > Fabaceae > Lotus > Lotus japonicus. The sequence continues at coordinate 12,291,498 of NC_080042.1, forward strand.
TTCCCAAAGTTTAGCATTAGGATCCATAGGGGTATCTGCTGGACGACATCCACTCATTCCTGTTTCTTTCAATAAGTCTAGAATGTATTTCTGCTGTGAAACCACAATACCATTCTTTGATCGAGCAACCTCCATTCCAAGAAAATATCTCATGGGTCCTAAGTCCTTGATTTCAAAGTCTACTGCTAATTTCTCTTTTACTCTTGCCATTTCAACTGTATCATCTCCAGTAAGGACAATATCATCAACATAAACAATCAGGGCAGCAACTTTCCCATCGTGGGAGAATTTTGTGAATAAGGTGTGGTCAGCCTGTCCTTGAATGTACCCTTGTTTCTTCATGGACTGAGTGAATTTTTCAAACCAAGCTCTAGGGGACTGCTTTAATCCATACAAAGACCTATTTAGTTTGCATACATTTGGTCCAAATTTGCTTTCAAAGCCAGGAGGAATCTCCATATATACTTCTTCTTCTAGATCACCATTAAGAAACGCATTCTTAACATCCAATTGATGTAGGGGCCAATCCAGGTTGGCAGCAAGAGATAAGAGAATTCGGACAGTGTTCAATTTTGCAACAGGAGCAAATGTCTCTGAGTAGTCTATACCATAGGTCTGAGTAAAGCCCTTCGCCACCAAGCGAGCCTTGTACCTTTCAATTGACCCATCTGAATTATACTTCACAGTAAACACCCATTTGCATCCAACTGTCTTCTTGCCATCTGGTAGTGTCATAACACTCCAAGTTTTGTTCTTTTCAAGAGCTTTCATCTCCTCAAGTACAGCTTCCCTCCACTTTGGAATTTCTAGAGCAACCTGGACATTTTTTGGAATTTCTACACTAGACAATTTTGAGGTGAAGGCAGACAGAGATGAAGACAAATTTGAATATGATATAAAATTGGAAATAGGGTGTTTAGTGCAAGATCTAACAGGTTTTCTAATGGCAACAGGATCATCTATATCAGGATACATAATACGACTCTCAGAAACAGAGATAGACTTACCTTTCATTTTCTTAGGAGGTTGATCATTCCCCGGTTCAGATTCCTGACAGTGTTGAGATGTGGACTCATTCCTTTCTTTGTGGTGCTTTTTCACATAAACCTTCCCTTTCCAAGTCCTGTTTCCTACTTCAAATCTGTTCTCTTTAAGTGACTCATTATTTTGTGGCATTTTAATTAGATCATCATCATCCCTATTGTCAAGATTCTCATTGGTTTCTTCATGAGAAAATGTAGGCTCTGATTCCCCAAGTTCCTTACTCATAACAGGAGTAGGATCAGATAGAGTATCTTGGCCATTTTCTGTTGGTGCAGAACTATAAGTCTTAGAGCTTTGTGGTACAGGCAAAGATAATTTATTTAAAAAACTCATGTCCTCAATTTGAAACGAGTCTTCCTTTATATCCCCCCCTTGAAGATGAGTGTCATTAAAAAAAGGTTTATTTTCAAAAAACGTAACGTCCATAGTGACAAACATTTTCTTGTTTTTTGGATCAAAACATTTATACCCCTTTTGGGTTGGGGAGTATCCAACAAAAACACATTTTATAGCACGTGGTTCAAGTTTTCCAACATTTTTATGTTCATGAACAAAGGCTATGCAACCAAAGATTTTTAATGTCAAATCAGTTGAAACACGAGTACTAGGAAAACATTCTTTGAAAGTATTAATTGGAGTTTGGAAATTGAGAACTTTGGAGGGCATTCTATTAATTAAATATGCCGCTGTTAAAACAGCTTCGCCCCACAAATAGTTTGGTACTTTACTTGAGAAAAGTAATGCTCTAGCAACCTCCAATAAATGTCTATTTTTTCTTTCAGCAACTCCATTTTGTTGAGGGGTATTAGGACATGAACTTTGATGTACAATCCCATTTTTTAGGAAAAAATCATCCAAACTAGTGTTAAAATATTCTTTGCCATTATCACTTCTAAAGACTTGAATATTTGTTTGATATTGGTTCTGCACCATTGTACAAAAATCCTATACAGCCTGACAAACATCTGATTTCCCCTTTAACAAGTACACCCAACATACTCTTGAATGGTCATCTATAAATGTGATGAACCATTTTTTAAGAGAAAGTGTACTTGTACGGTTAGGGCCCCAAACATCACTGTGAACAATAGAAAAAGGTTTTGATGGTTTATAAGGCTGTATTGGAAATTGGGAACGATGATGCTTTGCAAACTCACATGCTTCACATTTAAGCAAAGAAAGGTTCTTATTATAAAATAACTTAGGAAACAAGTGTTTTAAGTAATGAAAACTAGGATGACCTAATCGTAAATGCCATAACATAACGTTGTCATCATTATTATTCAAAACAAAAAAAGATTCAAAGCAGGAACTTATTGTTTTTGGAGGTAGTTGTGATGCAGATCCAATGTCAAGGTAGTAGAGTCCTCCACTCTCCTTAGCACTGCCAATCATCTTCCCCGAGTTCAAATCCTGAAAGACACAGTGAGAACGGAAAAAATTGGTTTGACAATTTATATCTCGGGTTAATTTACTAACAGACATTAAATTACAGGATAAGTTTGGAACATGAAGGACATCGTTAAGAGTTAACACTGGAGACAACACAACTGACCCTTTACCTGCAATGGCTGAAAAAGAGCCATCTGCAATTTTTATTTTTTGATTACCTGCACATGGACTATATGAAGAAAACAAGGTGGATTCACCTGTCATGTGATCCGAGGCACCTGAATCTAATATCGAAGTATGACTGGAACTGACACTAAGACATGCAGAATTACCTTTTGTTGCTATAGAGCAAGAAGGGGTTGAAGACTCGAGGAGTTTGAGCAGTTTGTCTAGTTGTTCCGTAGTGAGCGGAAGCTGAGTCGTAGAGGATTGCTGCCCTTGATCAGAATTACTTGCTTGAAATGCACGACCACCTTTCTTCTTCCAGTTAGGAGGTTTTCCTATGAGCTTCCAACAATTTTCACGCGTGTGCCATTCGCGCTTGCAGTGATCGCACCAAGGAACTTTGTCTGACCTTTTTCCCTCGCCGAGGTTCCTAGTAGCCAGAGCAGAGCCTTCAGATTCAGAACTTCGTGGTGTCTTGCCCATCATAATTCCTTGTCGTGCCTCCTCCCTTCTGATTTCTGCAAAAGTTTCACGAAGAGTTGGCAATGGTATTTTTCCTAAAACTCGACCCCTTACCTCATCAAGGTCTGTATTTAGCCCAGCAAGAAACATGAAGACACGATCATTTTCTTGCCTCTTGAGAAACAGAACACTATCTTCTGTACACCTCCAATTGTCATCATAACAGAGATCTAATTCTTGCCACAGGGTCAACAGCTCATTGTAATAAGCAGTTACACTCCTGTCACCTTGTTTAGCCTGCCATAACTTTGATTTTAAACCAAAAATTTGGGAAGAGTTTTGAATATCAGAGTATGTTTCCTTAACAGCTTCCCACACATCCTTTGCAGAAGGCAAAAACATGTAAGGCTTACCTATTCCAGTTTCCATAGAGCTTACCAACCAAGCAATAATCAAGGAGTTTTCAGATTTCCATTGTTTGTAACGAGGGTCTCCGCTTGTTGGTTCAGCTACTGCTCCTGTTAAAAAACCAAGCTTCCCTTTGCTATCCAATACCAAGCGAACGGTTTGGGCCCATTCATTATAGTTCTTCCCATTCATCTTAGGAATATTGACCTTGAGGGAGTATGAGGAACCCTCTTGGTCATTGCAACCTATATTGACATTACTGTCACCATAAACACTGTTGTTCCTGTTTTCATTGTTGCCGCCATTACCGCCACTGTTTGTGACGAACTTTGGTGTGCCATCTCCACGACCACCACCATTACCGCGGCCACCGCCGTCTCCTTTGCCACCGCCATCACCGCTGTTGACGCCCGAGTCAAGTGATTGTTCGCCGTGGTTGGCTGTGGATCCGGTGTAGGCCTCTGCTATGGAGGGCCACCTATTGCGACCTGCCATAGGAGGCTAAATGGGTATGTGAAACGGGTCGGGGAAGGAAATAGGTTGATCAGACTAGCTGTGGAAAGCTCTACAGTAGAAGTCCCAACCTAGGGCTCTTGATACCATATTGGAAAATAATAGGTAAATGCTGTTCTGTTTTATTCCTCAGCCAAAGGCTGGTATTTATAGAGAGGATACAATTATTACTCCTTGAATTAAGGAGAGAATTACTACTCCTTGAATTAAGGAGAAAATTATTACATATAAAAAAGTCAATAATAGAATCTCTAGAATTGACTGGAAAACAATAAATACTGATATATTTTCCAACACTCTGGATACCATGTTGAGAATGAGCGATAAGAGAGACAAAATGAATCTGGGAGTCAAAGTTACACATTATCTACAGTTATCATAATTACAATACATACACCTATTTACATTATTACTAACATATCTTGCAGTTCATAAATAGGAGGGAAGAATATAGCCACAGTTAGATATCTTGTAAATAAGTAGGATATCTTTTATTTATGGTTATTAGAAAACCTAATCATGTAAATAGGGTAGTAATCATGAAAATGGGGAAATATGAAATTTCTATGATATTGTGTATATTGTGCCTTTATGGTGCCAATTATATATAATGACCCATGTGTAGTTTAGATTTTAGAGACACACGACTTAAGTCTAATGTTGTCTCTCGAATTTTCCTGATTTTACAAGGTATCAAAGCCTAACGAGAGGCAATCCTAATCTTTCGTCATTCGCGAAGGACCCATTGTCCACCAGTGTGAGAAATCGTGTCTCATTTCAGTTTCTCTTCTTCCCCCTTTCGTGTTTCATTCCGAAAGTTTTTCCGTTTCTTCCCCTGTTGTGTTTCATTCTGACAATTTTTCCGCTCCTTCCCCCTGCTTGTTTCATTCCGACAAAGTTCCAGCCTTGCACCCTGTCATGTTTCATGCTAACAGTTTTTCCAGCCTCACCCACTGGCCACTGCTGTATTCCCTTTCCGGCAAGTGCTGTTCCTTTTTCAGGTAACCAACACTCCAGCCAACCACCACTTGGCCGTCCTCAGATCGGCAAAACCCAGTTGGTTCAGCAGCCACTCGCCACCACACGGGGCTACACGCAAGGCCCTTCACCGATGCGTCAGATTCACGCACCTTACCTCCATTGGCGCATGGCTTCTCCGGTCAGGCCGCTGTTGACGTTGCCTTGCTTGCCTTCCCCCATTCCTACCAGATCTGGACATATTTTACTGGTCCCAGGTTTGGTGGGTGTCAGATCTACCATTCCAGATCTGTTTTTGGGTGTTTGTCTTTCCGGCTCTCCCACATCCCATTTAACGATGTTGGTGCTTAGCCGTATGTCCCAGATCAAAGCTTGTTTTGGTGTTTTGGCGTTTCTCTCTCCTCCAGCCATTCCTCGGGTTAATTATATTTGTTACAAGCTATGTACATGATAATAACTCCTTTTGGTAATATGGTGAATTGACACTTTTACTTGTTCCGGAAACCACCTCTTTGACGTGGAATACACATGAGAACACCGTTGGTGTCATGTGTATTAAAGTTTATTATGCCTTTCCTGTTACTCACCATTGTATTTTAACATGTTCGGTGTGTCGATTAGTTCTGTATGTCTTCGTTAGTTGTTTATTTATTAGGAGAAAGTATTCATTAGGAGAAAGGGGTTGCAGCAATACTATTAAGTTGTGGCTTCAGTTGAACCTCATCTTAAAATGATATGTTTTCTTTTCGACAAATATGCTCCAGCTTGAGGGGGAGTATTAGATATCTTGTAAATAAATAGGAAATCTTTTACTTATGGTTGTTATTAGAGTGTAGTAGAGTATAAATATAACACTCAGCCCACGGTTGGCATCACCTTGAGTATAATGAAATAACAGATATCAGTTAGAGCTCTCTCTCTCTCTCTCTCTCTCTCTAACATTTTCTCTGGGTTTTTCCTGATTTTACAGACACCAATATATCATATATCTTTGCAAAATGCTATCACAGTTGAAAGCAAATGTGAAATTTTCCTAACACAAGAAATACCTTGGCTCATGGGGCACACATGCAAACACATGAAACATGGGCACACACACACATGAAGAGATACAGTTATGAGCCTTCTAGCGGAAGGAAGACAATAATAGGGAAAAATTAGTGCAATAAATAATTGAAAGGAAGTTCACTGTATGCAGTATGCCTACCAAGATTGAGGAGCTAAGCGATCAGTTGAAATCAGTTCTTGTGCCAGGTAACTTAACTTCATATCTTCCTTTAAATGCTGATCCAGAGATAAATTAGTCTTTTGGTCAAGCAGTAAACATGCACTTATGGACGTAAAAGTTTAAACTTTAAGTGGGAGCAGGAAGCTAAAGAAATACAAGGAAATAACGAGTAAAATGTTAATGACACATCAATGATAAGTAAGTGGGAACAAATAAACATAGCTAACTGAGTTAATATTTTCTATCGAGGCTTCACCAGTTGATTCGACCAAAATGTGAGTCCCAAGGACAATAAAGAAAGAGAGGTCTGCTTTTACAGAGAAAATACATGTTAACTCACATAAAGAACTGTTGAGTATATATCCATTCCTTCAAAACTATAAGGTGTAATCTGACGAGCAAGTCTGAAAGCTTGATCAGCTTCTACAAAATCAACTAATTCAAAGTATGCTTTTCCAACCTGCATCAAAACGTAGTCAAGTAAGATGAAAAATAGGAACTAGTTTTGACTACAATCAAATCTTATCCCAGTAGGTGGAAACAATGAATCATCTTTGTCATGAATCAACTATCCCGAAAGCTTAAAGATATTGGATGAAGACACATGAATGGTTAAGGTAGTTTATTTTAACACCCCCACAACCCCAAACACCCCCCCCCCCACCTTAAAGTAATAATCCCCTTCCCTCCAAAACCCTCCTCCCAAACAACCTCTAAGAAGCTCAAACAGTGACATGTCAAATTTGAAATTTTTGGGCATGAACCCAAGATCAGAGAATCCAAGCTGAGGAACTATATTACCTGAGAAAGAACCCATCCAGTATTGTAGTGCAGCTGTGGAAGTTTCAGATATGTATCCAGTGCATCCTGCCCCACCATAAACAGATATTTAAAAACAAGATACAGTTGCAGACAAGGAATTTTCCTCATTTTATTTTCCTTTTCTGTTTTCCTAATTACAATAATAAATAGTTAATATAAATGACATCGGGACTTTCTCCAGATATATTAGTACCTTGCACCTATACAAGCAGGCAAGTCTATAGCCTTCACCAAGAACTCTTAGAAGGATCAGTATTTCTGAAGCACCAGTCATTACTTTAGACCCAGTTGTTACTTGCCCACCAACTTTAAAAGTTGTAGCATCTTGCTCATAAGATTTAGCTTCCATGGAAGGAGATGAACAAGTTGTTGTTGATGTAATATTTAAACGAGTATCAACGGGAACATCATTACGAATCCCTAAAAATAAAGAAAAATCATTAAGTATCTATAACAAGGGAAATTGAAGACAGCAATCACCTAAAGAAAGAAAATCCGTAAACCATAATTACTAGTAGATACGCAAAGTCACAAACCCTTCAGCATATTAGAGTTCAACATATTAGGTTGACAGCTGACAATAGATTAGATTCATATTTCTATCTGGCATCATCAATTAAAATAAACAGACATCAAAGGCACCAGACTATCAATGATTTGAATTATCCTTTGGACAATATCTTTAGAGAGGTACTGTAGATTATACAAGACACTTGAAAAAAGATATATAAAATCATGAACTGGAGAAGCAAATTGCGCAATTGAATGAACAGTTAAATTAACACTGTATCAAAACTTTTCAAGGCACGCATTTCCATATACCAGAACAAGTTGATACAATAAAGTAGCGAGATATATCTAGAATCATCACCTTCATCAATGTTTTCATTGGCCCATAATTGTCCCTTACGAACTGCCATGCTTCGAAATGCCATAGGGCTAAGCTTTGATCCTCCCTTATTAGAGTTACTAGTCCCATTTCCAGATACAACTGTTGTATTAGCATTTGCATTTACACTTGCTTCAACTGAGAGTCTTGAACTACGCCGCGGACCAGAATCAGAAAATAATCTACCTGAAATCTGGAATAACATATATATTTTTTTAAAAAGGACAGTGAAAAATGAGAGAACATAATAATATCATATAGTCCGTAAAAGTCTGGCATTCAACCCAGAGTACATATTATCACAATCATGCAAAATACCCTTAAAATATGATCCATGCACAGCCCTAGACCCACATAGTTAAACAAATGTCCATATATATATTTAGAGAAAATGCCAGATATCACGATGTGTTTATCTAGTGATGTAAATGGAACGTAACAAGGAAACCAACCTTTCGTAACTTTCCTTCGCCCACAAACTTTCTTCGAGGGGCTTGAATAGGAGGGTTCACTGTTGACTTATAAGAGCTATCAGCATTAAGTGTATTCAGATTTGGGCCATTAGGAAGCACATTCCTACATAAAGGGGGTGGAGCAACACTAGACAGCTGCACAAGAGAACATAACATGTTATTCAGTTGAGGGGGGAAAATGAACATGTCATCAAACACACATCTAGTTGACCGAGGAACCTGCATTATCATCTTCAGAAAAATGGGATGCCTTTCCATTTATTTCTGAATCCTACTTAGATTTTTTTTATATTGGCTAAATATTAATAGGCATACACAAAAAACAAAATTACCTGTGTGGTCATTGGAGATGGGGTATTGTAAAATGACATGTTAGATGGACCGTTATGAATAGGCTGAGCAGCAGTTCCTCCAATCATAGATGTTCCGTGATGACTTGCAGCAATATCCTTAAGCCCTTGCATGTGTTTTAGTTGCCTTGGACTCGCATCTTCAGAAACACTTGGTCTGGCCGTAACTACATTGCACTCTTCACTTGAAAGATGTGGATTTGGATAGGGTGAGCAGTTCACATACTGCTTTTGTATGCAAAAAGCAGCTGCTTCACCAAAAACTGCGGCTGCTTCTTCAGCAGCACCTAAATTTTTATCGAACAATACAATGTTAATTGATAATAGTGACAACATATGCAATTTTAAATAAACTAAACAGACATTTAATCAAGTCTAGTTTTAAATTGGTTTCCTGGCATACTTCTTCTCCCTACTGCCTAATCTGAAAGCTTTAATATTTGGTAATCCCATAAGTCTTAGTCACCGAAACAAAATACTTACATGGAACAAAATACTTACACCAAATATGCATTATGCTATTATATCATACAAGATTTAGTTATTTAATTTCTTTAAGCAGCTTTCTAAACTGACGATAGCTCAAAGTAAACTCTACCAAATGGGAAAAATAACTCTAAACAGCCCCTTAAACTAGAATGTCTCCCCAATTTATTCATCAAGTATGGCATATGAGCTTTGGGAACACTTGAATCTGATGAAAAAATATTCTTTCATCAATAGACTTGTACAATTTGTAGATATGACAAAGAGATAAAAACTAAATCTATCTCTATCTTAATAGATACTAATCTAAAATAGAGAAAATATATCTAAACCTTATCTCTATTTCTATGAGATAAGGCTAATAACAATCTCAATCAGTCAATCTTAATAAGAGATATTCAGCAGGAACCAAGTGAATTCATCTCACAGACCTAATTTGCACAACTCCTCATATGCAGCCCACATTAGGGGATCCATTGATAGTGCCTGCTTAAAATGATGTATGGCATTTGTCCTTCTGTCAGTATACCTGAAAAGACAGAAATATAAATTAAAGGGAATATAAAAGGATGAACATAGATGTGAAAATAGCAAGGAGTCAATTACAAGTTAAAGCAAAGACAGATGTTTAAGGATAATTTGATGGAAATCAGTCCCAAAGAACACAAATTTTAATGAAGCACAACACCAAATACTAAGGTAATAACCACCAAATGACAACCAAACTTATGATGCACACGAATATGCAAGAGATTTGAAAAAGAACATGCTAACAGAGAAAAGTGAAATTATCCATAATCCAATGTTATAGACTCTTATACAAAAGTTTTGAGCAGTAATATCAATCCAAAGGACTTTCGCACTCAGACTACCTAGCAAAAACAGATTGTATAGATCCGGTTCAACTGTTGAAATCACACCTGATCATCTACTTAAAGTGTCTAAGCAATGTGCATTGCACAATTTTCTATCTATACATTTTGTAGTAGTCCATTCAAAGTGAAGAAGATAATCTAACCAAACCAGAAAACTTCAAAACCACTTTTTAATACTTTTGGGATGGTCACATAACTACAACAGACCTTAACTTCTTGTGGTAAGAACAAAAACACTTCCAACCATGTCTAACTAGAAGTCAATGTCCTAAACTTTTTTTCATATTTATACATTGCGGTTGTGGTAACTGCAATTGCAGGCAGTGCAAACATTGAGGTCGGAATTTCTTTTACACTTGCACCAAACATGACTTTCATGACTCACCCCCCAAAATCGCACATCACTTGTTCCTACCTTCCAAAATCATTCCTCCCCTTCATCACCAACTTACAAACACATCCCACGATTCCTCTAACCCCCTGAAATTCCTTTTCAATCTACTAAATAAAGAGCAAAAGTGGAGAACAATTTGTATGAGGACATTGGGGCCTATTGCCATCTGATGCAGCCTGCTGCGGTCATTGCACTCATTGCTTTGCAATCAATGCAGTGCAGCATCAGAATGCAGATTTTTCTATGATTTTTACATCAAAAAATTTAAAGTATTTAAAGGAGATTCCGATTTGGGGCTGGGGGGAACCAATTGATTATCGATGGAAAGATTGATCAGCTACCTGTAAATGATGCCTAATAAATAATGACCAGCTGCTCCATTTGGGACCTACATAGTAAGAAAAGCAACAAAACTATAGTCAGTCAGTCACCTTCTCCCACAAAATGCACCAACAAATTAAAACAAAAAGCAACATAAAACAGATGGTGTATTAGAACTTATGTGATAAGTGAATGAATAATGGTAAAGTAGATTAGGAAAAACAAAGCGAAAAAAAAACATAAAAAAACTCAAAAATTGTTTGGGAAATAAAACACTGCCACTATCATATATTTTTAAGAAACTCAATAATCTGGAGATAATGTTTAATTTAAAATATACTCTAAACTGTGCTTTATAGTTTATACCTCTACAGCTGGCTCATTAGCAGGACATAATGCTGCTTCAGCTTCTCTAAGAAGATTCATACGAAAGCATGATAGTGCAAACAAGTACCGGGATTGAGGCATTTTTGTTCCTTCAAGCAATAAAGAAGAAAAATTATTAGAGACATAATAAGTAGTACCGCTGCAAGAAAATAGCAAACAAAGGAAAGAAAACATTCAATTAAAAGCTAATTAAAGAAGCAGAAATGGAATGGTGATATTAAAAATAATAGGAAACAATGTTGTCAAAAAAATGGCAGCCATGGCAGTATGGCAAGGCGGTTTTGTGGCAAAACGCCATTTTGAGGCCATCATGTGGTAGCTTTTATAAAGTAGAAACTATTTCCATTGCGCACATGCACCCACGGCGGCCATGCCGTAAATAGAGCTGAAACAAAGTTTGAAAAAGAAAACAGACAGAGAGAGAGGGAGGTTGAACTAACCTGGCGTGCTTTAAACCCTAGAACCCGATTTCACATCCAACTCACTATGGGCATCTCTTCCACCTTTCACTCACATCTCTGGTATCTCCTTTCAGCAGTAAACTGCATCTCTTCTCTTAACTACTTCCCTATTTTCTAAGTCTTAATTCCCCTCTTTTCCTCCTATTTAGTGCTGCATATGTCTTTCGACTCCTCTGTCCATCTCTCTATATTTCTTTAAATACATCCTCTGTTTTGTAAACTCTCTGACTTTCTAAGTCTCTATTATGTGACTTAGAATTCGGGCTAGGCTTAATCTCTACTCCAAAAGCTAGGTAGTGAGATCATGATTGTCAAAATCTTTATAAGCTCCACTTTGGCCATATTTCTAATCGATGAGGGATCTCAACACACACCCCTCATGCTCATAAACAGACATCTAGAGCGTGGAGGTATCTGGAACACGAAGGTTATAGAACCGATATTTTTTTAATTGTGCTGGAAAATCTCAGTGCTGGTTGATTGCACTGGGAAATCTACAGGTCAGGTTGATGGTTGGATACTGGTGTGTGGCATAATATCAGGTCTACGACAGGTACTGATACCATCTTGAAATCGGGTCGGGTCTTAGAATTCGGGCTAGAGCTATATCTAACTCGACGGAAAAAGTTGGTTCGTAAGATGAGGATTTCCAAAGCCTTTAAAAAATATTAGTTTGGTCATATCTCTAATCAAAAGAGTAAGGGATCTCAACAAACTCCCCTCACACCTAGGATTGGAAACCTGGAGCGTGGAGATTATACGACTACTTTTTCTTAATTGAATCGGGAAATCCGTGAAGCCAGGTACATAGCACTAGGAAATTCGAGGGCCTAGGTTGATTTTGGAGAGAGGTGAGTGCCCAATATTGAATCTAGAATAGGCCATATGATACTACCTTAGAATTCGGGCTATCTAACTCTAACCAAAAAGCTAGCCCATAAGGTGAGCACTACTAAAGCCTTTATAAACTTTACTTTGATCATATCTCTATTCTCTACTTGATGTGGGACCTCAACATTGTGAATAGGAATATAGGATATTACCATTGTCCTATTTCTTTCCCCTTTGCTTAGTGGTTCTCATCCACTTTTTCTCTTTGTTTTTATTTAATTGTACTACGCTGTTTACCATCTGCCAGCAATAACATTGATTGGAACATAACTCCAAAAACGGTCAAGACATAAACACTTCGAGAAACGTACCCTTTAAGATATGGTATGCAGAATGAGCTTCATTACTCTGCAAGTAACAGCCAGCTAACAATTGCAAATTTGTCTGTATAAAACAAAAATAATTCCCAAAACTGACTTAGAATCAAATAATAAATGTCCTTCAGCAAGTGACACAAATTTAATAAATAAGCGAAATAAAGGGCCCAAACAAATATCATGAACTCGAAGTAATGATTAATAGTGTCACAAGGAAACAAAATTCTTGGGTAGGCAGCACATCCAAATACACGAATGCCATGCACAACAAATAAGGAGACATATCAATTCAAAAGAACTAGGTCAACATGTATAGAAACAATATCATACATATCACGAGTGAAGCGCAAAATGACATGGAAATTTTATAACTCATGTCCCTAATTCATGTACCAGGCCCACATTTGCGGCTCGTAAATTCAAGATACATTCAAATTCGCGCGACATTATGTCTTAGGCAACAAGAGTCTCTTCATAAGAGCACCACAAAAACACCATCCATTCCTAAACCTAAACAGAACCTGAAAAGGTAAAAGCTTTGTGCATAGCCAAACAACCATTGAAAATCACACCAAATTTTCTAGAGCTGGCTACAACAACAAGCAGCAAAGAAACCCTAACAAAGCTTCAAAGCCACAATGTAAGCACATTATTAAAGCAACCAGAAAGAAAAAGAAAAAAATCTTGCCAACACACACCAACACTCCATCTAGAAACTTCCATGGAGCAATTGAATCAAACAGCTTCTTAAAAATCCATAAACAACCGATCTCGATGCACAGGAATCAAAGCGTAAGAGCTTGGTAACAATTAAAGCATATGAACCGTAAAGAACTAGAAAAGAACGAAAATGAAAAATACAAAAACTTCCATGGAAGTTCAACTAGCTCGTAGTGTTGAGAAATTAATTTTTTCAATTTTGTGAAGAAGCAAAGAAAAGGGGAAGAAGAAAGTGAACCTCAGAGGGGAACTGAGCGCAGAGACGGTGACAGAGGAAGATGGCGTTGGAGTGCATGAAAACGCGAAGGCTTCTTTGAATGCAATCAACGAGAATCGCTTCCATGGCGCTCTCTCGTAACGTTAGTCTTCCGTTTTTCAAACACAAGAAGTAAAAGAACTCAAGTGAACTGAAAACAAGAGTGGGGTTTTTTTCAGGTTTTTGATTTGATTTTGGTGCTTCTTGTCTAGATTGCATTTATATATAAAAAAAAATTAAAAAAAATTGGGGTTTTGGTTCAAAAAGTGAGGATCGCACGTGCTCTATTTCAGATTTTCAAATTTTGTCACGTGACTTGGGGGCTCATTTCAATACGTTTGAGAAGTATCCATTGTCAAAAAAATATATGTAATGGGATAAATACCCTCCTTGAGTTAGATCCAGTATCCATTAAGATTCTGTTGATTTTGTTTGGGTGTGGATTTATCATTTATGAGCATGAAGGATATAGATATACAACTACTAGCTGTTTATGTGTTTTATAACGTTTTTATTATTTAATGTAAGTATTGTTTGCTTTCATAATAATACTTGATTGGTTTGGGTGGAAATCTGGTGGTGCTGAATGGATGGCGATATGCTTGACTATGGTGGTAAGTATCCTGGAGCTATGGGATACACACTTGTTGTTAAGATTCTAGAGGGAAAATTAGGTTTAATGTGATGACGGAACGGTTGAAGGCTACATGGAAGCACTCTTCACGTATTCATCTTATGGATGTTGGGTATAGCTCTTTTATCGTGAAGTTTGATTTTGCTTCTAAGAAGGAGACTATAATTAACCGAGGCCCTTGGATGATCTTTGATTATCATCTTGTAGTATATGATCTCCAAATTTTGTTGCCTCCACTACTTAGATAGATATAACTTTGGTTTGGGCTAGAATTCCAAGCTTGGGTCTAGCGTTTTACGATGAAAGTATTTATATAGTTGTGGCTCAATGATTGGTGTGACATTATGATTTAATCTCTATTTGTCGATGTATTTTTCATCTGTTATCCTTTGGTGTGATTGCAGGCGATTTTCTTGGGTGTGTGGTTTAAGATACGATAGATAAGGAATTCGACTCATTTACGTCCAGATCATGAATGTTTGGAATCCATATTATGCAAGGAGACATTGCTTTTGCTAATTCGAATTGAAGGGTGAGATATTGAAAGAGATCAAGAATTCTCGCTATTTCTTATATTCATGGACCCAATTCAATTCAACGGGATCTTTCATTCACATTTTTTTCCATCAAGAGAGTTTTATAAAACTCGTGGACTCACGAATTTGGAGTATCCTACTTTCAGGCAATTCACAGGGTTCAACAAGCAATCGATATTTTACGATCAAAGCATCCCGAGGTTGGCGCATCTCGTTGGGCGTGGAGAAGCATTGGGAACCTCCATTTCTTTCTTCAGAGCCGTTTCTTTTCCTGTCCCCCAGCCTCGGCATAGCGAAGATCAACAAAAATAAGGCAAACACAATCTTCAATACAAGTCCTCCCACGAATAAGAAACATTTGCAATCTTTATTGCGAGAGATAAACTTCCTCAATAGGTTTATACCTAATCTTAGTGGCAGGACGAAGATCTTCTCACCACTTCTAGAGAGATTCTAACGTGTCTGGGCGCTCGAGCGCTAGGAATTGGCGCTCAAGTGCCATTTGCTTGAAAAAGTTTTTGTGTGCTGAGCGCTCGAGCGCCAACCTTGATTTTCCAGCTTCCTGGCTTCAGCGCTTGAGCGCCAATTGCTCGCCCAAATTCCTAACTTCAGCCCTCTTCAATGCACCATTCAAGGCACCAAGCCTCTTGATCTTCCTCCTTCTTCAGTTATAACCTGCAGACCTTCATAAAAGCACTAGGAGAAAATATCAAGAATACCAACCATTTAATTATAAAAGAGACCTAGACCAATGACAAATGCTAAAAGACCCAAAACTACACTAAAATATGAAAAAGGTCCCTAAAGAACCACTAAATTACCTAACACATGCAAATGCAAAACAAAAGGGGAAAATGCATGAAAAAGGATGAAACACTACACGAGACAAGGAAAAATGCTAAAAAGAAGCAAAGACAAAACCCCAAAAACATCATATAAACCCGAGTCATCACACCACTATACTCAACGACAGCTCGCCCTCGAGCGTAACTACTATTAGCTTGCCCTCAAGCACAAAGAATTGCTCCCAACACACATGTCAAAAGAAGGATACATTTTCATAAAACTGAGGGATCATGCAAGTGCAGTTGGTTCTAAGAGAAAGATTCAACAATCAACTTCATGCAACTCTCAGGCAAAGAAGAATTAGAGTCCACTATGAGAAGCATTTAGAACTAACATCCTAGCTCGAGACAATCATTTAGTGCATTGAGCACAGAAGCAGTTCATAGGGTCTGACAATCATTCACTCAAGAGCAACTGAAGTTGACTATACATTTTTCAATGAGACTTCAAAAGGGTTGTAATGTTGGCTAGGTTAAGTACAATGTAGGTGGTCCCTAAAGAAGACTAAGGTTGTTGCACAAAATTGAGTGTGGTCCTTCATGAATACCAGAGCTTAAAGCAATTAACACTTATCAAATCGAGTCTCTCAACCCCCTTTTTATTCCAAAATTTTTCTTTTTTTTGGAACTCCAACTTTGACAAGGAGTTCATTTTTCATTTTTCATTTTTCATTTTTCATTTTTCATTTTTCTTTTTCAATCTTTTTTCTTTTTCACTATACATTTGGGGATGAAGAGACAATTGCAATTTTATTTATCTATCTCCATCAAGAATTAGGGACCACATCTCCTCATTTAATCCACCAAACAACCAGCCCAAGAACTTAGGTACCAAAAGAATCTCCATAAGGCTCAAAAAGGTCAACTAGGGACAAATATGTATATACACAAACCTGATGGCGACGCATGTGCGCCGCCCTATCCACGCACATGCGCCATGGCCTGACCTGATGCTGCGATTTGGGCGATTTTAGTGTTTTTGCCCACACATGTGCGTGGAGAAGGTCACGCACATGCGTGGATGACAACTAGAAACTCTATAAATAGGGCTTTTGTTATTTCTTTAAGTATCTTATAACTTTTTGAACAAAACTTAGAAGTTTAGGTTCTTGGAGCTTGTGGGAGGCTTCCTAGTACTCTTGTTTCAGGTTTTTGTTCTTTTATTTTGCATTATGAATTCCCTAGCCATGCTTGGCTAGTTCATCTTTGTACTTTGGGTGAAGTGAACCTTAACTTTGATTATGTTTTGAACTTCTGAGTTTCTTATATGAATAAAGTTTCCTTTCTATGTATTTTTTCTCTGTTTCAATACTCTCTTGAATGCGTGGAAGTGTTTGGCTTTCTTCTTGCACAACGGTAGTTAGTAAGGATTAAGGGACTTGTAATTAAATTGATTTGTTTGCTACCACTTAGGTATAAGGGTGGGAGCTTATTGTGTTGGCCTGAACATAAAACAATAATTCTTCAATTGAATTGACTAGGTACTAAGGTATTAGGCCTAGCAACCTGAGATTGAATAATTTGCTTGATGAAGGTATTAAACAGTGAAGGTATAGGCTACATCACCATAGAAGGGGTTCTAAAGTTCATATAGGGATTCGGTTGAAAGAAACATAACTGGACTAAGTGAAACTTTACCCAGGGTACTTCTTTATCTGAATTACAATTCTTGCTTTTCATCAAAAGTGTGTTAAAACCTCAAACTTATATTGCTTTCTTTTTCACATTCTGAACACTAACCTCTCAGAATAAATTGATAAACAAATATCCCTGTGGTTCGACACTCTTTTGTATTACTTCGATCAATCCGTACACTTGCGGAATTGCTATCAAGTTTTTGGCGCCGTTACCGGGGATAGTTTTGTCTTGTTGATTGATTCTTGAGTTTTATTGTTTGGAAATTTTAATACAATTGCTTCATTGAATCGGTGCTACTAATTTGTTTGTATGTAATTTTTACAGGGTTCAATGGATGCTTTTTATTTGAATGGATTCCATGGATATTACCCGATAATACACCAAGGATGGGAAGGGCAACCCGATATCTTTTGGGAAGGTGATGACAATTTCAATCCATGGGATCTATCAAGTCATCAATATTATGCAGAGTTTGAACATCAACAATTTGACCCCATCAATATCACGGGAGCGGAAAGAAGATTTTGGAAGAGATTGTGGCTGATTTGGCTCTTATCAATCAGATTTTCATGGACGAAACCAAGAGTTTCATGAATGAAGCCAGGATCAGCTTGAGGAATCAAGAAGCTTCCATCAAGAATTTGGAGATTCAATTGGGTCATTTAGCCAAAACCATAGCTGAAGGGGTCCTAGAATATTTCTGCCCTCAAGCTTTGGAGGAGGGAGGGCAATCACTTACTATCCATGAAAGTGACATTGTGGAGAAAAGTGAGGAGCAACGGAGTGAAGAAGAATCCCCAAAAGGATACTTCACTAATGTTCTTGAGACAGAAAGTGATAATACAATGGGTGAACAAATGAAAAATGTGATTGAATGTGATGATGTTCATGATGTATCCATAGATGATTTTGTCTTTGGAGACCAAATGGAGAAAGATGAGGAGGAAACTCCAAGTCTTAGCATCAATCTCAAGGACATGTGGATCAATAGAAAGCATGACAATGAACAAACAAGAGGATGAAATCTTCTCCACACACCATGGAAGAAAATCAGTGAGAATTTCTTAAACCCTCTACTCTTAATTTGATTTATGTTGCCATGATATATGGAAATGCAGGTAATATGATGATACAATTGTGTCAAAATTTGCATGATCTAAAGGATCTAATGAAATTTGCTATAAACCCCGGCTAGAACTTTGAGTCCTGGGTAGTCTATCAAAGACTTAAAAACTGAGCTTCTTGGGAGACAACCCTAGTCCAGGTTTGCTTTTCTTCAATTTGAGTTTGATAGCAATTCCGCTAGTGCTGGGCGCTCGAGCGCCAGCCTTGATTTTTCAGCTTCATGGCTTCAGCGGTGTTGAGCGCTCGAGCGCTAGTGATGAGCACTCGAGCGCCAATTGCTCGCCCAAATTCCTAACTTCAGCCCTCTTCAATGTACTATTCAAGGCTCCAAGCCTCTTGATCTTCCTCCTTCTTCAGTTATAACCTGCAGACCTTCATCAAATTACTAGAAGAAAATATCAAGAATACCAACCATTTAATTACAAAAGAGACCCTAGACCAATGACAAAAGCTAAAAGACCCAAAACTACACTAAAATGTGAAAAATGTCCCTAAAGAACCACTAAATTACCTAACACATGCAAATGCAAAACAAAAGGGGAAAATGCATGAAAAATGATGAAACACTACATGAGACAGGGAAAAAAACTAAAAAGAAGCAAAGACAAAACCCCAAAAACATCATATAATCCCGAGTCATCACGCCACTATACGCAACGACAACTCGCCTTCGAGCGTAACTACTATTAGCTTGCCGTCAAGCACAAAGAATTGCTCCCAACACACATGCCAAAAGAAAGATACATTTTCATAAAACCGAGGGATCATGCAAGTGCAGTTGGCCTCGAGCGTAACTACTATTAGCTTGCCCTCAAGCACAAAGAATTGCTCCCAACACACATGCCAAAAGAAGGATACATTTTCATAAAACCGAGGGATCATAAAGAAATCTAGCATACTATGAAAATCCAGCTTCAATTGCATAGACCTCTACCCTAGGGCGCCCATTACCTGTTCCCTCGGCCCCGGTCAACCATTGTGCCACATATATCATTCCTCGCCTCCTAGAGGCCATTTTCTGCAAGCTCCACCATATCCCTAGGTGGGCGAATCTCCATTGCATTACTCAATGCAACATCAATATATCATAACAAACATATATCCAACTTAGGATAATCGATATCATGGCATCTTATTTGACAATCACAACGCATGCATATATATATATATACATATATTAATATATATAAATATATATATATATATATTCATCAACCATATCAACAGTCATCAAAGCATGAACATATATATTCATAATAACCACAACCATCAAGGCATGCTCATCAAATACACATCACAAGCAATCACTGATATCCGACCAGCAAGCACCCAGGAAAAAATCATAACATAATCCTAACTATCAACCAAGAGGTAACCTCTCCTCCCTAACCTGGATCCCATTTGCAAGCCTTCAAGGAGTTCTGAGTTCCTCAATCAAAGTCTCGTCTTCTCTGGGCATCTAGCATTTGCTTCTTTGTCCATAATCACGAGCTGGGGTTAGTACGGTAACGACACTCAATATCTCAACATCCTTGTTCAGACACCGTACGTCACACAACACTTAGTTATTCTCCTTTTCAATTACTGCCTTTTAAATTCTTATACCCCTTATATATTAATTTATTTCTATTCACTTAACACTCCCACTAGTTCTCAGCTAAATTTTCCTCTTTTACTTTATTTAATAAGTATCTTACTAATTACTTACCTAATTTTTTCTTCATTCTAATATCCCATTTAGTCATCCTCACGTAAGCTTAACCATCATTTCAATTAATCTAAGTTAATAATTTTACAACTAATTAGTTTAACTTTATCTAACTTAATTAGTCAATAATCAATTAGATCACTTCAATTCACTTGTCACTTTATTGTCTTCCTTCACTTAACCTTATAATTTAGAGTCTTATTGTCAATTATCCTCAATTAATTAAGTCCAGTTAGCTACTTAATTACTTAATGTATCCTAAGAAAATATTCAACGCGTATTGCGGCACAAACAAATAGAGAAGAATAAACATAGTGATTTTCTATTGCTAATATTGTTTGGCTTGATTGGTTTATGGTTCTTGATTTGTATTTTGCTAAGGGTATTGAAAAATACATGAATATTTTTTATTTGATTAGTTTATAATTACATATCAAAGAAAAATACGAGAATAAACATTGACATGAAAGTACTGTAACATTTAAATTCTTAGAAGAAATTTTTTAATTTTATGAATTTTTTGTGAGAAATAAAGAGATTTTTTATCAATAAAAAGGTGTGAACAAGCCCCTCACGTAAGAAATGAGTTCAAAAAATAGAACCCCAAAAGTCGCGGGAAACAAAAAATTCCAACCTACTAAAAGAAAGCAAAAAGAGGGGGAGAAAACTAAAATTTGATAAAAAAAAAACATCATACCAACGATAAACCCCGAAAAAGAAAACGCCCCTAAAGGTAAGCTGGCCAATTCTTGCTCAATTCATCCTCGATCCCATGGACGGCCACAAAATTTTTTAAAATTATTTCATGAGTAAATATATTTAAAAAAAAAAACTTAAAATTTATAACATGTTCCATAGGGAATAAAAATATAAAAATAAGTCATGTAATAAGACTCATAAAAAATAAAAAAACTAAAATATAGAGCATGACATTTAAATATGAATATTCGACTATGTATTTAAATATTATATTTTTTTTACCAGTATGTATTATTAACAATGTTCTGAAAACCAGACCGGTCATTGAACCGATGAAGGTACTGGTTTAAGGTTCAAAGGTTCAACCGTAATCGAACCGGGGTCGAACCATTACTAATAAAAATAATATTTAATACTAATACTTATCTTATTACTCCTAAATTTATACCCAAATTTAAGTTTTTTTTTTGAAAGTGAAAATATTATTAATAATGAAACAATCATGAGAAAAGGTATTTCATTGCAGAGTACAAAACAGAGCAACCACCCAGACGGCAAGAAACTACACAAAATGGCTCCTACATATGCCTAAGAGAGCGCCTCATTAAAACCTTGCTTGAAAAAACCCAATGGGATAAAAATCAAGCAAGGAAAAAGAGTACAACACTCTTAAGAAAGCCAATTTTGCACACCTATAAATGCCTAATCCAGCATGCCAATATACCCCCAAATACATGAATAAAATAACATGTAACAGCAGCCAAAACAGCACAACGCCAGCAAATTTAATTGCGCATGAGGACAGCAACAATATAACTAAATTCGCAGCAACCAAACCAGTCCACAGAACCTCAGCAAATCACAAAACAACAGCCAATTTCCCCAACAAAAATGGTTTAAATCGCCTCCCACAACAGCCCAAACAGCAACAGCAAAGTTAATTTCATAACAGAAACAGCAGCCCAAAACAGCAACAGCAAAGGAAATTACACACCAGAAGCAGCAGCATCACATACCACTCTCTTGTAATTTCAGCCATGCTACCAATAGTCCAGATGAATAAAAATTTGCTGTCATAAACACACTTTCAATAACTCAAAGATGCATTTAATCAAATTGCACCAACATATGTGAGTATGGACAAATAAACATCAATCCACCCAAGAACCTTCCTCAGAACCCCTAAAAAACGAAACACAACAAGTCCACAACCCATTATGCAGGTCCACAAATAAGCAAGAACAAGTCCATAAGCCTTTTTCATTGAATGCTGCATGAAATCCTCTTCCCATCCACTTTAAGACCTAGCAAAATTACATCTAAAAATCAGCTCTCCAAAATGTTCTAGTCCCAAACATCCCTTCCAGCATCAGAACCAACATCACTTTTCGCAGCAACCTCACTTGTATTAAACAGCAACAGCAGCGACAACACCCTTCAATTTTCGCAGCAACATTGATCCTCCTAGCCCACGCACGACATGTCACTTGAGGTGAGGATGATTTTCACGGATTTGAGCTTCCAATCCTCTAAGCATCAAAGCTTCCGATCCGCGTGGCTTAATTACATGTAATAGTAATAGATATCAAGCAGACAAAATAATATAAAAATTTCATAAAGTTAACAAATATTATATTTTTTTTGGTTAGAGGAGGAAGAGTAAGAAATGTTATATATATATATATATATATATATGTGTGTGTGTGTGTGTTTTAGTATATACTATTAAATTAAAAAAAAAAACAACAACGAAACCAGATGGTTCATTGGTAAGTTTGTGCAAGAAAACAAAAAAATGGCAAGTGACATTTTTATTGGTAAATGAACTGGCAAAGTAAGTTTATATACATTGGAAGGGCAAAGATTTTTAAAAATATTTAATCTTTTCCATCTTTTCAAGATTAGAATAATGATGAGAGGAAAGATTGACTTTGGTAGAAGAAAGTTTTGAAAAGTTGCCTTGTCAGTTAAAGAATGCACCGGAAATCGAGATTGTGAGAGAGAAAAGTTAAGGAAAGAGAGGAAACAAAAATATTTTATAATGCATTGGTTTAACCGTTGGACAACCGGTTTTACCGGTTTTTACCGGTTTAAGGCCGGTTTGAACGGTTTAATTCTGGTTTACTTTCCAGCGGTTTTTAAAGAGTTCCGGACCGGTACCATGTCTGGTTCCCGGTCGGACTGGTTGAACCGGCCGGTCCGGTTTTTTAACAATGATTATTAATGATAAAAAAAGCCATGAGAACAACCCTCTCATGATATGAGATCAAACTGGTCAGGCAAATGTTCCTAACCATCCAAGTTTTGGTGGTTTCGACCCTAAGAATGAGCCTCATTAAAATCTTCCCTAAGAAAAACACAGTGGGAAAAACCTCAGGAAAGAAAAAGAGTGCTCACTAATAGGAACCAAACAAAGCATACTAAAAATAAATATTACAATCCACAATCCACAGGATTCAAAACTATGAAACATATGTCCAAATCACAAATTAAATCCAAGAAAAGACTAATTCCAGTAGCACCAATAGTCAATCTAAAGTATAAGCTATCCAAGTTGCTCCTTGCATCCCTCTGCACCAATTTCACGTTCCAATCCGTGCACCACCTTGCCTCCCTTCAGCATTGTCCCAAACACACATGCATTGAGAAGCTTCTCAAGACCAGCAATTGCATCTCACGAGTAACAGACTCCTTGCAACAAGTACCAATTGCATCCAAACTTGCAAAAATCATAAGACAAATATAGAGCAGAAATCCACCACATAAAATCCATCTCCAACATTCACAGCACAACCACCACCGATCCAGTATCCCACACACCCATAGGCCTTTTTTCTACCCTCAGACACCCATAACGACATTGCCCTGTCACAACCAGTTTTTATTAATTCATGCGCGCGCACATTAGCCTCCTGTGTTGCACGGGTACGGGTACGGTACCCGGTACGGGTACGGTATTGGGTACGCGGTACGCGATTTTTTAAAAAACAGGGGTACGGGTACGTTAGATATATGTATATTTTTTTATACATAATATTTAAATATAAATAAATTATGCAAAAAAAAAAGATAAATATAACTAATTAAAATAACATCCAAGACATAATATTAAATTGTTCAACAAAACAACATAAAACCAAATGAAGGATGAAAGAGTGAGTGAGCAAACCTGAACAGCTAGTCTTCGAGGTTGAGTACACGCAATGAGGCGGCCACCGGAAGCCCAACCTGCTTCCTTCAGGAACTGCAGTGAAGTTCAGAACAGAGTATGTCAGTTGAATTTGGAGCAAATTGGAGGATGTAAAGACAGAGAGAGAGAAGGAGAAGGAGAAGTAACCTGGGAGAAGAAAAAAAGCAACATAAAAATGATGTGGAGGAGCGCGGTACTTGCGGTGGTGGCCGGCGGTGGAGAGGACGACGCCGGAGTGCACGGCGGAGGAGAGGACGGCGCGCTGGGTTTTCTTCTCTGGCTCTCGTGTACCTTGAACCTCTTCTGCTTGGTTCTGTTTCTTTTTTTCCTTTTCACGCGATTTAGGGTTCTGTTTTTTTTTTAAAGGCCAAAACGACGTCGTTTTTGCTCGGAACCCCCTTTTTTTTTTGTACCGGGTACATACCGTATGCGTACCCGAAGCGTATGCGTACCGGGTACGTACCCGGTACGGGTACGCGGCCCAAAAGGGCGTACCCATGCATCACAGTTAGCCTCCTTATACACATGAATCACTTCCAAACACACAACCTCAATCAACATACGATCAATAGCATGTAATTCATTGAGAAGCTTCCAAGGACGATGCTCCGAGAATTCCCAACCCACTGCCAATGTAGAATCGCTTTCAATTTGAATTTTCTGCACCCCAAATTCTCTGCAAAAGCGAAGCGCGTACAAGATTGCCTGAAATCGCTGGAACACTAGCCTTTGCCAAGCTTCTAGTACGCAGCCAACCTGTCAGAAATTTCTCCCCGTCAGAAATGAGTTTCGACTCTTGCAGCAAAATCACCTCTGGATGCACTCGATCTAAAGCAATCAAAACCACTTTCCTCTTTTCAGCTCTCCCTAAGCCCTTAATATATTATATTATATTATATTATATTTGATGAGTACCATATTTTAACTGAATTTCAAACAAAAATAGCTACATTGTAACTTATTCCAAACACGCTAAGTTTAAATATGAATATTCGACTCATAAGAAATGAAAAAACTAAATTACTCATGAAAAAATATATATATATATATATATATATTATAATACAATATAATATATTATATTATAATATAGTCATATATTATATTATAATATACTATATTATATTTTAATATTCCTTTTTAATAATATCTTTATTACAGAGTATTTATATATTTTAAATTCTTCAAATTAATATTATATTATTTTAATAGATAATATATTATTATAATACAATATTTATATTATATTATATTATATTATTATTACAATTTTGGGGTTCAATGTCAACATAAAATGTTTCATCTCATGCTCTTCTCCTCTACTATAAATATTCAAAACTAAGCTAAATTGTATTCAAAGTTCTCTTGGAAAATTATCAAGTTACATATCTTACTCCCTCATCTCAATACTACAACCCAAGCAAAAATGGTGAAGGCTTCATTGAAATTTGCAACATTCATATTTGTTATTCTTGCAATATAAGCATCTTGCAATGGTATGTACTTATTTCATTTTTTAATTTTATTCGTGATGTTTTTTATATATTGATCTTCATTAAAAATTGAAATCATGGGCAAAAGTTTGTAGGACTTTCATCCTCAGGTGTACCCATAGAAGAGGCAGGTGTGGTGAATGAAGTTAAAATAGACTCTGATCCTAAATGCTCTGATTGCCCAGATGTCGCCATTCATTGTCTTACAAACAAAGATTGCGCCAACATGGTGCCATGTTATGGAACACCCATGTGCGTGAACCACATATGTGCTTGTGAGTAATAATGTTCTTCCTGGACTATGAAGAACCAATAAATGCTTTGAAGATCATATATATATAGTCTTATATATGAAAATATAATTTGTATTTTTTAAAGGAGCAATTATAGTTCATGTCAACAAAATTTAAGTTTATTATTAAGTATGGTCTAGATGTTTTTGCTATACATTTTTAAAAAATCAAAAAAAAAATCTCATGCGATTTTATACCAATTAAAATTTAACTATTGTAAGACCCGGTTTATTATACTAATTAAATAATATTAAGTATTATTTTCTGTGAATTATGCTAAGTGATGCCTTAGCAAGGGCAAGTGTTTGACATAGGTGATGTTAGACCTTAGTAATATTTGAGCGTCGATGTACGCGGTATTACAAGCGTTTTGATGATAATATTGATCGCATAATATTAGAGTGACTTTTAGGGCAAAACATGCCCCGATTGTGTCGATGAGTTAGCAATTCTCGACTACGTGGAAGATTTTGTGGACTAGACCATAATGGGGAGGGGGGTGACCAAGAAGAATATTCCTCGGGGGAATATTCTATTTTTCCTTTGGGAGGATTTTATTTAAATAAAATGGGTTTTATTAAAATGATTAAATTTATTTAATTATTTTTAACCGATGTTTTATTAAATAAATAATTGAGAAATATTTTTGGGCATTTAAGAATGTGTGGTCGAATTTCTTGGAGGGAAAAGGATGAAGGAGCTTTTGAATTTGAAATCACCAAGTCAATGTGCATTAAGGTGGAAAACTTGGAGGTTAATGTAAATAAAGTACATATTCCTTGACTTTCTTTACGAAGGGGGCCTAGTTTCGAATGCAAAGATTTTGCAAGGACCATTTTGAAAAGAAAATCTCTCTCATTTAATTTATGAAGGGCTAATTTTGAAGTCTCAAGAAGTTAAGGTTTTAATTGAGGATTAAAGTATGAAATTAATCAGATTTTGGGAAAGAAATAAAAGAAAGAAAATTTGTGAAATGGCCCTTGGACTTGATGAGTTGGCCATGGGTTTGAAAGAGAGGTTTTGGAGGGAAAATTTCATTAAAACCATACTTGAATGCCTTGTCTCAAATCCTCTAGTATAAATAGAGCACTTGGGCAAAGACATTTTGCACCAAGAGCTCCTCATTTGTGAAGTTTTGGTCGTAAGCTCTCTCACATTTATTTTTCTTTCTTTGATCAAGATGATGTTGATCATTCGTAGTATGCTTTGTGGTTGCAGTGAAAACATAACTTCCACATCCAGAATATAATGATCATTTGATTGAGTATTCAAAGAAAAGTTTGTAAAGTTGATGTTTTTCGTCAAAGTGTTGTTGATATGTTCTTCGTTGTTCAGAGCAAATGTTTTTAAAAAGAAGTTTTGATCTTATAAAAGAAAAGGTTTTGAGTTTTCAAGGTTTTGGGTGGGAAATCTCGAAAATCACATAGGTCAAGGGTATATCATCGTTTAGAATGACTAAAATAGTAACATTACTATGTCTGTTTGATTAGGAATTTATGAGCGTACGATTTCCCGCAAGATCCAAAGACCCAAATCAACTTCGATTATCAATCAAGGTAAGGCCACTTCAGTCTACATGTGTTGATTGTGAATGAACGTTGATGATGATATATGATCATAATATGTTGAATATGCTAGAAAACTATGTTATGAACATGCTATATATGATATGCTTAGGTTGCTAGTTAGATTTTTCTATAAAGAATATTTCCTCATCCTTTCAAAGGACTTTCAAAATGATCATTTCTCGACGGGGATTTTGTAACACCCTGACTTTCAGGGTCCACAAATAGTAACTTGGTAAAGAAAATATGCAATGATTTCCAAAAGGGTTTACAAATACGGGTATATATATATTTTTCTTTTCTTTTCAAAACATTTCCAAAACTTGACATGCATACTCTTGCCCAAACCCATACATCCGGTCTTGACAAGGCAGGCACCCGTAAGAGACGACGGATGTTCAAATCATGCGAAATAAAATAAAGTAAGGTTTTATTCTACAATGGAGTTCAAAATGTGATGACTCCCCAAGTCCAATATACTTCCTACGACTTCCGCATTGGAGAATCGCAAAAGAGAAATGCATCGAAACCTACCCAAATCCAAAAGTAAGTTATACAATCATCCCTACAAGCTTCAACCAATGACGGTAAGCTTCTCTACCCAAGGCTCTAGCCCTACATCTAACCTTTACTTCTACGAGTCTTCGGTTGGCCCACTCACTTCGAGGAAGTCTTCTCGTCAATCAGTCCATTCACCTTCTCTCTGCGACCAGCAGCTACTCAAAGCACCACCTGTTATGGCCTTGCAATTTACCGACCGCCCAAGCACAAACAAAGAAGGCAAGAAAGAGACAACTTCCTAGAGTAATGTAATATAAGTCCTAGCATAATTCAACATAGTTATAAACGACATGTAAGTACTAGTTAAGTGCGGCACACATCCATCTCGTATCTGTGCATCATGCCATCAATTTGTAAGTTTGTCGCCCACATCCAACGTATCTTCATATCCTCACAAGGTCAGCGCCACACGCCCCAAAAATGGTTGCACGAACCAAAGTTCAACCAAACTAACACGATTAAAGTCTATCCCTTTGACCAACCAACAACAGAAGGATTAAGGTCTATCCTCTTAATCAAACAACAAACAACAAGATTAAGGTCTATCCCCTTAATCAAACAACAAACAACAAGATTAGGTTCTATCCTCTTAATCAAACGAAAACACATGTAAGACCAACATTTTCAGAATTAGAATAATTAATTCATTTCCAACTCACGCCTAGGTTGCCGTGTAAGCGTGAGAGGAACCTGAACCAGTGTTTGATGAATTGGATAACTTAATTCAGAAGAAGGTTCAGGAAATGAAAATGACTAAGGATAATACTAGAGTCAGTTTGAGTGATAGAGCGAGCCATATTCACACCCCACTACGGTCGAGAGTGTCCGAAACAGGCTATTTCCGCTACTAGAGCACCATTTAAGATAAAATTTGCAGCAGAAAGAAAATAATACCTTCACGGTATTTTTCCCTCGATCTGTGTTTCATTACGGAACTTTCGACTGTAAACACGATAGGTTCCACTTTCCGGAAGTCTGATAAAGTTAGACTTTATCTTCGCAGGGACATTAGATAAGACCCTGAACAAAGTTTCCATCCGCGTTGTCTCAATTCCTTCACTGCTAGAAATCTTTCTCGTGAAGGAAGTTTTCTCATCCGACGTCGATTGCAAAAAGTGGTTTTGCGGCATATTTTGATGCAGACTGCGTTTAAATCATTTTCTTCAATTAAATGAGCCTTGAAATAATTTTTGGCATTTTGCCACCGAATACTCAATTTAAATCAGCAGATGAATTTACCGGAACAACCGAACCCGTGAAATATTTATTTTTCCTCATTTTCTCTCCCCTATAAAAGGAGAAAAAAAAAAGAGATTTCTCTCATTTTTCCAAAGAGGAGCCACGAGCTTGGAGAGGAAAAGGGAGGATTTGCGTCGTTCGTTCGTTTGTTCCTTGCCCGATCCTCGTGATTTCAGTTGCTGTGATAGATACAGAGGTAAGGATCATTATCCTTGCGACCTTTTCTACTTTCTCATGTCTTTTTCCATGTCTTTCTGTGCTTAAAGTTTTGAGCTTTATGTAGAAAAGTCCTTTTAATTTGATTTCTTCTTTCAAATACCTTATATACCTTCTATACACTTCATAATCATGATGCATGCACTTAGATTCTCGTCGTGGCGCCGTAGATATGAAATCTGGGCTCAAAACCCATTTTCACTCCAACGTTGCTTTTTGATTCAAAAAGTCTTGATCTTTCTTAGTGACAGTAGGATTTGTTGTTAGTAAATGCATTTTTATAACTCTACCGATTCGTTTTTGGAAAATTTCAACTTTGAGTTTTGGAGCCTAAAAGTTTGACAAAAATACCCCTATTTGTGTTTTAAGTCCCGTAATTTTTCCGGGAGTTTTTCTACCCTAGATATCACCTAAGAATACGTAGGAGTTAAATTAAATCAATGAAAAAGTTCGGGAACCCTTTTTTCCCCTGAGTGGCTGTGGGCTACCTTTGTGAGTGAGGGAGGATTTCTCTTGCGAAAACTCTTTCATTCGTGCTTATGTGTTAAACTCTCGATCTTTATAACTTTTTACGACTTTGGTTAGGTTTATTGTATCGCTTTACTTCTTGAGTAACTTAGCAATGGTTTTTGCTTAAGGTTTGGAACAAGTGCAATCTTGGGAGGAACCAGAGCAAGCTGCTATCACTCCGGGAGGAGACGACACTAGAGGTAAGGGTAACTCTCCTAGTTATTACTACTATGCTTAGGTGTTGAAGAATCGACCATTGTTAAATGATTTGATATGTGAGGCCTATGCCACTGCTTTCTGAGGGTTCGATCGTTAACTGTGATTAATATCTTATTACTTTCTAGTGGATATACATGTTCTATTCCTTTGAATTGTGTATGTGCATAGACTTGGAACTATGCCAAAATCTTATGATTATATCGATTGTGAATGCGGAGCTCTATAAGAGTTAGCAAGTAGGATCCGACGGAAGGTCTGAGCTACTGTTGACATGGAGGATCGAGGCTTTCTCAGGAAAGAAGACTTGGGGATAACGGAAATCTTTGATATGTTAGACTTTGAAATAAATGAATACATAAGAATTCGATTTTTGCGAACAAATTCCATAATTAATTAACTCAATATAAAACACTTTGAATGATAAAGATAACCCATTTTGAGGAAAATTTAGGATATGAAATGAATTCGAAAATGGGAAGGGTCGATGATCCGAGGTTCGAGGAAAGATGAGGATTCGAGTTGCAGGCATCAAGAGGAGGAGGAGTCATGACTAGAGCAGCCACTAAGTGAAGGTATGAAAAACACTAGAAGGGGGGGGGGGGGTTGAATAGGGTTTTAAGTATAAAAACTTTCACTCTAAGATTTTAACAAATCTTCTCGGTTTCAAGAACACAAAGTGTAAAAGATGAAGATATCAGAAAAACTTCTGCTTCTGATTCCGCCTCTGCTCTGATTTCAACTTCTGCCATGGTTGTAAGCACTGCCATGACAATCAATAATTTTCAGAGACATATTGAAGAACAGACTGCTTTCAATCTGAGTATGAAAAAGATGATGGACCTCATTCTGTCAAAACTTCCAGATCCCCAACCCTAGTCTCCTAGGATTTCCTTCTGTTTCTTTTTCTTTCTGACATTTTGATTAGTTTCTTCTTTTATGCCTTATTTGTTTCGTTTTATTTTCTTTTATAATTTTACAGTTTTTCAGTTATTCTTTTTCTGATCATGTTCACGTATTTGCTTGTTATTAGTTATTTATCTTCTGATTGTTTCTACATTATTTTAAGATCACATCACACACATACAAACCGTTTTAAAATCATAACATCATTTTATTTATTAATCATTCATGTTACATTCAAAATGGAGGATTTTCCATCATTACATTATATCGTCGGAGTACTACTGCCAACTGCCTATCAAGAAGTTGCATATGTGTCTCAAGCTGTGCCAGCTCCCGCCTGAATTCTTCTTTCTGCTCCTCCGTCTCCTCTGCTCGAAACTCCAGCTCTGTTTCACAAGCAAAGATCAACATGTTGATGAAAGAGATCACCCATCTCTTCCACGAACTCTAGAAAGAGTCGCAAAGTAGAATTAAGAATGGGGTTCAGCCTCATATCCTGTAGCTGACTAATCAACTGCCGCATACTGCTGACAGTTGTGACTTTGGCCAGGAGCGCTGCATAGAGGTTCTGACCAAACGCACTAGACCTCAACTCTTGAAGATAAATCTCTACAGAAGCCATTTAGGAATATCTGTGAGTTGTTGATTTCTTTAGAGAAGATGTGAGTGTCAAGCATGAAAAGGAACAACTGCTATTTATACTCGAGGAACGGCTTCCAGGAGTTATTGCATGAAACCTTTCCCAAGATGTTACTGTTCAAAGTCTTCAATTCACTTGGCCGGTGGTAAACGCCAGTACTTATGTCTAAATTCACTTGGTCGGTGTTCCTCAAACTTCTTTTAATTCATTTCTTCTGCATTCATATATTTGTTTGCTACTGAAAATTTGTGTTTTATTAGTAACTATCTTCTCTTTTGGTTTTGTGAACTTAGTCCTTTTCTCAAGGGGAGTACCTTGTACTTCAAAGCTAAGTTTTTCACACTCTGTGTCCTTTTTGCTTATGACAAAAAGGGGGAGTACGCCCAGTTTTTGATGTGTTATTTTTTTTCCTTTTGGAGAATTTCAAGTGATCAATCGTTATGACTATAGATCTTTCATGAGGCACTAGCAAGGAAACATTTTACTTCCTCTAAAGTGACCATATGTTCTGATTCCTTTAATTGCTCTGATACACTAACGCTTATATGTTATGTTAAATCATTAATATGCCTGACTCTGATTGATACATTACTCTGATCATTTTACCTATTTTAGCTCAGAATCTAGACTATTCTAACATTTTTATTAAGTCATGGATTCAGGGGGAGCTTAGCTCAAAATCAAGCTCATTACTTGGATTCAGAAGGAGCTATATAAACTATATACATCAAGAAAAGTTTAACTCTGATACCTTAAATTCTGAGTATATTCAGTTTATTGTTTAAGAATTGTTCATCAAAATACTTGGTTTTGTCATCATAAAAAATGGGGAGATTGTAAGACCAAGATTTGGTCAGGTGGTACAACTCTATGTTTTGATAATTACAAGTTTATTATTATGTATGTGTAATTCAGGTTCCCTGTAGTACGAATGTCCTGCACGATGCTAGGACAATAGGTTCGACAATTGCTTAACAGTAAAACAGAACTTAAACCAGAAACAACAAAACACAAGAATTGTTAACTCAGTTCAGTGAAAGACTTTCACCTACGTCTGGAGGGTTTGCACCCAAAAAAGGAAATCCACTATCTCAAAATTCAGGAATTACAAACACTCATGAACACAACAGTTCATAGTTCACTTCCTAATCTACCCAGTGTATTTCTACTTAGAATCTCAACCTAAGTATGAGAGCCCCTCTCACTTTCTCTCAATCACTGCCACAGTGATTGGTGAACACAATAAACAATCAGAGTTTGAAAGCAATCAAACACACAGAACCCTTCTTTGCTTTATAGAATCAGTGAGCAAAGAGGATTCACAACTAACAAAGGACAAAGCACAATCACAAACCCTAAAACACTTGATCTCTCTCTCTTAGCTTCGGTGGTCTTCATGTTTTAGGTCTTCATCTTTTTATAGACTTCAGCAGTGGTAGCATGAGCTCTAGGGTTAGCATGGGGTGAAGTAACAGATTGCAGCAACATCAATTCAAAACGCAATCTTGATAGATTTGGTTTACTTATAGCACAAGTAAAGATAGAATCCAATCTTTTATCAAAGATTGTTTCAACAAATAACATCCCATAATTAAAACCCTTCTGGAATAGCTACTTGCACCTCAAGTAACTCGAAAACATATCTTCAGATAATCTTTAGAGGGCCCACAACAGAAACTCAAACGAAGGAATGATGTCCAAGCTTCACAGAATCAGATGCCACGACATCTGCTTCGACAATCGGTTGTTTTGACAAAATGCAAGGCAACATGTAGCAACAACCTCCCCCTTTGTCAAATTTTGTCTAAAACAACACATAAACCAGAGAGGATAAAAATAGATAATTAGAGAATCAATTCTCCCCCTTAGTCAGAGCTCCCTCAAATGATGCATCCACACTAACAACTATCATACTCCAAAAGGCATAGTTGGAACAAAACACTTAGCAGCAAAAACACACAAACAGAAGTACAATCAGGCCTTAGCATATGATAACTTCACAATAGCACAATCAGGCCTTAGCATATGATGACTTCACAATAGATCAGCTTGAACATCAACATATCAGAAATACTATCTGAAGCTACATGACCACAAACTATCCACATAAAACCAGAAGATGCAACTTGAAACAAAACATAGCTATCGTCTTGAACTTGTCTTCAAATGAAACAGACCAAAGCTAACACTAGCAAAACACATAGTCTTCTCAGTAGCAACATAGGTCTTCTCAGTAGCAACATAAGTCTTCAAACTGCAAACTACTCCCCCTTTTAGCACAAATTTGGCAAAGAGGCACAAATACATCCAAAAACAAAAGAAAATAGCAAAAGAACATAACACTCTAGTCTTCAGAACTAGAGTCCTCTCCAGACTCTTATGCACTTTCCTCTGCACTCTCATCAGACCCTTCCTCCTCTTCATTGCTCCCATCCTGAGCAGCAGTAGCACCAGCACTTTGCTCACCTTCTTGGCGTTCTTCATCTTGCAGCTTGAGAAGCAATGCATCAACCTTAAGCTTCATGGCAGTGCTCACCCTAATTGTCTCCTGCAAAGCCTTGGAGACTTCCTGTAATTCAGCAATGATGGCCTGAGTGCCAGATTCAGTCACAGGAGGGGCAGATGTCCTACTGGTTGGCATGGCAATGTCAAGGACATGTGGCTCCATAAACAAACGTTGATCCAAGGTGATTGGAACTCCACGAGACATAGCCACTTCATCAGCCCTGAGAATCTGAGGATGTTGCTTGATAATGATCTCAGTAAGAAGTGAGGGAAAAGAAACACGCAGCTTCACAGCACAAGTATCAGCATGCTTCAATGTCTGCTCAAAGACAAAAGCACCAAAATCAAATGCAATAGACTTGCCAATCATATAGATCAACTTGGCAAGGGTTGCAGAAACACCAGAGGTATGCTGAGTAGGAACCCAATTCACAGCACCAATCCTGTTAAGGATTGCATACTTCACACTGAGATTTTCAATGGACAACAATTTCTTGCTGGGCCACTTCTTCACACTTCTTCACATGACCAGCAGTAAGTTCCTTGGCAACATCATCCATGGACACTTCTTCATCAGCAAATTCAATAGCACTTCTTCCAAGTGCTTGATTGATCAGCAGGTGAGAACACCACACATTCAGCCCTCACAAACACTTTCCTGAATTCATCACTATCAGGAAGTCCAACATTAACAGAGAGATTCACCAAGAATTCTCTCACAAGCTTCTCATAGCACCTTCCAACATTCTGAATTGTCTTCATTAGACCGGCCTTCTCAATAAGAGCAATAACATCCTTACACTCAAGAACATCAGGACCAACTTCCCTTTCCTTGGCCATTCTTCTCTTACAAACAAACTTCCACTTCTGAACATTCTCTTCCAAGTGAAAAGACACTCTATCAATAGGAACAACAGGAACATTTTAAGGAACACGCTTACCAGAAAACTTTTTTTTCTCAGAGGGTCGAATGTCCTGGACATCGGCTTCAGCATCTGACTCAGTCTTCAACATCAACTGGAATCTTCCTTTTCTTCTTCTCACTTAGAGTCTTGACAGCCTTTTGCTTTCCCTTATCCTTCACACTTCCTTGTCTAGATTTGTAGGTTATAGAAGATGACTTGGATCTCTTTGGTGGAGAGGAGTGACTTCTGGTGTAGAGACCCTTCTTTTTCTTTTCATCCTGGCAGCAACGCTATCAGGAATGGACTCAACCAGGGGCACATCATCAGAGATGTCCTGAACAGGGGCTGGAGCCTGGGTTGGCTCTGCAGAATTGGTATCCTTAGAATTGTCATTCTTTGGATCAGCATCCTTCGAAGAAGACGATACAGAGACATCAGGCTTGGTAGCCTTGCCTGAATCTTCAAGAGAAGTGGACTCCTTTCCAGAATTTTCTCGATCAGAAATTTCCTGAGACACATATGTCTCAACGTCGGGCACAACGTCAGGAGGCGATTTCACAGGATAGTCTTCAGCATTGATTTCCTCTTCATCAGTAACATCCTCACATAGAGGGACATTGGTGGGTTCTTTGTTCTGAACCTTGGACATGTAGGTCTTTCTTGCTGGGTATCTTGTCTTCGTCTTCCCATGAGCTTTCTTTGTCACAGAAGATGGTTGGGAAGAACCACTCTTCAAACCCATGCATTTAACTCCTTTAGCAGTTCTTTCAATCTTTGCCTTGACAGAGTCATTATTTCCTGAACTTTGAGACATGATGAAATGGGAGCAAACACAAACAGAGCACAGAACGATGAAGAAGAATAGAAAATGAGAGATAATGAGTCTTGAAGAAAATAGATGAACAAGCGGTTGAGAGAACATAATTTGCCCGTTGGAGGTAGTTATAGGGCAAGTGAGCCATAAAGCAACCTTCTCTCTGCTGATGCCACAACGACAGTTAATGATGACCAAAAATAAACTAGCCGTTGACACATTAGGGCACGCTAATTGCTATGCATAAAAAAAAAACAAATCCCTAGATTTCCTCTTAATTTTTCAAAGGTAATTGCATCAAGGGTGTAACACCCCGGTTTCTCAACTGAGGAGTCACATTAGTTACCTAACAAAATCTAAGGACTATTTCGTAATCCTAAGAAAACACAATATATTTTTTTCCTTTTCGAAACAGCTGAACATAATTGAATATATAACATAGACTTTATTCAACAACCCGTTCCCGACATAATAATAATAGTGTCTTACGTCATCATGAACAAGTTTCCAAAATAAGTACGCACACTTTAACAGTGGCGAAATAAGGTTTAAACAACAGAGTTTTCATAAGGAAAAAGAAACTCAAACATAGTCCACCAAAAAGGGAGAAGCAACTGCTTCATCCACCTCTACTCGACCGCCCACGGTCACGATCTCCAACTCGAACAGTTAAGCTTCAGCGGAAGGCTCTCCATCGCCTAATAGCGTTAAGCGCCCAAACAACAAGTTGCAAATAGAAAAGGGTTAACTCCATACAATTACCATGTATGAAAGAGAAAATCATGTTATTCAAATTTAACTACCTATCATGGTAAATAAACCAGCAACATAACTAAACTCATATATCAACAACCTAATCATATAACATCAATTCGGATATCAACAACCTAACATATAACATCAATTCAAATATCGACAACCTAACATATACGACATCAAATCAGATATTAATAAACCAATAAATAAAATCCAACAACATAGGATCAGGTGTTAGTTCCCTATAATGCAACTATATGCTTCTACCAAAATGGATCGATCAGCAACGTCTCTCAAGACGGGACAATCACGCGGGACCACACCCACCTCATTGCCACTTAACGCCACTCCGGACGGGACAATCGCGTGGGACCACACCCACCTCATCGCCACTTTAGAACATCTCGAAAGATGGGACAATCCCGCGGGACCACACCCACCTCATTGCCACTTTATAACGTCTCGAAAGACGGGACAATCACGTGGGACCACACCCACCTCATCGCCACTTAAGGACCAAAGCCTATATGCCAAGTCAGTCAACAACAATCCCCAATCCAATGATTAATTCGGAGTAACCACATGTTATTCCTATTATCAACGAACATAACTCAATTCAATTGCATACCAACTCAGTTTAATGACAGAAACCAGTAAACGGCCGAAGCCTCTCAGAAAACGGAGACACACGTCTCAATAAGTTTACTCGGCCGAAGCCTTCAGAAAACATTTGGCACAAGCCTCAGAACCGTCAACATAAGCAAGCATACTAATCATAATCATCTGCCAATCAATATAAAAATCTTCATCTCAAACGCAGGTAGTGCAATAAAAGCATGCAAGACTCAAAGACACTCTAAACCCGAGTTACCCTTACCTTCGTGAGTAGAAGTTGGGCATGGAAGTTGTGAACCTAGAACAAGGAAACACAATCATCAACACAAGCCCTACTAGAAGTAACACTATCTAATAACGCTAATCGAAACCGGAAAGAAAGCTTTTAAAGCTTCAGAGTTCCTCTTAAGGCACGAATTGACAACGGAACTTCGTTCGCTAAAACGAGCATAACTCGAGCTACAGAACTCGGAATGACACGAAACCGGCGCCAAAATTTCGACAATTGGAAGAGCTACGCAATGGCATAAGTCATAGAGACTCAAAAATTATTTTTGGACATGGTACCCTAACAAATAGGTTTCGGCCACTATGGAAAATAGGGTTTCCGAACTTTTTCTTCGATTTAAATCAATTCCTAGGTATTCTTAGGCGATATCTAGGCCAGGGAAACTCTCAGAAAAATTATCGGATCGAAAACTGTCGCAGGGGTATTTTGGTCAATATTTTTAACTCGGAAACTCAAAATTGGAATTTCTGAAAATAAATTAGATGGGTACGTTCCTAAAATTATTTAGAACAACTAATCCTACTGAGGCTAAGCTCAGTCGCGAGTTTTAAGTCCAAAGGACGAAACTTTAGCCATAAATGGGTTTTTCAAGCAGAATTGAAACTCGGCGGCCTTTCGGCGACATTCGGCAAAATGTAATCCGCTAAACATGCTCAGGGGCACGCAGGGAATAAGTTTAGACACTAAAATCAAGTTATTTGGACAGTTTTACAAAAAGCTCAAAACTTTGAGCACAGAAAGACATAGAGAAAAGCGACAAAATTTAAGATCAGAAGAAAGAAATAACATCAGTACCTTGAGGCCTACGCGTAGCAACGAACAGAACGACGATCAGGCAAGAACCGGAAAAAAATCAAATCTCTTCCTTTCCTCCAAAAGCTCACGGCCGTGTGTGTGTGTTGTGTGATTTTTTTTTTTTGATTTTTTTCATTTTTTGAAGTCCTATTTATAGGAAATTGAAAACGTGAGAAAATGATTATTTCGCGATTCCGATTTTTCCTACTGATTCCAACGTATTTTAGACACGATATTCTTCCCGCTGAATCTTCTAATTCTTCAAAGAAATATCAGTATGATTTTTGGTTTTCGAGGCTTCTTTTTTAATGTTTACCGGCTTAAAATGCACTTTATGCACTTTTTGATTTTGACCTCGGATGCAGAAACTTCCTTCTGAAGAAAGATTTGGAACGTCGATTAGAGTGGGTTTACGCGTGTGGAATCTTTGTTTGAAGCTCCGAATAGAAAAAGTCTTCATCGTAGGTTAATTTAATAGCTCTAGAAAAACCAGGGATTCAGTTTCGGCAAACCTCCCGGTATCGGAAATGAGTGTTCGTAAATTCCAGGGTTTCGTATCGAAACGCTTATTATGGAAGGATTAAGAGAAGTTCTAACATTTCTCTGAAGATTTTTGGAATTAGTTTCCCATCGTGTCTTTAAGTGCAAATTAGTCGTTTACTAACGGTTTTGCCCTAAGGCAGAAATGAATGAAACTCGTGCCGTAGCCTATAACGACTATGTTACTATTCTTAGTCATTTCCTGAACTTTCCTCTTCTTAATATTAATCCAAACATTAAACACAAGTCAAGTTCCTCTCCAGGCTTACCCAGAATCTTATGCGTGAGCTGGAAATCATTTATTTATTTAATTCTAAAATTTTGGGTCTTACAAAGGGGTTTTGTGAAAATATCAGCTAACTGCTTGTCAGTTGTAACATGCTCCAAATTGACAATTTTATCCTCCACCAAGTCTCTAATAAAATGATGTCTAATATCAATATGCTTGGTCCTGCTATGCTGTATGGGATTCTTGGAAATGTTGATTGCACCAAGATTGTTGCAGTATAATGTCATGACATCCTGTTCAACATCATACTCCTTCAGCATTTGCTTCATCCACATGAGTTGAGTACAACTACTTCCTGCTGCAATATACTCTGCTTCAGCTGTAGACAATGAGACACAATTTTGCTTCTTGCTAAACCATGAAATCAAATTATTCCCTAGGAAGAAACATCCACCAGATGTGCTCTTTCTATCATCTGCACTACCTGCCCAATCTGCATCACAGAATCCAACTTAGGAGCTGCTTGATATCTAGCACATACACCAACAGCAAAGGTGATGTCTGGTCTGCTAGTAGTAAGATACAACAAGCTTCCAATCATGCTTCTATAGAGACTTTGATCAATATCTTCTCCTTGCTCATCCTTGGACAGTTTGATATGTGTAGCAATAGGAGTTCTCTTGTGACTAGCATTTTCAAGACTAAACTTCTTGACTAATCCTTTAACATACTTACTTTGTGATATGAACATAGAATCCTCCATTTGTTTGACTTGTAGCCCTAGGAAATAATTCAATTCACCTACTAAGCTCATCTCAAATTCAGATTTCATTTGTCGGACGAATGGCTCCACCATCGAGTTCGACATTCCTCCAAAAACAATGTCATCCACATAAATCTGTGCTATCATGAGCTTTCCTTTGTCATTCTTCACAAACAGAGTTTTATCAATTCCTCCCTTACAGTAACCATTGCTAACAAGAAACTCAGTTAACCTTTCATATCAAGCCCTAGGTGCTTGCTTCAAACCATACAAGGCTTTCCTCAGTTTGTACACATGATCTGGATGATGTGGATCTATAAATCCTTTAGGTTGCTCAACATAAACCTTTTCACTCAAATAGCCATTCAGAAAAGCACTCTTCACATCCATCTGATAGAGTCTGAACTTCAAAAGACAAGCAACACCTAACAAGAGTCTTATAGATTCCAGCCTAGCTACTGGAGCAAAGGTCTCATCAAAATCAACCCCTTCTATCTGAGTATATCCTTGAGCAACTAGCCTTGCTTTATTCCTTGTGACTGTTCCAGTTTCACCTGATTTGTTCTTGAAGATCCACTTAGTGCCAATGATGTTTACTTCTTCTGGTCTAGGCACTAATTCCCACACTTCACTTCTCCTGAACTGCTCTAGCTCCTCTTGCATGGCATTTATCCAGTATTCATCAGTGAGAGCTTCATTGACATTCTTGGGTTCTATCTTAGAGATGAAACAACCAAGAGCAATAAGACTTCTGGATCTAGTAGTCACCCCTTCTTGAAGATTACCAATGATGTTTTCTTGAGGGTGATTCTTCTAAACCCTAATTGATGGAACTTTATTTGATGGGATATCTTTGTCCTCTTTTTCATCAGCACTTGTCTCTGAATCATTGTCGAGGATGGTTGTTGGAGCATCGGCTGGAACATCTGCACCATCACCATCTTCATTCAAATTTGCTTCTTCCTTCTTGCTTGGTTCATCATCCACAGTCACATTCACAGATTCCATCATGGTCTTTGTGCGAGAATTAAAAACTCTATAAGCTTTGCTGTTCATAGAATACCCCATGAAAATCCCTTCATCACTTCTTGGATCAAGCTTCCTCCTGGGATCACGATCTGCAAGAATATAGCATTTACTTCCAAATATGTGAAAGTATTTTACAGAAGGCTTTCTTCCTTTCCATAGCTCATACTGAGTAGAGGATGTCCC
This sequence comes from Lotus japonicus, assembly GCF_012489685.1. Lineage (NCBI taxonomy): Eukaryota > Viridiplantae > Streptophyta > Magnoliopsida > Fabales > Fabaceae > Lotus > Lotus japonicus. Next base: position 12,332,767 of record NC_080042.1, read on the forward strand.
TGCCCTGATGGTGACTCTATTGTGAATATAACAGGCAGTACTCATAGCTTCAGCCCAGAACTGGTGTGGAATCTTCTTAGCATGTAACATTACTCTAGCTGATTCCTGGAGAGTTCTATTTTTTCTTTCAACAATTTCATTATGTTGTGGAGTGATGGGGGCAGAAAACTCGTGACTAATACCTTCTGTTCCACATAACTCCAAGAACTTAGAATTCTCAAACTCCCTTCCATGATCACTTCTGATTCTCACAATCACACAGTCCTTCTCATTCTGAAGTCTCAAACATAGGTTTTTGAATATTTCAAACATCTCTGATTTTTCTCTCATGAAATCAACCCATGTATACCTTGAAAAGTCATCTACACAGACAAACACATACCTTTTTCCTCCCAAGCTTTCAACTTGCATGGGACCCATGAGATCCATGTGAAGCAATTCCAGAACCTTTGTCGTGGTCTGATGCTGGAGCATCTTGTGTGACACTTTGGTTTGTTTACTAATCTGACATTCTCCACAAAGCTTTCCTTCTCCCAAGCTTAAATTGGGCAGGCCTCTTAATGCTTCATCAGAAATAACCTTTTGCATGCTCCTGTAGTTGAGATGTCCTAGTCTTTGATGCCATACATTTACCTCATCTTCTTTGGTTAACAAACATCTAGAAACATGAGCTTTTTCTTCTGATGTCCACATATAACAGTTGTCTTTTGATCTGACCCCTCTCATCACAACTTTGTCATCATCAGTGGTCACAACACATTCTAACTTATTGAACTTCACATCATACCCTTGATCACACAGTTGGCTTATGCTGATCCGGTTGGCAGTTAAACCATTGACAAGTAACACATTATTCAAGTTAGGAGATTCTGTGCTAACAAGCTTTCCTACTCCCTTGATTTTTCCTTTAGCTCCATCTCCAAAAGTAACATAGTTGGTTGAGTGACTTCTGATGTCTTGTAAAAAGCTCTTGTTCACTATCATGTGCTTTGAGCAGCCACTATCAAAATACCAGTCTTCCTTTGATGCTGCTCTGAAATATGTGTAGGCTACCTGACATTTGATTTCACCCTTGGGCTTCCATTGCTTCCTCATTTGAATAGACTTTGTAGACTTGATATTACTGTGCATCTGAGGATAGCCATATAACTTGAAGCAGTAGGGCTTTATGTGACCATTCCTACCACAGTAGTGACATTTCCAAGGCACGGTTTTGCCAAACTTAAGTTGAGGGTTCACATGCTGAGGCACATGTCGTGGCAATGGGTCTGAAAACTGATAATTTCTGGGCTTCTTGAATTCAGTTTGTTTTGTAGCAGAAACAAATTTCTTTGATCCTTTCTGATCTTCTTTGATAGTTGTACTGTAGTCAAAGCCAATTCCCTTCAAACTCCCTCCTTACTTGCTGGTTTCTTTCAGAATTTCATCAAGCATATCAGAGTCACTGTTCAACATTCTAACCGATTTGTGAGTAGCTTCAAGCTTTCTTGTCAGAGTTGCCACTTCCTCTTGAAGTCCTGCATTAATCAACATTGGATTAGTCTTTTCCATAACATCAACATTATTAAACATACTTTGACATTCCTCCAGATCTTCCTTAAGCTTTGTGCTGAGCTCTTTCAGCCTTTCATTCTGAGAGACAAGTTGTTCTATCTCACTTTTCTTTTCTCTCACAAGTTTACATGCTTCTTCCCACTTGATATGTAGAAGCTTGTAAGTCTCATCCAGTTCCTCATCTGAAATGTCCTCATCACTTGTATCAGACTCATAGATGGTTTCAGAGAAAGCATTGACTTTGTTTGCAGATATCTCCTCCTCATCTTCAGTGTCTTCATCTGACCAAGTTACCATCATACCTTTCTTCTGCTTCTTTAGATAAGTGGCACATTCAGACCTGATATGACCATATCCTTCACATTCATGACAGTGCACTCCTTTATTCTGACCAGATCTTTCTTCTCCCTTAGTCTTCCTCTGTGAATTAGAAAACTTGGGTTTGTTGTTGAACTTCATGTCCTGGACATTAGGCCTGGTTCTTTTGTCAATCTTTCTCAATGCTCTGTTGAATTTTTTTGCTAGCATAGCCAGAGCCTCAGAAAGGTTTTCACCCTCACAGTCTTCATCATCACCTTCATCAGTGTTAGACACAAAAGCAATACTCTTGTTCTTCTTTTCAGACTTTCCACTCAATTTCAACTCAAATGTCCGCAAAGAGCCAATAAGTTCATCAACCTTCATGTTCTCAATGTCTTGAGCCTCCTCAATCGCAGTGACTTTCATAGCAAATTTCTGAGGAAGAGATCTCAAGATCTTCCTTACAAGCTTCTCATCTGACATAGGTTCTCCCAAAGCAAATGAAGCATTAGACAAGTCACGAACACGCATGTGGAATTCAGAGATAGTCTCTTCTTCAGTCATCATCAGATTTTCAAATTGAGTAGTAAGCATCTGAAGCCTTGACATCCTTATTCGAGTAGTTCCTTCATGTGTAGTTTTCAGAATTTCCCAAGCATCCTCTGCCACAGTACACATATTGATCAGCCTAAACATATTCTTGTCAACTCCATTGAAGATAGCATTTAGAGCCTTTGAGTTTCCAAGAGCAGCTTCATCTTCAACACTGGTCCATTCCTCTTCAGGTTTCTCCACAACAGTAGTAGAGGTGCCTTCAACCTCATGCTTAGTGGGGTGCTTCCAACCCTTGACAATAGCGTTCCAAGTCTTGTTGTCAATTGACTTGAGAAAGGCTGTCATGCGAACCTTCCAGTAGTCATAGTTAGTACCATCCAAAATGGGTGGCCTAATGACTGATCCTCCCTCATTGTTATCCATGAGAACTTGAATCAAACTCCCTGGAGCTCACCCAACCAGAACAGGGTGTCTGCTCTGATGCCAATCGTAATTCAGGTTCCCTGTAGTATGAATGTCTTGCACGATGCTAGGACAATAGGTTCGACAATCGCTTAACAGTAAAACAGAACTTAAACCAGAAACAACAAAACACAAGAATTGTTAACCCAACTCAGTGAAAGACTTTCACCTACGTCTGGAGGGTTTGAACCCAAAGAAAGGAAATCCACTATCTCAAGATTCAGGAATTACAGACACTCATGAGCACAACAGTTCATAGTTCACTTCCTAATCTACCAAGTCTATTTCTACTTAGAATCTCAACCTAAGTATGAGAGCCCCTCTCACTTTCTCTCAATCACTGCCACAGTGATTGGTGAACACAATAAACAATCAGAGTTTGAAAGCAATCAAACACACAGAACCCTTCTTTGCTTTATAGAATCAGTAGCAAAGAGGATTCACAACTAACAAAGGACAAAGCACAATCACAAACCCTAAAACACTTTATCTCTCTCTCTCTTAGCTTCGGCGGTCTTCATGTTTTAGGTCTTCATCCTTTTATAGACTTCAGCAGCGGTAGCATGAGCTCTAGGGTTAGCATGGGCTGAAGTAACAGATTGCAGCAACAGCAATTCAAAACGCAATCTTGATAGATTTGGTTTGCTTATAGCACAAGTAAAGATAGAATCCAATCTTTTAACAAAAATTGTTTCAACAAATAACATCCCATAATTAAAACCCTTGTGGAATAGCAACTTGCACCTCAAGTAATTCGAAAACATATCTTCAGATAATCTTTAGAGGGCCCACAATAGAAACTCAAACTAAGGACTGATGCCCTAGCTTCATAGAATTAGATGCCACGACATCTGCTTCGACAATCGGTTATTTTGACAAAATGCTAGGCAACATGTACCAACAGTATGAACAATTATGGTACTCTAACGTTTGTCTTTTAAGTTGTGACAAACAAGCTCTGACTCTGATTCAAAGACCATATATATATATATATATATATATATATATATATATATATATATATATCAGAAGTTGAAGACCCAAGAGTAACCAACGTAACACTTCTGCAATCACTACGTTCTTCTGAACGGTAGCAAACGCTTAAGATGTTCTGAAGATTAAAGCTATGATGTGGACTCTGAAAGACTCAAGCGCTGAAGCTCTGAAGACCAGATGTTCTGAGGAACGGTCCAGAAGCTGAAGACTTGAAGACTCTGAAGCCCAAGAGTAAGCTGACTCACAAGACCAAAAGTACTTCATGTTCTGAAGACCAGAAGTTCAGGTGAACGGTCCAAAAGCAGAAGTTCTGAAGGTCAGAGGATCCAAGCTTCCTTCTGACTCTGATCACATAGCTTCACAAGTTCCAATATGAAGCGTCGCCAAAGATCAAGAGTCAACTAGGCTAAGGCAATATCATTGTCATTCGTACAAAAGCAAGTGTACTATTCTGACTGCCTTACCTACGACGTTCAACCACAACAGGTTCTGGAAAATCCAGAATTTTCCTCCAACGGATGGATTCTTTCAACGGATACAAACTCTAAACCTTGGAGTATTTAAAGGCTGAAGATAGAAGAAATTGGCTAAGAAACTAATGTGCAATACAAGTGAAAACCTACAAGCGAATACCTTAGCAATATTTCTTCACTGTTCACTAAGAATACTTCTGCTTGTTTTTGAAGTATTTCCTTGTAAACCAAACCTTTCACAAACTTTGTTTGTAGTTCCTTAAGAGACCAGTGAGGTCAGTATTCTTGAGAAGACTAAGACAAGGTTGTCTTAGTGTTGCTAGTCCATAGGTTGTTAGTCACTGAGCAAGGTGTGCTAGTACAGTTGTAACATTCTTTGAATAGTGGATTGCCTTCATTCTAAGAAGGAAGAAATCACCTTAACGGGTGGATTGGACTATCTTGAGTGATTCATCAAGTGAACCAGGATAAAATCATTGTGTGCTTTTCTCTATCCTTTATCTTTAGTACCTTATTTTCTTTCACCGAAAAGATTGTCAGAATCTTTGAGAGAAAGCGTTTAAACTTCAAACCCCTATTGAAACCCCCCCCCCTTCTAGTGTTTTTCATACCTTCACTTAGAGTTGTATCAACTGACCAAATCTTGGTCTTACAATCTCCCCATTTTTTATGATGACAAAACTATGTATTTTGATGAACAATTCTTAAACAATAAACAGAATACATTAAGAGTTTAAGGTATCAGAGTTAAACTTATCCTGATATGTATAGTTTATTTAGCTCCTTCTGAATCCAAGTCTAGAGCTTGATTCTGAGCTAAGCTCCCCCTGAATCTATGACTTAATGAAATCGTTAGAATAGTCTAGATTCTGAGCTAACTTGAGATAGTGATTAGAGTTATATCAATCAGAGCAATATAAATAGTTTGACATATGATATAGACACTATAATTGAGTAAGAACTATAAGTGATCAGAGCATATAATAACTTCAGAGGAAGTGAAATGTGTGCCTTGTTATTGCTTCATGAAAGATCTATAGATGTACGATTGATCACTTAATCTCCAGAAAAGAATTTTAAAGTTTAAAGTTTATCAAAAAATCAAAAGATATAATTTGTACTCCCCCTTTTTGTCATAAGCAAAAAGAGTGTGAAAAAAAAACTTAGCCTTAAAAACAAGAAGTACTAAGTACTCCCTCTGATTAAGATAACAGAAATAAGTTCACAAGAAAATATAAGCAAAAAGAATAAGAAAGTCAGATGCAAAACTCATAATATTAATAGGATAAGAGAAATAGAAGTTGAGAAACACTTAGAAATAAAGGAAAACAAATATAGAAATCCTAAAAGAAACTAAGGTTTAGGATTGGGAGCCTCTTCATGATAACGTCCATCATCTGGACAAAACTTTGGATGATTTTGGCTTGTTCTTCAATGTGCCGCTGGAAGATGTCGAGTTTGGAAGCAATATTAGAGAGATCAGATTGAACAGGAGCAGAAGTTGCTACTTGAACAGAAGATGAACCCGGAGCAGAAGTTGCAAACCATATCAGAAGCAGTGGCAAGTGCTTATGCCTTTAAGGCGGCAGCTTCAGCTTCCAACTTAGCAGCCTTTTCCAAAGCTTCTAAGCGAGCAGCCTCTAACTTAGCAGACTCAATCCTTGCAGCCTCAATTCTGGCAGCTGCAGCTCTAGCAAGTTCTTCAACGTTAGCTTCTAACTTCTCATTTTCAACTCTTTCAACTTCAGCTTTTGCTCTCTTAGCTTCTTCTTTCTTGTTTCTGGCTTCCAGGGCAGCTTGTCTTAGATTTTCTCTAAGTTGTAGTTCAACAAGTGCTTGTCTTCTTCTGTTTTGAACTTCTTGCTTTTCCTTAGCAGCTTCAACTCTTTCACCTTTGTCTTGGTCAGAGAATTCCAAGATATCCTCAATACGGGATCTCATCCAACCACAGAATGCATCCCATTGAGCAACAACCAGATTGGGTTTCTCACTCGAATCAGTAATGGCATACAGATTCTTCAGCCTTGTTGTTTCCCTATCATTAAAAATATTGATGCATTCCAGAAGATTGTTTGGTTCAGGATAGGTATAGGGAATGATTGGAAGGTTGGGTTGAGGTGAGGGTTGAGTAGCTGCAGCAAGATCTGAACTTGTTATTGAAGGTATGAAAAACGATAGAAAGGGGGGGTTTGAATAGCGTTTTAAATCTAAAATTCAACCCACTTGAGATTTAAACAAATCTCTTCAACCACCAACGATAAGAGTTAAGAAAAGCACACACAATGATTTTATCCTGGTTCACTTGATAAATCCCTCAAGCTAATCCAGTCCACCCGTTAAGGTGATTTCTTCCTTCTTAAAATGAAGACAATCCACTAATCAGAGTTTGTTACAACTACACTTGCTACCTGCAAAGTGACTAACAATACACTGACTTAGCTATCACTAAGATTCACTCTCTTAGTCTTCTCAAGGATCCGACCAACCTTGGTCTCCTTAAGGAAAATCAAACAACTGTTTGAAAGTTTAGGTTTACAAAGAAATGCTTCTTAGAAAGCTAATAGTAAACACAATTAGTACCAGTGAAGAAAGATTGCTGTGAGAGAATATTTGTTTTTCGCGTGAGCTTCAACAAGGTTTCTTCCAGCGGCATCTTTCATCTTCAGCCTCTTTATATACTCCAAGGAATTAGGTTTGGAAGTTTGCATGGAATGCTACCGTTGGAGGGCAGATCTGGGTTTTCCAGGTTCTGCTGTGGCTGAATAAGTTAGGTAAGGTCGTCAGGAATGGTACAATTGCTTTTGTACTTTGGATAGTGACATGACCTTTATCCTGGTTGACTTCTGATCAGAGTGATGCTTCATATTGGAACTTGTGAAGCTTGGTGATCAGAGTCAAAAGGAAGCTTGGATCCTCAAACCTTTGTACCTTCTGCTTCTGGACTCAGAGGAGAAGTACATGGTCTTCAGATTCAACTTACTCTTGGACTTCAGAATCTTCACTATTCAGCTTCTGGACCTTCAAAGCTTCTGATCCTTCAGAGCTTTTAGTGAGCTGAATCCATATCAGAGTTTTATGATCTTCAGATCTTCTGAAGCTTGATCTACTGTTCAGATTGAACATAGTACGTGCGAAAGCGTTGCGGAGGTTACTCTTTGAGCATTGTGCTTCTGAATAATATGAAATAAGACCAGAGTCATGGCCTGTCATAAGAACACTCAGAAAACAACGTTAGAGTACCATAATTGTTCATACACAATAGTTAACATGTAATCATCAAAACATAGAGTTGTACTACTAGATCAAAACTTGATCTTACAGTTGCTTCAGAAACAGCTTGAGCAGAAGTTTCTACTTCAGAAGTTGCAGCAACATCCAGAATTATCTTATCAGAAGTGGTCTGACCAGGAATGGGTTCAGAGGTTTGGACATCAGGGTTTGAAAAGACAAAGTCTCTGGAATTCACTAGAGAGTATCCAGACAGAGAAACATTTGAAGTTTCAGGAGATGAGAAAGGAGGAAAAACAACATTGAGGGGAGTTGGGTTGAGAAGAGTGGGTTCTGTGGAGGCTTGTGTATATGGAAGAAAGATGGTGGAAGAGGGTCCAGAAGTTCTTTCTTTCAGAACTTGGAGAAAGTCTCTTTTAGTGGTTGAAGTGTTTTGAGGAGAAGAAAGTTCAGGTTGCGATGGTGGTTGTGACGGTTGGAGCAGTGGTTGAAATGACAGATGAGGTTAGAGGAGTGTACTGAGGAATGAAAGGTGCAGTGAAAGGAGGAAGTGTTTCTGTAGGGGCAGAAGTTGGAAATGCATCAATATTAATAGTAACTGAAGTAGGAGCAGAAGTAACAACAACAGCAGGCTTACTTGACTCCTTGGCATAAGCTCTGATGATCTTTGGAGCCCGGTTCTGAGTTGATGGAGCACCAACTGCCTTGGTCTTCTTTGCCTTCTTCTTAGGCTTCTTATCAGATTTAGAGTCTGAATCTTGTGCTCTTTTCTTCTGTTGAGTCTTGAGCATGTCAGGAGGACATTCAGGAAGAGCGTTGAAGAATTCCTCAATGTCAACCTCAAGACCTTGAGTCCTCAGAAAGTTGATGTACTCCATGATAGCTTCTGGAGCATCACGGTAGCCTTGCTTACTTATTATCAGAGGGGTCGTCGAGCGATCTATCAACCTTGGATGGGACGTGATGTTCCTTAATTGAGCCATTTAATCCATCCGCTTAGTGCTAACTTAATTGCAACTCATTTTGGCCGGGTGAGATGTTATTGAGCTTCTTGACTTTTTGGCCATAACAAAAATAATATTATATTAATAATGGTGTTTTATTCACACTTTATTCACAGTTCTACCTAGAATGAGAAAGAAATGTAGAAAAAATAAGAAATATGAGTAGTGATGTCTGATGTTATGAAAAGAAATAGTAAAAATAAGAAGTGAAAATGGAATGAACGAGGAAATGATTATGAATGTACAAAATTGAAAGAACAATCTTCCTTTTTGTCGTAACCATAGTTTTGGCAGGTGCTACCTACCTAAAATTAAACCTTGCAATAAATAGGGTGCGGTCGGAACCATCGTGTGAGGCTAAAAAGACAAGTGTGTTCAAAGTCTTGAACTAGTTTTTTGTATTTAGTGCTAGAGACAGAAGCAGTGAAGTCTGCATTTTTCTGCCAAGATCCGAATATAGAACACAACAATGATGATCGCTGATACAGCTTCTTCTGTTTCTTCACTTCGTACTACTTCACCATACTGCTTCTACTCTAAAGGTATATTTTTTCCATGTAGTGGGTGACCTCATGATTGTAAGTCTAGTGTGAAGTGTGAACTATACACATTTCTTGGTTTTAGTTATTTACTTAGGCAGATCTGTTCCTGATTCACTCATTCCTCAAATAAAATTCAACTTCTTTATGACTTTGAACAACCAGAAAAATATGCAGCAGTCAGAGTGAAATGTGTTTATTGCCTTTGACAAATTTTGACCAGACACAGCCCTTGAGGTTTTTATGTTTAGCTGGTTTTATCATGTAGAAATGTTGCAGGCCCCAACTGATAGTTAATTTTAATCCATAATTGAATGAAACAATGGAGAAATCCAAGTCAGAGACCTAGAGGAGTTAAATTTGTTATTTATGCTCAGTTTTATTTTAATATGAAAAGTAGAAAAAAAAAATTGAATGGCCTATCATACTGAAGTATAATGGAAGTTTGAAAGTAAATGAAATGGACCTGGAACTGTTAAAATAATTTATCGTAGTATACAACCAAACTCTCCTCAAATTATGATTAAATTAGTTTTGAATTTTGAACCACTGATGCGGATTTAATGTGCAGATTTATGTGTATACAACCTAATAGTCTATCATAGTATACAACCAAACAATTTTAAGTGTGCAGAATTAATTTGTAAATGGTACAACCAAGTAGGCTTTTGGGTGTAGACAATATGTGATTTTGGTTTATATTATATAGCTTGGTTATGACATCTGCTTGTTCATTAACTTCAGTTGAAAAGCAATGGCCCCAGAGGTTTGCCTTGAGTGTAAAACCAAAGCATCTGAGGCTCTCAAATGCCTGCAAAGTGAGAGCCACTTTAGATTCTAACAGATCAATTGACATTCCCAAGCAATGGTACAATCTTATAGCAGATCTACCCATTAAACCGCCTCCGCCATTGCATCCTAAGACCCATCAACCAATCAAACCAGAAGACTTGGCACCTCTTTTTCCTGATGAGTTAATAAGACAGGAGGTGACAAGTGACAGATTCATAGACATACCAGATGAAGTTCTTGACGTTTACAAGCTTTGGCGCCCGACCCCTCTCATTAGGTTTGAATTTGGTTATCCTCTTTTACCTTTTTTTTGTTTTTTTTGAAATGTAGTAAGATGAATCTTTTACATATTTGTGTTGAAATAGAGCCAAGAGACTGGAAAAGCTGCTTGATACACCTGCAAGAATTTACTACAAGTATGAAGGTGTAAGCCCAGCAGGATCACACAAACCCAACTCTGCTGTTCCACAAGCCTGGTATAACTTACAAGAAGGCGTCAAGAATGTCGTGACAGAAACCGGTGCTGGACAGTGGGGAAGTGCATTAGCCTTTGCATGCAGCATATTTGGCCTGGGCTGTGAGGTATGAGGGTATAGACTATAGAGATTCAATTCATGGCTAATTTATCTAAATGAACTAATTAATGGATTTGATCAATCAAAGATGTATTGAATGTAACTAATTTCTTGCTAGTAATCATACAATTAGCCTTGTGTCCAACTCCAAACTAAGAAGTTAAAATGCACTCTATTTACAACTAAGCAGAAAACTGCAGTTGAAATTCCATCCAATTGATTATAAATTCTGAAAGAAGTCATTAGTGGTTGTTTCTTGTTTACCACCTCTTCTGATTTTGACTATTCTTAGAATTTGGGTTAGACCATATATATATAAACACTTATTTTTGGTCATATCTCTACTCAATGTGAGACTTCTCACAAGTATCACGGTCTCCTCATCTGTCCAAAGCCAACAAAGTTCTTGATGATTGAATAATTCAAAGAAATAATTAGAATACAACATATGATTTTCTTTTATCTCAAATTACAAAAAAAGCTATGAAACTATGATGTTTATCCAAATAATCTGTGATTCTGTGTAGGTGTGGCAAGTACGCGCTTCATATGATTCAAAACCATATCGAAGATTGATGATGCAAACATGGGGTGCAAAGGTCCACCCATCTCCATCTATGATCACTGAATCAGGTCAAAGAATTCTTCAAGAGGATCCATCAAGCCCAGGGAGTTTAGGCATAGCTATATCAGAAGCTGTGGAGGTTGCTGCTAAGAACCCTGATACCAAGTACTGCTTGGGGAGTGTGCTCAACCATGTTTTACTCCACCAGAGTGTTATAGGAGAAGAGTGCCTTAAACAAATGGAAGCTATTGGGGAAACCCCAGATGTCATCATAGGATGCACTGGTGGTGGTTCCAACTTTGCAGGACTTAGTTTTCCATTCATTAGAGAGAAGCTGAATAAGAAAATCAACCCTGTTATAAGAGCAGTTGAACCAGCAGCATGTCCTTCATTAACAAAAGGAGTATATGCATATGATTACGGCGATACAGCAGGGATGACTCCGTTGATGAAAATGCACACACTTGGCCACGACTTCGTTCCTGATCCAATTCATGCTGGTAATTACTAATTAATTGTTATGCTTCAAGGGGAGCCTTGGTAAAAAGTTGAAGCTATGTGACCGAGGTCACAGGTTCAAGTTCTGAAAACAGTCTCTTGTTTAAAAAACAAGGTGGTAAGACTGAGTACATTAGACCATGTGGTCGGACCCCGCGTATAGTGGGAGCTTTAATGCACCAGGCTTCTGTTTTAATTAATTGTTATGCGTGGATAGTGTCATCCCGTTTTGATATGGACTAAAACACGCTTATTGGAGCTTATCTACTAAAAAAGCACTGAATAACCTCCAATAAATACTCTTTGGTTTGCATCCAGAAGAGTTGTTTGTCTCATATTTATTCGTGTATCTTTTGTGTTAACATTGTGTGCTTGTTTATAGGGGGCTTGCGGTACCACGGTATGGCGCCATTGATCTCACATGTTTTTGAGTTGGGTCTAATGGAAGCAATTTCAATTCCACAAACTGAATGCTTTCATGGTAATTCGTATTTTCTAATGAATGAAAAACAATCAAAGTTTTGATAGAAAGAGTAATGTAGGACGAAAACTATGTCTTTTGGTTACAGGTGCTATACAGTTTGCAAGGTCTGAAGGGTTGATACCAGCTCCAGAACCAACTCATGCCATTGCTGCAACCATTAGGGAAGCTATTCATTGTAGAGAGACTGGAGAGGCAAAGGTTATTCTGACAGCAATGTGTGGACATGGCCATTTTGACCTTCCAGCTTATGAGAAGTACTTGCAAGGTTCTATGGTTGACCTTTCATTCTCAGAGGAAAAGATGAAAGCTTCAATGGCCAATATTCCTCAAGTCACACCCTGAGCTCAATGGTGTAGTGCGATCCATATAGAGGCAGTTTGGATGAGCTTCTTTATAAGCTCTTATAGAAAAAGAGCTTTTTGTAGGAGCTCTAAATGAAAAAGCTCCTCTTAAATAAGCTATTTAGCGTTTGGATGCACACATACATAAGTGCTTATTCAAGTAGAAAGTGGCGTTTGGATACATTTGTATAAGCACTTTTATTTTATAAAATTACGAAAAAGGTCATGATTTTAATATTAATAGATTCAAATATTTAAATACTAAAAAATTTATCATTAAACTATTTATTAGTAAAATTATTTAAGTTATTTTATAAATAAATATTATATTTGTAGCTTTTAATGAAATATTTTTGGCAAAAAATATTTGAACAATGTTTTTTTAAAATAACATTGAAATGTTTTATTTATTTGTGTTAGAAATTTTCAAAAAATTAAATGTGTGTGTACACTAAGCATCTCTACTAAAAAAAAAATGCCATAATATCATAATGTTAACAATGCTCTAACAATAACGTCAAACCATATCAAGTATCAAATAGTTAATACAAATCATAATTCGTAGTCTTGAATATAATCATACCACCTTACAAATAAAAAGACATATCTACTAATCATAGATAACTAGGAAAAAAGCTAAACTCGTGTTGGAAACATATTTTTGATGTGTTCCCTAATTTGCTCCATTTGCAAGGAACTTTGAAAATCAGGTTCCTCCCATGTAACAGTACTTGGGCCAGCTTCATTTTCTCCTCCTCCATCTTCATTTTCATAATTTGCATCAAATTCTTCATCACTTCTATCATTTCTTCTAATAAAGTTATGCAAAGCCATACAAGCCGTAATGATTTTGTTTTGTGTCTTCAAATCATAAGAAGGCATACTACCTAGTATCTTCCATTTTGCTTTGCAACAACCAAATGATCGTTCAATCACATTGCGAAGACTAGAATGATAATAATTGAACACCTCAACTCTCCCTGTTATTCTAGGTCCATTTCTGAATTGCAGAAGATGATACCTATTTTTTTTGTATGGCCCTAGAAAACCCATAAAAGTAGGGTATCCCGCATCAACAAGATAATATTTACCTAAACAATAAAATATTATCGCATGTTAATACATAAGTGTAACAATATTATATAATTATAAGTTTTAAATATTACGTACCATGAGGAGGATGGGGAAAATGCAATGATGGTCTACGCAGAGCCTCCATAAAAATCTTAGCATCATGTGCAGAACCCTCCCACCCAGCCCAGACAAAGGTGAAGCACATGTTGAAATCACAAGCAGCCATGACATTAGTGGTAGTGTAACCTTTCCTACCAATATAAGTTGCCTGGAGTTGAGGAGGAACACAAACTCTTATGTGAGTACCATCTATTGCACCAATGCAATCTTTAAAATAAGGGTAATATCTGACATCATTCTTAATCTCATCAGGAACATCACTAAATGATGAGTCAATAGGTTTAATTATGTCTCTTGCAAGTCCACAAACAGCATTTAGGACGCTATGAAACTGTCTAGATATTGTTTCTCCAGAATGTTGGAATCTCTCCTCTAAATTGCGAACAGAAGCTGGTTGACCCACCATGTATAAAAAAAAAAGCAACCTGCTCATAAATTCCCACATTGCGAGTTGGCCTCAAGTTATACTTGTTTTGCAACACATCACATAAATGGAAGAAGACATGTTTCTTCATTCTAAACATTTGGTAACAACGAATCGGATGACCATTTAGAATTTCAGAAACCCAACGATAACCTGTTTGATCTGAATCTCTACGTGGACTTTTGACAACATTACTCGTGAAGTAATTCACAACTTCACATACAAGTGCGTACACAACCTTTTTCTTCTCCTCTAACTCTGATGAAGACATCCTGTGAGATTTCATTGTTAAAATTATATCAAACCAATAAAAGTGGAAAGCAAAACTAAAATATCATGTCATAAAATATCCAAACAAGCTCATAGAAGATCACATATCCAAAATTCAGAAAGTCATAACACTAACATATGTCATAAAATATCCAAACAAGACCACATAAGATCGCATATCCAAAATTCATAAAGTCATAACACTAACATATGTCATAAAATATCCAAACAAGACCATATAAGATCACATATCCAAATAAGCCTATTTGTGTTTAGACTTAATCCATCCAAGCTGCAGTGTAGGCTCCTCTAAGGAAAGAAAGATAAGCCTATTCTCCCTTTTGTCCATAAGACTAATGCCCGTGTAAAATAAATCACTCCCACGAGTGAGCCCTGGTAGATTCTTTAGCCTCTCTACACATGCATTGATGTTAGCAGGATCCTTTTTAGATCCAGGATCACTTGACTCAAAGCTATTAATAACACGTTCCAATTGACTAGAGAGGTTAGCCGCAGCCCCAACTTTCTTCTCACCCTCTCTACCTCTCTTCCTTTGTCCATTTCCCCTTGAAGATGATGGTTGCGCTGTCATTTCTACCTCAATCCCATGCTCTTCTGTTTCGGCCTCATCAATATCAGCATCAAATGACTCTTCCACTCCAATGCTTTGACCGTGAGAGTCTCTTGAATCTTCAGATGGAGCATATGCTGCAAGACCAGTAGCAACTACACCCTTGAATAAAATTTCCATCTCAGGAAAAAATTTCAGACCTTCATCTCTAAACTTTCCAACCTCAGGACTCTCCTGTGAAAAAGAAAAACAAGGATTAACACTTGCAAAACTCAGGAAATTGTAGAGCAGATCATGCAAATACAATAGCTGAAATAAACAGTCATCACACATACCTTGATTTTGGCCTCCCCATTCATCACTAGCAGCTACTGTTCTCTTAGTTGCATCCCAACCAAGACCTGATTCTATTGCATTAAGCTTTGTCCATAATGCCCAATCTACTTTCAAATGATCCCACTTATTTTTAAATTTTTTATAATCATATGCTAACTTTGTGGCATTGTTGAACTTGGCTTGTATATTTGCCCATCCAGTTCTTGTAAAGTGAGTGTGAGGTCTATTCCCAGCACGTACCTCTTCAACGCACACTTTCAAAAAAATTCCAAGATTCTTATCACTCCAATCTGCTCTCTTTCGTTTCACATGAACTTGAGACATTTCAACAAGCTTTAAGAAACAGTATATAAGTGAATGGTAAGCACATCATTCAATTCAATTAATATTGCAAGTTAACTAACTATCTTTCTTAAACAGCAACCGTTTCAACTTGTCCATGAAATGAAATGCTACCAGAGAACACAGTACATAGATGATGATGCCATTGATAATTGAGAAAAAAGAAAAAAGAAAAAAAAAAGTAGAAAACAGAATCAAACCTAGAAGCAAAAGAAGCTAAAAATCAAACCTACCATTGATAAGTGGGTGTAACATACCAAAGTGAGTGTGAACAAGCAATGCTTTCACATACCTTCTTGTAGAAACTTGGTATTGTAGAAGCTTCAGCACTTTTCTTCTGCTTTTCCTTAAAAATGTCAAGCAAAATTCTCTTTGTTTCAAGCTCTGCAAATTAAAGTAGAAAATCAAAATGGGGTGTTGTCAAGTTCTGCAAATTACAGTTCCACCATGCAATGAAGCATTCAACTTTGAAAGAATCACCCAATTCAATTTTCTTTAGCTTTAATCCTTTGCTTCAATTTTGTTTTGTTGGTCTTTATAGTGTTAAAATTCTTCAAATTGTCACACTTTGATTAGTGTTTACCATATCATTGTTCCTCAAAGTTAAACAGTCATCACACGTAGTCTTATCACTTGTTAACCACTAAGCTTAAAATGATCAGAAGATGACATTAACAAAGTCTCAAAGCATATATATAGCACCATGATCACTAGCCATAAGTTAATCATAACAAATCTACTACAGGGAAACAGAACAAAGAAATAAGAAATAAAATCTAACATAACTACATAAGACACATACAGATCCATGTAATTATAAACTGGAAATTTCAGTGTGGTGATTTCAATTTCAATCACAATGTTGAACTGGAAATTTGGGGAACAAATTCACACAAAATGAAAATCACAAAATCAGAACGCAACCAGATGAATTCGAAATTGGCAAAGAACAGAACCACCAACAGAAAGTGAATCTCTCAAAATTGATAACATAAGCAGGATCAATTATCAAACCCTAATTAGATTATAACATATAAAACCCAATTTGATGAATTCAAGATAATGAAAACAGAGTCGCAATTTGATGAATTCGAAACAGACGAAGACGCACCTTGGTAGGAGAAATAGAGAGAAAAGGAACTGCACGATTGGGTTTTGATGAACTGATTCAATTCGAATGAGAATGTCGATGAGTTGAATCCAAAGAACGTCGATCGTGACGGCGGCGGAGGCCGTGACGGCGGCGGCGACGAGATTCAGTGGGGAACCATTTGTGTGCTAGGGTTTAGTGTTTCAGATGGAGAGAATTGAAATGTAGGAAAAGGCTTGTCATTCTGATATTTTGCTAAGGGTAATTTTGTCAATAAAGTTTTAGGTAACAGCTTCCCGAAAAAGCAGAAAAAATAAGCTCCAGGACCCAGCTTTTCAAAAAGATCTTTAAGAAGCTTTTTAATAAGTTAAAATAAATTATCCAAACACCACTTTTTAATAAGCTCTAGCTTTTTTCTAGAGAAAAAGCTGTAATAAGAGCTTATTTATGGTATCCAAACGGCCTCATAGCCAACATCACTTAGTGTAGTGAGACTTTTGTTGTTGTTGACACTCTGAGCTAGGGCTCATTCTAGTACAAGTACACCGGGAAAATCAGAAGGATTTTTTTTCTTTGCGATAATAAAAGTAAATTTGTCTTTTAGAAAAGTAAAATGACACATTAAAAGGCAGCTGAAATTGTAATAAAATCACATGCTCTTGAGAATGCTCTCAACAGAAATTTGGCCTGAGCTAGAAATTTTTTCCCAATGTTAAAACTTGTCATTAGGCATAATTTTTATTTGATTTTCTTAAAATAATATATAATAAAATTGTAAGAGTAGAAAACCAAATAGCTAGTTTAGAAAAGGATTGCAGCATATTATTTACATGCAAATATAGCATAATAACCATTGTAAAACCAAAATTATGGCGGACAAAAGCAACTTTTATTAGCTTTTGTTTCTCTCCACGCACCTAATTTTCTAATGTGTATCCAAACTTTGAACTCAAAATCATTCTTCCTAATTCATGATATTATTAAAGTAGGGGGAAAGTTGATCAGATAAGAACCACCAGTATCTGTATTCGTCATAGTCCACTAATTTCTTGAAGCTTCACTAAAGAACGGTGCAACTTTTTCTTTTTCGGAAATCCGAGTGGTGCTACTTTCACTATGTATTCTGAATTCATTATAAATGTGCAAGTCCACACCACAATTGAAAGCTTGTGTCTGTATCTGACTAATTGTTCTCAAACATTTCAATGTCTATAAACACATGCAAATGGTTGGCAGACACTTCAAATTTCAAAGGAAGGAGAAAGGAAAAGTGATAATATATATGGCAAATCAAATTTGTGCACACATACATTTATGCAAATGTGGTTGTAAACAATAATGTTGAAATAACATCGTTTCTTTCTTTTTGGGGTTGTAATCTTGTTGGAGGGGAATTAACTAACCTCCGTTTAACCACCAAGCACATAAATCAACTGGTACAGGATTGTTCTAGCTTAAACAAATGTCTCAGATTCGAATCAGCTGCTTAAAATACTTGATAGAGAGAGTTTTTTCACTCATAAAGGTCCTACCTGATTCGAATATTATTGCCTAATAGTGGAAGATTCTTGTTCTAAATAAAAAAACTAACCACCATACCAAGTGAACCAACCACTTGAACCATTGGTTAAATAACATATTTTTCTCAATAGATGCTATTGATTTTTGTGGCGCTAGCACATACTAGCATTAAAAGGAAGGTGGACAAGAAATGAAAGTAAAAGCATAGTTCTTTTTCTTTTGCTCTCTTTAATCTTTACCAATTCAAACGTGAAACAGCCCCATTGTTATACAAGCACGGTTGTGCAACTTGTTTCCACATTCCTGTTAATAATTGAGACGTTATCCGTTCTTGAACTTTTTAATCTGCCTTATCATTTCCATGCCTTCATCAAGAAGAAACTGAAACTGATAAATCCCCAATTGGTTTCAGTTTGATTAGTGGCTCTTAGACACTAAAGAAGGAGAAAAATAAAAGATGTATGTAACTAGGCCTTTGTCTATGTACAGAAGATCTCCAAGCACTTTGTCAATACCACCACCAGATGCTCCATATTCAGGTTATCTAGTTATCACGGATGAGGAAGCGGAAGCCGAAGACGCGTGTTGTTGGCGTCTGTTCAGGCGTAAGAGAGTGAAGAAACTACCTTTCCCTCAGGACAAAATCTTCTCAATAACTCATGGATCAGAGTATGAACAAACTTCAAACACCAAGGTTTGGTTTCTCCCTGTGCCTGATCACCCTCTTTCTTCCAACCGCTACTATGTCATCAGAGCCAAAGGAAGAAACAAAGGGTATGTAAGTCAGTGAATTGTGCTCCTGTTTTGTCCATATGGTCTCATAATTAAGCTCATGCTTATAGGGTTCTTAATTTCCAAGCCAGCCTTTTGTGCAAAGAACCACCTTGCTATTATTAATATCTATACTTCCACCACTAGCTTTCTTTTGGAATTTGGGTTGCGCTTAACTCTACCCCAAAAATTAGCTCAGAAGTAGAGCAATCTTCAGCCGATTATGGCTGTAGTTTTGCCTAACTCAAATTTAAGATAGTATCAAAGCATATTCTAAATTTGTTATTTGGTTAGCCATAAATGGGTCATGTGTACGTGTCTGGTCCTGACAACCGGGGTGTGTGTTAAGATCTCATATTGACTAAAGCCTGACAACCGGGATGTGTGTTAAGATCTCATATTGACTAAAGCAGTGTTGTCAAATAGTTGATAGCGACGCTATAGAGCTATAGCGTATCGCTTTGAGGGCTCACTGTTATCTATTATTTGCTACTATTTGTCCGCTATTTGCCGTCTAAGCGCTTGACATTGCAAATTTTTGGCTTTCCACTATTTTCCGCGATCCGCGATTAACAACATTGAACTAATGATTTGGCTACAAAAGTTCTTTTAATTTTTGTGATGTCATGATTCTTAGTGGGGTAATGTTAGTGCACAACATTTTGTCGCAAATTATGTAACTTAACTACATATACATTATGGATTCAACTCATAATAGTTGAACTTCTTATGTTCTTTGTCAGACTTGGATGCAACCAATACATTTGTTATTGCACATTTTATGAGAAAAAAGTGTCAGTAAGACATGTGTTTTGTGCTCCAAACTTCAAAGTGAACTTATTGGTAGTCAATGATGGAACTATTGTGTTTTTGTAGGAAAGCATGCAAAAGCTCAAGAGAGGGGGACATAGTCAGTTGCTGCTTCACTGACCTCTTGAATGACAAAGGGCCAAAGCCTTTCAGTCTGAAAGACTTGTACCAAATTTTCAAGATTCATAGCCACCAGAGTGGTGGCTTTTTTGCTAAGTCCATTGCTCCTGATGGAATTCCTCCCTCTTTCCTAAGGAAAAAAGGATGGAGAATTCAAATATCAGGCTCATATAAATCTTGCAGACTAAGGGAAGCTCTAGGTGTTGATGCCCCACTTAGGGAGAAGCTCCCAGATTTTAATTTTCCTATCTCTAGAAAAAATTCACCTCCTGTGGTTGTAGGAAACTGGTATTGTCCATTTATCTTTGTGAGGGAAGGATCAGCAAAAGCTAGACACCAAATGAAGAAGTCCATGTTTTACAGCATGAGACTTGAGCAAAGGTGGGAAGAGATTTACTCTTGTGGCAGTGATGAAAGTGAAGGGGATGTTGATGTTGTGGTTGTGAATGTACTTGTGGAAAGAGAGGTCGTTAGGGTCTCTGGCATGGAAGCCTCAAAGAGTGGAAGAACTGATGCTAATGGTTTCTTCTGGTTTAGAGCATATAATCCATATACTAGAAGAAGGGCTAATGTGGGTTTAAGTTCAGCAATTTTTGAACACATGAGATGGGTGGAAGAGCAAGGAGGTTGGGCTCATGGCCATGGGAAAGAAAGGATGGTAAGAGTGAGAGAAGAGGTAAGGAGCCAGACTCAGTGGGTGAGGTTTGGGTGTTATGTGTTGGTGGAGAGCTTCTGCCTTAGGACACTGGATGGGAAATTGGTGTTGAGATATGACTTTAGGCACACCCACCATGTAAAATTCAAATGGGAGTAAGGAAAAAAGATTAACTCGCCGTAGTTAACTCAATTCAAGCTAGAAATATTCACATTATGATGGGGTTAGCTCTCCCAACAGAATTTATTTCAGTCACAAGACTCAAACTTATGCCTTGTAGCATGTCCTATTTGAACTAACCACTTGTTGGTGATACTATTGTGGTTCGCAAATGAATTTATATGCTCTCTTGATCTTCTGTGTATTTGATAATGAAAAGCAGCTTAATTTCAAATGTACTACACATGCAATTCTACTACATATGCAATTCTTGTGACAATTTATAACTGATGATAGTTGAGAGTTGAGAACTAGAAGTTATTCAAATGTAAACATAGAATCAGGCTTAATTTTGAGTCCTATAATTTAAATGGTGTGGCTGTGACCGGTCCCCTGATTTTTTCTATCCATTTTAATCCCTATAATACTAAAATCAAGCTAATTTGGTTCATTTGTCAATTTTCATATAATAAAATTCTTAATTCTTCAGTTCATATTCGAATATCTTGGGGATAATGGTAGATTGTAAATACTATATAAATTTAAAAGTGCTAAAGTAAAAAATTTAGTGAAAATTTGATGAATTTTATAAGAAGGATGACTGCATTAATGAAGGGATGCTTCGTTAGACCGCTCATCTCTAGAAAGGACTTCGTCTACTCGTATTCAAGTGAGCGTGTGAGAATTAGAGGTGGGTATCTAAAAGACACGTTGATGCTCAAGTTAACAAAACTGAGGGAGAAATAAATATGGTTAAAAGGAAGTGTGTGCACCAATAGTTCCCATAGTGTGTATTTTTATAAGTCAGGTATATGAAAGCTAGAAGGAATCACCCCAGATATGATAGAGATATCCAAGATATAACAGATGCTTTCCAGAAATATAAAATATCACATTGATTTAGAGGCATTATTCTCATGTGCGAGGGACACTGTCTATATTGGGTCAAAGTACATTGAGCATATCATTTTATTCAGGAACAATTGCCCACAATTTGAATATTAGAGGAATTAGGATTCTCTGAGTGTTAAGATTTAGAGATAGTCTTCACTCTTCAGTTTGTGACAATGAGATGTATGACCTACCCCATGCAGTATACTCGTGATACGATAAGTTATGAACTTCAAGGCTTGTGTCGTATGATATGAGTCGAATTCGTACAACCATAAGTTGTTACCTTTTTATCAAAGCCTTGTCCGGGGTCTAAAAAATAGGTAGAGATATGTCTCGTCATAGTAACAAAACCTTCTTCGCATAGTGACCTCACTCATTGTGCTTGCGAACGAAACCTAGTTTTCTCCTCATATGAACGACTTTTGCAACCTTGGGTGACCACAATTTCTCCCCAACCTTCAAAGTTGATTCCCTCAACGCCTCTCCCCATTTGCTTCTACGCTTTGGGTTTTGGGGCTGGTGCGAAGGGATTTCATTTTCAAAATGAACTCGTGTGCACGTGATTTAAAATTTATCACGCTAATTAAACAATTTCACTAACAATACTTTACAAATCATTGTTTGGTAATTATTTATTGACATGACATTTATGTGGAATATTTGTTAGTATCAACATAGTAAAATGAGAGCTACATAAGCTTTCTCTATTAACAATTGGACCAAAGTCGGACAGAATTACCCAATTTACTCACGTCAACACATTATGCGACCAAAATCATTTGTGTTAACTATCAAGGACACAAATTATGCCGGGATAGATTTGAGACAAAAAATGCAATTAAGAAAAAATGGGTTTACTTAGCAATATTTAAACAAATTAAAAAATGAGAATCAATATCAATATCAATATCAATATATATTAGAAAAGAAGAACTTCCATAGTGACGTGTCAGCACCAGATAAATTCTTAGTGACGTGTCAGCACCAGATTAATTCTCATAAAAATTATTCCACGTGTCAATTTGTTAGAGGATATAATTTTCAATTGATATATGTTTTAATTTTATATATTCTAACCTAATTAATTGATATTATTTTAGAAGATATAATTTCCAATTGATATATGTTTTAATTTTATATATTCTAAAATAGTTGATTGATATTATTTTAAAAGATAAGATTTGGTCTTTTAATTTATTTTAAATTTATTTTTAGAATATATTGATTAATTTTTATTGAATTTTCGAATATTTTATTAATTCGGGATTTTATGAGTTTTTATTGTGATTTGCTAGATTTTGTTAGTTTTTATGTATCTTTATTTAATACCTTTTTTAATATTAGATTTTATTGGGATTTAGGTTATTTATTTCCTAATTTTATTTTAATTTATCTTATTATTTATTTTATTTTAAATCCAGGAAATACTTTATTTTATTTTAGATTTACTTTTAGTGTATATTAATTAATTTTTCTTAAATTTTCAGATTTTTAATTAATTCAGGATTTTATAAGTTTTTATTGTGATTTGCTAGACTTGGTAGTTTTTATCTATCTTTATTTAGTACATTTTTAAATTTTATATTTGATTAGGATTTAGGTTGTTTATTTCTTAATTTTATCTTATTATCTATATATATTAGAAAAGAACAACTTATAGCATGACGTGTCGCTCCCACAGGCCAAGTTAGTGACGTGTCGCTCACAGATTAATTTTCATAAAAATTATTCCACGTGTCAATTTGTTAGAGGATATAATTTTCAATTGATATATGTTTTAATTTTATATATTCTAAAATAATTGATTGATATTATTTTAAAAGATAAGATTTTGTCTTTTAATTTATTTTTAATTTATTTTTAGATTTTACTTCCAGGAAATATTTTATTTTATTTTACATTTATTTATAGAGTATAATAATTAATTTTTATTGAATTTTTGAATTTTTAATTAATGTAGGATTTTATGAGTTTTTATTGTGATTTGCTAGATTTCTAGCATGACGTGTCGCTCCCACATGCCAAATTAGTGACGTGTCGCTCCCAGATTAATTCTCATAAAAATTATTCCACGTGTCAATTTGTTAGAGGATATAATTTTCAATTGATATATGTTTTAATTTTATATATTCTAAAATAATTGATTGATATTATTTTAAAAGATAAGATTTAGTCTTTTAATTTATTTTTAATTTATTTTTAGATTTTACTTCCAGGAAATATTTTATTTTATTTTACATTTATTTATAGAGTATAATAATTAATTTTTATTGAATTTTTGAATTTTTAATTAATGCAGGATTTTATGAGTTTTTATTGTGATTTGCTAGATTTTGATAGTTTTTATCTATCTTTATTTAATATCATTTTTAATATTAGATTTGATTGGGATTTAGGTTGTTAATTTCTTAATTTTATTTTATTTATCTTATCATTTATTTTAAATCCAGAAAATACTTTATTTTATTTTAGATTCACTTTTAGAGTATATTAATTAAATTTTCTTAAATTTTCAGATTTTTAATTAATTCAAGATTTTATGAGTTTTTATTGTGATTTGCTAGACTTAGTAGGTTTTATCTATCTTTATTTAGTACCTTTTTAAATTTTAGATTTGATTAGAATTTAGGTTGTTTATTTCTTAATTTTATCTTATTATTTATTTAATTTTACTTCCAGGAAATATTTTATTTTATTTTACATTTATTTATAGAGTATAATAATTAATTTTTATTGAATTTTTGAATTTTTAATTAATGCAGGATTTTATGAGTTTTTATTGTGATTTACTAGATTTTAATAGTTTTTATCTATCCTTATTTATTTAATTTTAATTTCATGAAATATTTTATTTTATTTTTGAGTTACATTTAGAGTATAAATGAATTTTTATGGTATTTTTATTGAATTTTCATATTTTCATTTAATTCAGGATTTTATGAGTTTTTTATTGTGATTTGCTAGATTTTGGTAGTTTTTATCTATCTTTATTTAGTACATTTTTATAGTTTAGATTTGATTAGGATTTAGGTTGTTTATTTCTTGATTTTATCTTAATTTATCTTATTATTTATTTAATGCTAATTCTAAGAAAAGGGAGTTGATTTGGTGCTGAGGGTCCACAAAGCTACCATGGACACGCAGAGATTTGATAGCTGCTATTTCTACCTCTGCCACATGTCACGATCATGACAGAGGTATGCCGTAAGATGATGTTACGTGAAGAAGAGTTTATCATGTTGTGATTGATGGTTTGTGTTATTTCAGTTTATCCTTTGTTCGTAATTCAATCCTGGATTCTTAAATTTCACATATTTTGTGTGTTTTGATCAAAAAGTTTACAAATTTTTGTATAGACCCTTTAACGAATCATTGTTGAAGACGTAATGTTTTTTCTATTGTTCTACTTCCGCTTTTGTATTTTTTTAAACTAGATTTTAGTATAGTTTGTAGAAATCCATGCGTTTGAAGCCATTTTAAACCAGATTTTGGTATAATTTATAGAAATTTACGAAACTTAGGATAGCCTGAATTTATATTCATTTCTATCATGTTTTAGATGTGTGTATAAGCATACTATTTGCACTGTATGTGAATGATGCACAACTTACTAATTTTTTTTTTAATGATGCACAGGTCAGTCAAATTGATGAAACCATATGAAGAGCTCACATTTAATCTTCATGAGTATGGTTAGCTCATTCTTAAGGTTGGTTCATGTTTTCCTCAAACTCATTAGTTTTGCATATACTCATGTTTTAGTATGCCAATTGGGTGACTTATCTTACTTTACTCTATATATTTTCTTAAGTTCAATTTAAATTGATTGTTAGTATAAGTTTATTAGTGAAGTAACCACAATTATTTTGGGTGAGAGAATTATTTTGTTTTTTTCTTACATATATAGATAATTTACTGGGGTGCGCACATATGGGGCAATACATCATTTTTTGTTTCTCTTGACTGAAATGTTCCTTTGACTTTTTGTTTCACAAGGGCTCTACCCCAAGATTCACAAATACACTAAATACAATTCTTTCACCACAGTCCTTTCAAATTGGTGAAAGAGGGTATTTTGTTCTTCAAGACTTCATTTTGGGTTTCTGTTTCAATCTTCTTCATGAATTGATTTTGTTCTTCAACTAATTGTAAGATGTCATATGCTTTAAGGATTTATGCTTTCATCTTCTTAATCAAAAGCAAAAGGATTGAGGAAAAGAAAATCTTTTAGGGTGCAGAATATTCACTAATTGGAAAAAAAAAATAACACGTGTCATTCTCAGATTAATTCTCATAAAAAAATACATTTTAAAATTTTAGATTTGATTAGGATTTATGTTGTTTATTTTTTGATTTTATCTTAATTTATTTTTTATTTATTTTTAGAGTAAAAAAATACATTTTTAAATTTTAGATTTGATTAGGATTTAAGTGGTTTATTTCTTGATTTTATCTTAATTTATTTATTATTTATTTTTAGAGTATTAATTAATATATCCCAAACTTTTTTTTTAAAAGAGTGAGTTTGAAAGCTATAGCTTAAGTTAATTTGTTAATATATTTCCAAATAATAATAATAATAATAATAACAACATGTGTGTGCGGATATGGGCCGGTTGGATACTATAGTACCCATACCCGCACCCATACCCTCTATTTTTTGCGGGTAATTATCTATACTCAACCTCATACCCATTTAGCGGTTTTTTTTACCCTACCCATAATGGATATTTTTTGCGGGTACCCGATGATTTTGAGACCCATTGTCATCCATAGATTTAGATTTTGACACAGATGAATAGCTTTCTATAATGACATTGAATTGTCTAAAGGTGGAGAGCTTCGAGTTGCTACCCACGTGAGTATGGAGACGGGTACATGTAATTTTTAAAAACGCGGGTATGGAGATGGTACTATAGTACTTACCCATTGTCATCTCTACTTAGTTGGAATAAACACAATAATGTTATACTTTATGATATATCTTATACAATCCTGATTTGTGCTACTATCACATTAATTTTTTTTTAAGACTAATATGTTAATAATTCCTTATATCTATGATTTGTGTTATCGTCTTCATATTTACAAAGAATGTGAAATGAGTTCCTCTTGGTCTCAATCGGGCTTAGAAGAGAAGTCTTTATGTTCACTTTACTCATCAATTCTGACTTTTCTATTTCATTCGTTGTTTAATATATTTTTAATAATCAAAGTATTAATTAATGTATCAAATACAATAGATATATTTCCCGTGCAATGCGAGTAAAAAACACTAGTATAAAGAAAAAAGATGAAGGAAAAACGCGTCCTCACAATAGCGTTTTTGCTTGTGCAGTTCTGAGCTCTCAGATCCCAGTGAGTTTCTTCACCGGAGCCACCGTTCTTTGTTCTTGTTTCCACCGCAACCACTTTCGTTCTTCTCCTATTCTCTTCTAGGTTCGTAATTTCTCTTCATAGATTTGAAATTCCAATTTTTCCCATTAAATATCTATTCAGATTCTGCTACGTTTTCTCTACCCGTAATCGATTCTGCTCCCTCTCTTTCTCTATGGCCTTAAAGCTTTCAGCTTTTCACTCTTTTGGTTATTAGATCGTCTTCGGATTTGCATGCAATTGCGAATTTCAAAGTTTTTTTTTTTTTTTTATGAATTGTGAATCTACGATTATTTCGGTGTTTATTTGCATTGTTGGTAGTTTGGCACCTGTTCAAGATCATTGATAAATGAAAAATTGGTAACATGGGGTCTTCACCTGTTCAAATCATTGATAAATGCTAGTTGCATTTGATTATTGGTAATGATTTGTTAAAATGTTGGTCTCTATGCCTTATGGAATGTCAATCCGTGCCTGAAATGGATCTTGGGTATCATTTCAGCTGGATTTGGTTCCTTAAAACAATAGTGATGCATTTTAGAGGATAAATTGAGAGCTTATGTTGAAAAAATCATTTGTTGAGATTGTAATAAAATAATACAACATGTATAACAAGCCTGTGCATACCGGGTAACTGTAATATTTGGGCACAGTGAGGTTTCATGTGAAGAGGGTTTCTTTATAAGTGTATTTTGTGATGTTTGATATTAATATTTTTGTGCATTGGAATTGTTTCTGATTGCTTCTCTGGTTTTGTTGTTTTGTTATGACAGTAGTAGTAATGTATAATAACGTTGGATCCCAACCTGGGGTGCCACAGCCTCCAACAAGTTCACAAGCGAATCCTTTTGGGAATGCATTTCAAGTTGCTGGTTCAGGACTTATTCGAGGTGGACTGGGTGCCTATGGAGGAAAGATTTTGGGATCAAGCTCTGAGTATGTCCAAAGCAATGTAAGTAATAACTAGCATTCTATTTTCTCTTCCTAATGATTTAATTTTCCATGTGACTCGTTACATCTTTTGATGTTCCTTAAACATTGATATTGAGGAAATACTCAAATATTTCTACTTTTTATATCTCATTCTTATATCGCATATGCTCTCTCACCTGCAATCATGATTATATAATATATATATATATATATATATATATATATATATCATATATATATCATATATATATATATATATATATCAATCAGTTTAGGCTCAACTAATGTTGGAGGGGAAAACCATTGTAGCAAAAAAAAATACATCAAAGTGCTTAATTGACCTTTATTTGCTATCTTTGCTGACCTCAATTATAAATGTTCTCTTAAGGTGTTAAGTCAAGGTTTTCATTTTTAAATTAATATTCTCTATTGAATTACAGATAAGCCGGTATTTCTCTGATCCCCAATACTACTTTCAAGTGAATGACCATTATGTTAAGAACAAATTGAAGGTGGTTTTGTTTCCATTTCTACACAGGGTAAACTGTAACATCAAACTCTTCTTCATTTCTTTTCTTTTATTTTCATTTGATAATCTTATTTTATCTTCATGCTGTCTTATCTGTTTTTTTTTTATGGTTCAGGGCCACTGGACTAGAATTACTGAGCCAGTCGGGGGTAGGTTGTCCTATAAACCACCTATTTATGACATAAATGCACCAGACCTATACATTCCATTGATGGCATTCGGTACCTACGTTGTTCTTGCTGGCCTCTCATTGGGTCTTCATGGAAAGTAAGTGCTTCTCTGTGTCCTCTACCTTAATCCCATATTATTTAGGGGACATATTCTATTTGTTTTTCACAAATTTACAGATAGAAATCTTCATGAAAAATAGAGTTTCCTCTTCCCCTTCCTCTCAAAATTTATAACTTGTGTTTCTTCATTCTTACATCATTGAGTGTTGTTCTTTGTTGGTAGAGTTGAGAAGTTCTGCATTGACTAGAGATATGGGCCAATAAGTGTTTATAAATTGTATAGCAACCTTCCCCTCTAAGCTAGCATTTGAGGTAGAGTTAGGCTTTACCCAAATTCTAATATGGTATCAAAAGTCTATTTTATTGCATACCACCCATATATGAGCCACCGGAAGATGTTCATTCCTGCAGATCCCATGCTCCAAATGTCTTCCTTGGGCGTGATGGGGTGTGTTGAGAAGTCTCATTGGCTAGAGATAAATGGGAAGTCAGTCCTCACCTCTAAATTAGCTTTTGGGGTAGAGTAAGGTCTTAGACTCTTAGCCAAATTCTAATAGGTAGGGTTAGAAATCACCATAAATTTTAGCTGAATAAATTTTCCTGCTCATGCTAAAACACCTGTTATTGATATTACTTTTCAAAATTGACTTTAGGACTCACAAGTAATGGAATGCTACTTACACTAGAAATTAGGGCTCTTGAACTGTTAGGGATTACAATAATCATATACTGTTTTATCTTTATTCTCGTTAATATTGAGGCAGTTGATGGATTTGTTTTCGTTCTTCTAATTTCACTATTCTGTTGTGTGAATGTGAATTTTTTAATTGTTCCATGATCACTATTTGTGTGGTATGGCTGCGGCCGTTGGAGGGGAATACATGTTGCCACCTACTGGTGCAATAACACACAGTACTCTGTTAGCAGTTTTGATTACATGAGCTTTTCTAATTGTTATTTTTCAGATCCAAATTAACTTTATGTTGTGTTTCCAACAAAAGAAATTGTAAGCACATTTTCGGAAGCCAATCCATATAAGTTTTTTTTAGCTTCATAGATGTTATAGAGATTGCTAATTATTATTTCATGCTTGTTATTTTCAAATTTTCAAGATTGTGTTGTGTCAACTGTCTAGTTACACTGAGATTTCTGTTTAGTTCATATAACTCATTTCTATCTCTATTCTCTTCCATAGTGATAGGCAATAAGAAGAAAGAAAAATATATTATTCAATAATATCAAACTAGAGTGGTTGCTGATTAATTCGAGAGTTTCAGCAGCTCTCCCTAATTCTGAATTACAAATACAAATGATCCCAAAGATGATCTTTTTCACTAACTATCTCTTATAACATTTCCTCTCTCACCTTCTAACTAACACTGACTAACTAGAGCGGCCTCTGCTAACTAACTAAACTACTAGCTAACTATTCTTATCTATCTCATGCTTTGTCATGGTTTCTCCCTCTAACTAGCTCCCTCTAACTAAAACTGCCTCTGCTAACTAACTAAACTACTAGCTAACTATGCTTATCTATAACATGCTTTGTCATGGTTTCCTTAAAGATGTTGTATTTATGTCCAGGTTTAGTCCAGAGGCTTTGAACTTGTTATTCATCAAGGGATTGCTTGGTTGGTTTATGCAAGCCTCACTGCTTAAGATGACTTTGCTTTCACTGGGCAGTGGGGAAGCTCCACTGCTGGACATCATAGCATATGCTGGATATACTTTCACTGGCATATGTTTGGCTGTTCTTGGAAGAATAATTTTGGGCTACTCCTACTACTTTTTGATGCCATGGACCTGTTTATGCATGGCAGTATTTTTGGTGAAAACAATGAAGAGAGTTCTTTTTGCGGAGGTTAGGACTTATGACTCCAGCAAACACCACTATCTCTTGCTCTTCATTGCTTTGGTCCAGTTCCCATTGTTCACATGGCTTGGCAACATTACTGTCAATTGGCTTTTATAGAGTGATAGCTTTTAGACTGTACTGAGGCTGTTCATAGTTGAATTTTTTTGTTTTGTTGATGTTGGACAATTGTAACACGATGGACTTTTTGTTTCCCCATTGATTTTATTTGTTGGTAAGGTTGGGGGGGAGTAAACCTGATCAGAAGTTGGACAATTGTCCACGTATATGGTTATTTTTTGCTGTACTACTTAACAATTCAAATATTTTTCTTCAACCATATGTAGGTGTCAATGTATGCCACTATGGAAACTAGGGGTATGCAATAGTTTGGTTTTAGAAAACCAATCCATATCAAATTTAAAACCGATATGATTTTGATTTATCAACTGAACCACTTTGACCCCCCTTAAACGGTTTTATTTTGGTACTGATTTCAAACTGCTTTAGATCTGGTTATAAAATGGTTTAAATTTTGTTTTGGTTTGGTTTTAGGCAGCTACTTTATCGTTATTGCTCAATTAGTTTTAATCTTGTTTTAGCGGCACTTTGCTTGTTTCAACAATTGGGTCCACGTGCTTAGCAGGCTTAGCCACTACTCCTCTAACTTCAATGCCTCCATTCTTCTCTCTCACGCTGCCTCTACCTTTGCGCCTTTTACCTCCATAAAAACAGATTCTCTAGTACCCTCCCCTTGGTGTCAACCTCACCAACTTCAAATTCTCAAACTTGCGTCAAACTCACCAACTTCAAATTCTCAAACTTGTCATTTGCCAATAACCTCCTTCTGGCACCACCACGGCTCACCTCTCTTTGGTTCCTTAATATGTTGTCGAACTCATTCTTTGACACACTTCTTTGAATCAAAGTTGCAACTTATCTACTTGTTCCACAACTTCACCAGTGGAGTATCTAAGGCTACACCCCCTTCACGGAACCTTACACTCCACTCTTGTCAACTGCTCTTTGTTGGTGCACATGAGTGTAGTGTACAATGCCATCGACAGGTTTAAGGATCATGCCTGAGCTACAAATGTTGTTATTGTCAATGAATCAACTTTCGAGTTCGGTCCCAAGCATGATGGAGATAGTAAGGAGGGACATCCACTTCTTTTTGCTATCCTGGCCACTTTTCATGGTGGTCCTTCGTTTCTTAGGAGGCTGGAAGAAATTGAGTTCTTGCTTTTCTCACATTTAGTGAGTCAACCTTGCTCTTGATATCATGAACAGATATTGTTTGACAAAAGGAAATTTGTGTTCTGTTCTTTTTCACAATGAAGTCGCGTAAATATACAAAAGATCACCCAAAAATTATGCCTAACAAAAAGAAATGTTTTTTTTTATGAAAATGAAATATATATATATATATATATATATATATATATATATATAAGTTGAGAAATATCCCTTTCAACACAGGTACAGTTACCATGCTAACAAAAATGTCAGCAAAACCCAGCTCTTACAGCAAAAAAACCTTTGAAATAACCCTACAAGCATGAAACAATGCTTTAACACCTTACCAAACAACAACCCCTAAAGCCTACAGAGGTCTCCATTAGAAGCTGTAAGCAACGAAAAATTTAACTAAATAAAATAATATCAAGCAGCACGACACCTGAAAATAGAGATCCTACAAGTAGTGCCAACCAAAAAGACGGGGTTGAGATTTGCCACCCCACATACTAGATTTGCCACCTCACTTCAAAGTGGGGAAATAGGGAAATGCCCTCTTTCTAAGTACTTTGGAACTTAAAGTTCCGAAGCCATTGCAACTAGAATTAATACCCCATGTTTTTTAGTACTTTGGAAGTTAAAGTTCTGAAGTACTTTGGAACTTAAAGTTCCGAATTAAGTTATAAAGTTAAAGTTCCAAATGATTATTGCATTTTGTAACCCTCTCCATTATTGCTTTACTCTATGATTTGATTTCATTCATTGCAAGCAACACTAACAAATGAAATTGTACAAAGTGCAATAATCATTTGCAGGAAAAGAACCAACAACAATTATATCACAATGTCATTGCAACTTTAAATTAGTACAATAATATCATATTAGTACTTTGGAACGTAAAGTTCCGAGGTAGTTTGGAACTTAAAGTTCCGAAGTACTTTGAAACTTAAAGTTTCAAAGGATAGTTCTGGCATTTTTTTAAAAAGTCCGGGGTGCCAGATCCGGTACCTGGGGTGCCAAATCCAACCCAACAGGATAAGACAAACACACGCTATAGAGCTGGGACCCAAAGCCTAAGCAAACTGCAACAGAAAAGGAAAAACCAACCAAAACCTCCAAAATCAAGAAACAGAAGCGACATAAGATCGACCAAAACGGATCCAGCAAACATCTTCATAGCACGAACCATGGTAGCCGGAGCATCTGAAAACCCAAACGCGAACCATGCTCAACATCGACTCAAATCAACTCTGCCTCACCTGTGGTAAACAAAAGCTAAGAAGAGCTCTACATAAACCGAAATACTTTATTACTAGTTCATAAAGTTATGCCTAATATAAACATTAAAAGGGTACCCCTACAATCAAAGTATACAACTTTCCCAATACTATGAAACATTAAATCATTTTTCCAACTTTACCTTTAATATTGGATGCACCATATTCAATTATCTAACATTTACTGTTCACCAAAAACATTATCAAATTTTTTTAGTTTTTCAATAGGGTGAGTTAAAAAAATCAGCATAATTTTTTTAAAGACTTGAGATTAATAACTAATTTTTTTTTTTTGTCTTTGACGTATGTCGCCACCCATTCAGGAAATGGTTGCATGTCCTTACAACAAATGTCTTTTTCTGAGATTTGAACTTGTACTCTCATCTTTACAGAGTCTAGCTTGTTTACCACTAGACGTCTTGTCGGTGAGACTTACTAATCTTAACTAACTTAATTAGTTATAAACAACTTATAAACTTTTTTTGAACGTAACTTATAAACTTATAAATAGAACTGAGAGAGTACATTATACTCCTATTTATATATTGGGAAACTCCATCCTTAATATTTTTATTCGATTTTTTTGTTACTTTTGTTTTGTTTCCTAATTTTATGTATTTTCAATTTTTAGTCAATATTTTTATATTGATTTTCTAAATGCACATAAACTGTTGTTTTTTGGGGCGGTCTATAACAAGGACACAAAAAGACCTGACGCTTTAATGTGCCCACTCTTCCTGGCCCTAAACTTATCGGACCCAACCTAGAATATATTTTTTATTTTGTGGGCCTAAAAACTAGATTGTTTTTTAAATAGCCCAAAAACTTGATTGGAACGTAGAAAACAATTGTTTTTTTTTTCCTGTTAACACAGAAAACCGTTTTAATTCATATAATCCTTTTTTAACCAAAACAATTCATATAATCCTTTTCATTATTGTATCAAAAAAAAAATCCTTTTTATTATAATTTTTTTATCAGATTAATGGGGTGCACTGACAGTGTAATATCACTTCACACAATCACCCAATAGAAATTTTTCATTTTGCCATGTCAGACTCATTTTGAAAATGATTTTGTTAAATGAAAAATTAAAATCAGGGGAAAAAACAAAGTAGGTTTCTGCATCTGCAATCAATCTTCTACCCTAAACCCTGAAAACTTCTGCATCTACAATCAATCTTCTTACGAGATTGATTAATTATTCATTTTCGTTTGAGAACAAATGCATCTGGGATCATCAATCAATTTGCATCTTAAATAGTGATTCAACCACCATCATCTCCGGACTTCTTCTCCCCCAGATTCTAAATTTCTCTGTAATTGATATATACTAGTAGAGATTGACCTGTTGCAGATGGCGTAAGATGAAAATAAGATCGAACAATCTGCGCCGCAAAGGAAAGCACCACCGTGGTGAACCACCGAAGCAGGGATAAGGTGTTGAAGTTTCGGGAAGCACAAATTGCAAACGTAGAAAATCCAAAAAGAAGAATGAAGAAGAATGGGAAAGAAGAAGAAGAGGAAGAAACTGGTGAAAGGAGAATAAAACAGAAATGAAAATGAAAGGAACATAAAATGAGAAAGAAGGAAGAATGGATCAAAAGATATGCAATGGTGGTCGGGAGGTTAGAAAGCTGAGGAAGATAATGGAACACGGGAATTGGGTTTCGAGCCCCACTATGGGGAATTTGGTTTGGCACCCCACCTATTGGGTTTCGCACCCCACTTTATTAAAAACGGGAATTTAAATTCCGATTTTAATACGAAAAAAACGGAAATTAAAAAACCGTTATGTATTTTAGCATATGTGGCACATTTTCAACCGTTCATTGCATATAAAAAACCAATCGGAATTTTAAATTCCGTTTTGAAAACGGAAATTAAATTTCCGTATTGAATACATGGGGTGCCAAACCCAATAGGTGGGTGCCAAACCCAAATCCCAAATCCCCCACCTATGGGGCTCCCCACCCCACCTTTTTTTTTAAACCCAAAAGTACCCTACGGTTAATAATTAACCGTATTCTTATTAACCGTAGGGTACTTTTGGGTTTAAAAAAAAAGGTGGGGTGGGGAGCCCCATAAGTGGGGCTCGAAACCCAATTCCCAATATATAGAAAACGGTTAATTATTAACCGTATTTTTTCCTGACAGTCTGATCACCTTTTCCACCATTACTCCTCCCTCCACCAACCCCTCCACCATTACTCCTCCATGAACAACCCCCCACCAGCCCCCATAACTCGACCACACAACCTTTTACACCATTACTCTTCTCCTCCCTCACATTTCTTCTTCCCACCACCACCACCATCTCCACATTTCTTCTTTCCATCACCACCACCACCACCACCAAGCTTTAAACTCCTAGTAAGTGTTGTTAGTTTTTAGTACTGTATTTATAGTTAGTTTAAGTAGTTAGTTGTTAGTTTAAGTAGTTAAGTTGGTAGTTTAAGGCTTCTGCATCGCGAACAAATACGACAAATAAAAGTTCATATTCGTCGTATTAAATATGAACATTTATTTGCTGTATTTAATATGGACATTGATTTGCCGTATTCAACATGAACATTTATTTACCGTATTCAATATGAAACTTAAACTTCCGTTTTCACTTCCAGGGATGACAGACTCTTATATTTTTGGTGAATCACAATTGATTAAGGTTGAATTGGAAAATGATCATCCTACACAGACCACCATTAAAGAGGAGCAACCACCACCATTTGAACCCCCGAGTATAAGTATAGATGTCTCCCATTTATATGCAACTAATCAGGTATTCATTGAACAAATGTTTGCATGTTTTGTTTATGCTTTGTTTATGCCTTGTTTATGCCTTATGCCTTGTTTATCATTAAACAGCTTTTCCCTACACGAGATGATCTTCTCAATTGGGTTCACGACATTTCGATTAGAAATAGATATGTTGTGGTAATCACAAAGTCTGATAGTGGTGCTAATGGAAGAAAAGAATATGTTAATCTGGGGTGTGAGAAGCATGGTCTGTATGCTCCCTACAGAGAACCTGATCTTGTTGAAGGAACGACAACACAAAATATGTGTTGTCCTTTTAGACTAAAATGACGACCTACGAAAAATGGTAGAGATTTGTGGCTGAAGGTGATGGATGGTATACACATCCATGAACCAGGTAGGTCACTACTTGGCTACAATTACGTTGGTCGACTAACTAGTGATGAGAAGGAGGAAGTGATAAAACAGGCTAAGACTTGGGTTCCACCGAGAAAGATGTTGTTGTCTTTGAAAGAAAAAAATCCTTCAAACTTGTCTACCATCCGAAAAATTTATGGTGTTTGCAAGATGTTTAGAAAATCCGTTCGTGGGTCATTAACTGAAATGCAACACTTGCTGAAGAAGTTGGACGGTGACAAGTATGTTCACTTTGAAAGACATGAACCCGGATCGGAAGTCATTAGAGATGTATTTTGGGCTCATCCGAATGCTGTCAAACTATTCAACACATTCCCTTATGTAGTGATCATGGATTGCACTTACAAGACAAGCAAATATAAACTCCCCTTGCTCAAGATTGTTGGCCTGACTTCCACAGATAAGACATACTCCATAGCATTCTGCTACATTGTTAGTGAGGGCACAGATGACTACATTTGGGCATTGGAGTGTATGAAGTCTCTTATTGCCGACCAAACCAGGTTGCCTAAAGTGATTGTGACTGACCGA
The DNA here is from genome assembly GCF_012489685.1 of Lotus japonicus. Taxonomy (NCBI): domain Eukaryota; kingdom Viridiplantae; phylum Streptophyta; class Magnoliopsida; order Fabales; family Fabaceae; genus Lotus; species Lotus japonicus. The sequence goes on from NC_080042.1 coordinate 12,369,431, forward strand.
GATCTGGCCTTATTGAGTGCTGCTAATCAAAGCCTTCCCACCACTACCCATTTATTATGCTTGTGGCACATTAACAAATGTGTTTTGGCAAAGTGCAAATTGTATGTTGGCACAGATAATTTTGCTGCAGAGGTTATGGAGAAGTGGGCCGACTTGGTAGATGTTGCAACAGTTGAAGAATTTGAAGGTCATTGGATAGAATTGTTTAAAAATGTGCAAGGATAAATACAACAACTTTACCACTTATTGTTCTACTACATGGTTGGTCCACAAGGAGAAATTCGCCAAGGCATGGACAAATCATGTGATGCATTTTGGAACAACAACAAGTAACAGGTACAAAAGATATGTTATTACTTGTTATATGTTTTTCATTTGATAGATTATTACAGTATTAATTCTTATATGTTTTAAAGTAGAAAGTAATAAGGGGCGTTGTTTGTTTGTAGGGCCGAAGGTGCACATGCCAGCTTGAAGATGATGTTGCGGAACAGCAAGGGTGACCTGGCCACTTCATGGGATGCGTCGCATAGTTTGACCATGAATCGTCACACTGAGATAGTAGCATCGTTTGAGCGTAGTATTAACAGAATTGATCACATTTTCAAGACCCCATTTTACATAAATATTAGAGGATTTGTGTCAAACAAATGCTTGCAACTCATTGATGCTGAACAAACAAGAATGAAGTCCTACGACAGATGTGATTGCTTATTGAGAGAGACTCATGGACTACCTTGCGGTTGTCAACTTGCAGGTTACCGATCAACCACTCTCTTGTCAATTAATTCTATTTGTTATTGAATGTGACACGTTTGTGAACTTGCAGGTTACGGAAGAATTCCATATGAGGCAATTCATCCATTCTGGAAGAGCCTAAGTTGGGAGCATGTACCTGTTGCAGATACTGGCAGCTCAAATATTTGCGGCCTAAACCATGGAGAAATGCACCCAGAAGTTGAGGCACTGACACTTTATTTCCATTCTTTGGATACTAGAGGGCAGAGTATGGTAAGGAGGAAGCTTCGGGCGATATATTGTCCTGAAAGCATTTCACTGTGTACTCTTGAGGTTCGGATAAAGTCCAACCGCACTCTTAAGTTGAAGGAGAGCAAACCACCCAAGGGTCGAGCAATAGGATCCTTGACTCGTGATCCTTCAGGGTTTGAACATGTTGACATGGAGATGAAAGCGGCAAAGAAGGCTTCACAACCAGCAAAGAGGAAGAAGTGTGTGAAGAAGTCTGATACAAGCTATTTCATGAGTCATTTTCCAGCCTTTCTCCATCCATATATACACACAGTTACAAATGTTGAGGATGATGGTAACTATGGCTATAGATCCATTGCTGCATTAGTAAGGCATTCCTCCGGTGAGGACGGTTGGCCTTGGGTTAGGGCACAGTTGATAGGAGAACTTGAAGAAAATTTGTTGATGTATGACGACATGTGGTCCAGACCGATTGTTAATGCCTTACATGCTCGACTCACTCTTCCTCCTGGTGTCCCGACCACCCGTGATAAATGGATGCAACTGCTAGAGATGGGATACCTTGTGGCAACAAGGTTCCAAGTGGTTCTCATAACCTTCTCCTCTAAGGGTTGTAACACATACCTTCCACTGAGAGGAGCTGATCCACCAGATGTGCATCCTTTTATAGCTATTGGTCATGTGATAAAACACTTTGTACAGGTATATTTTGATTAAGTACACTAATATTTTGGTTAACTACTAGCTTGTCAATTAATTTTTGTATTTAGAAGTTATCTAATTTTATGGTTATTCTCTATGATGTAGCTCCATTTAACTCCTGGACATCCTATGTCGTCTATTGCTCCCTAGTGGCAATGGCATGCTGATACTACCTCCGAATACTGGCGCGCCCCATATGGTACACGTTTAGAAATATTCAGTGTAGAATTCCAAGCTTGGCTTGTGAATTTTGGTGTTCCTGTTGGTCCTAGTCAGGATAACTATGTGGACATCACCACAGATTGAGTGTTCCCTATCGTGTAATATTCATTTGTAAACGCTCTATAATATTAATTTCATGGCCCTTATCCTTAGGTTGTTAAGGATAACTATGTAGACATCATCATAGATTGACAGGTCACTGCGTGTAATGTTCATTTGCTGCTTTTGGTAATATTAATTTGATGGTCCTTGCATAGTAAACAGTAGTTGGTTGAAACACATCACGAATAATAGACAAAGACAAAGTCTTGTCACATTAGTCAATTAATTTAAGGCTACAAAATAAGGCAGTAAAGCTCATTTGTCATTTCATTTCATTAATTAGCAAATCACAGAGGTGCAGAAGAGAGAAGCAGAAATAAGGACAAGGAAAAATGAAGAGAAAGGAAAGTGTGGGAACCATAACTTGCTGAGTGATTCTCCTCCTGTCATTTCCATCATCAAAGTCTTGTCATTTCCATCCACTACACGACGAACTAGAAACCTCACATTACTCTCGACCACCAACCCCAACCACACTTCTACCAGCCACCAATACACCATAAATCTTCTGACCATTCTGCTATAAATCTCTATTGTGTCTTGTCTCTTCTTCTTCTTCTTCATCCTCTTCAACATGTCTTGTAACCAAGATAAAAAAACATACAATGGAACAAGACGCAAATGCATTTATCCGCCATTGCAAACGTCAAGGTAACACTTCTGGCAGCTCTCGTCCTCTCATTCCTGGCCCGGCTGGCGCCATCCAGGCTACCATGTATGCCCGTAGATCCACCACTAACACACCACTACTTCCAACCCAAGAAATCGTGAGGCGTGTGCTCGAACACAGATCAACCGAAACCGATCCTGATTTCAATTCAAATGCTTGGCTTTCACTCCTTTCAGCCCTGTAATTGTGGGGATTTGCCACTCCGCCGGGCACAATCACAACGAATGTTGAGAGAGTGGAGAATGTTGTTGCTGTTATAAAATCTTGCACTCCCATTGGTTTCGGAGATGCGAAAGTTACCCTCAAGGTATTTCCTTGCTTTTGTCCCCTTTCTCTAACCGTACATCGTTCATATTTTTTTCTCTCACGATTGCAATAATTTAGGACCATACGGGCACCGTTGATGCTATCATCCATCGCAAGGTCTTCACTCACAGTGAATTTGCGAATGACATAACTGTTGGATCTATTCTCATTCTCCAAAAGGTCTATCCTCTAGAACCTAAACATTAATCTTGCTTCATTTGGACAACTATGCATGGTTAGATTAAAGTCTGCAAATTACTTGCAGGTTGCTCTGTTTGCACCGAGAAGATCTGTTTGTTATCTGAATATAACATTGCACAACGTAGTCAAGGTATTTCCAAAGGATTGTGGACCCCATGACTTCATCGATATCACAGAGGAATAATTTTGTTTTTCGTGTTGCTTCTAGATAATTTGGTTGTGTAACCTTTGAACTGTTTGTCATGAATTATTTATGTTATTTTTCCTGCATTGGATTATTTATGTTGTAGTTATTAAGGTTTTTTTCATTATAAGAGTCTTAATATTAAGAGTCAAAATAGAAAGCATGTAAATAAAAGAGTCATAATATAAAGAGTCTCATATGGTCCACATAAAAATATACCAAATATACAAGTGAATCACTCTCCCCGACCCCGACCCCTACCGCCTCCCCTACGACCTCCTCTAGGTCCACGAGCTCTACCTCCACGAGCACCCTCTCCACGGGCTCTGACTCCACGACCTCTGCCTCCACGACCTCTGCCTTCCGCAGCTCCGGCTCCTCGAACAGCAGCAAAGGCAACTCCCTGGGTACCAATGAAGGAACTCGATCTAAAAAGTTCAAGTACCCCCTTAGTGAGGAGTCGGGCCTGTGTGCCTACTGCAAGAGCATCTGACACCTCCAGTGACTGCTCCAACATCTCCACACCCCGACGCATAACAGACTGCAAAAAATAATATATACATGTTTAGGTACAAAGAAAATATCATTAACAAAAATCACAATTGAATGGATAAAATAATATACAAGTTTAGAATTCAAACTTACCACGACACTAAGCTCCTCCCTCCTATCATCAGGGATGTTGAACCGATGAGACACAATGCTATACCACTTGATGTAATCTGCCACCGCGTCTCTCGGACATGTAGCAGGGATCCCATGAGGGATCAGGTGCGGCACAAAGTCAACATATGCAGCATCTGCGGTCTCAGCGAGGGACCCCGTCATCTGGATCTCAGAGGGGTGTCGAGAGAAATCCTGTATGTAGCCAAACTGGCGCATAACCCTCTCTGATAGATGTCGTCTCACAGCCCGGCCTAATGGTGTCCTGATGTAGCCAGAATAGAGGGCCCACGGATCCCGCGGTCGATGAGCCCGATGGTCCTCAAATGGGATCCATAAAATATCATCCACCGTAAGCTCATCAAGCATGACTCGCCTCTCATTTAATCCGGCATGCCCGATCCGGGACGTAACCCACCGCCGCGCCCTAGGCTGGTCCTGTGAGTAGTCCGGATCCGCCCTCCGGATAATGACGCAGTCGGAAAGGTACTCATAAGCCCACCCTAGCAAGAGCGAAGTGAACCCTCCCATCTGGGCTGTCTTCCTGCGGGATGCTCGACTAAGCTGGTCGTACAACGTAGCCAGCGCAATCGCGCCCCCACGCGTACTCCGACACTCGCCCAAGGTCCTCCAGCATCTCAATCCAATAGACAGTCGTGTGATATCCCCCGCTCTTGCTAGCAAAGAGCGTCGCGCCAAGCTGGTTCACCAGCCAACTCCGAGCAGCATCCTACAATAATACGCTAAAAATAGATACAATTTAATCAAGTATAATTAAGACATACCTCGCATCGCAGCCTTATACAGACTGTCGAATACCATAAACCGAATAGTCTGGCTCATATTCGTATCAAACTCCTCAAAATAAGTAGTAGTTGATCCTCCCATGAGCTGGACGCAGAGCGCTGCACACTCATCCCGCTCCCCCTGCCAGGCGTATAGAACCTCGACCCCATGGGGAGATGGAGAAGAGCCAACACGTCGTCCAAGGTTATAGTCATCTACCCGAACGACATGTGGAAGCTATTGGTCTCCTCATGCCACCTCTCAACAAGGGCCAATATGAGGCCTGAGTCTGTCTCCGGGTAGCCGCACCAGGGTAGGTGATACAGACCCGTCTGCTGGAGCAGCTTTCAAACCCATGTATGACTGTCTGAATCGCCATCACAAGGGAGGTTCCATACCTTCCCCCCCACCGTGACCACCCTCAAGTGTCGACGGTCCTCGTAATGCGGGTCAGTGCGTAGGAGTTAATGCCACGTCCAGGGAGCCTTGTGATCGGCATAATGCGTGAGGAGCAACAACTCAACAGGCCCCCCCGGAAACAGCGCAACCCTCTGGATCAGGTCATCCTCGCCACCCTGTGCCCCCTCCTCTGGCATGACATCAACATCAACCTCAGGAATAATATCCGCATCCTCCTCATGCTCAGATGACTCCTCGTGTAACACCCCGATTTCGGTGGCGTCACTTTAGTAACCAAAAAGAAATTAAAGCGGAAAAACGTGAATATTTTTTTTTGATTTGTTTAACTGATAAAACTACTAACTTAATGAAATAAAACTCAAAGATAAAAGACAACATGACTAATGTACAATATATAATTACAACCCCCGCTGTAAGTAGCGAACCACGTCACGAGTAACCTCCAGTGACGGGAAGTAACAGAAAGTAACGCCCGTAGGCAATATGTACAATCCAAAAGGATAGGTCAAGTGTTCGCTGCACAATCCCTAAAAAATGAGAATAAGTCAGCCCAAACGGCCTAAAACAAGACCCCCTAGTCCAACCAACTCTCTGTGATTTCCGTAGAGAAACCACACAAAAAGCTATCGGTCAGGAAACTACCCTGTCCCCAAATGAAACAATGACATCTAGAGCTATGACTCTACTCCTACACTAATCCTGTCTAGAGGAGCTCACACCAGCACTCAAAACTACATGCTAGCGTGATCATCATCCGAATCGGAATCCAGAACGACTAAGTCAATGTACACCATCCTCCCTCCTCTCGCTACCGCGACACGCTCCTGTGCTGGCCTCACGGGCTTAGGGCCCGAGCCATGGTCATCAATGACAGCAACAGTGGGTGAGCTAGACTCCGCAGAGGTCCCTCCCACAGGCTCCTCCTCTGAGGGGTCCTCATCATCTGAAGATGATGGTGGTGGTGGTGCTCCTACACCGGGTCCGCAGTGTACGCCGGGTGGCAAGTTGAAGCTGACAGTGCATCTCCTCAGCACTCCTTCCGTCAAGTGTCCCAGACGGTCAACACAGTCCTCCATAATCCTCCCCGAGTAAGTCGCTCGGTGGCCAGCGGGGTCGACCACCCACGAACCGGGGTCATCCTGATCTAACATCTCGTACCTAGTCCCCCCCGAAGGGTGGACCATCGTGAACCAGTCCGCCAAAGACATCTGACAATGGGCGTAGTCCGCCAAAACACACACAGAAGACGTGAGAGTCAACTCCAAAGAATTATGTAAGTAATAACTCCAATAGATACAGGTTAAGGAGTAGCCACTTAGACTTATAAGTTATGGATAGCATCCTAGGGTTGTATATTTCACAATGAATATAACGACAATAATAACAATTAACATGCATCAAATAGATTAACAAGTATCAATTACACTCGGCAACTAAGTCAGTATGCATGTTGCATGAATGAGATGCCGGTTGACAAGATGCATTCCGGAGGGTTGGGCATCAACGGATCAGCCCTAGCACCAGCCACGGTGGGACCATTTCGGCCCGCGTGCCTCTTACACCAACAACAACGGTAGTCAGATCAGCAGTAAACCCGAAGGTCTGCCATTTCGGTCTGCTACTAAGAATCACCTAGCAGTGTTCTTACGCGAAAATCCGGGTCTTATGACCATTTTGGAATCCACCGAGGTCCGTAGTTCGTCCCGTGTATTAACCTCATTAATGTGTGCATGAATGCAAGTGATTAGCCAAACAACGTCTCCGACCTCATTCGACACGTCGCCAAGTGTTCTAGCTAACTTATTGTCTCTAAAAGCATACCCTAAGGCAAAAGTCGATTCTGCGACAAAAGACCATTAATTAAAAAACACATTATCTCATGATGATTCCTCGGATCATCCGACTCATCTCCATCCGATGGTCAAAACTGCTCAGCGAGCAAAGAGTATCAACATACTCAGAAACTATCCGTTTCCTGGCTTATCTTTTAGATAGCCCAACAACAAAACTGCTCCTCGAGCAAAAGAGTATCAACATACTCAGAACTTATTAGTTTCCTCAACACTTGGACTCGACGAAACTTCTCATTTTCCAAAACTAAGATTTGAATCCTAAGTTTTTCTTCGAGATTGTTATCATTATTTAAAGATTTAGAGGTTGTTTAATGTCTTATGAATTTTCCTTGTAAAATAGTTTCCATTTAGTTTTATGGCAAATCTTATGAGTTTCAAAGTTTCCATAATCCCATATAACTCCCAGAGAATGTCTCGATCCACTAAAACAATAACAAGGCCCGAATCTCCGTTCGTCCCGTCAAACTTCCCAAAATCTCATAATAAATTGGCATAACCTGCCCGTTATCCTCACTCTGAAGCATAACAGATATATGTGTAATAGCATAGTTAAATTAGCACAATCGAATAGTCATGGCACATATATCAACACATCCTAGATTAACCATGTAGCACTTAGCATGTAAGTCAATCTCAAAAACAATCAATAGATGAGTAATCATCATTGTCAGCCGAAGCCTCAGAAAACATTTTCCCAGTCAAACACAAACAAGTGCATAAACAGTAAATCAAGTCGAATTCGTCGACACCTAAAGCATTAACTAATAGTTCAGTGAGTAGCCCTCACCTGTAGTTCCTCCAGGGTTATCCTCGAACGTTCCTTCACACTCCACGCTTTGTTCTTCGGGAAATTCCTCAAATGAACCTTAGAGCAAAAATCACAGAATTCCATCATAATCAGTCAGAAACTCAGCACTCAATACTCACTAAGGTTACACGAAGTAGCATATACTCCGAAGTACGATAATCTAACGCGATTGGACAAGTTTTTGAAAACAGAAATTTTCCTCCCCCCTTGGAGGTGCTCACGGCCACACACTTTAATTGTGTGCGCTGATTTTTCTTCGACCACACTTGGTTCCTAGGTTATCATTAGTCGTAACTAAGGCGAATCTAAACTCGGTAAAATTATCGGATCGAAAACTGTCGCAGGGGTATTTTGGTCAATATTTTTAGCTCAGAATTTCAAAATTGGAATTTCGAAAAACAAATTGGATGGGGACGTCACCAACGACGTTTATGACAACTAATCCTACTAGCACTAAGCTAAGTCGAGAGTTTTTAGTATAAAGGATGAAACTTTGTCTAAAAATGGGTATTTGGAGCATAATTGAAACTCGGCGGCAATTCGGCGAGAATCGGCGAAATGTAATCCGCTAAACATGCTCTTGAGCACGTAGGGAAGAGGTTTAGATAGAAAGATGAAGTTATTTGGACATTTTTGCAAAAACCTCAAAACTTAGAGCACAGAAAGACATAAGGATTAGCATCTATACCTCGATACCTTCAAGCAGCAATTGTCAGAGCAACGATCAAGCAAGAAATGGCAAAAATCTTCTCCTCCTTCCTCCTCCTTGAGCTCGCGGGTTTTGGGTAGAAATGGTGAAGAGTTTTGCAATTTTTCTCCTATTTATAGGGGATGGAAAAATGCGGGAAAATGAAAATTTCGCGATTTCGATTTTTCCGGCGCCATTCTTCGTAAATTCTAAGATAGGTTTTGGCGAGAGAATTCCAAAACTCAAAAGAGTTTTCTTGGAATTAAGGTAAACAATCCAAAGTCGGTGTAAATCTATTTTACCCGAAAAACTACTTTTTGCAGTGGATGTCGGAAGAGAAAACTTCCTTCTGAAGAAAGATTGGAAACATCAAGAGAAATGGGTGTACGCGTGTGGAATCTTCATTTGAAGCTCCGAATAGAAAAAGTCTTCATCAACCGTTCATTCTAGGTTTCTTGAACTATCAGGGTTTTAGTTTCGGCAAACCTCCGAGGATTGGAATCGGACGTTCGTATATCTCAGGGTTTCGCATCGAAATGCTTGTCATGGAAGGATTAAGAGAAGTTCTAACATTTCTCTGAAGATTTTTGGAATTAGTTTCCATCGTGTCTTTAAGTGCAAATTAGCTATTCACTAGCGCTCTTGCCCTAGGTTTAAGCGTATACTAATCGTGCTATAACTTTTATCGACTTTGATACAATCCTTAGCCTTTTCCTGAACTTTCTCCTTCATAAATTTATTCCATTCAATAAACTCTTGTTCAGGTTTCCCATCACGATACATCAACCTCTTGTTCTGGAACGCTACTGAGGACTGGCATGGGGAGATAACTAAACCATCAGAGAGGCGGAGTAGGAACCGGATCGAAAGGGTCAACCACGGGATCCAGCACAGTAGCATCAATAGCGGAAGACTCTCCCCTGGTAGACGGCAAAGAAGCAGCCGGAGCTGAAGACTCTACCATGGGCGAAAGCATAGTTGCAGCCGGAGCTGAAGACTCGACCGCCTGAGTGGCTGCACCATGATCGCCGCGCCGGCTAGAAGCATGCAAGCGCCGGTGTCGATCCTCGGTACCCCCTACATCCTCACTAGTAGATCGAGACCTCTTTCTGTCCTTCATTCTCGCTATCTATTCAAAGCAAACAAATTTAATAGCATTAACATCAAATATGAATGTCTTATTAATCAATTATTTCAATATGAACTATTAAATATTCCACTATCCAATTTTTCTCAATTATCTAAGTAATTTCAATTATCTAAATTATCTCAATATTAAATAATTCACAAAATAAATTATCTATTTCCACTAATTAATTATGCATTTTAAATATTTTCACTAAATACGGTAAATAAAGTTTCATCTTGAATACGGTTAATCATTTTCCATATTGAATACAGTTAATAAAGTTTCATTGTGAATACGGTCAATCATTTTCCATATTGAAAACGAATAATGATTAACCGTATTTTCAGTGAAACTCTATTAATGACCAAGCCTTCAACTGACTCATACCCATACTCATTTCATGCAATTTCAGACAACACAACCTATATCTAATCATCAATCGACTACCCTAGTGTTGAATCATTCTCCTAATTAAAACTTAAATGTAATCAAAACGGTTAAAATCAAAACTTACGTGTTGAATGGAATGAGGGATTGATTGAGCTTTGATGGAGGTTTTATGATGATGAGAACAGACCTTTGAAGGAATTCTGGTGCAGGAACGAAGGATTGGGAGCGATTTGAGGAGGGTGAGATTTGGGGACGGAAAGGTGAGGGTTTGAAAATGGTGAAAATGAGTCGCTGTCTCCTGTTTTACGTTTTAATAGAATACGGTATATTATTGTTCATATTATAAACGGAATATAATATACCGTATTCTAGTCAGGAGGGACTTTACGGTAATTTCCCCACTTTAAGCGGGGTGGAGAACCTTAGGGGTGGGGCTCCAAACCCTTCCCATGAAACACAGTTCAGAAAAGTAGGGAGTAGTTTTATTTTTATTAATTAAATTGTTTGAAAAGTAAGTTTCTGATGTGGCAAAAAGATAGAAGGTTATTGGATGCCTGTGTAAAGTGACATTACACTGTCAGTGTATTTCCATTAATCTCATATTATTATAATCCTATTCAAAATTATTAATTTTTTATTTTTCAACTTTTGTTATACTTATATTAATGATTAATTTTTTAAAATTTGAAGAAACAACCTGATCTCCTATGGGTCATATTAAAAAGTCGTTGTTTCGGTACCCTTTTAAAATTGAACAGCTTCGAATCCTTCAGTTCATTATTTATAGTATAAAAAATAAAATTAAAAATAATTTTTTTATACAAAAATCTTGACAATTTAAGCTTAAAGGGTATGAAAGCCTTAGACTTATAGATTTTTTTTTTGAAAGTAGCCTTAGACTTATAGAAGGAAAAAATTGCCTACTACTAAAAATCCAAAAGCTAATAATAATAATAAAAATAACAATATAAAAGCTTAATTAAGTTATTTTGTATGATTTTACTATCTAAATTCCCAATTCTCATCTATCCAAATTGTTAGGGGCTTTTGATTGATTTCAAATATAGAGTAATTTTAAAGGTTTATAAAAAAACCAATGAAAATTTGATAAAATCTGGAAGATTTGTAAGGTGTAAATTGTGATTTTAAATTTTAGGTAAATTTTGATACTTCTAATAGTAAGTTTTGAGCATGATAACATTTAAAATACGCTTAACTACGCTTTTGGTACCTTTGTTTTCCTATGCAATTTTGGTCCTTAAAAAAATTAGCAATTTCGTTCCCACGTTTACTGTTGTTTATAGTTTTTGTTTTCCATCTAATATTTAATGGAATCTGGGTGAAAATAACAATTAAAAAAACCCATAAAAATTCATCACATTCAACTAAAAAGACCTAGATGTTCATCATCTTCACCCCAAGAACAACCTCAAACGATAGCCATATTCCGCTCTCAATTTATAGAATCCTTAACCTTCAATCAAGCCACCATCTCTGATTTTTCCCAAAGACTTAAACCAGAAATTTTATAACAGAGGAAAACGAACAAGACACTATTTCAGCCTTTTCTATCCTCGACCAAACCTAGACTCCTCCACCACCAAACTCATCTGCATTGTTACCTCCGCCACCAATGGCCTTTCAACAATACTTCTTTGTCTTCGTCAACATACCTGACAATGTTCAAAGCTTTAAGCACATAAATTCAAACGAAACCTAGCAAACACCTAACAATCCTGAAACCCCATACCAGACCAAAACAAAAACAAAGATCTCACCTCAATAAAACAAAGAGAAACTAAAGAATGAAGAAAAAGCCCCAAACCATACCTGTAACACCCCGACTTTCAGGGATCACCATAGTAAAATAAATATGCAATGTTTTCCAAAAGGATTTATAATTATGAGTATATTTTTTCTTCTTCAAAGTGTTTCTAAAACATGTCATGCATACTCCCAACTACAAATAGATTTACGTCAAGCTTTGAACAAGGCAAGTACCCCAAGGTAAACCCGAAAACACCCAACCTACAAAACCTAACCAATAGAAACAACTCAACAAAGAACCTATTATGCAATGACACCATAAATCTGACATACTCCCTACGATCTCCACATTGGGGAACCGCAGGAAAGCAAAGCATCGGAACCTAACCGGAAACTCAAATATAAATTCCTAAAAATCATTAGGTAAACTTAAACCAACAACGGTAAGCTCTCTAACCCAAGGCTCTAGCCTTAAACCCGACTCTACTCTTCAAGTCTTTCCCGAACTTTTTCTTCGATCTAATTTAATTCCTAGGTATTCTTAGGCGATATCTAGGGCAGGAAAACACTCGGAACGATTACGGAAGCTAAAACTAGAATAAGGGCTTTTTGTCCAATAAAATTGCCCAAAAACTCTAAGTCGATATTTTTCGAAACAAATTTTGAATAACGATAAACAAGGCCTTTAGTAACAACTAATCTCAAAGGCACTAAGCAAGATCAAGAGTTTTTGATTCAAAAAGTAAACTCACAGAGAAAATGGGTTTCGGGCTTTAAAACTCAGATCTACGGCGACTCGGTGCAAATCCGAACACACCGACATCGATTATGGCATGTTGGGTTAGTAGGGAAGATAGTTGAAAAGAAAAATCAAAGCTATAAGACATTTTGACATTTTGCTCCAAACTTTGAGCACAGAAAGACATGAGAAAACCCAATAGAAAGTAGAAACAAAAGTAAGATCAAGCACTCTTACCTCTGCACGTACGCGTAGCTTCAGAAATCAGGACGATCGGGCAAAGGGTGAAAAGGCTCTGCTCCACTCTCTCTCTCTAAGCTTTGGCCACAATGGGGGAAAATGAAAGAAATTTCATTTTTTCCCTTTTTATAGGTGAGAGGAAAATGCGAAAAATCGAGATTTCGCGGTTCTGGTCGTTTTGGTACTTTCATCTGCTGATAAAAATTGAGTATTCCGCGACAGAATGTCGAAACTCAAATCGAGGTTCATTTAATTGAGGAAAACGTCTCAAAGACGGTGTGGGTCGATTTACGCCGAAATACTACTTTTTGCAGTCGACGTCGGATGAAGAAACTTCCTTCTGAAGAAATATCAAAACTGTCGAAAGGAATGAGGCAGCGCGGATGGAAACTTCGTTAGAAGCTCCGAATAGAAAAACTCTTCATTCGGGGTCTTAATTAAAGTCCCCGAGAAGTTAAAGTCTAGCTTCGACGGACTTTCGGGAAGCGATACCTAACAAGCGTACAGTCCAGGGTTTGTATCGGAATACTGGTCATGGGAAAATTACTCGAAGGTTCTTATTCTCCCTTCAATTCTAAAATTATCTTAAACAGTTCTCTAGGAGCGGATATAGCCTTTTTCGGACACTCTCGACCTTAGTCAGGTGCGAATATGACTCGTGCTATCACTCAAAATTACTATAGTGTCATCCTTAAACATACTCCGAACTTAATTATCGTATAAATAATATTTGTGACTCGCAATAGAGTTCGAGTCAGGAGAATAACATAGAATATAAACACTCAATCATTTAATACAACGAAAATAGATAAATAATCTAGTTATTTATTTCGGGGTCATACAATACCCAAAACCCAAAAGGTCGTAAAACCAGCAAGAGGGTTCTAGAGATCATAGCCCCTCACCACAACCAAAAATCCCACGACCACCCCGCCAAGTCTTAACCACCAAACCCAGTCTTGCATCCTAGCTGACCCAAGCCTCCCTTAAAGTCACTGTAAGTAAGGAGGGGTAGGGATCTTCAATCCTATTGTTGTTCTCTTCGATCGAAATGAAGAACATGAAGAAGAAAGCAGATCTAGAACTCGTCGTTGTTCACTTCTATCTAGATGAAGAAGAAAGCAAATCTGGAACTCGTTGTCGTTCGCTTCGATATGGATGAAGACGACGAAGAAGAAAGAAAATCTGGAACTCATCGTCATTTGCTTCTATCTGGACGTACAAGAAAGCAGATATGGAACTCGTTTTCTTTCTCTTAAATCTAGACGAAGACAAAAGCAACTCTTGAACACGCTATCATTCTCTTCAATTTGGTTCAATCCGGTTGTTCAGCTAATCGTCTCTCCAATATAGAACTCGCGTCGTTCCTTTCAGATCTGGTTGCTTTGCTTTCTCTTTCCTCCGTATTATTTCTCCACATCTGTTTAATTTTGTCTCGATTCTCATTATTTTCTTCTCAGCCTTGGATTTCAACTCAGATCCACAAAAAGTTATTTCAATTTAAATTCTTTGAGTGAAAGGAGAAATGGAAAGGATTTTGGGCGATGTGTTTGGTGTTCAGAAAAGAATTGTTGAAAAATTGTGAAGTAAGAGGGGTCAAGAAACTGTTGTTGGGGATTACGAGAAGACCTTCACCAAAAATAAAAATGATGAAGATGATGGTGGTCATGAGGATGAAGGAGATTGGTTTTTTGTGCAAGGGGTTTGATGGTGAGTGGGTTTTAGGAGATTGGTTTTATTTTATGGATTTTTCTGGGTTTATGTTGAAGATGGTGATGAAGATGTTTGAAGATGTGAAGGTGTTAGAAGAAGATGAGGAATGTTCTCGGTTTTTAATTTTTTTTTATTGTAGAAAACGTTAAATTTATGACGAAAAGAAGATGGAAAACCAAAATTGCAGGTGACAGTAAACGTGGGAGACGATAACTGCTAATATATTATTTGTTCAGGCCCAAAATCACACTTAGAGAAAAGGTCGGGGGCCAAAAGTGTAGTTAAGCCTTTAAAATAACTTAGTTGATTATTGTTATTGTTCTGTACTAAGAGCCTATTAAAGGTATAAACGAATATTCCAATAAACCCTAGCAGAGCATGAAAATAGTAAATGATATCAAAATAAGATATTCTTTCATTAATGATAAAAAAGGTGTCTAGTACAATGAGGAGACCCCCTGTTATAGTGAGTGTTGTCCTTACACTACTACAGAAAAGGCTTTTCGCCACGCCCCAATTGTCACGGTTATAGGCGGAACCGTGGCAAAAGGTTAGTTGCCACGGTTATACACGGAACCGTGGCAAAAGGGGAAATATTTTATTATTATTTTTAGGAACCGTGGCAATAGGCATTGTTTTTTTAGAAACCCCACCAGCAAATTAACAATCTGGCTCCACTCTCCATTTTTTTCCCTCCCACACTCACTCTCCAATTTTTTCCAAAGCAGAACCCTAACCCTCGATGAGAGTGGCGAAGTCATCTTCTCCTCCTCACGCCGTCTCCGTTCTCCATCGCCGTTCACGCTAGCTGCTCGCCATCACGCCGTCATGCCGTCTCCGTTCTCCATCGCCGTTCACGCTGCTCGCCGTCACGCCGTCTTCGTTCTCCATCGCCGTTCTCACTACAAGACCATCCACAGGTACCTTTCTCGTCTCCCTCTTGTTATGTTCCTTGCAAGATTCTAGAACAATCAAAATTATAGCAGTGATTGGTATCTCTACATGTACAATCTATGAAGTTGCAATCAGTTAAAAGAATAATTGTCAAAATTGCAATAAGGAAAACAAAATTGAATCACGTAATTGGGGTTTCACCCTCCAATGTTTTTATGTACTTTGTTATTTATTCAATTCAGTGAATTCTCTGTATTCTCTCTTCATTTTGACTCCTGAAACAGTCTTAAGCCTGTTCCTTGCAAGATATAAATAAATTTCATGAAATTTATCAACTAATCACATCTTTGTGGAAGGTACAGCCAAGGTATACTAGCATATTAAGTAATTAGAAGCAATAACTAAGGAAGCTCCTACAAGAACTGGTTCAGATTGCAAAGTCAGGAGTTAATAGAAGCACTCCTATATGGTCTTTTTATTACTGATAATCAAACAGATGACAAAGGAATTTGCAGTGCTTAATTGGAGAATGCTTGTACTGTGCTGGGTCTAAATCTATTGGTTTGATCTAAATATCTCATGGTTTTGGATTATGATATTTAAGATAGTGTCATAGGAATTAATGGAGCCTATAGTGTGTGTGTGTGCTGCTTGCTTCAATTGGTACCTCTGATACTTTACAGTCTATGGGATTGTCATTGGGGTCTTTCTATCAATACTTTTAGCTCTTGTACTAGTGTGCTTTGTTTCTTTCTGTCTTTTTTGTTTATTTCCATTCTGTTTATTTCCACTTTGTTGTACCGAATTTTTAGCTCACTTTGGAAGAGCATGTTTCCAAAGATTTTGACAACTATCAAAACTCCTTGCAAGATAGTGTGTAGGTTTTTTTTATTTCAGTTCCTCACTCACTCAATACTCATTGTTCTTCTTCAAATAGGAAGTAGCAGCAGGTTGGATCAATATGCGGTCTTGGGATTTAGCTTTTATTTGGGATGTCTTTGAGCAATTTAAGTTACTGTTTTTCTCCTTGGATGGCTCTTGATCACTACAGATTTGCCTCAGAGTACTATAAGGGATTTGTTCTAACTAGAAGCTTTGTTTTGTAGTAGTATCTTGGATAGTTAAGGCTAGCAGATTCAGAAATAGGTGTTTATTTTGCTGCATTCTGTTGCTTTTGTATCTGTTCTGGTTCATTTGGACCTTTCTTTTATTTTCTCTTCTTGTATGGTCAAATTTTTTCTTCATTCCAGTGGAAGCAGATGAACAAATGTTAGTGCGGATGAACACGGAAAAGAATGACCAAAGATTATGGTCAAATTTTTTCTTCATTCCAGTGGAAGCATCGCGGCAAGGTTTCAATATGACCAGGTTTTATATGCTAACTACTTGCAGAGTGTTGAGTTTTATTCAATTTTGGGTCTTCCTTCAATAAGGTTTTATCTTTGGTGATATACAAATGTTAGTGCGGAGCTTTTGGGCCCATTATAAGGACTTTGTTTTACATAATGTAGTAGTTGCTGCTTTTCGGAGAATACCTAAATCTTTTTGGAATGTAAAGGAACGGTATGTTTCTCCACCCTTCCTTCATTGTGTTTTGCTATTGCGAGTGGCGAGTGCATTATTTCTCTGGATTGGCTGCTTTGCAGCCTTAGCCTTATAAAAAACCTTGTGTCTGCAGGAGTAGAGTCACCACAATAGGAGGCAGAAGCAACCTCACGGGGTTATAAATCAGAGGTTGCAGCTTACATGGCCGCCTCAACAATGACTTCTGTGGTTGCAGCAGGTGAGAGGGAAAGACATGAAACAGCAAAGGACCTACAATCACTTCATTCCTCACCTTGTGAGTGGTTTGTCTGTGATGATTTCAGCAATTACACCTGATGTTTTCTTATTCAGCTAATTCCTTAGTCACTCTTTTTTATCGAATGAGGATCCTCTCATGTTAAAAATTTCACATGTCATTATCTTATAAAATCACGTGTCTAATTGTGCGGCTCTCTGAAAATGTATGAAGCAAGGGATAGACACAACATTGCAGATGATTCTATCATGTGACATGAGAGGATCATAATATGTGAGTTGTACCTTTGAGTTATATATTGGTGAAATTTGACAAGCAATGTTGTTTCTTGCTGCAGAGTTCAGACTCAGTGGCATCTTGGCATGCAAATCTCTTCTTTGAACCCACCAAATTTGAAGTAAGGACAATTGTTCACTTATAGAGACAATACAGTCTCATTCATTTGTTCTTGAATGTGGCAGCCTCTGCTGCAGAGTACCAAGGAAAAGCTCTCACAGTTTGCCATGTTCCAGTAAGTTAGTAGGTGAACTGAGCTTGGCTATTTTCCAAGCAAGCATTGTTTTATTATTGATTGATATTTTCTGTATATTTTTTCACGGGTTGATAATATTCTGAATATCCATGATGTACCAAACATTTGGCACATTCCCCTTTTACTTAGAGTGAGTATGTAACAAAAGTTTGGTTCCATTAAGATTACTTGCTTTGGTTTATATTTTGTTTAACTCTCTTCATGATTGACTGCTATTTTCAGAGTGAAAATGATCACCATTCAATTCTACAGCAGCGTAACTTACTCAAGTGAGTTCTTAATTTGTCTTTTACTTGTTTTCCTCTTGAAAAATAGTGATAATATATGGGAAACATCATTCTACTTCACTTTTTATAATTTTTTCATCCGCGCCACACCTCCTGATTTACAGCAATGGACAACGATGGCAGAGTCCTATGATAATCTTAATGAATCCGTTAGTACTATGTCTATATGTGTAGTTTGCATTGCTCTTTTTAAATTTTTCATGAAATATTGTACATGAGAATGAGATCATTTTGAAATTTACAGGTGAGGATTGCAATGGTGGGAAAATATGTTGGTTTAACTGATTCATATGTATCTGTTGTAAAGGTGTGTTCTATTTTCCATTTGATATTTATCATAAGAATAACAGGATTGCGATATATGTTATGGAAATTGAGTAAAGATTAGTATATTTACTATGTTGCTGTCAATTAATTTTGAAAATGTGATGTCATTTTCAGTCATCTGAGTTATGAATGCAGTGACTGCGGTTGAAGCTTTTTTTTGGGTAAGCAAAATTGATTTTTGGTGACAGCAAAATACAAATCTTATGATCACAAAATTGGTTTTTGTTTTCATGTGATTACTGCTTTCCTTCTCTTTTAATTTTTAATTTCATGTGTCATTAGAAATAGGAATAGAGATATAGACCTGTTTCACATATGTTTGTTAAAAAGAATATAGCTTCATTTTATATTCTTGCACTATGACAGCCTGAGATAAGATGCATATAGAAGTAGCTTGCAAAATTTAAGGGAAGGATTTCAAATCTTTTAACATCTTATCTCAGGCTGTCATGCATAAGTAAATAGTTCAAAATAGTTTAGAATAGAAACTTCTTTGTCATAATCTCCAACCTGACATTTCACCTTCACTCTACTTGTTTTGTATATGTTTCAGGGAAGCCCTTACTTGGTACTCTACTAGATGCATATAGAAGTGGCTTTTTGGCCAGGACTTTCCATGATATTGGCCCTAGAGTAGTTTTTATAGCTCACTTGAGAGAGTATGTTCTCAAGAACAATTAGTTATCAATATTATTAGTATTTTTTTGGACAAATTAGTGAAGTGGGTTCAGTATTGTTATTCTTTTGGCTGGAATATTTGAATGTAGGTTCTCTTGGCTGGAATATGTGAGTGTTGTTGTTCTCAACATGTGATTTTGTGCAAGTTTATTTTTCTTGTATTTTGTCTTGCTTATGGGTTCAAACACCCCTCCCCTCCTATTTAAAATGCACTGCAATTTAAGACCAGATCAAATAAAATAAAAAAATCCGAAAAAGGGCATATTTTGTATTACAAAATATTGCAAAATAGAGGCCATCTATTGCCACGGTTTCTCCCTGGCCCGTGGCAATAGAGGTCATCTATTGCCACGGTTCCTCCTTGGACCGTGGCAACATGTAACGCCCCGATCTCGGTGACGTCACTTTAGTAACCAAAAGAAATACTTAAGCGGAAAAACGTGAATATTTTTTTTTTTGATATTTGTTTTAAGTAAATAAAGACTCGACTAAATAAAAACAGAACTACTATACGATAGATAATTACAGCCCCCGCTGTAAGTAACAACAAAAGGTAGACAAGACTAATGTACAGATATATGTACAATCCCCATAGCTAGTGGCAAAACCACGTCGCGAGTAACCTCTAGTGACGGGTAACTGACCGAAAGTAGTGCCCGTGGGCAAATACGTACCAACCGGAACAGAAGGACAAGAGTTCCAAATACAGTCCTCCCTACAACAGTAGGTTAGCCAACAAAAACCTCCTAAACCGACCAACCCTCTGTAATTCCCGTAAAGAGAACCACAAGAAAAGCTAAAGGTCGGGGACCTACCCTGCCCAAAATGAAAGACTGAACACCAGAGCCAAGACGCTACTCCTACACTAATCCCAACTATGCATCCCCAAGATCGTCGTCTGAATCTGAATCCAAGACGACTATGTCGATGACTACATCGGTCTCTACAGCTGGTCGCGCGGGTTCTGCACCCGATCCCAAGTCAACAGCAGTCGCGACAGTGGGTGAACTAGTGCCTGAAGAAGTCCCTCCCACAGGCACCTCCTCTGAGGAGTCCTCGTCGTCCGAAGGCGACGGTGGTGGTGGTACTTCCAGTCCAGATCCGCAGTGTACACCCGGTGGCAAGTTGAAGCTGACAGTGTAGCGCCTCCAAACTCCGTGCGTCAGGCTTGGCATCCGGTCAACGCGATCCTCCATTATTCGCCCCGGACAGATAGCTCGGTGGCCGGCGGGGTCGACCACCCATGAGCCCGGGGTGTCTTGGTCCAACATCTCAAACCTGGTCCCCCCCGAAGGGACGACCGTCTCGTACCAGTCCGCCATGGACATCTGACAAAGGCGTAGTCCGCCCAAACACACACAGAAGACGCGAGGGTCAACTCCAAAGAATTATATAATTAATAAAACCAGATATATAGGATAATAGTTAATTATTAGCCTCTCATGCTTATAAGTTTAGGGATAACATCCTAGGGTTGCATGTATCACAATGAATATAAAAGATCATAATAACAATTAGCATGCCTCAAATAGGATAAACAAGTACCAATCACACTCAGCAACTAAGTCAGAATGTATGTTGCATGAAATGCAATGCTGGTTGACAAAATGCATTCCGGAAGAAGGATGGACACCAACGAGTCAGCCCTAACACCGGCCATAGTGGGACCATTCCGCTCGGGCGTCTCTTACACCACACAAAAGTAGTCAGATCAGCAGTGAACCCGTAGGTCTGCCATTCCGTCTGCTACTAAGGACCACCGTAGTGTCCTAAATATGGAAATCCGGGTCTTATGACCATTTTGGAATCCACCGAGGTCCGGTATCACGCCGTGTATTAACCTCAAAATGAGTGCATGAATGCAAGTGATTAGCCAAACAACGTCTCCGACCTCACCCGACACGTCGCCACGTGTTCTAAATAACTTAAAGTCTCTAAAAGAATACCCTAAGGTAAATGTCGATTCTGCGACAAAATGAATTAATCAAAAAAAGAAAGAATGTACTTTGGAACTCATGGTTCCCGGCTAAACTTTAGATCGCCAATCAATAAACTGCTCATCGAGCGAAAAGGTACCGAAGTACTTGGAAACTTATAGTCTCCAGCTAAACTTTAGATAGCCAAACATTAAACTGCTCATCGAGCGAAAAGGTACCGAAGTACTTGGAAACTTATAGTCTCCGGCTAAACTTTAGATAGCCAAACATTAAACTGCTCATCGAGCGAAAAGGTACCGAAGTACTTGGAAACCTATAGTCTCCGGCTAAACTTTAGATAGCCAAACATTAAACTGCTCATCGAGCGAAAAGAGTATCAACGTACTCAGAAACTTGTAAGTTCCCTCGAAACTTGGACTCGACGACACTTCTCATATCTTCAAAACTAATATTCAAGCTCTAAGCTCTTATCTAAGGTTGTTATCATTGTTCAAGGGTTTTTAGAGATTAATTAATGTCTTATGAATTTTCCTTGAGAAAATAGATTCCGTTTAGTCTTATGATACTTCCTATGAGTTTCGGAGATCCCATAATCCCAAATAATTCCCTGAGAAGGTCTCGATCCATTAAAACATAACAAGGTCCGAACTTCGTTCGTCCTTTCAAACTCTCTCAAAAATCTCATAAAAATTCGGCATGACTTGCCCGCAATCCTCACTCCTCAGAATCACAGTTATAAGTGGAATAGCATAAATAAATCAGCTCAGTCAATAAGCATAAACGACATATTCCAACACATCCTAGATTAACCATTTAGCACATAACATGTGAATCATTTAGCACACAATATCATGGCATCAAGTACTCAACAAGATCGGCCGAAGCCTCAGAAATCATTTCAGGCAATTAGCAATTAAATGCATAACACATAAATCAAGTCGAATTCGTCGACACCTAAAGCATTATCTAGTAATTCAGAGAGTAGCCCTCACCTGTTGACTTTCCAGCTCGCTCCTTGAACTTTCCTTCACGGTCTTCCTCCTCAAGTCCTCCGAATTCCTCGAACGAACCTTAAAGCAATTTCACAGAAATCAATCACAATGAGCCAGAAACTCAGCAAACAATAAGTCCTAGGGTCACACGGAACACTACAACTCCGTGGTACGACAATCTAACGCGTTAGGACAAGTGTTCGAAAAAGTCGGATTTCCTTCCCCCCTTGGTATAGCTCTCGGCCACTTTTCCTAATTGGGAGGGTCGATTTTTCTTCGATCAAACTTGGTTCCTAGGTTATCATTAGTCGTAGCTAAGGCGAATCTAAGCTCGGAAAAATTTTCGGATCGAAAACTGACATAGGGGTATTTTGGTCATTATTTTCAGCTCAGAATTCAAAACTGGATTTTTGAAAAACAAATTGGATGGGGACGTCAACAACGACGTTTATGACGATTAATCCTACTAGCACTAAGCCACGTCGATAGTTTTCAGCTTAAAGGTTGCGACTTTGCCTAAAAATGGTTATTTGGTGCAAAAATTGATCCCGGCGGCATTTCGTCGACATCTGACAAAATCTAATCCGCAGAACACGCTCAGGAGCATGCAGGGAATAAGTTTAGACACTGAAATCAGCTTATTTGAACAGTTTTTCAAAAAGCTCAAAACTTTGAGCACAGAAAGACATAGAAGAAGTCGACAGATCTGACGATCAGAAGTGAGGGATAGTAACTATACCTCGATGTCTTCGATTAGCAACGATCGGGCAAGAAACGGCGAAAATCTTCTTCTCCTCTCCTCCTCCTCAAGCTCTCGGCCTCTCTCTCTCTCAAAGGTGGGAATTTTTGTTTTTTTTTTCATTTTCCACCTATTTATAGGATTTGGAAAATACGGAAAAATGATTATTTCGCGATTCCGATTTTTCCTACTGATTCCAACGCATTTTAGACACGATATTCTTCCCGCTGAATCTTCTAATTCTTCAAAGAAATATCAGTATGATTTTTGGTTTTCGAGGCTTGTTTTTAATGCTTACCGGCATTAAAAATGCACTTTATGCACTTTATGATATTGACCTCGGATGCAGAAACTTCCTTCTGAAGAAAGATTGGAAACATCAAGAGAAATGGGTGTACGCGTGTGGAATCTTCGTTTGAAGCTCCGTATAGAAAAAGTCTTCATCGTCCGTAGATTTTAGGGTTTCTGAACTATCAGGGATTCCGTTTCGGCAAACTTCCGAGAATTGGAATTTGGCGTTCGTACATTCCAGGCTTTCGCATCGAAACACTTGTTTATAGACGAAAAATAGAAGTTCTAACATTTCTCTGAAGATTTTTGGAATTAGTTTCCATCGTGTCCTAATGTGTAAATTAACTATTCACTAATGCCTTTGACCTAGGATTAGGCGAATGTTAGTCGTGCTATAATTCTTATCGGTTTTGATACAATCCTTGGACTTTTCCTGAACCTTCTCCTTCATAAATTTATTTTAATCAAATAAACTCTTATATTTTATTCACTTATCCAAAGCTTAAAAACTTGGGCCTTATACAACAAATGCCACATATTGCCACGGTTTCCCTTTTCCAACTGTGGCAATAGCGAATCAATTGCCACGGTTCGACGTTCAACCGCGGCAATTGAGCAATTGCCACGGTAGCTATTGCCACGGTTGAATCGTGGCAAAAGGGCGGGTTTAACCGTGGCGATAAGCCTTTTCTGTAGTAGTGTTATCTAGAATATTCTTAAGTTTGGGCCTCACAAACGAGGTCCAGATATCTATGCAAATAAGACAAGACGGATAGAATATGACAACTGGCTGGGAACCACGTATCGGGGGAGCTTCCCTTTGCTGCCATAGTGGTCGTTAAGTGCTGCGCAAGATCAATCCCGTCATGCTATTTGAATATCTGGGCGGGCATCTGGTTAAGGCAGGCCCGCCCAATTCACAAGCCCACAGAACACTAAACTCGATGTCATGCCTTAGAGTTAAAGTGTCTTCCTATCTTGAGGCATATATAGTTGTTCTTTAATAATAGATGTTCTTTTAATATTTTACTGCTAATTGAGGCATATATTAATACAGCATATGAAAATAGTTGAAGAGATGTATAAGAGAATCAAAACCTTCCTTGATTTAAAATAAAATCAACAGGATATTGAATAGTTTTATTTTCATCCAAAAAGAAATAAAAATGTAACAAGAGAATCCCAGGATTCTGTTTGAACCCAAGTTACCTAATGGAGCACAAGTGGTGATGAGAGTGTGATCGATCAAGTAGACCCGTTCAGAATCTCGCTCCTTATAGCTAGTGTGCCAAGGAGACAACAATAAGCAAATATTTTATTTCCTTTGTTTTCTGTCACATGATTTTTGAAGAATCAAGTTGAGTTGACTGAATCATCCTTTGACGGTGAACACAGCTCACAACACACGCGACATCATCTCGAATTAAGAGGCATGCCATGCATGAAATTCGTGGATCCACGCAAGCCTTCAACTTATGGAGACAACTCAGATCTGCGTGGAATTGAAGAACAATACACGTTTCCAATTTACAAGCTACAAACATCACTTTTTCCTCCGAAATCCATGCCCATACTCCCCCTTTGCGTTAATGTAGCAACTGTCCCTTATCCTGTTTCTTCTTTGCTTATCTTCTACACTTAAATTTCTACCCACAACAACTCCTCTATTCTTGGCATGTTTGGATCCTTCCACAAGAGCTATATTGTATCACTCATTCTCCAATAGTGAAATCAGGACATGCATGTTTGACCAACTTTGTCAAAATTGATTACATACCAATATCAACATGATTGATTTTAATAAAATTCATTAATGTAAAAACAGTTAAACTTGCAATTAATGGTTTCTGTTTAGATGCAATCCATGATAATTCCATTAGGCAAAATCATTTAATTTTTTTATTATGGTTCGATTCGGTAGACTTCATCATATCAAAATTTCTCAAACCCGAAACCTGATCCAAACAAATCAAGTTGCATTAGTAGAAATTGAATCAATCTATCAACCAAAGATTGCTCAACTTTTTTACTGTAGTTAGTTCCTGTTAGGTTTATTGGGTCAACTCAACTCGTGTGCATTCTTACAATTGAGATGTAAGAGTTTTGATACATTCACGCTCTCATTTTTTAACATTTAATTTATTATTATTCACTTTATTTTCCTTTCTCACTATTCTTTTCTTTTCATATCCCATTATTTATCATGTTTTATATTTTTCTATTTTTAATATTTTGATATGTTGAACCGTGGTATAATAAAAGCGTGTATGAATAATTTTCTATGAGAGTTTTCTAAATAACTCATGATAAAATTTGAGTTAAATAACTCATCATCCAATCACATTGAAGATAAGTGTGTTTGAATTAAAATAATAAATAAAATATAGAAATTTCAACTCACCTA
Source organism: Lotus japonicus (assembly GCF_012489685.1). Lineage (NCBI taxonomy): Eukaryota > Viridiplantae > Streptophyta > Magnoliopsida > Fabales > Fabaceae > Lotus > Lotus japonicus. Next base: position 12,394,886 of record NC_080042.1, read on the forward strand.
TCTTCAATGTGATTGGATGATGAGTTATTTAACCCAAACTTTATCATGAGTCATTTAGACAACCCTTTTTAATGACTTAATTCTAACACCGGTAAACTTGTAACCAAACCCAGATATATACGCCATCTTTACATTACAACTCAACACAAAAAATATTCTTATTTTATAAAGGAATCATATAAATGAAAAATAATATTCATTCAATCAATTAATTTTATTAACTTTCTAGATACCACAAATTAAACTTGATAGTAAATGATACGGAAACAGCTTCCTAATTTTATTCACCCCTCTTTAATTAGAAGTAAATGATACGAACATTCTATATATATAAATTGTATTTACCTTTTGACTCATCTCTTCTCATCAGGATCCAACTTAAATCCTAATCGTAATCCTTATCAATAATAAGTAAAGAAATTTCAGAATTAAAAGATAATAATTATCCATTATTACAAGGAATTAAAAGCAAAAAAAAAGAGGGCTAAAATTAAGGGTAAAAGGCATGTAATGCTGACTTGACTACTCTAATCTTATCCTTAACAACACACCATGCACTTGCCCAACTTAACGTTGTAGTGTTGTACGTTTCCTTACTTAACCCAACTCCAACCCAACCCCAACCCTATTTACCTATAAAACAACCCCTAACCTTAACCTCAGTGCTACAAACTAACACAAACATCACGTTTTTATTGCATCATATCCCACTTGCATTCCTCAAAAACAGAGGTATCACTCTATAAAAACAAGAACAAGAACATCATCATTCATCAATCTCTTCATTCAAACATCATCAATCTCTTCAAACCTTTGATGGCAACCCGTGTGATCCCACCAAGAATCCTCAAGAAACTGCGTTACAACACCGCCACCAAACCGCTCACTTCCCCTCACCCATCTTCCCTCAACCCCGCCGCCGCCGCGGTCGTCCCTCCGTCGGTCCTCGACAAATCGCCGTCCTCCGTGGCCTCTCCCTCTCCGCCGCCGTCGCTCCTGGACCTGGACGACGCGGAGAGGCTGTTCTCTGCCGTGCCGACGGCGAAGCTCCTGAAGACGTCCGCTGTGCTGCATGCCACCGCGGTGGGGCCCATGGTTGACCTGGGAATGTGGGCCATGAAGTCGAAGCTCCTCCAGAAGGGGGTGCTGAAGGACGCCGTGATGGCCGCCACACGGAGGACGTTCTATGATCACTTCTGCGCCGGCGAGGACGCCGCCGCCGCCGGTCAGAGCATACGGTCGCTGAATGAGTCAGGCTTACGTGGCATGCTGGTGTACGGCGTGGAAGATGCGCATGACAACGATGGGTGTGACCGTAACGCTAACGGCTTCCTTCACACCGTTGATGTCAGCAGATCACTCCCTCCGTCTTCTGTGAGTTTTCATTTTCACCTTTTACCTCTTTTCTTTCATTTTTGTTTCTCTTAATCAATTCAAGAAACCACCCGATCTGTTTGAACCGCTGAGGTCGAAAGTTCAATCATTAAAAGACTCACTTCGAGAAATCTTTCAACTTTAACACACCACACGCTGAGTAGTTGTACAGTTATATCTTTACATGTGGTTAAAAAAATAAAGCAATTCAAGAAAACCTTAATACCCTTGATTTTGATCTCACATCCATCAATTTTTTCTGAAATCACATATTTAATCCAAATTAACCCCATCTTAGGCCGGTTGATTTCTTTCCAAAATAATGAGACAAATTATAAATTTTTTATATTATTAAGCGCTGATTTTAACGTATTATTAAAAAATTATAAACAAGACTTTTCTTGTTAAAGATTGATTTATACTACTAATATTTTATAAAATCTTAATGTTAAATGTATAAAACGTGTGTGGGATCTTCAAAAGGAACGCTTGATTTTTGGGTTTTGGGGTAGTTGTTGTTTGGCGCGTGTGGTGTCGCTTTGTGTGAGAGTTGAGTTAAGCTGAGCAAGCAAGTAGGTGGCAGCTTGCATGTATCACTGTCAGGCAATGAGCGCCAGCATTTGTAGTACAACATCAACTAGAGATGGCAGTTCATGCCACGCTGGCATTTTGCTGTGTTTTAGGAAGTGTGACAATGGTGTCTTTTATGGTTGGGTCCCACACACCCAAAAGATGTTGGAGTAGGACAATAGGGTTGGCTAAGGAATCAAAATTGGGAACTAGCTAGTGACATGCTTTGAATGAGGCATGGTTGGGTGTTGTATTCCTTTAACTGCACATAAATTTTTTCTTTGGATCAGAATCAATTATAGAATCAATTATAGAAGTATTTTCATCTTATATTTATATGTTTGAATGTACGGTGAAAAACTATAATAAAATCAAAATCATGGTAGGCAGTCACTGAAGATAAGGAAACGTTCTTTAGTTTGTCGTGATATTGATTTTATTGTGATTTTACACCATGTATAAAAAACATGTTAAAGGAAGATTCAATGTTTGTTTGTTGTTTACATTTGTCTTTCTTTTCTGATGGAGACAAAATTTACATTTTGATTTGTTAGGTGAGCTTTGTGATTGTGAAAATCACTGCAATATGCCCCATGGCACTGCTAGAAAGAATGAGTGACCTGCTCAGGTGGCAGCAGAAGGACCCTTCATTCATTTTGCCATGGAAGCAAGATTGTCTTCCAATTTTCTCAGAATCAAGTCCTCTATACCACACACCGAAAAGACCTGAGCCTCTAACAGCTGAAGAAGAGAGCGACCTTCAACTTGCCAACCAGAGACTGCAAGAGCTTTGCCAAAAATGTGTGCAGGGCAACATGCCTTTGCTGGTTGATGCTGAACAAACTTGGGTTCAGCCTGCTATTGATTACTTCACATACTCTGCTGCCATCATGCACAACAAAGGTGACAACCCCATTGTGTTTGGAACCATTCAGACTTACTTGAAAGATGCCAAGGAGAGGTTGTTGCTGGTAACAAAGGCAGCAGACAAAATGGGAGTTCCAATGGGGTTCAAATTGGTTAGAGGTGCTTACATGTCCTCAGAAAGCAAATTGGCTGAGTCATTGGGATATGCATCCCCAATTCACAAGACCATTAAGGACACACACAATTGCTTCAATGGCTGCTCTTCATTTCTGCTTGAGAAGATTGCCAATGGACCTGGTTCAGTGGTTCTTGCAACCCACAATATTGAATCAGGTACTAATTAGATCATTAACAATACTTAGACATTCAAGTAGTTAGACATCTCGAGGTATCTGGATGTTTGTAGGATGTCTGCACTATGGAGATGTCTACAAATCATTTTTCCTAATTAAATATACAATATAGGCTATTTTCATTCTAACAGATAGAGATCTCAAAATGTCTGACTATTGCGGAATGTTTGCACTATGCAGATGTCCATGAATTACTTTTCCCAATTAGATACACAATTGAGGCTATTCTCATTTTCATATGATCTATAAATGCAAGAAAACTCAGGATTTTCCAATTCATGAGTCTAATGTGGTGTGAAAATGTTGTGTAGGGAAATTGGCTGCTGCAAAAGCATATGAATTGGGGATTGGGAAGGTGAATCATAAGATGGAATTTGCACAGCTGTATGGAATGTCAGATGCACTTTCCTTTGGGTTGAGCAGTGCAGGGTTTCAGGTTAGCAAGTATATGCCATTTGGACCAGTGGAGATGGTCATGCCTTACCTCCTGAGAAGGGCTGAAGAGAACAGAGGAATCTTAGCTGCTTCAGGTTTTGATAGGCAACTCATAAGGTAAATTTTATATTTGCCAAAATATTTTCTGTTTTCATCTTTTATATTTACTTTCAATTATATATAGATGTATTTTCTTATTTCCTCTATTTCATAGATAAATTTTAAAAAATAATGACATAAGGTGGCTGTATTTTTATTATTAAAAATAAAAATAAAAAAACTTAATAATTTTGCATCACTTAGTATGTGATATAGGATTCATTTGCTTGATGTTTTGCTGACAATGCTCTTTTCTTTGTGTACAGAAAGGAATTGGGAAGGAGACTAAAAGCTGCTGTGTTTTGAAGGCCGGCAGCAGTACTGGTTAACCTTTTTGTACAAATTAGAGAGTTCTATGATGTAATGGAATTGTGCAATTATGCATTCGGTGAAATGAAATAAATTTTTTAGTATTGGTATTTGGCAGAGTCTAAAGTCTCCAAATGGAAATATTTAAAAAATGATAATTATTTATATGGTTGCATTGGCCAAGTTTCTTAAACTAGCTTTTATTTCCATGTCGGAAGATTGATTTGGACAGAATAACATGTGTTAGCAAATGATTCAAGTGGAAACATTTCTCTTTTTCAAGGAAAGGATGAGATGAGATTAAAAGTTTAAAACTAATACAGAAAAGAATACATACTTTTATACATTAATAAGAACATTTTATTGCTTGTAAAATGGTATAGGTACGTCGTGAAGGATTCATGAATTTTATGTTGTAGAAAGTAATATGTACATATAAATTTCAAGCAATAAAAATATAGTATATTACTATTAAAAAGTTTAATAAACATTATAATCATATTCACTATGAGTTTTCATATTTTGAAAATATTGCATAAATTTTCCATTTCAACACTATCAAATGCCTCACTAAAAATATAGCATATTACTATTAAAAATTAGTTTTATTTTCAAAAAAAAAACGACGAGTTTTCATATTTCAAAAATATTGCACAAATATTTCATTTTAACACTATCAAATGCCTCACTAACTAAGAATTAACCCAACCATTTATCAAGTGCTTGAAAATAAGAACGGCTTTGATATTAATTTTCTTATCAATTTTTTTCATTAGTAGTCTAGTTAAAATCGGATTAAAATACTCTATTTTTAAATAGTGTTTCTTTTTCTGTTCAATGAAATTGTGACATGTCATATAAAAAATGCATGGATATGATATTTATAACATAAATAAGTGACTTTTTTAATTAATGTGTCATCATTTCATAGGGGACACAAGGATAACTAAATTTGATCATTTAGAATAAGATAACCATAACTAAGGTAGCGTTTGGTGACGGAACGGAACAGGACAGAACAGAACGGAACGGGCCGGGACAGAACAGGATGAAACCGGACAATAATGTTATGTGTTGTGTTTGGTAACACCAAGTCAATAGAACAAAACCATGATTTTAATTACATATATAACCCTGCATGTTTAATATTTGATTAATGAAAACAAATTGAACTCAATTGAACATTTTGCAAAGAAACTGTTTGCTATTGCTTACTTCATGAAATAATCACTTATTTCTTTAGAATAATCACTTATATATTGTTTAAGTTGTTTTAGTATGCTATTGAAAAAAGCATAAACCTAATTATTTATTTAAGCTATTTTAAGTGCGTTTGTTTAGGTTAAAATATATTGATTTTTAACTTTTTTTTTTAGAGATTTTGAGAAAAGCATAAGTTGATTCGTGTTTGACAACTCTAATTAAAATCACTTTTTTTTTCATCTCCTCTCATCTATCATCATAGATTTTCATTATAAGTTAAAGTAACTGTTTCAAATAATCTGTTTTTAGCTTCAGCTGAAACAAACACAAAAAGTGAGATTTTTCCAAAATAAGTTGAATCAAACGCACTTTAATTGACTCGTTTATGATTGCTTACAAAAACTGATTTTACTTTTGAAAAAAGTAATTGATTTTATTTTAATTAAGTTGATTCGTGTTTGACTACTCTAATTAAAATCACTTTTTTTTATCTCCTCTCATCTATCATCATAGATTTTCATGATAATCTAAAGTAACTGTTTCAAATAATCTGTTTTCAGCTTCAGGTGAAACAAACACAAAAAGTGATAGTTTGATTAAAAAAGTGATTTTTTTATTTTAAAAGTGATTTTTTGATTAAAAAGTGATTTTTTCCAAAATAAGTTGAATCAAACGCAATCTAATTGACTCGTTTATCATTTGCTTACTAAAAGTGATTTTACTTTTGAAAAAATAATTGATTTTATTTTAAGTGATTTTTTTGAAAAAGTAGATTTTCATTAACTTTGTCTACAAATATAATAAGTGCTTTCAATTTTAGAAGTGATTTTAAAATGTTTAGATACATAAAATTTCAAATATAAAATTAGGGGTATTTTTGAACTTGCAAAAGTTTTAATAGAGTGTTCCATTTCGTTCCCTTCCGTTCCACCATTTTTCAGGGAACCAAAGTGTCTCGTTCCTGGAGCCTTTTGTCTCGTTCCGTTCCATCTTAAATACATGACAAACACAGAACGGAACCCATGTGTCGTGTTCCGTTCCCTTCACACCTGTCTACAAAAAATAAAGCGATTATGAAACAATTACGAATTAACACAAACTAAGCAATCATGCATCAACCCTTATTTCTAAAATGACGGAATTAAGCAAACCATTGATTTAGAAACAGAGATGAAGAGAATTAATAAAAAACGAATTTGCATTAAGAACAGAGCCTCACGTTTACAAATACATGAATATTAAAAATCTTAAGACTAACTAAGGAGTTTAGCAACTCATACTAGAAAAGAGTGAGAGATAAGAGGTGTAGGAGGTGTCTAACAAAAGTCTAAACCTCACTTATTTATACTAGTAATCAACTTCTCCTCCAAGTAAACTTGTTTCAAAATAATTTCTTATCTAATTGATAAACCTTTTTGAACTCTATCTAATTCATAAACTAATCTCAGCTGATGCAAGTATGGGCCAAAGAGAGTAAGTCATCCATTGCTCAACTGACCCAATTAAAATGCTGACAGGTCTGCTAACTTTGGAGCTGTACGAACCACTGTAGATGGAAAAATATTCAAAACATATATGCATGAAAGTTGTATCTCTTCGAGTTATCTTTCTATAGCCTCTAACCACGCTCAATTTCGAGTCTTGTAGCCCAAGTTATGATCAATTAGTCCAAACTGTTCCAGTGTCGCAGATTAGCGACAGAAACTCTACAAAATAATTCTGACCAAGGTAGAGGCATTTTCTGCAATTTGGCTAAACCTGAAAGTTGTAGAGCTTTCTTCTAGCTTTCTAAAGATATATATTATTCCTCATTCAGATCACTCTTTCTCCTGATTCAACCTATTATGGAAAAACCAAGGTTATCAAAACCGAACCGGTGATCAAATCGGTGAGGGCACTGGTTCACGGTTCATTGGTTCAACCGTAGTTGAACCGTGGTCCAACCATTTTTATCGCTATCAATTAATTAATATTATTTTTAAATAAATATATAACATATAATGTAATATTATTGAGAAAAAAAAAAGAAAAACATCAAACTACAAATATAAATTACACAATATAGTCAGAGTTACACAACTAAAATAATAGATTCAAAATAATGATACATAAGATTAATTATAACTTCACAATAATAGATTAAAGGAATAAAAATTACAAGCTATTTTATTGAATATTATTAACTATGAAGTAAAATGATTGGTATTCTATTACACTATTTTATATCCAATGAGTAGTGAGTGAGTGCAAAATACCAAAAGTTGGAAATGGACATGAGTAACGTAAGAAAGTGAAAATAGTGAATAGTGTATAAGACTAAAATAAAAGGAAAATGTTGAAAAGAAGGTGGAAGTGGTGAGATGACGTTCAGTAGGTGCCATAGGGAATGGGAAATTTTATGGAGAAAGTAAAAAAAGGTAATGTTGGGGTGCGTGTGAGACATAAAAGTAAAACTGAGTATCAGCTTTTTTCCTTGTTCAAGCGCGTGTGGCTCTCCTTTTCAATATATCCAATAGTCACAGGTCGTGTCTCGAATGCCCATCATGCGCGTGGTACATGTTTTCATTTTTGGTAAACAATACTGAACCGTTTTAAACCGCTGAACCACCGGTTTTGACCGGTTTACCGGTTTTTTGACCGGTTTAACGGTTTTTGACCGGTTTTTACTACTTCCGGTTATGAGGGAGGACCGAACCGGCCAAGGGTCCGGTTCCCGGTCAGAACGGTCAATTATGCGCTTATTAATATGGAAGACAACTTGACCGATACGGTTCATCAAAAGGTTAAAAGGTTAAGCATGATGTAAATTCTAGATCGAAGAATCATGTTCAAAAGGATTCTCAATTTTCAAAAGCAAACTTCAAAATCTCAACAACAATCCAAGTCACAGAAGAATCTTCAAATATAGTGAATGAGTATCACAAGAGATTCACATTCTTTAAGCCAATGGATTCAGTCACGCACCTCTTCCATTCAATTAATTAAAGAAGCCTTTTATTGATTTCTAAATATATTAAATTATCATGGAGAACACATATTCAAACCCACAAGCAGTATGAATTTAAATGCATATTCAAATTAGTTGAATAAGAGTACGAATTCTCATTTCAAATGCTCTTAAATTCTATTGAAAACTCACAATATATAGAAAACGATGCCGGCCTCACCAATTAATGATTTTTAATTTTGGTGCCAGATAAATACATTTAGACGCCACTCTAGCAAAAAAAAACCCTTTTATTCCGAACGTATAAAGTGTGATATTACACTTCATAAGTACGGTGATAAGAAAGGATGACACCAAAATCAAAACCCCAATTAGCGTGCAAGTGACACCCTCCTAGGCTCCTAGCAAATCGATATCATAACTATGTATGAATTTTCTTTTATTTTAGTTAAGTAAACATTCACGCACGATACTTGAGCCGAGGCTTCCTCTACCTACCCCTTGCTCTCAACCCTCTTTACCCATAGAACCTGTGAAAATCCCAAGATCAAGAGGAAGGCCCAAGAAGACAAGGGCTGAAGGATGCGAGAAGAAGGGCCAGCAAGCGTCTTGTTTTGGACCGGAGGTGCCTTTGGACAACGATGAGGTGGTGGCTACGAGCAAAGAATTAATGGTCCTTCCAGAGGAGTTGTCAAATTCTTTTGGCGTTATGACTCACGCGAGAAGTTCCATCCTGACGGGAAAGCGCCTTGACTTGACGTACAATTGTTCTGACGTCATTGCCCATAGCCAGATCGCGGCTCAAATTTTGGCTAGAAGGTCTTCTTAGCTTTTGCGAAGGGAGGGCAAAATTTGTGATTGTTTGGTTCCTTTTTGCTGTTCTGGTGTTACTGGGTGGATCTAGTAGGCTTGATCGGGTATTTTTTGGGGTTTCTTTTGTGCTTTGCTTTGGGGGCTGGTTTTTCTCTAGGGGCCTTTTCCGGCGGTTTTTTGTATCCTGACTGAAGGGTTTTCTAGGGGTTTTTTGAGGTTTCTTAGGTGTTTTGTTGGTTTTTTGGTCCCCTTTGAAGATGGTGTATATCGTCTTGCTTATTTCCACTAATTTATATCAATACTATTTGTGCTTTCAAAAATAAAACATTCACGCACGAAAAATAAGTGGTTGAGAATTTTTTTATGAATAATCATTGCTTCACACTCATTTTTTAGGTGTGAAAAGGTGGAGAAAGAGAGATAAGAAAAAAGCAGAAAAAACGTAAAAATGTGATAAGTGATTTAGTTGATAAAAAATATAGAAATAAATAGAAAATTAAGGGAAAAAATGAGTGGAGGTAAGGAGGTGTGTATATACCTATATATCAAAACTTTTTTTGAATTTTTTTTATCATTAGCTACTTTATAAATAGTTTAAATATAATATAAATTTGATGTGTGACAGATAGCATAAGACTCATGTGCATCAATTAATGCAATTATTGTATTGCAAAGGGAGACGTTCACATCAGTCTCATAAAATGCACTTTCGCTTCTTTTTTAGTCCCATGGCTCTTTTCTTTGATTGGGGAAACATCCATTCTATCACTTCGTATGATTTTTTATAGGGATGGATTTGTTCCTCCACTTAATTGGTAGGTATTAACCAATATAAATCATTCTTGATAAAGTAACTTGTTAAAATTCGTATGATTTTGATAGGGATGGGATTGTTCCACCACTTGTTAGGTATACCGATAATAGAACACCATTGAAAAGGAACCGAATTTCTGTCTTATTCAAGTCACTCCCCGAAAGCATAATATTCATAATGAAAATTTAAATCCTTATTTTTACTGTGGTGTAAATTTATGACATATTTTTCTCAGATAATTATAAAAAAAATCATTTCGTGACACATACTTTTAAAATTTTCATACTAAATTAAGATTGTTAGTTTATTTTTAATTAATTATTTATGTAAATAACTTTATTTTCAATTAATTTTATTTTTAAAATTTACAATTAACAATTAGACAATGTTTGACATGTCATTTTAGTTAGCTTATAATTTATTTGACTAACTTAAAACTTATTTGAGTAGCTTAAAAACTCTTTAAAAATGTTTCGTAAAGGAACTTATTGCAGTAGCTTACACTTTATTTGGTAGGATAGAGATAGATAGAGAAGAGAGAGTAGAGAAGAGAGAAGTTGAGTAGAGAGAAATATGTGAGAAATAAAGTAGAGAGAAAGAGAAGAGAGAAAGAATGATGTGAAATATCTCCTCTCTAGTTTGGTTGAATAGAGAGTGAGAAGAAAGAGAGTTAATTTTGTATGAAATGACATTTTTACCTTAAAATATATATTATAAATATAAACTATTTTTTTAATAGGGATAACCTAGTAAATTCATAAAACACATATGCAACCACTCTTTATCTCTCTTTCTTTTGAGGAGAGGTTAAAAAGCAATGGGATCACCAAAAAGTTCTCTCTCTTTCCCCCTTTGAGACATAGCAAACACGGTATCTCTCCTCTATTTCCCTCTCTTCTATTTCTCTCTCTTCATTCTCTACTCTAACAAATACATCATTAAAATTTTTTCAATAAGCTACTTGAAGTAGCTTATAGCTTAAAGTTTATTGAGTATATTTTAATTTTTATTCTTATCATTTTAGCGTGCACTTAAGTTGGTTGATCCATGTATTATTCTTGTGAGCTTTGTTACAGAGTTCATTTTTATTATCAATATTTTTGAAAGTTCTAAGCCTTGGATATATAGATTAAATCATGGCACATACTTTACTTTTTGTAAGACAAAAGATTAAATCAAGCCCGTATTGCTGACTTCTTCCAAGTTCCAACAATAACCAAACTCGGGGACATAAAAATTATGAGTCATATTTAAAGCATGTGATCTGGATGATAGGAGGTCTAGAATAGGGTATGTAGATTCAGACTACGTAGATAATTTAGATGATAGGAGTCTATAATAAGGTATGTCTTTAGTATGCAGGTGACTAAGCAAGTGATCGATTTCATTATCCAAAAGAACACGATCATTACTAGTGTAGTCTTGAGAATCAGCCAAGTGAGACGAAGATGTTATATGAGAAGTTGCACCTGTGTCCATATACCCGTATGATGCTTTATTAGTGGAGTTCAACGAGCAACAGGAAGCAAATGCATGAGCCAAATTAGCACATTTAGAAGGCTTGTCCCGGCGAACTACACATTTGTCGGCATAATGACCCTACTCACGAAAAATCTGACAAAGCGAAATGTAAGAGCCGTAATGACGAGAGACACTGTTTGTTTGACGATGACGGGAACCACCGTTGGAGTTGCCACGATAACCACCTTGGTTGTGGGAACCACCGCGAGACGGATGAGTTTCAACGAATGGTCGAGGTTGATTGTACACATAGAAAGCTACTGTGTGGAGGAGTCGGGATTTCCTCAAGAGAGGCCTGAAAAATAGCATGACTTTCGACCTTGCAAATAATATCAATGAACAGAGGCAAAGGTATGTGATCGAGTTGACCCGTGGAGAAGTTTCCATAGGAGGAGCCAAGATCGCGAAGAAACCAGTGAACCTTGTCATCATTGGCAACAGGGGCACCAATAGCATCCAACTGATTACAAATAGTGCAGAATTTCTTACCATGTTCAGTTAGAGAGAGGGAGCCATGAGGCACAAGTTGCAATTCATCACGAAGTCGAAGTTCACGGGCCTTACTACGTGAATCATAAACAGAGTGCACAACATTCCAAACATCTCAAGCAGTTTCGACATTGAGAGTCTCAGAGAGACCCTCCTCGGTTAGGGAAGAGAGAAGAAGATTGTTGACATATCGATCATATTCCTGCTAGTGTTCAAAATGAGGATTCGGAACAGGAACACCCAAACGAAGACCAGGAGAAGTGGCAGTGGTAAAGGTCGGCTGGAGAAGGGCGGCGACGGCTCAACGGAGCCATCGATGATGTGAAACAGATCTTTATTACAAAGAAGAGAGGTAACCTGCTTCCACCGTGCTCATGTGGATCGTAGTCGCGAACAAGAGAGATGGTGTAGTGGGGTCGTCGGCCTTGAGAGAAGGAGGGACGACGCAAAAGAGTGTTGGAGGCTAGGGTATGCAACCTCAACCGGATACCATGTAATATATGATTGCTCTTATGGAGATGCTGAATAGATCGATTTATAATAAACTGACTACATGACAGAGAACAAAAACTTGAGAGCAAAATAAGGAACATTCCAATAGGCTTTAGGAATACTTGAGAGCAAATAAGGAATATCCTAATGTGCTCTAGGAATACTTAGAGAGCAAAGTTCTATTGTTATTCTTTACTTTGCTCTCATCTCATATAATCAGTTTATTATTAAATAAATTTATTCAGCATCTTTCACATTGAGGTGATGTCACATGAACGATGGGTTGATGGATTCACAATTGTTACTGGCTGTGTGTGTGACTCTATAGACTACAGTCTTACAGGTTCGGCATCATAATACATATACATTTTTTTCCAAATGAATGTCAAATTTTTGTAATAACAGCAACTGAAGCTATAAAATTAAGAGTTATGTAATCTAGAAATTCAATTGAGAGAGTTAATGACTTAATGGTAAGTATAAAATAGAAGCAAGGTAACAATCGAAGAGAAGGAGAGGAGAAGAATGTATAGTGGGAATAAAGCACTTTCTACAACTTGAATAACCCCTTGAAAACAGAGCACTAGAACGACAACCAATTTAAGGAGTTAGGGTGCGATTTAGCACCGATTTTGCTATCTATTAAATCGCAGGGTGCTTAAATTTTCAAAATCGTGCGATTTGACGATTTAAATCGCAATTTTGACTAGTGTGGTCCTCACATCATGATATACACAATTATAATGCTTCATTTTAGCTCCCTCTGAGCTTCTGTACTACTGTTATAGTGTTGAGTATTGGGAAGTTCATTTTTATTCCATGTTTGTGGTTCTGGTTGTTAGAGTACTTCAGATTTAGAACTTTAATCTACTGCTGTAACAGCTACACCAAATAGTAGAGAACCTTGCTGGAGTGTTAATACGTGCCGTGTACTTCCCATTGAGAACATCATCAATGTTGTAGAATTTAGATAAATGGTACACATTGCACGATTATTAACAAAATTCATGAGGATTTCTAATCATAAAATATTCAATTTATACACAATACCCAAAATTATATTCCAATTATACTGGGACTTTGGAAAGAAAACTAAAGCCAAGATATATATACTCGCTTAAGTACTGGGATGAAGACCAAGAGATTCATCTTCTTCTCCATGAGAAACTCCAGTAATTGCCATTGTCTTCTGAATGTGGCGAAGTGCAATAATCAATCATCTGGTCGGTCACTTCTCTTCCTTCACATATGATTTTAATATCACAGCTTTCCTCTGCATTTTTCAGTACCATGTCCGCTATTGCATTTTGCCTTCTAGACCAAGATTTTCTACTCATACAAGTAATTAATGATGAAACCATTATATCAGAAAATGCTATTATTATAAATTGATAGTGTCACATAATTATGATTCATAACATGGTACCTTAAGTTAGATTTGGTATTTCCAATCACCAATTTTCTTATATTGAGATTCCTGACAAGGTCCAAGATGGCTTTAGCAACATTGTCAGCTTCAATGAGCATTATCTCCACCTTAACCTGTAAGTTAATTAGCACAGCTAGCAACATTACAATCATAAAAAATCTATCTTCGATCAATCAATACATAAAAAAGCATGCAGAACTTAAAGAACTTATCTGATGTAGACTTTTGAAGAAGCTAAGATTAATACTTTACCTTGGAGTCAACACACAGGCCAATGAACTTTTGAAGAAGCAATTTTCTCTTTGCTTTCTCGAGGGTTAAGCAGATGTTAACATGCTCTACATTTACATGGCTCCTTGGAATTTTTCCCACTGAATAATATTGCCACGCACAAAAAGAGGCAAATTCAGGAGTGACAAATAGTGATACATAATTAAGGAGAAGAGAAGATGACATACATGGAGTTGGAATGAGCTTGACTTGAGGGAAAACGTGTACAAGACACACAGTGGTAGAGGAGGGTGTCACGGCATGCTTCAAGGCCCATGAAAGCGCTTCCATACTTGAATTTCCATCAAAGCCCACCGCCACATAAACAACATCTAATTTCTCAGCTAGGTGATTATTTATATCAAGAGAGAACACACTAATACTCTCGCAGTCTTCTGGAATTTTATCTAAAGTATCTTCAGGATCCTTCAAATTAATATTGATCTCAAACAGCTCAGAATCTAACTCTGAATCTTCATCCCCTATCTCGCTACAGCTAGAGTTTTCTTCATGCAAACAGTACTCACCTGGTAACATGATACTTGCTTTCTCCAACTTTATGCCAAGTTGCTCTGTCATCGATCGGAATAAGAATTCACCATGATTCTAGGCTAGAGCTTGCTTCCACAATAATAATGCTTGACATTGTTGGCAAAATTGAAGTGCACGTTGGTTTATAGTTTATGTGACTTTTTCCTTGTTAATTTTCCCCAAAGAGTGTCACCATCTTAAGAATTTAATAATCATGAATTGCGTCTAAATACATTTTGGATAGATGTTCAATTATACTTTTACTCTTTTTTTTAAGTTAGTAAACTCCTGGGATAATATATAAATTTTGACATACACTGTATCAGTCTTGATTGATTACTTAAATGCTTTAGCATAGCATTTCACTAGTTGACAAACAATTGCTACTAATCCTACGTTAATTCAATTTGTTATAAAAATAATATTTTTATAATAGCTTTAACAAAAAAAAGTATACATCTTAAACTATTATTCTGGTCGATTTATTTAAAAAAAAAATATATGCACAGCTTTTTTTTATTGCATACGGGGCTACAACGCCAAAATCAAGGAGCTCAAACATGAAATGAACTAAACTAAAAGAAGGAAGAACATCATAAATCCTCATAGGAACTAATAAGGACAACCTATTCTCTGCAGACTGCAAAAGTGTCCGCCACTTTGCTTCTATAAAAACATGCCTCCAATGAGCAGTAAACTGGTTCAGCAGCCTCTTAATATCTCTCACCATAGGAGCACAAGGATTAGCTTCCCCAATTCCTTTGTTCAGAAATCGAATGGCTAATTCAGAATCAGTCTCAACAAAAACTTTTGAAAAGCCCTTGGACAAAGCAATTCTAAGTCGACAAATTAAGCCCCAGAGCACATCTTGAAGAACAGAAACAGGACCCAAATAAATTGTAAATCCCACAATAAATTTACCCTCATGGTCCTTTAACACTCGTCCACATGCACCCTTCTTATCAGCAGAGAATGACCCATCAGTGTTAAAATTCACCCAACTCTCCATAGGAGGTGCCCACTTAAGCAAGGTAGATTTCTTCACCCTAGAAACAGATACACCTGCTGAGGACTTCATCACAATTGCAGCACTGAAATTTCGAATCATTCTGTATATCTTACAAACAAGAGCTGCACTAGAATTCCCAATATTCTAAAAAATGAGATCACCTCTAGACCTCAAAAGGATATCCAGAGGAAAGCCAAAGCCTAAGGACCAGGGGGAATACTAAAAATGTAGCATTTACCAGAACTGAGATTAAATAACAACCAAGCTTCCGTGTCCGAACAAAACATATCTACTAATAAATCAGGAGGAACAAGAGCTTTCCAAACCTGGACAGAATGGAAACAGTCTCTAAAAAGATGGACGGCCACCTCCCGCATTCCTGGGCACCTTGGACAGCAAGGATCTTCAGTCATGTGTCTGACAGCCCATTGCTCATTTTTAAGTAAAATATTATTAGCTACTTTCAATAAGAAGAGCTTAACCCTCTGAATTCCTTTACATTTCCAAACAGTTTTGAAAAGTTTCTGGTTCACCTCTCCACCATTAATCTGCAACCCAATGGCAAAGGAAGAATAAGTAGACTTAAGGGTGAAAACACCATTAGCAGATAACTTCCAAGCCATAGCATCCTCCCTGTCCTTAAACTAGGAGGAAACACAGAATTATAGTCTCATAATGTTCTCAGGAAACCAATGAGCAAGCTGATTCCCATCCCAAGAACCAGGAGCAGAAACAAAACTACTACAGCAAACCTGTCTATCCTGTTCGGAGAGAGGTCTATAATATGCACATGTTTGCGCAAGAATTATTGGGCCAAATTGTATAAACATAAAAAAAATTACGAACATTCTTTACATGGATGCTCGGTGGTTGATACAAATAATATTACCTCAGCATCTTGACCCAAAAACAGTAATATCATTGACAAAACAAAGCATATTAGCTATATTTTCACTTCTCAAATCAAGATTGAACATAATCAATTTGGGGTGGAAATAATTAAATATAATTACTTAATTTTCACTCTACACAAGCATCCATATTAGAGAACATAAAGTTTCAAATAAAAAATGGCTAGATAATTAGCTTTTAGAACATAGATAGTTTCCAATACTAAAGTGTGTGTTTGTATACCAGTTGAGTGAGATGTGAATAAACTTTCATCAAGTGAGAAAGTTCCGTTCACTTCTATTTACAAACATTGGAACATTAACAAAACGACTATATCCTACTTCAGTGATATAGTGTCCTTCTGTAGCACATATGACGCACACTAAACACAGCATAAATGTTCTTCTAAAAAAAATATACATATATGTATATACACGTTGCATTTTCATGGCAAAAGAGTTAACCTGTTTTCATAATAATGGACCTGACTTTGCAGTTTTTTTTTAACAATCAGGATTCAGGACTACTATTAGATAAAAACATTTTCAGGCCAACGAAACAATACAACCACAATGTTGTATGAAAAGTGTATTCCACATGGTTTCAGAAACAAAATTTTCATGCCCACAATTGAAGTTTCAAAACAATTCATTAGTCAAAGAACTTGACTGAGTTATACCCCCTTTGCTGCAATTCAGACATTCAGTCACACATGACACACTCAATGGTCATCTATTGTAACAGTTCCAGCAAGGGCTCTTGTGCTGGCCCTAGATGTTTTCAGGTAATATATTGTTGCGGAGAAGCATTAGGCCATGCAGCAAACAAGATTGTGACCTCTTATCAAAATGAAATAGTTAACAGCCTTGTACCAAAAGCAGTTCCAAAGCAAGCTTATCCAAAATATTTTTATCAAAATCTACTTGTAATCATCAAACACTGGAACATAATTCACCCCCTCTCAAGTAGACATATAATCAATAACATATACCATAAAAAAAACACAGGAAAATATTTCAACGTGGCATCAAAATATCAATTTATTAATAGGACGAGGCTAAATTGAGCAGTTGCAAAGATCACTAACTCATATATAGGTGAAAATGAGGAACCTGTCCTATAATAAGCCAAAGTCAAGATTAAAGGCATTTTAATATATATCTCTTATGAGAATATGAGTATGACTCTTACCATAAACCTGCGTCAGCCATCAAGAAAGAATCACCAATTCCACATTTCTCAATTAGTTGGGTTTTGAAAAGAGCCACGAACTCCTCAAAATCCTATAACATCAATTTTCTAAAACATTACCGGAACTAGCATACCAAAATGAAAAAGAGAAACAACCAAAGTTTGATATGATTACTAGAATTATTAAAAAAATCCAACAAATTGGTCCTAATGGGCCACTAAAAGCAATTTACATAGTCTATTCAGCAGTATCAATCTTCCCAACAAAGATTTGAAAAGATACATGAACATACGATTTAAGAATAGAGTCTAATGGTGATAACTGAAAGGTACTGAACATACTTACTTTCAACAAGGTGAAACCAAGCTTTCAATGTAATTCTCGACAAAGCAACCAACGATGTTGTTAGCGATTTTTGTGGCTTCTAATTTATTTTCTCTCCTGATATAGAGAACTGCTTGAGACACACCAGATTTGGACAACAACAGGGCATCGCCATTCTCAGATAAGCACGTTGCAAAACAGGGCCAGGGAATACATTTGTCACCGGCATCGATAATAATGTTGAACAACTGAGTCCATGTCTTGTGCACTCCAAACTCCTTCATTTGCCAAACCACAAAATTACGAGTTTGGTTGTCAATATCATTTTGAGAAACACACAGCAAATCCCTCAAAACTCCGAGAATTGGCTCAAAATCCTCGAATTCATCTTCACATCGAGGACAATAAGGCAATGAGAATTGTGTAAGCTCTTCTTTCCCCATATCAAAAGAAAGAATTGTGTAAGGTTCACTGTTTGTTGATTCAGGTTCATCGTACCAAGGCATTATCTCAAGAGTTGCTAACCAATTAAGAGTGTTATTCCTCACATAAACTGCAGCTCCTTGTAGAACCAAATTGGGAAGATGAGAAACTTGAATTGTTCTCCTCCTATAATAACCACCCTCACCCATGTTGTAAACACTCACCGTTTTCTCCCCTAAGAGCTCCAATGCCACTCCCTTGTACGCGTCACTCGAAGAATCATAGCCAAACCCTAAAACACCACCACCAGGTCCACCACATTCATACAAAGGCGGCGAATGTGGAGACATTAGCTGGGTTCCAGAAACGGACCAGGTAGCTGTATTTCCTTTTCACATTGTCATAATCTAATTTACTCAAACAAATCAACCCGTTGCAGGTTCCAATCAAACTGTACTTAGGGAAACAACTTGGACCTGCTACAATTGGTGATTCGCTTTCTAATAGTGAAGTTACAGAGCTAGATGATATGTACAGTCTACCAAAATCATCGATGCCATGACTTATGAGTAATCGGAAGTGAGTAAAATCTGCTGCATTTCTAGAAGATGAGCGATGAAGGTGCAGTTTGACGAATTGAGAATCGGAGATGAGAGACTTACATGATTTCGAGACACACGAGAATCGCACCAGAGATTTCACCGGAAGCCATGAAAAGATTTCCACTACAGGTTCATCAGAGAGAAAGGCCATGTTGCGTTGCAGGGAAAGTGTGTTAGGCTTTGATTATGTGAAAACGGCACATGTAATTTGTTTTCATCTGTCGCTCATTTCTCTGAAAGTGGGTGTGGGGATATCTCACTTGGGGAGGAACGAATTGGGTTGTCTACGATTATTGATTATGAAGATAGATCAGTTGAAAGGTCTTTTTTCTCCTCCCGAGGCTCTGGTTTCAGTGGGGGTTTCTTTCCCAAGCCGTTGATGGCTTGTTTGACTCCACCAACTTGGTGGTCTTCTCCTAGGTCTCCCTAGGCTCTTCTTCTTCTTCATCTTGCTCTCTGATTCTCTGGTTCGCTCCTTGATTCTCTGTCTCTTTCCTGTTTTTTCTCGCTCCAGAGCAGTGTTACAATCGATGAGGATGAGTGCAGAGATGATGATCTTACCTCTCGGTTGTTGGCTGGGAAGTTGTGGTCTGAAGGTTCGCACAATGCTAGGGCGTTCATGAACACTATGAAGGCGGCGTGGAAGCTTCGACATCCAGTCGAAATCAATGAGATCTCCAAGAATCGGTACGTGTTTCAATTTGCTACATCAAAGGATCTCAGATCTGTGATCCAAGGGGGTCCATGGAGTTTCGATCGTAGTATATTGGTGCTTAAGAAATTCAGTGATGAAGATCAGCCATCTGAAATTGAGCTCTCCTCTGTGGATATGTGGGTGAGGGTTTATGATCTCCCTCTGAAATTGAAGTCTGAATCAGTTGCCAGGAGGTTGGGGGATTCAATTGGTAGTTTTGTGGAGGTTGATTGTAAGCTTGAGAACCGTTTGGGCCTCTTCTTCAGGATTAAGGTTACCATTGATCTTACCAAGCCTCTTCTCAGGGGTACGGTGTTGTTTTGGCAAGGGAAGGAGCTTAAGGTTTATTTCAGATATGAGAGGCTTCCCAATTTTTGCTTTGCTTGCGGAAGAATAGGCCATCAGATCAAGGATTGTGATGAATTTGAGGATGTTGAGGAGGATCATGATGCTGTGGACTTTCCGTTTGGGCCATGGTTGAGGGGTGAGGATGTTGCTCATCCTATGAAGTCTAAAGGTTGTGAGTCCCTGTTTCGTTCTGCTATTGATGGTGTGGGGAGGGCTGGTGAGGGATCTGTGGCTCGTTCTGATGATGATGGTGTGGTTAGGTTTGGCTGTGGTGGTTCCAAGGTGGTTACCGGGCATAAGGATGTTCAAAGGAAAAAGGATTTGTGCTTGTTGGTTGATAAGGTGTCTTCAGATACTAAGAATTCTGGTGTGTCTACTGATAGAGTTCCTATTGCTGATCCTGAGAACTCTACTGTGGTTCCTGTTTCTGAAAGAAGTATAGGTGAACTTGCTGCTGATGCTAAGGCCCCAAGTGTTGTTTCTGTTGGGCCTGCTAAGGAGTTTCTTGTGGGTGGCCTGTCTAGTCATGTTCTATCTGATATCACAAATGTTTCCCCTGAAAATTCTGCTGTTGAGTGTGGTAGGGTGGTCCAACAAGTGGATGATGTGCTTGAGGCACTTGGTAATGTTGTTCTAAAGCAGGGATCAGATTCTGAGGTTAAGGAAAATTGTGCTCCTATGGCTGAGCTATCTTTTTGTGTTGGGAGCTCTAGTGAAAAGAAGGTGACTACCAAGAAAGGTTGGAAGAGACTTGCTGCTAGTAGGGCTGATGTGACAATTGCAAAGTCCTCTCTTGTTTTAGATAAGAAGAGAAGCCTGATTGATGTGGATATTGTGGAAGTGGATGATGAGACTTTTCGGGGTCACTTAAGCAAGAAATTGATGATGGATGTGGATATGGCTGATGCTCATTTAGAGGCGATGTTGGGAGACCAACATTGCCTACAGCCATGAAACTCCTTAGCTGGAACTGCCGGGGTTTGGGGAGTCCCCAGGCAGTTAGGGCCTTGCAAAGGCTCGTAAGAAAAGAGATTCCTCAATTGGTTTTCTTGATGGAAACCAGGTTGAAAAAGTTTGAAATTGAAAAAATAAGGTTGGATTTTGGTCTTAAGAATTTTTTGGTTGTGGATTGTGTTGATAATGGCAAGGGGAGAAAAGGGGGGCTAGCTTTGTGGTGGTCTGAATCTTTGAATGTTTCTCTCATTTCTTTTTCAAACAATCATATCTCTGTTTCTGTAGTTGAGGATGAAGACCCTTGGTGTTTTTCTGGAATTTATGGCTACCCGTGTATGAGGCTGAGGGAGAGGACTTGGTCTCTAATCAGGTCTCTAGTTCAGGAGGGGGGGTTGAGGTGGCTTGGGGTTGGGGACTTGAATGATGTTATCTCGAACAATGAAAAGAAAGGTGGTATTTCGCGGTCTGATTCTCAGTTGCAGAGGGGAAGGGATGTTATGGATGATCTTGGGCTAGTTGATTTGGGCTTTAGTGGCTATCCTCTCACGTGGACTAATGGCAGATCAGGTGATGCAAATATTCAGGCTAGGCTGGACAGAGCTTTATGTACTGAGGTTTTTTCTCAGATTTTTCCTGCTAGTTCTGTGCAGCACTTGGGAAGATATGGTTCAGATCATGCAGTTATTTCTGTCTCCATTGAGAAGTTTATGGATGTCCCTATGAGAAGACAGCAGCGTCCTTTTAGGTTTGAAGAGGTGTGGTGTTTGGATCCAAGGTGCGAGGAGGAGATCTTCCATGCTTGGATTGGGCAAAGAGATGATTTTGTTAAGAAGCTTGGTAGTATTCAAGGTCTTAAGAATACCTTTCGAGGTTACACTGTTGGAAATTTCAGAAAGAGAATCAGTTTTCTAGAGGGTGAGTTGCAGAAGGATGCTTCTTGGGATGATAAACCTGAAAATCTGGCGAAATTTAAGGAGATGGTAGAAGAACACTCGCTGCTATTGTAGCTTGAAGAGACTATGTGGAGGCAACGGAGCAGAGCTATGTGGTTAAAAGATGGGGACAGGAATACTGGGTTTTTTCATGCTAAAGCAAATCAAAGGCAGGCGGTGAATAGCATTAAAAAGCTGAAAGGAGAGGATGGTGTGTGGTACAACAAGCCTGAGAAGGTTTCTGCTATTCTGAACAGTTATTTCTCATCTATTTTCACTTCCCAAATGGTGGCGGAACCCCCTGACATTTGCAGTGCCATTGACACCAAGTTAGAGCAGCAGGATGTGGATTTGATTGATAGTGATTTTCAGGAGGATGAAGTTGTTAAAGCCATATTCCAAATGCATCCTCTCAAGGCACCTGGGGCTGATGGTCTCCCAGCAAAGTTCTTCCAAGAGTATTGGCACATTGTTGGTGCGTCGGTTGTTAAGCATGTGTTGGCTGTTCTGAATGAGGGTTTGAGTCCGGAAAGTATTAATTCCACTTTCATTACCCTTATTCCTAAGTGTAAGAAGCCATCCATCCCGAAGGAGTTTAGGCCGATTAGTTTATGCAACGTTGTTATGAAGATAGTCACTAAAGCAATGGCTAATAGGATCAAAGAGGTGTTGCCGAAGATTATTGATCCAGCTCAAAGTGCATTTATTCCGGGTAGGCTCATTACCGATAATGCATTGATTGCCCTTGAGTGTTTCCATTGGTTGAAGAAGAAGAAAAAAGGGAAAAAATGAATGATGGCTTTGAAGCTTGACATGGCAAAGGCATATGATAGGATGGAGTGGAGCTTTCTCAAGGGTGTTTTGGTCCATATGGGGTTCCCTAGCAGGTTTACTAAGCTGGTCATGGATTGTGTATCCTCGGTGTCTTATCAAATTCTGTTCAATGGTTTTCCAAGCAGCAAAATTGTTCCCTCTAGAGGTTTGAGACAAGGGGATCCGATTTCCCCCTATCTCTTTATCCTTTGTGCTAATGCCTTGTCTTGTTTAATCAATTCCAGGATGAGAGACCAGCAGATTCATGGATTGAGGATTGCAAGAGGTGCCCCGGTGATTTCACACCTCCTATTTGCTGATGACAGTCTGCTTTTTGCTCGTGCTTCTCTCAAAGAGGCTGATTCTGTTTTGAGCATCCTTGATGATTATCAGAGAGCATCGGGATAGTTGGTGAATCTAGATAAATCTGAGATTTCTTTCAGTCATAATGTGCCGGTAGATGTTAGAAATGCAATCCAGCAAAGGATGGGTGTCAAGACTGTTGAATCTCATTCTAGATATCTTGGTCTTCCCACTGTTTTTGGGAGATCAAAGAAAGTGGTGTTCTCTCTAGTCCAGGATAGGATATGGAAGAAGTTAAAGGGGTGGAAGGAGAAGCATTTATCAAGTGCGGGCAAGGAGGTTTTATTGAAGTCTGTTGCGCAAGCGATTCCCACCTATGTGATGAGCTGTTTTAAGCTTCCTGAAGGGTGTGTTTCAGCTATGGAGAGTATGATGGCTAGGTTCTGGTGGGGAAATAATTCTAAGGATAAAGGAATTCATTGGATGAGTTGGGAAAGGCTTAAGAGATCAAAGGCTGTTGGAGGTTTGGGGTTTAGGTGCCTTAGAAAATTTAATGATGCAATACTCGGTAAGCAATGTTGGAGGCTGATTAACAGGGCTGATTCTTTGGTTGCTCAGATTTTTAAGAGTAGATACCACCCTAGGACTTCCTTTATGGATGCTAAGTTGGGGTATCTTCCTAGTTTTTCTTGGAGGAGTATTCTAGCTGCGAGGCATGTGATTTCTAAAGGCTCTAGGTGGACTATTGGGAATGGTAAATCTGTCAGAGTTTTCCAGGATGGTTGGTTGCCTAATCAGTCAGGGTTTAAGGTCTGGAGTCCTGCAATTGATCTGCCTAAGGATGCTAAGGTCAGTATGCTTATCGATTTTGAGCAGAAAAGGTGGAATGAGGACTTAATTAAGTCCTCCTTTATGGGTTTTGAGGCTGATCAGATTCTATCAATTCCTCTTTCGATTAGGCTCCCTGAAGACAAGTTTGCTTGGCATTGGTCCAATGATGGGAATTACACTGTTAAATCTGCCTATCAAATGCTCAGTTCATGTTCAAGTTCTGGCCCTGGTGCTTCTAGTTCTTTTCTTCCTTGTTCAACTTGGAATGATTTGTGGAAGGTTGATGTTCCTCATAAAATCAGGATTTTTCTCTGGAAATTGATGAATAGGATTTTGCCTACTAGGGACAATCTTGTGAAAAAAGGTATTGCTCTGGATATTATTTGTCCCCTTTGTTGTGGTGCTTCTGAGTCATTGCATCATTTGTTTCTTGAGTGTGAATTTTCCAGGGCTGTATGGTTTGGGTCGGGTTTATCCCACTGTGTTCTCAATTCGGCTGAGGTGGTTTCTTGGTTTAAAAATCTGTTGGGGATGAATGATTGTGACCACTTGTCCTTGATTTGTCATGTGTTATGGTCCATTTGGAAGGCTCGGAATGACTTATGTTTTTCAGGAAAGGATGCTGATCCTGTAAGAGCTTTTCAGGTTGCTTCTCTTTTTGATAGAGAGTTCATTTCAAGGAATGAGGGGCACATAAGGCAGAAGAAACCCAAAGAGTTGAGAAGATGGCAGCCTCCAGATGTAGGGAATCTCAAATTAAATGTTGATGCCAGCATCAAGGAAGGGTGGCTCGGTATGGGGTGTGTTCTTAGGGATCATACTGGTTTGGTGGTTATGGCTGCTTGCAGTAGATGTAAGGTTGAGGTAAGTATTTCTATGGCTGAAGCCTTGGCTTTGAGGTAGGCATTCACACTCATGGTGCATCATGGTTTTACCAGAGTTCTGGCTGAGACAGATTCCCTTGTTGTTGCGCGTCATTTTCGGGCTGGACAGCTTTCCCCAGATCTCCAACTTATCATTGATGATTGCTGTAGCTTGGTTTCTAGTTTTGAGTTTTTTTTTTCTGTTTCTCATGTTTTTAGAACACAGAATAACCTTGCTCATTTTCTTGCTAATATAGCTTGTTCTTCATCTGATTCAATTTGGATGGGGTATGTCCCTCCAAACATCATGGATGTAGCTTGTTCTGATTTCCCGTATTAATGAAAGTTCATTCTTATTTCAAAAAAAAAAAAAAAAGAATTGGGTTGTCTTCTCATGCTGAATTCCTAATAGATGACCCAATGTTTTTTTTCGTTATTGGTTGAGGCCCTAGGTGCATGTAACATCCATGAATCCATCCTCATCTGATAACTAATCTCACGCTAATTACACAAGTCTTTTCAGTACACTTTATTCTCATCCACCGGCTTTCCGAGACAATCACTCATTCCAATATTGAGTTTGGCTCCAAAAACATGCATCTTTGTATTCTAATTCACACACATGTAAATAGTAATGGGTTTAAAAGTATTCTACCTTGGGGACAAACAATATGTTTGTTAGTTTCATCAGTAATTAAAATATATGAAGTAAAAATACTATTTTTTGAATTAAAATATTAACTGAATAAAAAATTATTAGAGAAAACCATCGACCACGTGGATAAATTGACAGGCAGATGATCCAACATAAGGGTGGTAATATGGGTTAGCGGGGCGGGCCAGACCCAACCCACCATTGTACCCCCCAAAATGCGGGTTGGGTTGGATTAGCCCACTTTTAGTATTGAGTCCAAAGTCTCAACCCAACCCATATTTTGGCGGGCTAACCTATTTAGAAAATGTAGTGAAATAAAAAAAGGTTGTGCAATAGAGCAATTTTAAGAAATTTTTCACATTATGTATGTTGACACATGTAGAAATTAGAATCATTACAATATTATACTTGTTCTTTATCTTTAAGGTTTATGAACTCAACACGAAAGTCTCACCGATGATTATCAAACAAATATTTACCCTGAGTTGCTATTTAAAACTGTAAGTGTAATCTTAATATTAACTATCAAGTATAAGTGTCAATGACGTTCACCAAATCTATATATATGTGTGTGTGTGTGTGTAAAGCACACTTGAGTTTTAACATTAAATACATAAGTAAAACTCAAGTGTTGCATTGTATTAAAAGCATTCAAACAAAAAAATTGTAATAAATACATTAAACAAAGTTCGAGATGAACGACTTTGCGTGCCCCAACGCGTTTCTTGCATCTGCTTGTGTTCCCTCACCCACCGGCGGCGGCGCGAATACAGAGGATGGCGACGATGAAGGAGATGGTGCGGCGAGAGACTACAATGGAGCATTTCGCCAAAAGAAGAAAGTCCCTTCTGATTGGATTTCCTCTTCCAACAGCGGCGACGCTGCTATGGCTCTTCACAGCGACCTAGAGGATGGAGTTGGCGAAGGAGATGGAGCGGTGAGAGTCGACGATGGACCTACACGCAGGAAGGAATTACTCTCTCATCTCAATTCTGTTGGTGCTGTTTCGAACGGTAAATCAGTGGGGAACCCTTCGATCTTCACTCTGTTCGTTGACGGCATCCCAGATCGCTTTGAGTATCATCAGGTTCGTGGTTTGTTCGCACAATTTGGAAGGATTTTGAATGTTTTCGTTTAGAGAAAGGTAGGAAGGATGTTTCGGTTCGGGTTCGTAAGGTTAGCCTCTTTGGAAGTGGCTACCCAAGCGGTCAACTTTCTTAATGGGTGCTATTTGGGTGAGAATTTTCTGACGGTGGCGTTGGCCAAGTTCCCGCGGTATGGGTCTGATTTGCAGCTAAACCAGGCTCAAGGAGGGTTTGATGGTGATGGGGCAATGCAGTAGAGGAGGGGCGGCGGGTGCTGATTTGTTCTGAGGATGTAGATGCTATGATTGGTGGCTTGGACAGGGTTTACACAACTTTCTCTAGGGGCTTCTTCCCTCAGTGCTTTTCCTCGAGATTTCTGGGCAGAGCCCTTGTTTGTCATTCCTCGAGCCCCCCGATTTCTCCCTGGGGGCGTCTCAAGGCTGTGGAGTTTTGGAGGGTGGTGAGGATTCAGTTTAGGTTTCCCCACCATGTGAGGTTGTGAAATTGCCCAGGGCGAGAGGTAGACCTAAGAAGGTTGGAGACACGAGAAGCAAGAGGAAGAGCCACTTTATGTCATGTCTTGTTATGACGACAACGGTTGACGGCGAAGTGGCGACAATAGGGAAAGAATTGATGGTGCTACCAGATGAGCTCTCACATCCTTATGGCATCTTGACCAGGGCGAGGAGCACTGTCCTGATGGGGAAACGTCTTGGTATTGTGTATGACTGCTCAAACGACGTTCCCCACCGCAAGATTGTTGCTCAGATCTCGGCTAGACGGTACTCTTAGCTTTAGTAGAGAGTGGTTCTAGTTTTTTGCAGTGTTTTGGATTTGTTAGGTGGTCTTTTTGGTGGACTATGAGGGGTTCTATAGGCTTTCTACAGGCTTTGGTGGGCTATGAGGTGCTCTCTCTTATTTTTTTAGGCGGTCTTGTATAGGCTTAGTGGGATGTTTGTTTGGGGAGGCTTGGCGTGTTTTGGGGCTTTTTTTTTTCTGACTTTTTGATCCCTTCGAGGAGGGTGTATATCGTGTGACTATTTCATCATCTTTATATCATTACATATTTTGCATTCGAAAAAAAAAAGTTAAAATTGAAAAAATTTATATTGTCAAATACTATTCAACAACTTGCATTAAATAATAACATTCATAACTTAAAATTTACTTGAGTTTGATATTTCACAAATATTAAAAATTAAATTCAATTAGAAAATAATATTTATTAACAAATACTTTAGATAAAATATTTTTAAAATTAAAAAAACTATTAAACAATAAAACTCTCATACTTTTTAATAATATATTAAAAAATAATTAAAAGCTGAAAAAGTTGTATTGTCAAAAAGTATTCGACTACTTACATTAATTAACAACATTCATCAACTTAAAATTGACTTATAAAAACACGGAAATTACATTTGAAAATTATTAAAAAGTAAAATTATTTAATAATAAATAATATGGATAAAATATTTCAAAATTGAAAAATGCTGCTAAAAAGTATTTAATATTAACTAAACATATATGTGCATTATTGAAAAAATGTTTAAATTGTTATGAAGTAAAGATAATACAAGTGTGAAGGTAGAGAGGAGAAAATGGAAGCAGGAATGAGACAAGTAATTATGTGGAATCAGTTCTATGATGCTTGATGCATCATCCTTTATTTATAGCTTCATAGAGCTACAAGTGAGACAAAGAAATATGGGCTTGGCCCATTGGCCCATAGTGGTCATCCATTCACAACATTCCCCCTAGATGATCATCCCTTAAGAATGTGTCCCATTAAAAACCTTACTAGGAAAAACCCAGTGTGATAAAAACCTAGTGAAGAAAAAAAAATACAACATTCTATAGCTCGTCTTTGTACATTGTCTCGTTAAAAACCTTGCCATGAAAAATCCAATGGGAAAAAAAGCATAGTTAAGGAAAAAAGAGTACAATGCATATTAATTGAGATCTTTGAGCCGACGAACTCTGATATTTCGCACAAACTTTTCAAATGTCATTGTTGGAAGAGCCTTCGTAAATAAGTCTGCCAAATTATCACTTGAACGAATACGTTGGATGTCTATGTCACCATTATTTTGTAGATCATGAGTGAAGAAGAGCTTCGGTGATATGTGCTTTGTTCTATCTCCCTTGATGTATCCTTCCTTTGTTTGAGCAATGCATGCAGTGTTATCTTCATATATGGTTGTTGGCTGCATCTTTCCAGAGGACAAACCACAAGTATCAAGTATGCATTGAATCACGGATCTCAGCCAAACGCATTCTCAACTTGCCTCGTGTAATGCTAATATTTCTGCATGGTTAGCTGATGTGGCGGTTATAGATTATTTCGTAGATCTCCATGAAATGGTTGTTCCACCACAAGTAAACAAATAACCTGTTTGAGATCTCTCATTATGTGGGTATGACAAATATCCAGCATCTGCATAACCAATCAGATCAAGTTTTGACATATAAGGAAAAAATAAACTCATATCCATTGTGCCTTTAAGATAACGAAAGACTTGTTCCAATGTCTTCATGTAGATGAAGAACTATATCTTGATAATAAGTTAACGGAAAATGATATATCAGGTCGAGTATGACTAGCAAGATATATTAATGCTCCGATCGCACTAAGGTATGGTACTTCGGGACCAAGTAATTCTTCATCATTTTCTCGAGGTCTAAAAGGATCTTTATTTACATCTAATGACCTTACAACCATTGGAGTACATAATGGATGTGATTTGTCCATGTAGAATCTTTTTAGTACCTTTGCGACATAAGTCTCTTGGTACATAAATACTCCATCATTTAGATACTCAATTTGTAGGCCTAGACAAAATTTAGTTCTTCCCAAGTCTTTCATCTCAAATTCTTTCTTTAGGCAATCTACAACTTTTGGAAGCTCTTCTGAAGTTCCAATAATGTTCAAGTCATCGACATAAACAGCTATTATGGCGAACTCATGCCTAGACCTTTTCATGACTATGAAAGGGAAAATTGGATCATTTTTATATCCTTCTTTCAGAAAATACCCGCTAAGGCGATTATACCACATACACCCGATTGCTTTAGACCATAGATTGATTTATTCAATTTAATCGAATAATCCCCCCGAGTGTTAGAAATGTGTGCTTTAGGAAACTTAAATCATTTAGGAAGTTTCATATAGATGTCGGTATCAAGTGATGCATACAAATAAGTTGTAACAACATCCATTAAGCGCAAATCAAGTTTTTCACGTACTGCCAGACTAATTAAGTATCGAAAAGTAGTTGCATCCATCACATGCGAGTATGTTTCTTCAAAATCAATCTCAGGCCTTTGTGAGAAACCTTGGGCAACAAGCCTTGCCTTATATCGGACAATATCACCATTTTCATTTCTTTTCCGTACAAAAACTCATTTATATCCAACTGGGTTTACACCCTCAGGTGTACGGGCTACATGCCCAAAAACTTTATGCTTCTCAAGCGGTATTAACTCAGCCTCGATTGTGTCTTTCCATTTTTGCCAATTTTTTCTGTGTTTGCATTCATTAACAGATTTTGGCTCATGATCCTCATTATCGTTTAACACATATAATGTTGTGCTATGTGCAAAAATGTCATCCATGTTGACTTTGCTTCGGTCCCATCTTACTTCATTTACGACATAATTAATTGAAATCTCATCATTTTCAATAATTTCAGGTACCTGAGTTTCTTCTGAAACTGTACTTTTAATTATGTCTTGCTGCTCTTTCGGAGCTATCATATCCTCATTTATATCATATTGGTTCTTATCTCCTTTTCTTTTTCGAGGATTTTCATCTTTGGAACCTGCAGGTCTGCCACGCTTCAGGCGTGCTGTAGATTTATTTACAACACTAGATTGTCCAACAGGGACATCAATCTTTAATGGAGCATTAGCTGCTGGTACATATGACTTAGTGACTCTTTTTGGATCAGCAAATGCGTCTGGCAATTGGTTAGCCAAATTTTGCAAATGAATTATCTTTTGAACTTCTAGTTCACATTGTTTTGTTCGAGGATCAAAATGAGATAATGATAATTCATTCCAGCTAATTTACTTTCCCAATTGTTTATTCTTTTCCCCTAATATAGGGAACTCTGATTCGTCAAAATGACAATCAGCAAATCGAGCAGTAAATAGATCTCTCGTTAAGGGTTCAATATATTTTATAATAGAAGAAGATTCAAACCTAACATATATCTCTAATCTTCTTTGAGGGCCTATCTTTGTGCGTTGTGGTTGAGAAATTGGGACATATATCGCACATCCAAAAGTTCTTAGATGGGAAATATTAGGTTCTTGACCATGAACCATTTGCATTGGAGAGTGTTTATGATAGCTCGTTGGTCTGATGCGAATTAATGTCACAACATGTAATATTGCATGTCCCCAAGAAGAGGTTGGAAGTTTTGTCCTCATAATTAATGGTCTTGCGATTAACTGTAAACTTTTAATAAATGATTCCGCAAGTCCATTTTGTGTACATGTGCTACGGGATGTTCAACATCAATTCCAATTGACATGCAACGATCATTAAAAGTTTGAGATGTGAATTCACTAGCATTATTAAGGCGTATTTTCTTGATTGGATAATCAGGAAAATGTGCTTGCAATCTAACCAATTGGGCAAGTAATCTAGCAAATGCCAAGTTGCGAGATGATAACAAAAGTACATGTGACCATCTTGTTGACGCGTCAACTAAAACCATAAAATATCTAAATGGTCCACATGGTGGGTGTATTGGCCCACAAATATCGCCTTGTATCCGTTCTAAAAATAGAAGTGATTCACTCCCAACTTTTGTTAGTCATGGCCGAATAATCAACTTCCCTTGGGAACAAGCAGGACATGGGAATTCATTAGTTTGAAGAATCTTCTAGCTCTTCAATGGATGTCCACATGAATTGTCAATTATTTTTCTCATCATGATGGAACCGGGATGGCCTAACCGGTCATGCCAAATAGAAAAATCTATAAATTTCTGGTTTACAGTAGCATTTGTTTCAATTATACTAATTATTGTATAGTATAAACCAGAGGAGAATGCATGTAATTTTTCAAGTGTGCATTTTCTCCATGATATCACTCTTGTGATACAAAGATATTCCACATTTTCTTCATTCATGGTCTCAATGTGGTATCCATTTTGACGTATATCTTTGAAACTTAATAAGTTTCTATTAGATTTAGAGGAATATAATGCATTCTCAATATTCAATTGTGTTCCTCTAGGCAACAATATTTTGGCTCTTCCAGAGCCTTCAATCATGTTTGTAGTGCCAGATATAGTACGAACATTTTCTTCTTGCATCACAAAAGAAGAAAAAAATAATTTAACCTTAAGTATCGTGCGCGTGGTTGCACAATCAGCAAGACAAACATTTTCGCCATTAAAATCAATATCCATAGCTCAACAAAATATTATATTTTTGAGCATCAATATTTCTAGTGCATTTCAATGCTTGCACTCTTTCTTTTGGATTTAGGAATGAATCTTCAGGATTCAAAATCACTACAGTCTACAGTTCTTCTGGACTCGTAGACTATGAATCTTCAGGATTCAAAATAAAGAATTGCACTGCGATTTCTCTGGACACATGGGATATTAATAAAATAAGAGAATAAAACAAAATAATGTATTGGACTTTAAAAAAGAACTAATGAAAGTAAGAAAGTAATGTAAAGATACAAATAAGAGAGAAAAAAAAAACAGAAACGTAAAGAAAAAAAATTAAATGAGCGAACGTAAACTTATCAATTGAATTAAAAAAAATCAATTAAGTGCTTGACTATTTCCGTTTCAAATACTATATGACTAGAAATTAAACCCGTGCGTTGCACGGGTTTGTGATACTTAAATTTAGCAGGTGTAGTATATGTAAGGATGATTCAATTGATTGAACAAAATAGTATAGAAAAGCATAAGATAGACTCTAAAGTAGTTTATTACCTGATGAAGCATTAGCAAACACGATTTTTTTCACTGCCCCCAGCCTTGCAATAATTCTCCTATAGTATAACATGATTGTATCTTTCTCTTTGCTGCTTATTCAGTAATTGGTGACATCTTTCATGCCTCTCTTCCAATTCGTGAATATTATAATTAAACTCTTCTCTAATAAGTCTATTGTCCAAGGCTTCTATGCATACGTTTTCTGGCAATGGCATTCCATTAAAGTCAATAAGATACTACTTACCATTCTTGATAAAACCTTCTCAATTTCAATCAACTAATGTATTAAAAAGTGACATACTTGTTGAAATAGCTAGTGACAATTTTCAATTTTTTGTCATTCTCTAATGAAGTCTAAGATTTGTATGACTTGAGTGTGTGAGTGATTTGTTTATATAGAGATGTACAATAGATACATAGTTTAATTTAGTACATGGTATTTTTTATATTTAATGTAGGTAACTGAATAGTCTTTAAACATTAAGCAATTTTAATCAGTTTTTGAAGTAGCAGTACTGCCAGATAATGAGATAATGAAGGTTATTTTTTTAATATATGAATAGCCTTAATTACGAAAACTGTAAGAAAATGATTCATATTCTGTGTTCTAGAAATGTACATCCTTTAATTATTAAGTTGAATAGCCTTAGTTACCAAATGGTTCATTGTTCACATCATGTTCTAGAAAATGTATCATTTATATCTTTCGGTTACGACCTTTAATTTGATAGCTTTTTTTTCATAAATGTTTAATACATGGTGAATCCTTGTCTTCGTTGGAGCCTTTTTACATATATTAAATAGCCTTTTTTACAGAATGCAGGTTATGAAAGCTGTTAGGAAATACTAAGTTAAATAGCCTTTTGTTGAGCTTCAATGCCTAGTGTAGCTTAAAAAGACAAAAATAATTAAGATAGAAATAGTAAGATAAGTGTTTGATACAAAGCTTTTCACAATTTTAATATCATGAGTATACAATCTTTACTAATGTATTATTTAATGTAATGATTTAAGTGTGCTTTACATATATGTGTTGCACGAGTTTCTTTACAACATTTTTTACATTAAATAGTAATGATTATAGTTTAAATTATTACATAAATATTAAAATATTTTTTATTTTAAAATAAATAATAATAATTGTGTTCAACATTTCAATCATTTCCAGAAAAAGACTTACAATAAATATTAGGGGTGTAATCGGACCAGATTGGACCGGATTTAGAGTGTTTAAATGTCCGAACCAATCAAACATGTTCGGTTTGGGTTGGTTCGAATTTCATGGTCTTTCCTTCTAAACCCGAACCAAACCAACCCGATCTCAAACGGATTGGTTCGGTTCGGATGGTCGGATTTGAAAAGAAAAAAATTTATTTGAAAATATGCACGAAAATTATTCTAAAAATGTGAAAAATTATAAAAAAATATAGAAAAATCTAACATTTTTAAAGAACAGAACATTCGATAAATACATAATCCATATAATCTAAATAAAACTAACATCTCTAATACAAATATAAATATGTAATATAATGGGCTGAAAGTGTTTGAGCTTAATGTAAAAAAATTCTTAATTCATTGGGTTGGTTCGGATTGATCGGTTTTTCAATCTCCAAATCCGATACCCCAATCCAATTTTATCTAAATTATTTATTGCCACATTATTTTGTCATTAATCAACTTCAATTTTAGTTATTTTTTTCTAATGCAAAATTCAAGTCAATTTTTATGCTTATGAATATTATTATTCAATTTAGGTAGTTGAATTACTTTTGACAATATCATTTCTTTCAGTTTTTTATATTATTATTTAGTATATTAATTACAAAGAAATTTGCTATTGCTTCCTTTATTTTAATGCAAATGTATGAAGATTTTACTGCTTGATATATTTAATTAAATTAAAAAAAAATAAATGACTATGACTAATTTTTTTTTTAAATATTATTTTTTGTAAGGAAAATTTTAATACAAAGGTTCAAAGTAATTTTTATATTTTAGTAGGTAGTGTAAAAAATAGTAATAAGTTTTATTTATTATTTTTTTTAAATTCCTCAACCTATGATGAATAATTATTATAAAAATTAATTTTGATTTTAATATATAACAAATTAGAAAGTTTTACAATTAAAAAGAAGTATAAAAAATTACTATTAACTATCTATTATTGTTTTTTTAGGAAGCAGAAATAAACAAATTTAGGAAGCATAAATAAATCCAATATTTTTATTAATTTAAAGTTAGTCAATTTCAGTTATTATTATTACTTAAAATTTCCCTCATGTAGTATTAATAATTAAAATTAAAATAATATTAATATTTAATTTAAAATATGAGAAATTGAAAAGTTTAAAAATCACTAAGTAATAATTAATAATAAGTGGATGTGTATTGAAAGTTGAATAGAAATTTGTTTAACTTTCATTCTTTAATGCATTGAATAGTTATAGCTCAAGTGAGCTTTACATATATATATATAGATATGAATCCTGTATACATGCTTTGTACCGTTCAACATATGCCTAATTGATATAATTTTAATAGCATTAATTTATCAATTAATATTTAGAGGAACGGAGGTAAAAAAAAATTCCAGGAGAAAAAATAACGTGTTGCAGACTAATGGTGGTTTTCAAACCTGGTAATTAACATGGCTTTTTGCCACTGTTAGTGCTCCTCTTAGCACTTTTTTCGTTTTTTTTTTTTTTTTGCAATGTTCCATGTTTACGTGTGCTTGAATCTTTTGGATTTATACATAAAATGTATTATATTATGAATCTTCTGAAATCATATGTGTATTATACTAATTTGAATATAAAGCACTACGATTCTCCTGATGAATCTTCAGGATTCATAAAAAACTTGTCTTCCAGGTCTTCTAATGAATCTTCAGGATTAAAAAAAAACATTGCATTATGAGTTCTTCTAGACTCGTAGCGTTCATAAAAAAAAACTTGGAGAAGATGAGTAGAAAGAAATAATATAATAATATTACTTTGATAGAATTTTAATAGACTTTGATTTTTGAAGAGATAAGAATTGCTTGATTCTTGAGGAGATCGCTGAGCGGCTTCATGCTGATAACGTGTTATGAAGTAAAGATAATATAAGTGTGAAGGTAGAGAGGAGAAGAGGGAAGCATGAATGAGACAAGTGATTCTGTGGAATCAGGTCCCTGATGCTTGATGCATCATCCATTATTTATAGCCTTAGAGAGCTACAAGTGAGACAAAGAAATATGGGCTTGTCCCATTGGCCCATAGTGGTCATCCATTCACAACATAAATATATTTTTTGATCTATGTTATATTAGTAAAAATTACTCGAGGAAGCATAATAGAGAAAAATAATAATGGTCAAAGTTGAATAAATGTTTGTTGTGAGAGGCATGACCTATCCACTTAACGTGATCGTAGAGCCTCAAGAGATTTGTCTCAAGGCTATCGAGCGTGAGAAAACATTCGCAAACCAAATAAGTTGAAAAAACTCAAATTCACAAGATAATATTTTATGCTATTTTTTGTCAAAATGTTATTTAAGTTATCACTTATTATAATTAAAAAAAGTTAAAATTAATTTATTCTTCATGGTCTTGACATGTCTTAGAAAATGACTTTCCAGGTAAAAAGTATAAAAATGATATAAAAAATTATTTCATGACATTAAACACTTATTACTTAACTTTTTTACGTAATTTAAAATAAAAAATTTAAATCGTAAATTTATTTATATGCTAATAATTAAATTTGAGTAATATTAATTATTTATACAAAAGGAACTATAGTAATATTTATTTAAATGTCTTAACAATTTTTTTTAATATTTATAATAAAAAATATTTTAATTTTTATTTAGTTAAATTATAATAATTTTTATATAATGTTAAAAAGTATTGTAAGTAAACTCGTGCAACACACCGGTATAATATCTAGTTATTGTTAAATCCGTAAATGTCACTTTTTCTTAACATCAATAAATGTGTTATACAATCATCAACAAAAGTTCACTTCAAGTAATAATAATAAGCCAACAATTATATGGGATAATTTTGATGTAAACATGATAATTTTAGACTAGAATACACTATAAAATATAACTAAGGGTGAAAATATGGCGGTGGGTTGGGTTGGACTAGCCCAATTTAAAATTTGGGTTCAAAGTCTCAACCCAACCCGTCAAGAAAGGTGGGTCAGAGCCAAACCAATTTTGCCACCCAAATTTATTTCTAATAATCTAATCTTTTTTTGGGTTACAAAGGAAAAGGTAAATGACAGCAAACTAAACTAAAATATTTTGACACAGCAGGGGTACAATGTTGGAAGGAGGGTACTGATTCCAAACTTGTCTCCTGCAGCCTACCCGGGTTGCATATCTCGCTAAAGCATCTGCCACCAAATTCCTCTCGTGTGGTACATGGCTAACTGTGATGACACATTCTCTACTAAGTAACCCACAAACCTGTTGAAGTGTCGTATGGTGCAAGTAGCTCGAAATATCATGATCAACGTTAACCACCGCCACCAGCTCAAGACAATAAAAAAAGCATGTAGCCTTACGAAAACCCAGATGCCATGCGAGCTGTAGACCTTTCAGCAATGCACTCATCTCCGCTAATCTAATCTAATAATGAAAGAATTATTTTTCCTAATAATAATCTAATTAATAATAAAAAAATAATTATTTCTATAAAGAATAAATTTTTCTAACAATAAACTAATTACTTCTGACACATATATACGAAATAAATTTTATTTATTTTATATTAGGTTGGTTTTCAATTTGTGACTTCAAGGATGTGCATTTGATTCAATACATCAACGCAGGGCCAGCCCAACACTAAATGAGGCCTAAAGCCATCTTTAAAATGAGACCCTTTTTTTGGCATTTTTAACTTAGCATTAATGCATGCTTGATTTTTTTGGGCCTTTTTTGCTTAGTAAAAATATATTTTGAGGCCTTTTTTCCTTAGTAAAAAATATTTTTTTTGAGAGGCCTAAAGCCCTTGCTTAGGTGACTTTACCCTTGGGCTGGCCCTGCATCAACGAGGCTTGGTTAGAAATTATACATAATCGTGATATTTCCTATTTTGCTTCTATTTTACACGATTGTAAGATTTTAGTGTCAACTTTTGATTATTTTACTTTGTCGTTTGTTAGGAGGTCGGGTAATCATGCGCCTGATTTTATTTCAAAATTATTCTATGATTATCCGGATGTTACTTGGTTGGAGGATGTACCTCTATTGCTTAACTTCAAGTGGATGTATTGGGGTTGCGCCGTTTATTTTAGCTTTAATGCAAGTTTATTTCCTATAAAAAAAGCGTTGCTGTTGAACTCAAACGCATAAGCAAACGCGCTTAGTTTATACTAATATATAGGAGTATTGGATTAGATGAGATTATGAACAGTCTTAAATCATCCCCCTATTCAGGGATTTAGGGCCTACTTTTTCATGTGCATATCGGCAAATTTGGCGTGAAAGAGTACATAATATTTAGCTTTTTTCTCATTTTAATCAAGGTTGTAGCAAGGAAGAAGTTGGAATATGTTAATGGTAGTATAGAAAGAAAAAGACAAACATAAGAGGTTAGAAAAACAAAGTACTTCAGAAGTGTTATACAATAATGTCAAAATTTCAGCTACACTGTCCTTTAAT
The DNA here is from genome assembly GCF_012489685.1 of Lotus japonicus. Lineage (NCBI taxonomy): Eukaryota > Viridiplantae > Streptophyta > Magnoliopsida > Fabales > Fabaceae > Lotus > Lotus japonicus. The sequence continues at coordinate 12,432,945 of NC_080042.1, forward strand.
TGCTTTTGGGACGTACTCAAGCCCTTCCTGGCTATGCTTTAAAAAAGTGATATGAAAGTTTCATATTGCAACGTTACATTTTCCTAATTCCTAACCCACTAACTATTTCTCGCCTACTTTAGGGGAGGGGGGACTAGCATGCATGTGATATATTTGATACTAATAGTACTAGACTTCATTTTTGAATTAAAAACCCTAACCCAACTTAGAAACACCGCCCATGCTTATGATGCTAGCCTAATACGTTTAAAATTGGACGGTAACTAACGACATGATCTAATTGTCACAAATCAATTTTTGGTGGACAAAAATCGCGCAATTAGAATAAAGAGGATTTAAATTACACAAAGGCCAAATATTAGGGATCAAAAGTGCAATTAAGCTAAAAAAATTATGCATAATGTGCAAAATTGACAAAATATTACATGATTCACACTTAAATTTCACTCACAAGAGAGTGAAATATGAAAAGAAAAAGGGAGAAGTAAAAGGAGGACTCATGCCAGAAGGAAATTTTAGATACCGTAATATTCATCAACATTCAACACGTACTTCACAATTCAATCTCATGCTCATGGACATTTCCAACCATAAAAAGATTACAATGAAAATCACTGTCATTTATATATATATATATATATATATATATATATATAAATATGCACTCTCACTATAAAATAGTTGCACTTAAAGTATATCCAATGCTAGTTCTTAGAGGTGAGTTTTTAAGTTAATAACTAATAATCGGGTTCTTAAGCATTAGATATGATTGACATGGAGTTCTTAATTAATGCTTAAAAATAAGAACCTTGCTTGTTCTTGTTTTTCGTTAACCTTGTTAGAAGTTTCGTTAACCTTGTTAGAAGTTTCGTTAAGCCATGAAATGACGGTTTACATTGCAAAAACAATTTGGCAACTGTAAAAAACGAATAACATGTTTTAAAATTGATTCTAAAGTCAAAATTAATTATGAAGATGTAGCATCTATTACTAGCTTTTGTGTGCCATAATTAATTCTGAAAAAAAACTGATTCAAATATGTGAAAATCCAAACACAAAATGCCATGGTAAAAACCTTGACAAGAGTCCAACCAATTTGGGAAAGCATGCGCCTTCCTCAACCTAGTGTGAGATGTAACACTAGTTCAGAAATATGGATGAAAAATGATGAATCTTTACTGAGACTGAGTGATTCTAATGTCTGGATTGAAGTGGGACTACAGCCTATGGTACAAGAAGATGATGTTACAGATAAATTAGAGACTGGGGGTTCTCCTAACAGCAAAAAAGCTCATAATTTCTCTAACTCCCTGGTACATATAGTAACTCCCCTGATATCTGCACCTCCCTCCGTTCAAATACGACATTTTTTTCATCACTAGCTCAATGTTCTTCTAAAGTCTCCCTATCCCCTTATAACTCCCAATAAATCTACTAAAGAATGAAAGAGAAAGAATGAAAAACAAATTGCTCAAGGACTCTGAGTACTAATGCATTCCCATGCGACTTGTTACGGTTCAATGCAGCCATTGCAATTGCTGTGTAGCAACTATTGTGGCTGAGTCATGGAACTTCATTTGATCTTTTATTACTACAATTCACTGTCATATGGTAGGCAATTTGAAGCATGCCTCTCACAACCCTTATAACTTACAGGGTAGCAACCGTTCTAACTAACTGTAGCAACCCTGCTGACAGCCTCTATGTGACTTTTTAGTAGTTTTACTTACAAATTACAGTTGAGCTTGGTCAGGCTATGTTTGGATACATGTCAGCACTAGTGCAAACAGACATTAGCACTCACTTGCACGAACCTCTATGGATTGAGAAAAATGTACTTTTAATTTAAGTTTAACTTGTATTGATACACACTTAAATGAAGACAACTTCTCACTCTCTATGGACAACGTATTCTTACTCTTAAGCATCATGTATAGGGGAAACAAAATTTCTAGCATAAAAGAAAATCAGGGAACAATTACAGGGGGAAATTTTAAATAAACTATAAGTAAATTTAACAAGCAAGTCCATTCATGAATTCAGTGATTGATAACCTAATGGTCCTTGCAGGTCATCCTGTCTCCTATCACCTCTTCCCATCAATGACGGCATCCAAGGGAATAGCTTACTTAGCTCCTTGCCTATTTTACTAGACCTCAATTGCTTATCATTGATTCCGAACTTTGCTCTTTCAATCGCTTCCATTATGTCTTCCCTAGCCACAGTTTCACTACCTGCAAAGTCCAAATGTATACATATGACTAAGACCATGTCTCAATAATAGTTTAGAAACAATGACCTGGTCCAGTTAGAAATATAATATAAAACCATTCATTTGTCTTCAATCAACAGCTTAAGCTTTTTGGACATGGTTCATAAAGCCTCTATGACCAAGTGGTATAGAATTCAATCCTTTTTGTCTCCATTATTCTAAAAAAAAAAACTGAATTACAAGACAAAGGCATTGTTCACGCTTTAAGCGCAATGAGTTCTTGCGTAAAGGGGCACATTAAAAATATAATATAATAAATTCATGTGTGTTCATTCAAGAACTTAAACTTCTGGGATAGTTGGCTCATGACAGATCCAATGGAAAAGTAAATACTTTTTTTACTCAAATCATGGTTTGAGACTCAAAATCATGTTCAAATGTAAGTCAATGTGATCTTGCCAGATGAAACTTAGTTTACACACCCCAAATTGGGGTTTGAAAGATGCAAACTCTATTCCAAATATCCACTAACTGATAACTGCTATTAAATTCAATAGAGATTTGAAAGTATATAAATATCATCTTTTAATCGCACAAGGAAAATCAATCGGCAGAGAAATGCAGAAGGGATTTCTAAAACTGACTAAGACAGGATTACGTGTCACAATATATGGAACCCGCTACAGACCAAAGAGCACTTATTGGATCTCTAACTGATAATTCAGTGTTTTTTCTAGTAGATAAGCTCCAATAAGTGCTCTTCAGTCTGTATCCAAATGGCATCATGGTCAAATAATTTAACATGAGTCACGTTACACTAAGGCATACGAATTGGTGAAATGCAATATGCTGTATGACTTGAGTAATATTGTGAGTTGGTCTTACCTCTACGAGCAGCAAGCAAAGCAGCTTCATTGACAATGTTTGCCAGATCAGCACCTACCAAGCCAGCAGTAAGAGAACCAACTAAATGACAAATGATGTTAGCGTTCTCCTCTAAAGGAACTCCCCTTAGATGTACTGCTAATATCTTTCTCCTCCCTTCTTCATCTGGTTCCCCTACATATACTTTTCTTGAGAAACGACCCGGGCGACATAAGGCTGGATCCAATGCTTCTGGTCGGTTAGTTGCTGCAATGACAACCACTCTCATCTCGGATGCAAATCCATCCATTTCTGTTAGCAACTGCGAAGACAGAAAACACATTAAAGGTATAGAAAGTATTGTGAGCACATGGAAATTCTTCTAACTCTCGCACTTAAACCCAAGCAACATACAGAATATTCGTTTTTCATATAGCAAGTATATGCTAATGCTATGGAATAATTGATGAAGAAACTGGACTTGTAGAAATTTTCAGCAAGATTGTTGTTGGAAAGCAAGAAGACAACATAGGACGTGAGTCTGACACGAAACCTATATAACACAAACAGAGATATATGACAAATTACAAAATTTACAGAGTATGATACACCAATAACACAACAAAACTGGTATATAATTAATATAAAAACACAAATCAGATCTTAAACCAAATATGAAAGTCGGTAATTAAAAAGTAGCATGAGTCATTGTAGACATCTTACAAAGCAATGATTTCTTCAATTATCGTGATATTCTCATATCTATTAGTATCAAAGTTCAAAAGGTAGAAGTGAAAAATTGCAAAATACAACTACAATTACCCAAGGTGTCCAACTGTCCATGAAGTGTTAGATATATCCCATACTGATATAAAACGGACATAAATACTATTTTTAAGTGTCCGCGTTTGCTTATGGTGAAATAATTTTTTAATATAAAAAATTAAAGAAAGAAGGTAAAAGGAAGATGGGAAGATAGGAGGAATTAACAGTGGTATTTGAACTCTGTATTAAAAGAAAATTTGACAACATGGAATAACACAATTTTCAATAAGTTAATTATGTTTAAACAGCAGAAACCCACTAATAGCTGTTCAGCAGTAGTAAGTCATAACCACTTTTGACAGTTTGTTGCTACAAAAGAACTACAATTATTGAGTAAGCTTGCCTGGTTCAGCGTTTGGTCACGTTCATCATTGAAACTTCTTCCACGCCTACCTCCAACAGCATCAAGTTCATCAATGAATATAATTGATGGTGCAAATTTCCTTGCAGTGTTGAAAAGGTCTCTGATTCTAGCTGCCCCTCTTCCAACAAATAATTCCACAAACTCACTGGCAGATACAGTAAAAAAGGGTACACCTGCTTCCCCTGCCACCGCACGTGCAAGTAACGTCTTCCCAGTTCCAGGAGGACCTACCAGCAACACACCTCGAGGTAGCTTCGCCCCCACCTTTTGGTAATTTATATCCCCTTGCAGACATGAAACTATCTACAGAAAAGGGAAAGAGTCCATCAAAAGGGAACAATAAAGTTGCTTCACCATTTACAAGAAAAAATCTGTCAAACTTAGAAATAATCAACATATGAAGGCATTGGATAAAAAAAATTAACTAGTTGCACGGGAAATTAATTTTCCAATTATTATAATTTAGACCTTGTTACAAGCCAAACTCTTGGGCCCAGATCCCAGCCAGGCCCAGCCACTCCTAGCTCGAGCAAAAGTGTAGGCCGAATTGGCCCAAGTTCAATAGACTATATCCCGAGGCAAAGAGATAAGGGAGAATCCAGATCGTCCAAGAATAGCTCCCCGAATATCTCAAACATCCCAAATAGGGGGAGAAACAGCCAAGGTAGCAACATCGCTTATAAATAAAGGGTCACCCAACATGTCTAAGGTATGGTGACCCCCTGCACTGTTCCATTCACCGGAGTATGGAGCCAACAAGTAGTGTGTAACCAGAGCTCACAAATTGCAACTGTTTGTTGCAAATCTGGACATTTGTCTTCTATTTCTCACTGAAGAAGACAAAGCCAATGATTCGGTGAATCCAGCATAAGCGGAAGCAACAAGTCTCTATGCTCTTTACCTACTTTCTTCACTTTCCGAATCTGGAGGCTTCCGTGGAGGCCTTCCTGCTCCGTCAATCGCTGAATCACCACCACAATCACCAAGAACATCGCCGCTGAGCACAGAGTTCCCAATTTTGGGCGAAACCGCAAACCTTAAATCGCTGATTTGGGGGAAAACGATTTCGAGCCCTAAATCATGAAATTGGGGTAGAACGACATTGAATTGAGGAAGAACGGCGTTGATTTTGGGAAGAACGCTGGATTTGTTCAAGAACCCAAACGAAAACGCCTTTGAAGAACCGAAGAAGACGGTGACCGTCGCCGATTGTTCGTACTTCTCCGCTGCATCTTCTTCAGCCTCAGCCGTAGCACGCTCTCGTTCTGCTTCCACTTCTCGTTCTACCGCCGCTGCCGCTTCTTGCTCCTCTGCGGCCATAGCCTCGCGCTCCGCCGCGGCTTCATGTTCAGCGACCGCTGCCGCTTTGGCTTCGTACCGCTCGTATGCCGCCATGTACTGCTCGTATTCGGCCACGTGCCGCTCATACGCCGCTGCCGCTTCTTCTCGCCGGCGAACTTCTTCACGTAGGCGAGCTGCTTCATGGGAACGCTTCAGGGATTCATCAAGCCTGTCGAGGGCTTTCCACCAATCTGCATCCATTTTTTTCTTTTTGATTTTCTGGTTCAGGTGCACCGGATCGATGCTCTGATACCAATGATACAACCAGAATCTCAGAGAGGGAGAAGAGAGGGAATAGGGACAGAGAAGAGAGAACAAAGGGATAGAAGGGGTTTCATTATCTCAACAATATTCAACATATCTCAATTACAAGGCCAATCCCTATTTATATGCGTAACACAGACCATGTTGGCATTCTTCTTTTCAGTTTATCCATGTTGTTCAGCTTTGACGACGAGGCGAAAGTTTAAAGGGGCGTATTGATAGGTATAGCTAGTTAGGAGTAACAGAATAATATTAACAGAGTGAGAGTTAGTTTGTGCTGTTAGAAGTTAGTTAAGGAGATCACATTTTGTATTGGATATTTATAAGCCATTTGTAGAAAACATGAGATCTAGAGAAGTTAGTTGAGGTAAAGGAGGGACCAGGACCAATGTAGAGGGTCAGTTTGTCAACATTGGGCAATACTGACTTTCTAGCTAGAATTCTCCATACAAGATGCATTCATTCTTCTTAGTTCTGAACAAGTTGTATCATACCCCCATGCATTTATGTTTATATTTTTCCATGACTAGTTTAGGACTATTTGTTCGTACCTCGCGGTTGTCTTTTGGGCTTTTTCTTTCATGAAATGATTCTGATAGAACCCAGCCAAATCTGATATTATTCAATGGTAAAACCCTAATTCCCAAATAGGAATTGGGGGAAAGATACAAGGAAAGGGATCCCAAACACCCTCCCTAGAACCAGAGAGACCCAACGCTCTCTAAACCCTAATTCCAAAGTGAATACCAAGATACTCAATAGTCTCTCTAACTCACTTATTTATACTCACTCTCTAATTATGCTAAACCTAATAAAATATAAAATATAATGCTGACTGGATAAAAGATACTAATAATAAAATCTAATACTAACTAGCTAACCCGTGTACCTATCAGATTCATCTCCTACTATCAAACTTATGTTACTGACTTGATCAATTGAAGTATTTCAGTTCTGTATCTATCCTGTGTGGCATTGATTTAGTTTTGCAAGAAAGTCCTCATATTTGTATGACTTTGAATCCACATTGTAATAAAAGAGAGTTTTAGGGATGTCACAGGTGGACTTTCTTAGCTCCTGATAGTAAAAACTTTTTGCTTTTGTGCCATGTCATAAGCTAAAAGTTCATCAATTGATCTCTAATTCCAGTTTCCATGTGATGAATTAAAACATGGAAGCTAATGACATTAAAACATACTGTTAATTTCAAGTGAACTACTACTTTTTGCCAACAATGTTATTCTTTACACTACCAAGTTGGTTAACCTTGCTGAACTTCTCCAAAATGATGTTCCCACATTTCCTCTAGTTGTGTTATAAACTGATAAGTATACTTCACTATTTCAGGCAACAGGATTTTAAAACTTGAGAGAAAAAAGATAAAGACATCCTCAGCATTCTTAATCCTACTAAAAATAAGGGATACTGATGATGAATGCTTACAGACGGAGCTTGTACTTAATAGTTAATACCACAGTAAATTCCCCAATTAAGGAAAATGCATCAAGTCAGCCGGAACTGTCACTTCTTATAAAATAAAAACTAGCAGAATAGCAAAAATCACTTTTAGCGCATAATTATTATAAACATTAGAATATGAGATAATTACCTCCATGAGTTCTACTTTTGCGGAATCAACACCTTGCACATCATCAAATCCAACTGTCTGACTATTCGGTTTCTGCTTCCTTGCAGGACTATTGGCAGCAGAAAGTTGACGATACAGAAGCCACATCAATGGAATTAAAGGTATCCATAGTGTGATCACAGTTATCAAAGTACTCCTCATTGACATTAACACAGATTGAGGGGCAGAGCTATATGTAACTCCCTTCTCTCTCATCAAACTAATAAGGAACTTTTCATCATGCTCGATTTTTCTTGTGGAATACTGCCACTGAGGAATAGAAGATCGAGTCCTGGAGAATTTATTCAATTTATTCACCACTGGAGTTTGGCCAGCTCTTAAAGTATCCTCACTCCCAACCTGATTTATATCCTTATCAATTGAAACATCTGCTCCTTGTGATTCTTCACCGGAAACCTGATCGTTTTCAACAGTTTCGGAGTTCATATTGTAATATATACGCCGAGATCCCTCTTCAACTAATACTTTTGCAACAGACCCATTTTGAAGGCTTGTAACCAATTCCGAATATGGAACAATTTTTTGAGGGGGGAGCGCTGTCAATTTCAAAAACATGAAACAAAGGCCAAACACTAAAGAAAATGAGGTAGAAAATGCCACTGTCCTAATGTTCCTACGAACGAAGATCCCCACCTCATTCAAAATGGATTCAATGGAAGTCCTTTTCATTCTCATAGCTAATAACCGTAACCTCGGCCGCAATCTCAATGAAAATCTGTTCTTCAACCTATTACTTTCCCCTTTACCACTCTGCGCCTTTCCGTCACCCCTGGTTCTACTCACAAGCGGCTCAATTTTATTGTTGCTGGAAACACCATGTTGTGACTTGAAACAACAAGGAAACCTGAATGAGGGAATTCTACTTTTTCTTTCACAAAACTCAAGCTTCTGCTTCCAAGCAAATGAACGAGTGCAGAAATTTCCATCTACCCCAAAATATCTTATCTTTAACATATCAGGGGTAACAAATGACCCAGTACTGCAAGGCAAAGAAAGAAAAGCCATGCTGTTCCACAAGCAAAGCTATATAACCATAGAATCTGCTAGTGCATTATATTTATCCCCCACAAATAAAGATTGAATGTTACCTCATCTCAAACACAAACTAACACAAATTCAAGACAAAAACTGGAATCGTGGGTGTCTCAAATTCGAGGAAGAGGAACGAACACAAAGCTTCACTCGTTGGCGTTGGTGTTGGTGTTGGTGACACTGTTACTATCCTGCTAACATGGGACTTTGGGGTTTGCAGATTTTAGATTTTTTCCTTTTTCTATTCTTTTCTTTTTTTTTTGTCCAAAAGGGTTTTCAAACGATCCGTTGGATCAGGGCTTCATCCAATAAAGGGATGTCAATACCCAATATAACCCAAACCAATATTTAAATTAGTTAGTGGAATTAACCGTTTTTTTTAATAATGCGGAAAAAAATACTAAAAGGGGAGAAAACGAAGTATAGAGTACATGGGCTTTCATCTTATTCATAACACTCCCCCTGGATGACCCTCCCTTAAGAATGTGTCTCATTTTACCTTATTGGAAAAATAAAAATCTAGTGAAGGAAAAAGAGTACATCATTCTATAGCTCGTCTTTGTACATTGCCTCATTAAAAACCCTACCATGGAAAACCTAATGGAAAAAAAAAAACATGGTTAAGGAAAAAAGAGTACAATGCATTTTAATTGAGATCTTTCAGCCGATGAACTCCGATATTTCGCACGAGCTTTTCAAATGTTGTTGGAAGAGCCTTCATAAATAAGTCTGTCAAGTTATCACTTGAACGAAATTGTTGGATGTCTATGCCACCATTCTTTTGCAGATCATGAGTGAAGAAGAGCTTTAATGATAGTGTTTTGTTCTATCTCCCTTGATGTATCCTTCTTTAGCCTTGTGATGTCTGCAAGGTGATCGATGAATCTCTGATGTAGAATTTCTCATATTCATATTTGAACAATGAAACCGGAACTGGTTAAAAGCATGTTCCATCTTGCCAATCAATGACCAATTTAGAACCAAAAACTATGCAATATCCTTTTACATCTTTCGAGTATAGACTTTAAGTCCAAAGACTCTTATACTTTTGAACGAAGTGCTTCTTTATATATTGGCCAACCACACCCTTAAATATGAGTTCAATATTCCCGCACTTGTAATATTGAGCGCTACTTCATCTGTCGACAATTTTTCAAGTTCTTGGGTCCTTGTTTCAACTTGTAGAGATATAGTCGATTGAGATCTCTTTGTATCAATAATCACAGGTACCTAAACCTCTTCAGGAGGTTTAAATTATTTTCGTAATCTCTACACTTTTCATGATTATTTTCCTCTTAACAAGACCATATTCCTTCTCTAAGATTTATCTTTGGAACCAAGTTTAGGCATGTCTTAGCCTAATAAAATTTCAATAGAGAAGGTCATTTGCAACATAAAGGAATTTATAAATCTCTTTTTGGTCAGAGAATGCATCTTTTGAACTTCAGGTTCATATTGTTGTGTGCGAGTATATATGCATTCAAAACAAATTTTCCGAGCTGCTTACTTTTTCTTTCCCCCTAATGCCGAGAAATAACTATAAGTAAGATATGCAATATCTTCTGGCAATAGCTCAAATTCATAGCATAATCTCAGCTTTCTTATAATCTCATCTAAGTGTTGTCTGCTGGACAATGGAGAACATATAGGTCACATAAAAAGTTCTTAGATGAGAGATAATAGGTTCCTCACAATGAACCAATTCAATAGAGAGAAATATAATGACTCATTGTCTTGATGCATATAGATGTAGAAACATCACATGTCCACAAAAAAATAAGGACATTTGTGTAAGATCAAGATTTGGTCATGTGGTACAACTCTATGTTTTGATGATAACAAGTATTTATTTGTGGATTAACAATTATGATACTCTAACGTTTTTCTTGAGTGTTTTGACAAACAGGTTCTGATTCTGACACCAGAAGATATATTCATCAGAAGATCTGAAGATCAGAGGATCTGAGGATCAGAGGATTTGAGGATCAGAGGTTCTGAAGATCAGAGGATCTGAAGCTCTGAAGGACCAGAGGCTCTGAAGGTCTAGAAGCTCTGAAGATCCAGAAGCAGAAGTTACGAAGGTCAGAGGATCCAAGCTTCCCTCTGACTCTGATCACCAAGCTTCACAAGTTCCAACACGAAGCATTCCTCTGATCAGAAGTCAATGGTTAAAGGCAAATGTCTCTATCAAGAAGTACAAGAGCAGTGTACTATTCTGACAAGCCTACCTACCAAGGTTCAGCCACAACAGGTTCTGGAAGTTCCAGAAATGCCCTCCAACGGTCATATTCTCTCAACAGAAATATCCTTTGCACCTTGGACTATTTAAAGGCTGAAGAAAAGAAGAAAGCTAAGAGAAAAACCAAGAGCTTCAATACAAGAAAAGATTCAAGCCTCTACTTTCTTCATCTATTCTTATTTGGTTTACACTCAGCTTATTTAGAAGCAAACCTTTTGTAAACACCTACCTCAAACAGTTGTTTGATTTTCCTTAAGGGACCGGGTAGGTCAGTATCCTTAAGAAGACTAAGAGAGTGAATCTTAGTGGTGATTCCTTTAAGAGATCAAGGTTGATCGGATCCTAGAGAAGACTAAGAGAGTGAATCTTAGTGATAGCTAAGTCAGTGTATTGTTAGTCACTTGTAGGTTTCAAGTGCAGTTGTAACAATTATCTGATTAGTGGGTTGCCTTCATTCTAAGAAGGAAGAAATCACCTTAACGGGTGGACTGGATTAGCTTGAGGGATTTATCAAGTGAACCAGGATAAAATACTTGTGTGCTTTTCTCTTCTCTTTATCTTTATCCGCTGCACCTTCTATCTCAGAGAAACCCAAAAGATTTACTTTAAATCTTAAGGGGAAAGTTTTTATATTCAAAACTCTATTCAACCCCCCCTTCTAGTCGTTTTTCACACCTTCAATTGGTATCAGAGCGCAAGTTCTGATTACCACACTTAACAGTGTTCAGTAGATCCGGGCCAGTGTGAAAAACTCATGGATTCCACCACTACTACAAGCAAATATCAATACAGTGCAAGACCACCTATCTTTGATGGTCAGAGATTTGATTTTTGGAAAGATAGAATCAAAAGCTTCTTTCTTGGCTTTGATCCTGATCTCTGGGATTTTGTTGCTGATGGCTACGCCCCTCCTGTTGATGAACATGGTGTAAAGATCCCAAGGGAGAAGATGAGTGAAGATCAAAAGAAGGAGTTCAGAGATCATCACCGATCAAGAGCTATTCTGCAAAGTGCCATTTCATATGAAGAATATGAGAAAATTACTGATCGTGATTCCGCCAAAGGCATCTTTGAATCCTTGAAGATGTCTCATGAAGGAAACAAGAAAGTGAAAGAATCAAAGGCACTGTCTTTGATCCAGAAATATGAATCCTTCCAAATGGAACCTGACGAATCCATTGAGGATATGTTTTTCAGATTCCAATTGATTATTGCTGGAATAAGACCCCTCAACAATAGCTACACCACTGCGGATCATGTCATGAGGATCCTTAGAGGTCTTCCTGAAAGCTGGATGCCTTTGATAACTTCCTTGGAGCTCACAAGAGATGTTGAGCATATGAGTTTAGAAGAACTCATCAGCATACTGAAGTGTCATGAGCTGAAGCGCTCAGAGATGCAAGATCTGAAGAAGAAGTCTATAGCCTTGAAATCCAAATATGAGAAGGCTAAATCTGAGAAGTCTAAAGCTCTCCAAGAAGAAGCAGAAGAATCTGAAGAAGCCTCTGAAGATTCTAATGAGGATGAGCTACTCTGATATCCAGAAAGCTCAACTGCATCTGGAAGCACAGGCAGAGCAAATACAAAGGCTCGTCAAAGGATAAAAAGTCAAAGAAGCATTTCAAAACAAAGAAAAGTCTGATGGTGACTTTTGACGAATCAGAGTCAGAGGATGTTGACTCTGATGGTGAAGTTCGAGGACTCATGGCTATTGTCAAAGACAAAGAAGCATAGTCAAAAGAAGCAACTAACTCTGAATCTGCATCAGAGGGAGATCCAGACTCTGACGATGAAAATGAGGTATTTGATTCTTTCTCAACTTCTGAACTTAAAGATGTTTTGTCTGAAATTATGGATAAATATAACTCTCTCTTGACTAAGCATAAAAAGTTGAAAAAGAATTTCTCTGCTGCCTCTGAAACTTCTGTTGAACATGAGAAAAAGATTTCTGAATTAAATGTGAGTAATCATGCTTTAGTTAACTCTAACTCTGTGCTAAAAAATCAAATTGTTAAGTTAGAAGAAGTTATTGCTTATGATGCCTATGTTAGTAAGAATGAATCTAAATATGAAAAATCTTTTCAAAGATTCCTGGCTAAAAGCGTAGACAGAAGCTTAATGGCTTCAATGATCTATGGCGTAAGCAGAAATGGAATATATGGCATTGGTTATTCTAAACCTTCTGAAGTTGATCCATCATTTCTTAAGAAAGGAACTTTCTCTATGTCAAAATATCATGCTCAAATTCCTTTATATTATCCTGTTGAAAGACCCAAAGTTGTCAGAACTTCTGGGCTAACTAACAAGAAAGGACCCAGAAAGTGGGTACCTAGGGATAAGATTATATATGTTGCAGATATCTTCAATAGGTCCATCGAAACTCCAACCATGGAACCTGGACAGTGGATGCAAGCAACACATGACGGGAGAAAGACATATGTCCCAAGATCCAAAACTTGCACCTGAAGGTGAAGTTGATCTTGGAGGCATCAGTAGAGTAAGATTTGGTCAAAGAATCATTGGTTTTTGATAAGAACCCCTCTGTTGATATTCTGAACGCTATTCATGTTAGAATTAATGATAAGCTTGACTATGACAAGTCAAAGCTAGCTGAAAAAGCTTGCAGAGATGAGCATGACCGTTTCAGGAAAGAAACAAAGACTCAGAACTTGTCAAACCAGAAGCAACAACATCAGAAGATGCTACTACAACTTCTGACTTGCGTCCTCAGAAGAAGAGAGGGTTCCTAGCTTCTCATTCTGAAGTATCTGAAGATGAAATTTTGTCCAGAATGGAGATGTCACCAGAACCACTTCTGCCCTCATCAGAAGATATACTAATCAGCAGCCAAGTATCCCTTGGTATTCCTTCTGAGGGGGAGTATTTTATCTTATGCTCTTACTATTTTTTTTCACCTTCAATCTTTTTGCTTATGACAAAAAGGGGGAGAACTAATAGTATCTTGACAACTCCCTTATGTGATCAATTTCTATGCTCTGACGATACATTCTGATTGATGTCATCTCTTTCAATGCTATGATACATCTTATGACTCAATTAACTCTGATCACATACTTCAATATAGCTCAGAATCTAGATACTACTAACGTTTTTTATTAAGTATTAGATTCAGGGGGAGCTTAGCTTAGAATCAAGCTCGAGTCTTGGATTCAGAAGGAGCTAGATAAACTATACACATCAGGATAAGTTTTAACTCTGATACCTTATACTCTGAGTGTATTCAGTTTATTTGTTTAGAGTTGTTCATCAAAATACATGGTTTTGTCATCATCAAAAAGGGGGAGATTGTAAGATCAAGATTTGGTCATGTGGTACAACTCTATGTTTTGATGATAACAAGTATTTATTTGTGGATGAACAATTATGATACTCTAACGTTTGTCTTAAGTGTTTTGACAAACATGTTCTGATTCTGACACCAGAAGATATATTCATCAGAAGATCTGAGGATCTGAGGATCAGAGGATCTGAGGATCAGAGGATCTGAGGATCAGAGGATCAGAGGATCTGAAGCTCTGAAGGACCAGAGGCTCTGAAGGTACAGAAGCTCTGAAGGTCCAGAAGCAGAAGTTACGAAGGTCAGAGGATCCAAGCTTCCCTCTGACTCTGATCACCAAGCTTCACAAGTTCCAACACGAAGCATTCCTCTGATCAGAAGTCAATGGTTAAAGGCAAATGTCTCTATCAAGAAGTACAAGAGCAGTGTACTATTCTGACAAGCCTACCTACCAAGGTTCAGCCACAGCAGGTTCTGGAAGTTCCAGAAATGCCCTCCAACGGTCATATTCTCTCAACAAAAATATCCTTTGCACCTTGGACTATTTAAAGGCTGAAGAAAAGAAGAAAGCTAAGAGAAAAACCAAGAGCTGCAATACAAGAAAAGATTCAAGCCTCTACTTTCTTCATCTATTCTTATTTGGTTTACACTCAGCTTATTTTGAAGCAAACCTTTGAAAACACCTACCTCAAATAGTTGTTTGATTTTCCTTAAGGGACCGGGTAGATCAGTATCCTTAAGAAGACTAAGAGAGTGAATCTTAGTGGTGATTCCTTTAGGAGATCAAGGTTGATCGGATCCTAGAGAAGACTAAGAGAGTGAATCTTAGTGATAGCTAAGTCAGTGTATTGTTAGTCACTTGTAGGTTTCAAGTGCAGTTGTAACAATTATCTGATTAGTGGATTGCCTTCATTCTAACAAGGAATAAATCACCTTAACGGGTGAACTGGATTAGCTTGAGAGATTTATCAAGTGAACCAGGATAAAATACTTGTGTGCTTTTCTCTTCTCTCTATCTTTATCCGCTGCACCTTCTATCTCAGAGAAACCCAAAAGATTTACTTTAAATCTTAAGGGGAAAGTTTTTATATTCAAAACTCTATTCAACCCCCCCTTCTAGTCGTTTTTCACACCTTCAATTTGTTCTCTTAATAATTGTCTAGCTATAAATAAGAAGCATTTAGCTAAATATCTTTGCCAAATCATTTTAAAAATGAACATGTGCAACTCGACATTCAAACTCATGTCGCATACCAACTTGATCAAGGTTGGAAATTTTACTCTATCAAGGTCGATGCATCGATAAACACTGAATATGTGCACATTTATCACATCAAATATATTAAAGAATCATAGGGAATTCCCCTTATTTTTGCCACAATTTTAATTTTTAGCTTTGAGAACATAATCTGAGAAATTGACTTTTGCATCATAAGACTCGGGATGGTCTAACCGGTCATATGTCAATCATAATCACTTATTTCATATGAAGAACTTCGTTAACCAAAATAATGCTTCAACATTTCAAATGATATTTTCTCACATCTTGAATCCTTCAAAGATTTTTATATTTCCTCATTTTATCTTCATACTTCGATACGGCTGGTTGGGGAAATAGAAGAGCTCAAAGTGGAGAGTCTCTATACTACACTTGAATTTTCAACATACTCCCCCTTAAGTGTAAGTTAGCACTACATTATCATACTCCCCATCAGCGGAAGTTGATCTCTTTTGAAATATTGCTTGTAGATTTCACAGGTCTCTTCCGGAGAACCACCACACAATATTATATATGCCATTACATGTTCTTTAGGAACAGGAAAAGATCATAACTTTTGTCATGTGAGATAAAATATTTACTTCTGGAAATATCTCAATCACAATCATACATAAAATATAACCAAAACGCTTTTGCAAGGAGAACGTGTTGATGAAATATTTACTTCAGGAAATATCTCAATCACAAAAATATATCCAAAATATTTCTATCATTTTTTTTTGCAACAACATTTTAGCTCTTCCGAAGCATTCAATCATTTTTACAATACCAGCGTACATTTGATTCTTCCATTATCAAAGACGAGAAATACAATTTACTAGAAATTAAACCCGTGCGTTGCACGGGTTCGTTTTTAATTTGTATTTTTTAATTGTAATATTTAAATTTGCAGAAAGGTAAGAAAGCTATTATTTAGAAGAAGATTTATAATATATGTATAATTAAATATAATTGAGTTATGATATTCTCACACTTTCTTTCTCTAATAAGGGAAAAAAAGATTAAATAGGTAGATTTTTTTTTGCTTCATCGGAAGAAAAAATAGGTAGATTTCTATTGAGATTGAAATGAGAGTAGTTTTTTTTTTGATATAAAAGAAATTTAATTACTTAATTAGATTAGTATTGAAATGAACGTGGTAGTCTACTATTTTTTTTATAATATTAATTTAGTCATTGCAGTGATGTTATCAGTTGTGCTAATTTTTTTTTATCAAGATTGATGTGTTGTTACCATTGCTGGTGGCATAGGAGTTCTTTTAAAATCACTTTCACGAACATAAAAATAGATTCTATCTAACTGCAGAATGAACGTCATTTGTTCCCTTTGAATGATTAAGTTTCTATTTTTTTTTCCATAATATGACAATATTGAGGAGTGAAAGATTCCTATTTCTTATCAAGAATATAGTGAGTACTACATTTTACACTTATCTTTCTAGTGCAGTATATAAATTTATGTGGCTCACACTTTGTTACTGATTTGTGTCATATAAATATAGAAATGATGATATATTTGTATGATTTCAATTGAATGAGAAGAATTATTTAGTAAATTACCATATATGTGAAACTCACAGTTTTATTTTCCAATCATCTGCAACGGAGATATATCACTAAGTAATGTGTGTTTCTTGTTGTTGTTGATGATCTTTCTCCTGCAATAAAGAAATAAGAATGAGTAATTTAAAAAAGCAATTTTGAAATTAACTAAAATAATTAAAAATGACATACTTGTTGAAGTAGTTAGAGACAATTGTCATTTTTTTCTCACCAGCAGCTGAAGTCTAAGAAATATGAATAATTTGAGTTTGTGAGTGATTTCACTGGTTTGTTTATATAGAGATATAATAGATGCATGGTTCAATATAATACATTTCATTTTTTATTTATTTAATGTAGATAGTTGAATAGCCTCTTGACATTAACAATTTTATTCAGTTTTTGACACTGGTATTGCCATCATGCCACTATTTTTAATTTAATGTTAGTTTTTCTTCGGAGTTACTATGTTAAGGAATTTTAAGAGTTTGTGAGTTTAAGAAAAATAGACATATATTCTGCAGAAAATTGGACAGCAAACTAAGACCATTGCATATCAAGATTAATTTTGGCGGAAGTATGCTTTATTGTTAATATTTTATTTTTCTTGGACTAAATTGATATTAGTTTAAAATTAACATTAAATTTGATTTTAATTTAAGGTACTGTGCTAAAACCATTTGCAGATATAACTTTGTGGCCTATTACACTTTTGGCATGGATGTTACTCTTTCGCTTATACATTTGATATTTATTAAGTTTAAAACTGAAATCATTAGTGCACAAGTTTCCACTACCCGTTCATTCACTCACTAAGCTGTCTCATTAAAACACACCAGTTTTTTTACTAATGTATGTAGGTTCTCATGTGTATTTGTACTTAATACCTAGCTCAAGTGAGCTTTACTAATATATATAGATATATAGATAGATAGATATTTTTTTTTTGAAAAACCAAATATATATAAATAATTACTTTGGGAAATAAGAGCCCCATGTACAATATAGATAGATATATATTGATATAAATTTTTTTATTTTAAAAGTATTTTATCTAAATTATTTATTAATAAATATTATTTTGTTTTTTATTTTGATTTTTTAAATTTGTCAAATGCAAAGCTCAAGTCAATTTTAAGTCTATGAATGTTGTTATTTAATATAAGTAGTTGAATATGTTTTTATAATACAATTTTTTTTTTTTAGTTTTTAGTTTATTAAATTTTTTATTTTTTAATGTATTTAATATAAAGGTATGTGAGCTTTTATGGTTTAATACATTAATTGCATGCAAAAACACAAGTGTGCTTTACATATATCCGGTAGACGGTACTATTTGACTGGCACTATTTGCTACAGTAAAAAGTCAATTTTACTGTTGCTACAGTACAAAAATTGAATTATTACAGAACAAAATGATTACAAGACGACAAACTTAGCAGAAGTCATCATCATCTGATTCTGTGGTTTGGACAAAATCTGACGACCCAAGAGAGGATTGCTCGGAGACTTTGTGTTGAGGGGCCTTTGAAGATGAGGCCTGCTCAATTGGCTCCTTCAATAATTGAAGAGCAGATTGAAGATTTCTTAGCAAGTCTTCTTCTGTTGAAGCTCCTGCAAGGGCCGCTGTGATGTGGGCCTTTTGATTTAGCAAGAGGCTAGTTTGCGGACTTGCATGCTTGAGATATTTCTGATTGGTTTTGAACCATTGGCTCACATTTTCTTTGTGGGCTTTTGTCGCATCAAAGATTTTCCACCATTTGATGAGAGCCTGTTTGTAAAGGATTGGTTGGGTTTTGGTCTTAAGACCATAACGCCAAGAGAACACCCAAGAGAGGGAAAATATTGTAAAAAAGTTTAAACAATCTGGATAATTGTTCAACTCTTTGTTCCAGTGTTTAATGAAGTGATTGTATCCCTCAAGAACATCAGAGGGGAAAATTTCAGCTGTAGGTCCAAAGAAGCTCCACCATGAATGAAACCAATTTGGAAAAGAATATTTGTTGGTCCATTTAAAATAAATGAGCCAAGAATGTTTGAAACTTTTGTTTTGCAGACCAAGGATTATATTATCCCAAGCCCTGATATAGTCCCAATAATTAAAACCAACTGGGTCGAAATTCTGGGAGAACTTTTTGTAACTGTGTGGATTTGGTCCAAAGTCCTTGGGACGAAGGACACGGAGGATTTGTAGTGTAGAATGGGTAATTAGGGAATTATCATTTTTATCCCTAAAATGTTTGATTTCCACACTGTTTGTGTCAACCAAAATAAACTCATAGAATCTTTGGTTTTTGATTGGGTGAGTGGGATCAAGATGACTTGGGAAGAGCTTGGTACCAATTTTATTGGCCAGGTTAACTCCTCCAGAATTGTCCCACCATTCTGGTTCGATGAAGGTTTGGAATTTCATATCTGCTTTAGCCAAGTAACCTGAATTTGGGCTAGGTCGGGCAACTGGGCTAGGTTGGGCAACAACAACAGGTTTTTTCCCATCATAAGTTGCTAAGCTTCTGGTTCTATCAATAAAAGCTTGGAGGGATTGAATTTCTTGGTCATCATCTTTGTCGGCGATGCTGGCCCAAGATTTATTTGGAAGTTTGGTGAGGCCTTGAGGTATTTCATCTAAGCCTGCTTGTTTGAAGGCAAGGAGTGTTGGGATGGATAAAGCATAATCTGCTTTAGTTTGTTTTGGTTGGGAAGATTGGGTCTGAGCAGTGGGCTCAATTTTTTGGACAGTGGGTCCAGTTTGGTGAGCAGTGGGCTCAGATAAGATTAAAGGATCAGAGATTACAATACCTTTAGGGGCCTCTGGAGGCCATGTTAGGTTCTTCCCTGCAAATATTCACGAGTAAGAAAATCAGGGAGAGAATTGTTAGATCCTTTTATATATTCAATATCGAAGTCAAAAACGCTTAAAATAGCTTGCCATCTGGCAAAGATATGTTTTGAAGCTAAGTTTTTGACATCTTTTTGTAAGATTTCTTTCGCAGATTTGCAGTCCACACGGACTAAGAATTTTTGATTAATCAAATCAGATTGAAATTTTGAAATAGATAAAACGATTGCTAAAACTTCTTTTTTGACAGTAGAATAATTCTGCTGAGCAGGATTCCAATGTTTTGAAGTAAAAGCAATAATTTGTTCCTTGTCAAAAACCTTTTGTTTCAAAATACCACCAAAGCCAATATCAGAGGCATCAGTTTCAATAATTTTGAAAACTTGAGGATTAGGGAGATAAAGACAAGGGAGATTCTTGACACGAAGTTTGATTTGTTTGACCACATTGGTATGAATATCGGACCAAGGTGGAGGATCCTTCTTGAGTCTATCATGAAGAGGTTTGATTATGGTACTGAGTTGAGGACAGAAGTCCGCAACATAATTGAGACAACCCAGGAATCTTTGTAGTTGGGTTTTGTCAATGATTTGATCAGGGAATTTATCCGTGAACTCGATGGCTCTAATGATAGGAATGATGGTTCCTTGGTGGATGTTGTGACCAAGGAATCTGATTTTGGTTTGGAACAAACTGACCTTTGTCTTGGATACAGCCAAGCCATTCCTTTTGATTACAGAGATGAACGTATTGAGATGTTTGAAATGTTGATCTAAAGTTTGGGAAAAGATTAGAACATCATCAATGTAGACAATAGTGAATTTGGAATAAGGATTGAAGATTTCGTTCATAATCCTTTGGAATTCAGATGGAGCGTTCTTTAGCCCAAAAGGCATAACGTTCCACTCATACTGCCCAAAAGGAACAGTAAAAGCAGTTTTATACCTATCCTTCTCTTGCAATTGGATTTGCCAGAATCCAGATTTCATGTCGAATTTTGAAAAGACCTTAGCATCATGCAGTCTGGCTAAGAGATCTTTCTTGTTGGGGATAGGATATCTAATCCAACAAAGGGCTTGATTGAGAGGTTTGTAGTTAATAACCAGCCTAGGGGTTCCCCGTTCTATCTCAGCTTGTTTGTTGACATAGAAGGCTGCACAGGACCAAGGGCTCTTACTCCTGCGAATAAGTTTCTTTTCAAGGAGATCATTGATTTCCTTTTGGCAGAAATGAAGAAGTTCTTCATTCATTTGAATAGGCCTAGCCTTGGTTGGAATCTGTTTGTCTGAAAAATCTTTTTCATAAGGAAGTTCCACCATATGGCTCCTCCTTTCCCAAAAAGCGTTGGGTAGATCAGAACAGATGCTGGATTGAATATTTTCCAAAATATTCTCAATCCTTGATTTAACAGAAGGTTGTTGCAATTGATCCTCAATGGTTCTGTAAGAGATTTCTTCCTTGAGGAAGTTGATCTGCTTCTCCTTGTAGGATATGACGTTCAAAGTCTTATCTATGGGAGGTTCAGAGAATTTGAACAAGATAGGCTGTCCAAGATGCTGAACAGTGATGCCGTTTTCGTCAGTATTATAGGGGAAGAGCTTCTTAATGAAAGGGGTCCCTATAATGATTTTTTGACTCAAATTTCTGACTAACAGAAATGGAGTTTCGATTTCAAGACTACCATTTTTGATGATAGCTGAGGGGATTTTATACTTGATCTTTAGTCTAGATCCTTCAGCAGCGCTGAGCTTCTCAGTAGTTTTCTCAAAATATCTGGTGGGAATGAGTCCCTCCGAGATACAACTGGAATCTGCCCCTGTGTCAAAGAGGGCAGGGATTTCGAGAATAAAATCTCCTATGAGGATTTTGACATGGATGAAGAATTTCTGAATGGTGACCTGGTTAATATTTTCCAGAAAGTCTTCGCAATTGTTGTTAGGAGCAGGATTGGAATCAGGTACAGAAGAATCATCTTCCTCATAATTTCTAGTCAGTTTTTCCAAGATAAGCTGCTGACTATTTTGGATTTGTTTGAGACTTTTAACCTCAGTCTTGAGGGAATTGACTTCAGATTGAAGGTCTTGGATAGTGACAGGTTTGACCGTAGATTTCTCAAGACGCTTGAAAGTATCTCTAAGATTGAATTTATTGGTGGTTATAGGACTTTTGGGAGGCCTATCTTCAAGAGTAGATCTGAGGCGTTCCAAATAGATTTTCTTTTCCTCAGGATCAGGGATAGAATTAATGGCCCTGAAGAGAAGATCTTGTTCATTGGTCAAAGTGTTGATGGACAAGGTATTGACGGAGGATGATGATTGAGAATCATCATTCTGAATTTGATTTAGGTCTTCAGAGACCTCAGAATCCGAAGGATTAGATTCTTCTTCATCAGAAGTTTGAATGAGGAGATTGTTGATCTTGTCCTCGATCTCAGGTTCAAGATGAAGCTCAGAGATTCTCCTTTTGAGTCTGCAATACCTGCTAATATGGCCCGGCTTGCCGCAGTTGTAGCAGGTAACATCTTTTCCTTGAGAGGGTCTAGTCTCAGGAGGGTTCTTTGGAATTTGCGAAGATTGGGGTTTTGATCTAGGCTTGGGTTTCCTATGATCATTCCTGCTAGATCTCTTTCTTCATTGTTGTTTGGGAGGAGGATCATGCTTTCTGGGTTTAGGTTTCTTGGGACAACCTTGAATTCCGAATTGTTCGCAGAAAGTACCCAAATCCCTGCGATTCTGAGACTTCTCCTTAGTGAGTTGCTGTTGGATTTTGTCATCCTGACAGATTTTGAGAGCAACTCTTTGAATGATAGCTATGAGCTGCCCATAACTAAGGGTGTGATATGGGATTTCTCCCCCCGGATTTTGGTTTCTAAGTTTCTCACGAACTTTGTCGCCAAAAGATTTAGGAAGACCGGCCAGGAATTTCTCTTTCCAGAAGGCTTGTTGGCTGTCTTCACGGGTGTAAACCCTGGTCAGGAAGGTATCCTTATACCATCTGAAATCACCCAAAGATTTACACTTAAGATTGGACAAAAGATCACCAGATCTGTCCTTGATGAGGGAAGGATCTCCAACAAAATGTTGGGCTATGGTAAAGATTAAGGAGTTGACAGCATCAGAGATGAATTTGCCATCTTCCATGATAGGATTACCTTCTTCATCAGTCTTGACAGCGGTTAAGATCTGATCCTTCTCGTCTTGAGTGAGATAATTATCCCACCAACCTTTGAGCTGGCCACAGAAACCAGCAACCAAGACTTCAACGATAAGAGATTCAGGACAATTGTTGGCGGTAACATAGGCAGTGGCTACCATAGTCATATTTTGGAGGATTTTGGTGATGCCATACTCGTTTTCACCGTCAATATTCCATTCATAGACATTATGGGCCCACCACGCAAGAAGCCCCTCCGTGGTGGCGTCCTACTTCTCTTAATCCTCTTCTCATCCCCCTCCTTCTGCTTCCGACCCCCTCTTGGTATCAGAGCCTGATGGGGAAGTAGGAACATGCTAAATATGTTAGATATAAGTTATTTCTCTGTTCTGTTCTTATATAATTAAGCACTATGGTCGGGATCTGGACTGGTAGTACACTTTGAACTAAACTAAAATGAAAGCTCTTTTGAAAACCTTCTAGGATTATTACTATTCAGACTTATGATCATCTCTGCAGCGGAGGCGTTGAAGGCAGTAAGTCCCTGTGTGGCAGTAAGTCTATATTGGCCATACTACAGACATGTTACTAAGTTCTGAATATTTTTAATGTCCTTGTTTAGTTTCTTTTGTGGTGGCTTAAGTCTGATCCAGATCTATACTGCTCAACTATTAAGAACAACGCAGAACCTAACTTATATTTCTAATTTATTTATCTGTTTCTATAGAACCAGGTGATGGCGATGATACTTACGGGTGAGGAAGATCTATCTTTCTTAATGCTTCGCTCTTTCTCTTCTAAGCTTTCTTTCAGATCTTCCCAACCCTCTTCTTCTTCTATCGATCATCCTCATCAATCCAATCAATTATCCAAATCTGTCTTCAAAGAAGAAATTCATTTTGAAGATATCAATCAAGATCTTGACAACTGGGAAATTCCAAAAATTTCTCATGCTGAGATCTACAAACCAAACGGATCCTTTTTCAAAGGATCAGATTTCATTATCAAAACCGTTGAGCAAACCTACAAGCTCAGATCTGATGATGAAGAAATCCATCTGCTTTCCGAGAAAAGCATCAAAGAACATATCAGCAAGAACTTCAACTATCTTCATATAGGTAGTGTTCAAGTTGGTCTTAAACCCCTAACCAGGAAATCTCTTGACATCGCTGTACTCCTTTGTCTTAGGGATGTTAGACATAATCAATTCCATGACTCCCTCTTAGGAACGGTTGAAACCAGCCTGAGTAATGGACCAATCTTTTTCAATTGCTTCCCAGATCTAACTGTTAGTCTGGAAGATAAAAACATCCTTGATGTCCTCTTCCTAAATATCAATCTTCACGGCCTTGATATGAAAGAAGATTCCATTCCAATCTCTTTAATCTACAGGGTTCAATACAAGGTAATGAACTCCATCAAATCTTATTTCTTGCGAACCAATTGTGAGAAATCCGGGGAAACAACTCTTTTCCTTACAGATTATGATAAGGCAAACGTTATTGTTCCCAAAACCATCCAATGGAGTGATATCACCCTTCCAGAAAAATGGTCTTTAGAAAAGGCTACTCCAGCCCAACCTGTTGAAACTCCTGAGTTTCGTGAAATCATCCAACACCAATCCGGCCAAGTAGATCTCATCTTTGATAGGAGAAATTCCTTCTCTATCCCTAGATCTATTAGGACATCCTCAAATGATTTCCAATCCGCCATGTCTAGAAGATCTTTTTCTATGACTAGAAGGAACCAGCCTGAGTCTAGTGCTCGACCTTCCCTCTCTCATGACGGATCTACTATCCATTTGGCTGGATATGTCAATACCACTCCTGTCAAGACTACCTATGACAAGGGTGATGAAGAACATCAATCCACCTTATCTCCAACGTATTCTTCTCTAGAAACCCCTGGAGAAACTTCTGATTTCATTGGAGCAATCACTACTGAATTCGTCATCGACAAAGAAAGTATCAAGGCAGATTTCTACTCTGACCGATGGACTCAGCAAAGAAAATGGTTCTTTGCAAAGTATCAGGGTGAAAAGAGAAAGAAGATCCAAGAAAAATTCTATGGGTTCCTTGAGAAAACCCAGCAAAACATCTTCTTTTTTGAATGGTTTCAAGATTATGCCAACAAGAATTGGAAATCTTACCCCTTCCAAATTGACATGGTTAAATGGCAGCATAAGGATGGAAAAGAAACCCTTTCTAACCTGCCGCCTAAAACTCCTTTCCTTCTTAAAGGAGCTCAATCTACACCTGTCCTAGCTTCTCCCTTCAAGACTAGGAAAGAAGAAGGTGATGTCACTGGTAAAGACATCAAAGACCTCATGGAACAATCCAATTATACCAATAAGTATCTTCAAATTCTTGGAGAATCCCAAGTGCAGGATTCCTCTTCCAGGAAAGGAAAAGAAAAGGTCAAGATTGAACCTTCCTCTTCTAATCTTGATATCCCTAAAGGATGTCAACTTGAAAAACCTCTTTTCAAACCTTTTCAAATCAGTAGCCGTTCCAGACACTCGGCTCAAACTCTTCGAGCAAAAAAGGAATCTGACAATGAGCTCCTCCAAAAGGTGGTAGAGCAACTTCAGCTTCTCAAACAAGTTATTCCTGAGACACCGGAACCTCCTGAGACTCCGGAACCTACCCCGGAAGCAGTTTCTAATCCCACTATTACTGCTCCTCCTCCTCCAAAGACTCGTACTTCTACTCGTAATACCTCTACTTCTTTAAATAATATTGAAGATGGTAAGGTTGAGTCTGATTCTGATATTCAATCTATGAAGTCTGACGTTCAATCTATCAAAAGTATTCCGGTCAATACTGTCATTCACAATTCTAAGAATCAGTGGAGAAAAGAAACCAAGCTCTACTATCCTAGAGCTACTGCTCCTGATCTTCTTTTAGAAGAATCTTCAAACTTCAAAAGCTTCAGTGCCAACAATGTCTATGAATGGAATATTGATGGTGAAAACGAGTATGGCATCACCAAAATCCTCCAAAATATGACTATGGTAGCCACTGCCTATGTTACCGCCAACAATTGTCCTGAATCTCTTATCGTTGAAGTCTTGGTTGCTGGTTTCTGTGGCCAGCTCAAAGGTTGGTGGGATAATTATCTCACTCAAGACGAGAAGGATCAGATCTTGACCGCTGTCAAGACTGATGAAGAAGGTAATCCTATCATGGAAGATGGAAAATTCATCTCTGATGCTGTCAACTCCTTAATCTTTACCATAGCCCAACATTTTGTTGGAGATCCTTCCCTCATCAAGGACAGATCTGGTGATCTTTTGTCCAATCTTAAGTGTAAATCTTTGGGTGATTTCAGATGGTATAAGGATACCTTCCTGACCAGGGTTTACACCCGTGAAGACAGCCAACAAGCCTTCTGGAAAGAGAAATTCCTGGCCGGTCTTCCTAAATCTTTTGGCGACAAAGTTCGTGAGAAACTTAGAAGCCAAAATCCGGGGGGAGAAATCCCATATCACACCCTTAGTTATGGACAGCTCATAGCTATCATTCAAAGAGTTGCTCTCAAAATCTGTCAGGATTACAAAATCCAACAGCAACTCACTAAGGAGAAGTCTCAGAATCGCAGGGATTTGGGTACTTTCTGCGAACAATTCGGAGTTCAAGGTTGTCCCAAGAAACCTAAACCCAGAAAGCATGATCCTCCTCCCAAACAACAATGGAGAAAGAGATCTAGCAGGAATGATCATAGGAAACCCAAGCCTAGATCAAAACCCCAATCTTCGCAAATTCCAAAGAACCCTCCTGAGACTAGACCCTCTCAAGGAAAAGATGTTACCTGCTACAACTGCGGCAAGCCGGGCCATATTAGCAGGTATTGCAGACTCAAAAGAAGAATCTCTGAGCTTCATCTTGAACCTGAGATCGAGGACAAGATCAACAATCTCCTCATTCAAACTTCTGATGAAGAAGAATCTAATCCTTCGGATTCTGAGGTCTCTGAAGACCTAAATCAAATTCAGAATGATGATTCTCAATCATCATCCTCCGTCAATACCTTGTCCATCAACACTTTGACCAATGAACAAGATCTTCTCTTCAGGGCCATTAATTCTATCCCTGATCCTGAGGAAAAGAAAATCTATTTGGAACGCCTCAGATCTACTCTTGAAGATAGGCCTCCCAAAAGTCCTATAACCACCAATAAATTCAATCTTAGAGATACTTTCAAGCGTCTTGAGAAATCTACAGTCAAACCCGTCACTATCCAAGACCTTCAATCTGAAGTCAATTCCCTCAAGACTGAGGTTAAAAGTCTCAAACAAATCCAAAATAGTCAGCAGCTTATCTTGGAAAAACTGACTAGAAATTATGAGGAAGATGATTCTTCTGTACCTGATTCCAATCCTGCTCCTAACAACAATTGCGAAGACTTTCTGGAAAATATTAACCAGGTCACCATTCAGAAATTCTTCATCCATGTCAAAATCCTCATAGGAGATTTTATTCTCGAAATCCCTGCCCTCTTTGACACAGGGGCAGATTCCAGTTGTATCTCGGAGGGACTCATTCCCACCAGATATTTTGAGAAAACTACTGAGAAGCTCAGCGCTGCTGAAGGATCTAGACTAAAGATCAAGTATAAAATCCCCTCAGCTATCATAAAAAATGGTAGTCTTGAAATCGAAACTCCATTTCTGTTAGTCAGAAATTTGAGTCAAAAAATCATTATAGGGACCCCTTTCATTAAGAAGCTCTTCCCCTATAATACTGACGAAAATGGCATCACTGTTCAGCATCTTGGACAGCCTATCTTGTTCAAATTCTCTGAACCTCCCATAGATAAGACTTTGAACGTCATATCCTACAAGGAGAAGCAGATCAACTTCCTCAAGGAAGAAATCTCTTACAGAACCATTGAGGATCAATTGCAACAACCTTCTGTTAAATCAAGGATTGAGAATATTTTGGAAAATATTCA
The DNA here is from genome assembly GCF_012489685.1 of Lotus japonicus. NCBI lineage: Eukaryota > Viridiplantae > Streptophyta > Magnoliopsida > Fabales > Fabaceae > Lotus > Lotus japonicus. The sequence goes on from NC_080042.1 coordinate 12,460,797, forward strand.
ATCCAGCATCTGTTCTGATCTACCCAACGCTTTTTGGGAAAGGAGGAGCCATATGGTGGAACTTCCTTATGAAAAAGATTTTTCAGACAAACAGATTCCAACCAAGGCTAGGCCTATTCAAATGAATGAAGAACTTCTTCATTTCTGCCAAAAGGAAATCAATGATCTCCTTGAAAAGAAACTTATTCGCAGGAGTAAGAGCCCTTGGTCCTGTGCAGCCTTCTATGTCAACAAACAAGCTGAGATAGAACGGGGAACCCCTAGGCTGGTTATTAACTACAAACCTCTCAATCTACACCTGTCCTAGCTTCTCCCTTCAAGACTAGGAAAGAAGAAGGTGATGTCACTGGTAAAGACATCAAAGACCTCATGGAACAATCCAATTATACCAATAAGTATCTTCAAATTCTTGGAGAATCCCAAGTGCAGGATTCCTCTTCCAGGAAAGGAAAAGAAAAGGTCAAGATTGAACCTTCCTCTTCTAATCTTGATATCCCTAAAGGATGTCAACTTGAAAAACCTCTTTTCAAACCTTTTCAAATCAGTAGCCGTTCCAGACACTCGGCTCAAACTCTTCGAGCAAAAAAGGAATCTGACAATGAGCTCCTGCAAAAGGTGGTAGAGCAACTTCAGCTTCTCAAACAAGTTATTCCTGAGACACCGGAACCTCCTGAGACTCCGGAACCTACTCCGGAAGCAGTTTCTAATCCCACTATTACTGCTCCTCCTCCTCCAAAGACTCGTACTTCTACTCGTAATACCTCTACTTCTTTAAATAATATTGAAGATGGTAAGGTTGAGTCTGATTCTGATATTCAATCTATGAAGTCTGACGTTCAATCTATCAAAAGTATTCCGGTCAATACTGTCATTCACAATTCTAAGAATCAGTGGAGAAAAGAAAGCAAGCTCTACTATCCTAGAGCTACTGCTCCTGATCTTCTTTTAGAAGAATCTTCAAACTTCAAAAGCAGAGAAAGGAATAAAGGTATTGTAATCTCTGATCCTTTAATCTTATTCTAGCCCACTGCTCACCAAACTGGACCCACTGTCCAAAAAATTGAGCCCACTGCTCAGACCCAATCTTCCCAACCAAAACAAACTAAAGCAGATTATGCTTTATCCATCCCAACACTCCTTGCCTTCAAACAAGCAAGCTTAGATGAAATACCTCAAGGCCTCACCAAACTTCCAAATAAATCTTGGGCCAGCATCGCCGACAAAGATGATGACCAAGAAATTCAATCCCTCCAAGCTTTTATTGATAGAACCAGAAGCTTAGCAACTTATGATGGGAAAAAACCTGTTGTTGTTGCCCAACCTAGCCCAGTTGCCCGACCTAGCCCAAATTCAGGTTACTTGGCTAAAGCAGATATGAAATTCCAAACCTTCATCGAACCAGAATGGTGGGACAATTCTGGAGGAGTTAACCTGGCCAATAAAATTGGTACCAAGCTCTTCCCAAGTCATCTTGATCCCACTCACCCAATCAAAAACCAAAGATTCTATGAGTTTATTTTGGTTGACACAAACAGTGTGGAAATCAAACATTTTAGGGATAAAAATGATAATTCCCTAATTACCCATTCTACACTACAAATCCTCCGTGTCCTTCGTCCCAAGGACTTTGGACCAAATCCACACAGTTACAAAAAGTTCTCCCAGAATTTCGACCCAGTTGGTTTTAATTATTGGGACTATATCAGGGCTTGGGATAATATAATCCTTGGTCTGCAAAACAAAAGTTTCAAACATTCTTGGCTCATTTATTTTAAATGGACCAACAAATATTCTTTTCCAAATTGGTTTCATTCATGGTGGAGCTTCTTTGGACCTACAGCTGAAATTTTCCCCTCTGATGTTCTTGAGGGATACAATCACTTCATTAAACACTGGAACAAAGAGTTGAACAATTATCCAGATTGTTTAAACTTTTTTACAATCTTTTCCCTCTCTTGGGTGTTCTCTTGGCGTTATGGTCTTAAGACCAAAACCCAACCAATCCTTTACAAACAGGCTCTCATCAAATGGTGGAAAATCTTTGATGCGACAAAAGCCCACAAAGAAAATGTGAGCCAATGGTTCAAAACCAATCAGAAATATCTCAAGCATGCAAGTCCGCAAACTAGCCTCTTGCTAAATCAAAAGGCCCACATCACAGCGGCCCTTGCAGGAGCTTCAACAGAAGAAGACTTGCTAAGAAATCTTCAATCTGCTCTTCAATTATTGAAGGAGCCAATTGAGCAGGCCTCATCTTCAAAGGCCCCTCAACACAAAGTCTCCGAGCCATCCTCTCTTGGGTCGTCAGATTTTGTCCAAACCACAGAATCAGATGATGATGACTTCTGCTAAGTTTGTCGTCTTGTAATCATTTTGTTCTGTAATAATTCAATTTTTGTACTGTAGCAACAGTAAAATTGACTTTTTACTGTAGCAAATAGTGCCAGTCAAATAGTACCGTCTACCGGAACTATTCAACCGGAACTATTCAAACAGTGTCCAATCTTTTCTTTAAATAGGCTCATTCTGAACCTTGTTAATCAGAGTTTGGTAGAGCTTAGATAGAGAGTTTAGAGAGAGAAACACTGAGAGAATTCCTTCTGTAAGTTCTCCTTCAGTTTTCCTTTCTTTCAATCTTTTCTGTTTTTAAGTTTCAGTTTTTCAGTTTTTAAGTTTCAGTTTTTTAATCTATGTTTATGTAATATATATCTTGTTCAAGTTTTATATTTCTGTTTATGGAAGGCTGAGCCACCTGTTTTAATTGTTCAAGTTTTATTTTTCTGTTTATGGAAGGCTGAGCCTCCTGTTTTAATTCCTGTTTTTAATTTCTGCAATCTATTTTTCTGCAAGAAGCCCCTCCGTGGTGGCGTCCTACTTCTCTTAATCCTCTTCTCATCCCCTCCTTCTGCTTCCGACCCCCTCTTGGTATATATATATATATATATATATATATATATAGACTCTTGTAAAAACATAACTCGTCCTTTCTGATATGACAAAACACTAAAAACAAAGAATATGGATCCTCTCCTGCACCATACTTTCTCCAGCCCCTCCAGCAGATTTTCATCCATTGATTCAATCATCTAATGGTTGATTTTTTTTTTTTTGAACATGAATTGGAATGATATTAAAAAGTGGGCATAGAAGCCAATAAGTCATCGTGAAGTAGAGGAAGAAGACCCGGAGGCCCCTCTTCTACCCAAACAACATCATCAAGAGAATATGCATGCTTGGCCATGAAATGGGCACAAACATTACCCTCCCTACGAGTAAAAGAAAGATCAACATGATCAAAGAAACCACACAGTTTAAAACAATCCTGAATAATCATAGCCAAATAAGAATCACCCTCACGTCGTCGCCATGCTTGGTGAAGTTGCAAGGAATCCACCTCGAACTGGACGCGCCTAAAGCCAAGTCGTGTTGCCAAAGTCATCGCCCATCTCAATGACAAAGCCTCTGCAATTGTAGCTGACAGTGCCACGACTGGATAAAAAGAAGCTGCGGCCATGATGAGGCCATCTTTGTTCCTCGCGACCATACCAAAACTTGCAAGTTTGTCCCTTCCAAGCGCTGCATCTGTGTTCACCTTGATGAGCCCAGGTGCAGGTCGTACCCATGAAGCTGTCCGGCGAGAACGCATGGCTGCTGGAGCTGTTCCCGTGGCTGGAGGCGCACGAAGAGCACGAGCACGATCCAAGATTGAGTCCCAAGCGTCCGTCGTGCCCTCGAATAGCAGCTTGTTCCTTGATTTCCACAGGGAATAAATCAGTTCTTGTGAGAAAGAAGTGACATGATCATCATGTAACAGAAGCACCTCAGCTATGAATTCATGGAAGGGAAGAGCACCATTAATTCTCAGTCCCAAATCAGATGCAAACCAGCAAGCTCTGGCCACTGGGCAACGAAGGAAAACATGCTCAATAGATTCATCCTCTTCCCCACACCGCATACACGATGGATCAACATCTAAACCCCGCTTCCGCAGCGCGCCACGGACCGGCAAAGCCCCATTGCAGGCCCTCCAAACCAGCTCCTTGCACCTTGGCAAGCACGAACTCTTCCAAAGCTCCTTCCTAAACTCAGCGCTAAACCGAATAGTGGAGGATGCCTCGGAGAGCTGTTGAGATACCTTGCCTCGCAGGAACTCATAACCAGATTTCACACAATATTTCCCATCTCCCGAACCAGCCCAATACATATGATCGTCCTGAGGTTGGAAAGGTAAAGGTACAGCTAAAATACGCAGTGCTGTAGCTGGACAAAATGTCCATTCAATAAGCTCTTTGTTCCAACCTCGTCCATCCGGCAAGAGAAGGTCCACAACCCTCTCAAGGCCAAGCTCTTGAACCACATCTTCCCGGTAGTTAATAGGGGAACCATTTGGTAACCAATTATCATGCCAAATTCGAACCGTGGTGCCATTGCCAATACGCCATGCGCTACCCTTGGAAATAAAATCACTTGTCTTAAGAATACTAGACCAAGCGTAGCTTGGACGGTAACCTTTCCTAGCACCAGACAAGGTTCCACTTGGGAAATAGACGCTTTTGAAAACCCTTCCCATGAGAGAATTTGGGTTACTTTGGATTCGCCACCAGTTCTTAGCTACTAGGGCCAAGTTGAAGGACTTAAAATCACGAAAACCAAGACCCCCATCAAATTTGGGCTGACAAAGTTTATCCCACCTTAGCCAATGAAGACTCCGCTTGGAGGCATCACCACCCCAATAGAACCTGGAAATCATCCCCTCAATCTCCTTACAAAGGCCGTCTGGTAAAATAAAACATGACATTACATAAGAGGGGATTGCTTGAGCCACCGCCTTAATCAATACTTCTCTCCCAGCACGAGATAAAGTACCCTCTTTCCAGCCTTTTAATTTTTTCCAAACTCTTTCCTTCACAAACCTGAAAATCTGCGACTTAGATTTTCCAATAATAGTTGGAAGACCTAAGTACTTGTCATAGCTCTCCACTGCCTTTACACCCAAAAGCTGTTTCAGCTCATGAAAACTATTCTCTGGCACATTGCGGCTAACTGAGAGCATTGACTTGTCTAAGTTGATTTTCTGTCCAGAAGCCCGTTCATAGGTCGCCAGAATGTTCAAGACACATTCTGCTTCCTGGACCGAGGCTTTGGCAAATAGAATACTGTCATCTGCAAATAAAAGATGTGAGATCACTGGTGCAGAACGACTAATTTTAATTCCATGTAAGGAAGAAGTAAGGATTGATTTCTGAATCAAAGCTGAGAAAACTTCACCACAAAGGATGAACAAGTAAGGAGACAGAGGGTCTCCTTGTCGCAAACCCCGATGGGGTGCGAAAGTCGGTTGAGGATTTCCATTCACCATAATAGAAAAAGTAACAGAATTAACACAGCTCATAATTAAATTTACCCAATTAATTGGGAAGCCCATTTTCAAGAGAACCTGTTTCAAAAAAGACCATTCGACTCTATCATAAGCCTTTGACATGTCAAGTTTAAGTGCCATCATACCATTTTTACCCGAAATCTTTTTTTTCATATAGTGAAAGCACTCATATGCAATTAAGGCGTTATCTGTTATCAGGCGACCCGGTACGAAAGCACTTTGGGCCTCACTAATTAAATCAGACAGAAACAGTTTCATCCTATTAGCAATTGTTTTAGTTATAATTTTAAACACCACATTGCATAAGCTAATAGGTCTAAATTGATTTGCTAACACAGCTTTCTTAACCTTAGGGATAAGAACAAGCAAAGTTTGGTTGACCATACCTGGCAATGAGTCACCATTCAGCACTTGCAAGCAAAAGGTTGAGACATCATCACCCACAATAGGCCAGAATTTTTGGTAGAAAAGCGCTGGAAAGCCATCCACACCCGGAGCTTTGGTAGGGTGCATTTGAAAGAGTGCCTCTTCCACCTCGTCTCTGGTAAAGGGGACCGACAAGATAGATCTATGAGCCTCGGTAACACGGTCAGCCACCAGGGATGCCAGCTCTTCCTCCCCTGAAGGGTTAGAAGAGCTAAAAATATCCTCAAAATAGTTTTTCAGAACTCTTGCTATGTCCACATCTCGCTGGAATTTAACTCCATTAGCATCCTCAATGTCCTCAATCAAGTTTCTCTTCCGCCTCTGGGTTGCCTTTGTGTGGAAGAACCTCGTATTTTTATCACCACTCTTCAGCCAAGTAGCTCTAGAACGTTGTGCCCAGACTATCTCCTCAATTTTCAGAAGCTCCTCTAATTCTTTTTCGGACTCTTTGGACGCTGAGACCACCTGTATTGTTTGCACCTCTCTCTGAAGCCTCTGAAGTTGCTTTTTTGTTTCAGCAATTCTTTTCGGAATATCACCATACTTGGCTTTACCCCATGCCTCCAAATTCTGGCCCAACTTTCCCACCTTCTCTAGGAAAGGAACATCTTGATCATTCCAGCATTCTGTTACAATTTCAGTGCACTCCTCTCCACTTTCTAACCAAATTTCCTCAAAACGAAACATTTTAACACGATTCCTGGTAAACTCAGACCTGCGATAACCACAATGGAAAACAATGGGGTTGTGATCAGATTGGTACCTCACTAAGTGTGATACCTTTGAGACCGGCCACATATCTTCCCACGTTTGATTGATCAGAGCATAGTCTAACCGTTCTTCCACCGTCGCCGGGTGGGCCCTCTTATTAGACCAAGTGAAAGAGTAACCGGAAGATTCCACCAAGTGGATCCCACAATCTGCACAAGCTTGGGTTGCCACTTGCAACTGACCTAAGTCAGGCGGATCACCCCCAAGCTTATCAGACGGGGAAATAATATCATTAAAATCACCAATGCAAAGCCAAGGCACTGAGCCTGTAGGCTTGAACCGTCGAACCAATTCCCACGTGCGAAATTTATTCTGCAAATCAGGAAAGCCATAAATGGCAAGGACCTGCATAGAAACACCCGGGTTGTCCTGGTGTGTTAGCATAAAAGGAATATGATTTAAAGAAGCATTAACAATAATTACCTCAACCTCTGAGCCCCACATTAGGCAAGGACCACCCGCTCTCGTCTTTCCATGACCCTCACACTGGACAGGAAAAATATTTTGTAAGCCACCCATACCGCGGTGACGAAGCATTTCAGTAGTATACCGTCTAGTCTCTGAAAGAAAAACCACATCAGGAACTTCAGAATGGATGAGCTTGCGCAAAGCCCCCACTGCCTCCGGGTTCCCAAGCCCGCGGCAGTTCCATGCTAAGATCCTCATTGAGGTGGGCGGGGCTGCTCCGCTGCCGCCGCCGAGCCCAATCCACTATAAGAATTCAGTTTTTTCAAAGGTGGTGAGTCAAAAGTCTTGCTTGCATCAAAAAGCGGGGTTGACCCATACCCACTAGCTCTTTTCTTATGCTTCTGTTGATCATTATCCTCCACTGATGGTTCCTTGATGACAATACCTCCCCGAGGCTTGAACTTGTGAGAGCCCCTATATGAAGGGAAATAAGGTTCTGTGCTGGCAGACCCCTTGTCCTTTCTAGCTGAGAAAAGAAAAGCTTCCTTCTTTCCCTTGTCTTGGCTCTCCTGTGACTTCGCATTGGCCAAAGGATCAACTTTTCCTTTTCCTCCATTAACCTCTTCCCCCAGTACCTTGTCATGTTGCACATCCTCAACATCATGGTATTCTTGTTCCCTACGGTTGCCACCATTCTGGCCATTACCGCCACCACCTTTTTCCTTCTCCGCCCTCAACCATGGACCAAACCTCTGTGGCTGGACCTCGAGATTATCACCGATCACCCCACACTCCTTCTCAATGTGATCGAGGTGTCCACAACTGAAACAGAAGTTCCGCAGCTTCTCATATTTGTAGAGCGCCTTGCATGGTTTGCCACCCGGCACGGCCACTAGCTTCCCCTTACGGATGGGTTGGTCGATCCTGACCCACACTCTGATTCTCAGACACTCTCCGTCACGCCGGCGATCCCAATCGAGGAAACCGTCAAAGTCACCGGCGAGAGATTTTGCAACTTTCTCAGTGCGAAACGTGATCGGCAAGCCATGCACCTGGACCCAGAAGGGGACCCTTCTCATGGGGATGGCTGCAGGGTTGATGTTAACGTCGAATACATTCAGCGCCATCATGTGGCGTTCAAAAAACCAAGGCCCTGTTTTGAGAACCAGGTCCCTATCCTTTGTCTTGGCGAATCTGAATGAGAAGAGATTAGGACCAACATGTCTAACCTCTATGCAGTTACGGGACTCCCAAAGGCCCTGCATCACTGTTTTGAATGCCCCAGCCGAAACCTTTGTTTTGGTAAGGATTTTTCCCACGAGCCACACGTCCTCAACCAGGACCGGGTCAATCTCAGGTGCCTCCACCACCAGAATGTTCGCCTCATCACCATCTAGGACCACGTCGAAGTCGTCAGCCATGGCAGCAAGAGAGGACGAGAGCGCACAAAACCAGAAAAAGCAAGTAGTGTTGTTTACGTGGTCAGAAGGTGAAAACCCCGACCCTCCACCACAGGGAGAAGACGTGCACGCTGAAGAAGGAAACTCACCGATAACAGACAGCGGCCCTCAGGCCCGGTACCACCTACGACGGCGGCGGTCGTTGACTAGCACGAAGCAGAGTCGGCGCTCAAAACCCTAGCAGTTGACCAGAACGTGTCAAACCCTAGGAGAGCCATTGATAGAAAGTAAGTGTTAAATCACATTTAGTTCCTCTAACATTTATGCTTGCTGCACCATCCAGCAGTTGGAGAGGATCCAAATTCAAAAACAAAAGATCCACCTAGTGAAAAAGACATGGTCTTCTAAACCTATTCCATCAGTTACGCTAAAAAAGCAAGAGCTCTAAAGAGGTTTTTTAAAAGCATTAAAGTCAAATAAGTAACAAGACCAAATAAATGAGTCTTTCAACAGCTGATTTCAAAAAATTCAAACGGTTAAGGGAATAGAAACTGAAGGAACTCCATTAATTTTTTTTTTGTCAAATCTGTTTTCCAATTGGGTTAAGAAAAATAACTTCTTTAAATTACAATTGACACTTTAGAACATGAATCATACTAAATTGCAATTGATCCTGAAGAATTGATTTTTTTTGTAATTAATAGAAACGGTAGAAATAAAAAGAGTTTCAACAATTCAAATGTGCAAGTTATAAAAAAACTTTATGTGTCAATTAAAGCAATAAATTGAAAACATTTAATAATAAATGGTTACAATTGATCAAAACAAGAGAAATTATATTTTCACTACTAGTACTCATAGCAAACAAGAGTACATGAGTAGCAGCAAACATCACGTTGTTCAAGCGTCAAAGTGGTAAAAGAAGTTTTTATTTTATTTTCATATCACAAAATCAAACACAAAATAGTGTTTGGTATATTTATATCATATAAAATATATTTTTTCAAAACAATAGAATAACATATATTAAGCAAGAGATAATGTCAAATACAAAAGGTAATACAGACAAAGCAAAACAAAAGTGGCCCACACTGCCAGGAAAAACAAAAACAAAAATTCAAAGAGCAAAAGAAATAAAGCAGTCTGCCAACAGAAGAACATAACACGGTCAGAACTGGACTGGGCGAGACCAAGGGGCCCTCGCCCAGGGGCACTTGTCCCAGGACAGTGGTTGGATCAGGAAGTTTGGGCCTCCCCTAAGAGGCCCAACCGGCCCACTAAGAGCGTTTATGGGCGTTAAGCCCAACCCCAAGCCTATAAATAGGGGGCGGTTACCCATTGTAGGGGACTCTTAGTTCATTAAAGAAATAACAAGCTTGAAATTCAGTTATATTCTCTCTCTAAGCGGTTACACTTTTTCTCTCTAAATATTCTCACATCGCAATCCTCTCACATTAGGTACTATACCCTATCTCTATGTTCTTAGGATATAACATTTGACGCCGTCTGTGGGGATCGGTAGATTTCGATTCCTGAACTACGTGGATTGTGATTTCGATTGAAAGAGGTTCGATTGGCGGAAAAATTTCCTTCGTTTTTTGTATTCTAAACTGAATTCCTGGTTTGTGGTGGGAATTTGATGGAGACACGTTGTCGACGACGTGACGCAGACCTGACGCGGAGTCGCAGCTCCCCGCTACGTCGTGCAATGGAAAGACCGCACAGTGAGGAGCAGGAGCCTCCAGCGCTCTCACTGGAGGTCTTGGAAGGTGGATTGCCAACACCTCGGGCGCCGGTAGCTCATAGGGATTGGAGACGCTTAATCCGAGCTGTTGCCAGCCGGTTTGAGCAGCAAGATGAAGAAATCCGGGGGGAGGAGGCTGTGAAGAGAAGTTCTAACATTTCTCTGAAGATTTTTGGAATTAGTTTCCATCGTGTCTTTAAGTGCAAATTAGCTATTTATTAGCACTCTTGCCCTAGGTTTAAGCGAATACTAATCGTGCTATAACTTTTATCGACTTTGATACAATCCTTAGTCTTTTCCTGAACTTTCTCCTTCATAAATTTATTCCATTCAATAAACTTGTTCATATTTTCCTTCACGTTACATCGAATCTAAGCGTGAATAGGAATTTTATTCGGTTTATTCTAAGCTTAAAAACTTGGGTCTCACAGTGAGCTGAATCCATATCAGAGCTTTGTAATCTTCAGATCTTCTGAAGCTTGAACTACTGTTCAGATTGAACATAGTACATGCGAAAGTGTTGCAGAGGTTACTCTTTGAGCATTGTGCTTCTGATATTTGTTAGATAGGTCCAGGGTCTTGGCCTGTCATTTGAACACTCAGAAAACAACGTTAGAGTACCATAATTGTTCATACTTAATAGTTAACTTGTAATCATCAAAACATAGAGTTGTACTACTAGATCAAAACTTGATCTTACAACCTTTGGGTTTTTGAACTAGATTCCATACGTCATTCTTGGTGAATTGATTTAGTTCTTCCTCCATAGCCAGAATCTAATCATTGTCCTCAAGAGCTTCATCAATAGATGTTGGCTAAATCAGAGACACCAAACTCGTCTCTTGACAAGGCTTGAATGCTGACTTAGTTCTGACTGGCGCATCTTTAATGCCCAGAGTCAATTCTTCTGGATGAGAAGTTGTAACTCTACTCTTCTTCTGATGACGTTGATCAGAAGTTGTAGCAGCATCTTCTGATGTGGTTGCTTCTTGTTTAGCAGCTTCTGATTCCTTGACTTCTGATTCTTTGCCATTAGGATCTGAAATTGTTATACTCATATCTGCAAATTTCTCAGCTAGCTTTGACTTGTCAAAGTCAAGCTTATCATCAAATCTAACATGAATAGATTCCTCAATAGTTTTATGTTCTATATTTTAAACTCTATACGCTTTAGAATGTTCAGAATATCCAAGTAAATAACATTTCAGAGCTTTTGAATCAAACTTACCCAATTTATCCTTAGTATTCAACATATAACAAACGTAACCAAAATGATGCCTGTAAGAAATGTTGGGCTTTTTATTCTTCCACAATTCATAAGGAGTCTTACCCAGAATAGGTCTGATAGAGATTCTATTCTGAATGTAACATGTTGTGTTTATTGCCTCGGCCCAAAAGTGCTTTACCATGTCAGTTTCGTGGATCATGGTTCTAGCCATCTCTTGTAGGGTCCTATTCTTCCTTTCCACAACTTCATTCTGCTGAGGAGTACTAGGGAAGGAGAAATCATGTGATATACCATTCCCATAGAAAAGATTCTCAAAATCTTTATTCTCAAATTCCCCACCATGATCACTTCTGACACAGACAATTTTGCAACCCATCTCGTTTTGCACTTGAGCACAGAAGGTAGAGAACACAGAATGAGACTCATCCTTGCGCCTTAAGAATTTTACCCATGTCCAACGCCTATAGTCGTCAACAATGACTAACCTGTATTTCTTGCCACCTAAAGACTCAGTTTTCACTGGCCCAAAGAGGTCAATATGCAGAAGTTCTAACGGTCGTGAGGTGGAAACAATATTCTTAGCCTTAAAGGGTCGTTTTGTAAACTTGCCCTTCTGACATGCTTCACAAAGAGCATCTGAAGAATACTTCAGATTTGGCAAGCCCCTGACAAGGTCAAGCTTGTTAAGCTGAGAAATATTTCTCAAGTTAACATGCCCTAAGCGTCTATGCCACACCCATTGCTCTTCGCTAACAGAAAGAAGACACTTTACATTCTGCGTTTCTAGCTCAGATAATCTGATCTTATAGATGTTGTTCTGCCTCTTGCTGTTAAACAGAACAGGGCCATCTTTCTGACTAATAGCTCTACAGGACTTTTGATTAAAAATGATGGCATAACCCTTGTCAGCTAATTGGCTTATCGACAATAAATTATGCATCAAACCATCAACCAGAAACACATTATTAATAGCAGTGCGGTTACTAGTACCAATGGTTCTAGAACCAGTGATTTTTCTTTTATGGTTGCCTCCAAAGCCCACTTCGCCTCCAGGCTTAAGTTTTAGCTGTTGGAGCATGCGCCTTTCTTTCGTCATGTGTCGCAAGCATCCACTATCCAGATACCATGATTGGTGTTTCAGTGGAGCTGTTAAGGATATCTGCAACATACACAATCTTATCCTTAGGTACCCACTTTCTGGGTATTTTCTTGTTAGTTACCCCAAAAGTTCTGATAACTTTGGGTGTTAGTGCAACATGATAATATGAAGGTATTTGAGGAAGATATTTAGACATTGAAAACTTATGTTTCTGGGGCTTTGAAACCTCAGAATGTTCTGGTTTAGAACTTTCTATTATAGTACCAGAAGGTACAAAGTGCTCGTAGAGAGGTTTTGGTTTAGGTACAAGAGTCTTGCCTTTTCTACAAGGTCCAGAATACCCGATACCATCTTTCCCATTTCTACCTACGCCATATATCAATGTAGTCATCTTGCTTCTATTTATTCCTTTATCTAGGAAATTTTAAAATGCCTTTTCATACTTAGTTTCATTATCTGAAACATATGAGCTTGAGGCAATTTCTTCTTCTAACTTAGAGATTTTACTTTTAAGAACAAGGTTTGAATTAGTTAAAGAGAGATTCTTTTTATTTTAATAAGAGATGGTTTTCTCATGTTTAATCGAGACTTCAGAAGTAGTTGAGAATTTCTTTTTCAGACTTTTATATTTACTCAGAAGAGAATCATATTTTTCCATTATCTTAGGTAAGGCAGTTTTAAGTTCAGAAGGAGAAAATAATGCGAATGCCTCATTTTCTTCCTCAGAGTCTGACTCAGCTTCTATGTTGGCACAACTTCTGATTCTGCTTTCTTGTCATTTGTTGTAGCCATGAGTGCTGCAACTTCTGGTTCATCATAAGAATCTTCTTCTTCTGAATCTGAATCATCAAATGTCACCATAAGGCGCTTCATGTTAGAACTTGTGAAGCTTCTAATCAAAGCCATGAGGTTGCTTGGATCATCAGAACTTCAAGTCTTCAACATCTGGACCATTCACTTCAGAACTTCTGGTCTACAGAGTAGAAGCACTTGTTCTTCAAAACCAGCTTTCTTTGGGTCTTCAGAATCTTCAAGTCTTCAGAGACTTTGACCGTTCACTCAGTACTTCTGGTCTTCAGCACTTGATCTTCAGATCCCATCATCAAAGCTTTTATCTTCAGAACATCTAAGCATAAACTACCGTTCATCAAAATGTAGTGAGTGCATAAGCGGATATTCAACAATCTTTGGTATTTGACTTATGATGAATTCCACTTTCAATTAGAATCAGAACCTATTTGTCAAACACACAAAAGACAAACGATAGAGTACCAAAGTTGTTCCTATACAAAATATATACTTGTTATCATAAAAACCTAGAGATGTACAACATAACCAAATCTTGGTATAACAGAAGTTAGTTTCATTACAGACCACCACCCAACAAAGCATCCTACCAAAATAGCGTGCCCAACCATCACAGGCAGCCAAATAAGTGATGGGACCCAACGAAGAAAAAGGGAAAGGAAAAAGACGAAAAAGAGGAGAGATTAGACTGACTAAGGAATGAAAAGATGAAGCACAAGAATTAGGAGAGAGAAAGATGACCATGGAAGGAAGAAGTCCACCGGTGCCGACAGTCGAAGGAGGAACTCGACCGTGGAAGAAGGAACTCGACCGGTGAAGCACATGAATTAGGAGAGAGAAGGCCGGCCATGGAAGAAGGAACTCGACCTTTGAAGCACATAAACTAGGAGAGAGAAGGTTGACCATAGAAGGAGGAGGTTGACCAGAGCCGACCGTGGAAGGAGGAAGTCGACCGTTGAAGAACATAAACTAGGAGAGAGAAGGTCAACCAAGACCAACATTACTCTGCATACACCAGGAGAGAGAAGACTGACTATGAAGGGAGGTAGCTGACCGCTGAAGCAGACATTAAGGATTACTACGAGAAATTAAACCACAAGAGGACACAACGGTAGAGGTAACAAGACATTTAATTGTGGCACACAAAAGCTCTCTTAAGGATTTTGCGGCTAAAGCATTTAGCCACAAGCCTTGGGGGGCTGTGTACCGTCATGAACTTTGGATAGGATGGTCAGGTCCCTACCGGAAGGCTATGAGATGTAAATATGTAACACAAGAATATTAGTTCTTGAAAATTGCTTTTTAAAACTTAGGTTTGTGAAAACAATATTAGTTCTTGAAAAAGTTTAGTAAAACTTTTCGTAAACCGTTTAGTGCAGCGGAAATATAAGTAAGTAAAGGCAGACGATCAACACACAGAGATTTATACTGGTTCACCCTAAACGATTGAGCTACGTCCAATACTTGGCCACCACCAAGATTTTCACTTGCAAGTATCAAGGATTTCTCCGATACAAGTATTCTTAAGGACTTCTCCAACAAGTATTCTACAAGACTCCTCCTACAAGTATTGGATGAAATTTACAAGCTTGTTGTGAAATTTTAGAACCGACAACGCGTTAAATCAAACAACTTAGGTGTTGTGATTTCAGTTCCCGATCCAGTTATGGCTAAGACTAAAGGGCGCCCCGTATGAAGAAAGGCCATGTTCAAATAGTATTTTATAGCTCATGTGATGTACTTTAAGTCTTCTAGCTATTTCCTCCTAGGCTTCAAATTTAAGCTTCAGATAAGTGCCAAATTTACCTAGTTTTCCATATTACTTTGGGCACTTATCTATGATAAAAGTGTGGAATTTCATATCAATCTAACCCTCAACTGTGTAGTTTAGTAAATAATTAGACTTAGTATAGATTTTAGAATCTAATCCCTATTTTTTATGTAGGATGGATGTTAAAGAGAATCCATGAAGTTCCATTGAAGAAAAGAAACAGGAGGGTGAAGAAATCCATTTTATAGCAAAGAACTCGCTCAGGCCAATGAAAATTCGCTAAAGCCAAACTTCTAGGGAAGAATCTTGCTCATGCAAGATGCAATTTCGCTCAAGCGAGTATGGCGGTGCACAGGAAACCAACACATGAAGAAAGCTACTCGCTCGAGCGAAATTAAATCTTGCCCGAACGAAAATAAGAAGACAAAAACTCTATAAATGGACAGAAATAGGGCAGAACATGGGGTTCAAATTTCTCCATCTTTTCTTCATTTCTCTTCACTTCCAAACCTTAGAAACAGGGGAGAAAGCTAGGGGCACTTGGAGAGGAGGCTTGGGTTCCGAATTCGACTACGAGACATCGCAGAGTCCTCGGTTATTCTCGTTTCTTTCCCATGTTTGTCAAGTTATCCACGAAAATGGATAACTAATTTCTCTTGTTGGGGTTAGATGTAGTTGATAACTCTCTATGTATTCGGTTTGCTTCAGTTTATATATTATCATGTTCCTTTGCTTATGATTTAGTGATTTTCTCTTGATCTTCATGTTATGTTTTAGTTTGCGCACCCAGAACTTATTTCTTGATTCGTCGTGAGAGCGAGAACTATATCGTTTTGAGTCAGAAATAAAGTTAATCACCTAATAGTCTTAATTGATAGAGATAGATTTAGGATTTTTAGTCACTAAACACCTAAACTTCATGATAATTTTCTTTCTTAGTAATGTGAGAGATCAATGTTTAAGTTTA
Organism: Lotus japonicus; assembly: GCF_012489685.1. Classification (NCBI taxonomy): domain Eukaryota; kingdom Viridiplantae; phylum Streptophyta; class Magnoliopsida; order Fabales; family Fabaceae; genus Lotus; species Lotus japonicus. Next base: position 12,476,798 of record NC_080042.1, read on the forward strand.
GAGAGTTATTGCTATCCACTCATGCGAGAGTTCGATGATGTAGCGTTGAACTGGTGTTGATCAATCATATGCATAAGCCTGATATGTATTTGAATCTGTAGGATACAAAAATTCTTATCAATGAAATATAATCCCAACCGTTTCTCAGCCCGGTTGTTTTCCATCTTTGTTTTCTTTGTTTTTATTTTTCTGTTTGTTACAAAATCAATTCAAAATCATGTGAACCCCCATTACTTGAGTACGTAAACTATTGAACGACATAGTATTACCAATTCCATACGGATACGATAAAACCCTATGCTATACTGCAATTGAATCTTGAGGATTTTGAAAGTAGTATCGGTGTAGAAAAATCTTTCAACAACTTCTTCAGTAGATCATACTTGTTTCTTCAAATGGACATTGGCCCTTTCGTTGACTGGTCAGAAGCATTGGACAATACTCTCTTTAGAAGAGATTAATGGTCTAAAAATGTTAGTGAAGGTCGACAATGATTTCAATGAAATGGTGAGACATTAGATCTTTAGAGAAATTTTTGGATCTCATAGGAATGCAATTAAATTAAGAACGTTGTTGTTACTCAAAACATATGAATAAAGAATTATATATCTAACGTTTCAACTTTACAAGAAATTCAATATTAAGATAAAAGTTTGAAATTTAAATTTTTCTTATGGAAACATCCATTAGATTGTTTATATTTAAAATCTGAATTTCAGTTTGATTTTTAAATTAGATATGACATTAATTTAAAATATTTTTTAATGTAATTAATTATTTACTATAATTCTAATTATCAATTTTTTTAAAGATGATATCAAATTATTTAAATAAAGAGTACAAATATTTTATATACCATGTTTAATATGTTTTAAAAAAAATTAAAATTTAATAAAGGACTCCAAGTAAAATTAATATTTGAAATTGGAAAGAAACATAATTTTATCATTTATTACAAAAACAAAGACCTAGTTTGTTAATTCCCTAATTTGAACAAGAGGACACTTGTAGGGATGGCAGAGAAGCCCGAACCCATGGGCACCCGACCCGACCCGATTTCTTGGGTGAAAACCCGAGTTAAATGGGTTCGGGTTCGGGTTCGGGTTTTACCCGATCACTTTCGGGTTCGGGTTTGGGTTTGGCCAAACCCGCACCCGAACCCGGATCTGTATAAGTGAAACCTAAGTATTCTGCTTGTGCAGTACAATATATGCAGCATCTTGCATATTAATTTAACAGTAACATGGCAATTACAATGTTACATTACATAATATAGCTCTCTTCACAGTCTTTTTCAGGTCGGGTTTCCGGGTTCAACTGTTTGTTTGAGGTTGTGTGCGGGTGTGGGTACGGGTCGGGTGAACCCGAAACCCAATGGGTTCGGGTGTGGGTTTAAGTTCACCACCCATTTCGGGTTCGGGTGCGGGTGCGGGTGTGGGTTTTTGATTTCGGGTTTGGATTTGGGTTTGGCAAAACCCGCACCCTACCCGACCCATTGCCATCCCTAGACACTTGTCTTACACAAAAAAAAGAAATTACTGAATTATTGAGTTGTTTTTTTTCGAAAGTAAAAGAGAAATTGACGGGGAAAATGGAAAAGGGATTCAACTGTCCTCAAAAGAGATTTATTTAAAATAATATATTTAAATGTTATATTTTACAATGTTTTCGAATTTAATTATAAAGGATTCCAAGTTAAATTAAGAATCAAAATAGAAAAAATAATTATAAATCTTTAATTAAAAAATGAATTTGAAATTTAGTTTTTTCACTTGGAAACATGTATTAAATATTTATAAAAGAATAGATACGTTTCCAAGACTAGAACCAACAACGCGACGATACGGGGTGAACAAGAATTGGGGATCGAAAGGCGAGCGAAACTCTCGAGGCAAAACATAACGCATGTGTGTGAAGCGTTAATTTGGAAAAAATTGGATCCAAAATATTGAGAAGTAGAATTTCGGCAAACTATATAATAGAACTATCATGAGAAGTAGGGATGTCCATTAGAACCGATCCGGGCAATAACTCGGCCAAACCGGCCTTTTTTTACTGCTTCGGGCGGTTTGTTTTGGCCCATGGGTCCAGCGAGTGGCCCACACTGGTTTTTGTTGGTTATTGACGCTCGATTTCAGTTTGGGCTTCAACCCGACCGAACCAATTAAAGTAGATATTTAAAAAACAAAATGTATTATGCAACCATGTCTAGGAGAAGAATGAAAGAGGGAGGAATGTTAAAAATAAAACTCAAACCCAACCTAACCCTTTTAAACACACCTCACCGGCCCACATCACCCAACCCTAACCCTTATAAATAAACACCCACCCTGAACCTAATCAGCAACCACTCTCCCAATCACTCTCACCTTCCCATCTTGCAAACCCTAGCTACCACCATCCAACCATCACCACCACCTTTCTCATCTCCAAGATTGCATCACTTTCACCATTCCACCTTACAAATCCTAGCTGCCATTAGCCCACCATCACCACCACCATTCTCATCTCCAAGATTGAGCCACCACTCTTTCTTCTTTTTTCCTCTGATGAAGATGCTCACACTGTCATGAACAACCGAAGATGATGATCAAGATGGCATACAAGATGATCGATG